>NC_053494.1:166603100-167203100 GCF_905171775.1 Rana temporaria | reverse complement strand
ATAAGTATCGGCCTAAACTGAGGAAAAAAAATATTTTTATATATGTTTTTTGGGAATATTTATTATAGCAAAAAGAAAAAAATATTAAATTTTTTTCAAAATTGTAGCTCTATTTTTGTTTATAGCGCAAAAAATAAAAACCGCAGAGGTGATCAAATACCACCAAAAGAAAGCTCTATTTGTGGGGAAAAAAGTACGCACGACCGACCGCGCAATTGTCTGTTTAAGCGACGCAGTGCCGAATTGTAAAAACCCCTTGGGTCATTTAGCAGCATATTGGTCCGGTCCTTAAGTGGTTAATTACAAAAAAACAACAAAGCTACTGCCAGAGCCAAATTTCCAAGACTGGGAGCCTGTAGGCACACAACCTTTAGCAGCCAAAAGAACCAGGATGACCTTTTTTTGTATAGAATATTTCCTTGTCCTTGCCAAGATTAGAATATTGAGTCAATTGAAATAATCTAACTTGAGATGACTATTTCTACCAATGATGGAAAAAAATGTGTTGTTTGCTGTGCCCTATGGGAAATTTGACCATGGCTTCTACTGGGTAATCTGTTCACATACAAGAAGTAGTAGTTACACAGTTGGTACAGATGGACACAATTCTTCAGCAATGTTGCTAAAACTACACTTTTACACAGCACTATCACAGACTGCAGGCAGATTATTGTAGAATTTGGAGGAATGGGAAAACTCGAGTGGGCACTGCAGGGTGAATCCAGTATCTCTAAATCTAGAGGTAACATTGCCACTCCCTTGTGGCGAGTTGTCACTTTTTAGCGTATTCCCTAGTTATTTATTTACCTTGCCGGTGATCTGACGATATGGTTCCGGCTATCGAGATGGTTCCTGTAAGGCGGGGATATGCAATTAGCGGACCTCCAGCTGTTGCAGAACTACAAATCCCATGAGGCATAGCAAGACTCTGACAGCCACAAGCATAACACCCAGAGGCAGAAGCATGATGGGACTTGTAGTTTAGCAAAAGCTGGAGGTCCGCTAATTGCATATCCCTGCTGTAAGGACTGCACAGGCGCTATCCTTGCCGTCGGGAATCACCGAACCTCCAGGGCGACGTGGAATTTGAGGTAAGTGGCCTGACGTCCTCGCTACGTTCGCTCGCCCTCCTGGCTCTTTTTTTTAACATCCTCCAATCCACAGGGATGTTAAGGAATGAGCCTGGATGCCGTCAGCAAGGATTGCGCCTGCGCAGTCCTTACAGGAACCATCTCGATAGAGGAACCATACCGACAAGTCACCGGCTAAAGACACTATTGCTTTTCCCTGGTGGAGAATATCTGAGATTTCTTTTGGGGATCGCTCACCCCTGGATCATGAGGCCTGTGTGTGATTCTTCCTTCTACAGTCTCGGTTGTGTCTGGACCTGCTGTGACTTGCAGTTCTAAAACTGTTAGAGAACCACAGTTTGCCAAACTCTGCCCTAGGAGATGAAACAATCTGCAAATGGCCAAGTTGTTAAATGCGGATTGCCATCTCCAGTTTCTAGAAGGGGCTATCACAATACAGCAGCCCAGAGACGGGTGAGTGAATCCCTCTGAAGCAGAAATAGAATGTACTGTGAAACTGAAAGGCACTACAGAGACACAAGTTATTATATTACTTCTGCTAGTACTGGCATCCCAGCAAGAATTCATTTGTTGCTGGTGTTGACATGGAGCACAATGCTTGTAACATCACACCGGCTAGATGAAATTGGTCACTAGAAGCCAAAAAGTTAACCCTGGTAATCTCCACACTCCTCTTTGGCCTGCCAATCACAGAACGAACCTAGTCGAAGCTGCCATAGCTAAGGAAGGAAAAATGTACAAAGAACATTATATTGTCCAGAATTTGCAGACAGCTTGTGTGGCCGTTACATTTTTAAATATGTCAGAAATAATTACTTTCAGCTAAAGGACCCAGCATGACATGTCTTAGTGCAAATGGAGCTTACGTAATAGATGAACATCTCTGTTACTGCCTTGTTAAAAAAAAAAAAAATGTAATTTGTTAAATGAAGAATATCACCATATTATGTATTATTTAGTTTGCTTATGCAGTATAAGGTGTAAAGTATACAGTTAGGCTACAATGACATGTTTGCATTTTAGTGCAATAATAATAATGCAGCGGCCCAGAAAATCACACCTTCTATAGGGCAATGTCAGACTAATGATTCTGCTACCAGCAATGACCTCTCTACAAAGAGTACTCATATATACATTATACAACACTGAGGCAAGGCAAACAAATTGGACAGTAGCCTCTGGGGGACCATCACGTCACAGGAGGGCAGATATGGGGGTGCATGAATGAAAGGCAGGTGACTGGGTCTGGTAAAGTTGAGGATAAAGATGTAAAAGGATTGTGCAATTTTGTAATCAAAGGATAAATGATTAAACTTTATAAGGTGGAAAAACCAAAGGCTACACATACAGTGCCTTGAAAAAATATTCATACCCCTTTAAATCTTCCACATTTTGTCATGTTACACACCAAAACGTAAATGTATTTTTTGGGGATTTTATGTGATATAGACCAACACAAAGTGGCACATAATTGTGAAGTGGAAGGAAAATGATAAATGGTTTTCAATATTTTTTTTTACAAATAAATACCTGAAAAGTGTGGCGTACATTTGTATTCAGCCTCCCTGAGTCAACACGTTGTAGAATCACCTTTCTCTGCAAAGACATCCCAAGTCTTTTTTGGGGATGTCTTTACCAGCTTTGCACATCTAGAGAGGGACATTTTTGCCCACCATTCTTTGCAAAATAGCTCAAGCTCTGTCAGATTGGATGGAGACCATATGTGAACAGCAATTTTTAAGTCTCGTCACAGATTCTCCATTGGATTTAGGTCTGGACTTTGACTGGGCCATTCTAACACATACCCTGTTCACAACTCTGCATAGCGGAAACTTGCATTCCCACATGCATTTTTTTTTTTGCGAGGGGGGGGGGGGGAGGCTTTTTTGGAGCATTTTCACGCATCACACATAGGGCAGCCCATCCACCTGAATGGGCTGCTCTACACACAGCAATCTCTCCAAAGAAGCTTCAGAACTTTTTTCTGAGTGGAGCTTTGTGCAATTTTTTACAGCGATTTTTGGTGCAGCGCATTTCTGAAATGTAAGGAAATACACAGATGTGAATGGAGCCTCATTATTCTTGTGTTACTGCACCAATTTCACTTCCAGGCCCCATTCACATCCAGCATAGTGGGAGTGCACATTTTGTGTCTCGTTTTTCCTGTGACACGCATAGGGCAGCCTGTTTAATTTAAATTGGCTGCACTACATGTGGTTAATGGGACATTTTGGCATTTTGTGGGTTGTGTGTTTTTTACTGTGCGTTTTGCAGCATTTGCCCCTTGTTTTTTCACATGGCAAAATGTGTGTTTGCTTCTGTGTTTGGTGTGCCGTTAACAATTAATGGCACTGAAAGCACAACTGGTAATTTTAGGTGTATAAACATGGCCATACATTATGCAGTCTGATTGTAAAGTGAGAAGGGTGATCACTGATTGATTGCATTTCATTTAAAAAACGTGCACCTGGGAATGGGTGGGTGGATGATGCAGGGTGTGTGGTAATGAGATCAGCTGGCCAACTCCTTCCTGTCTCATGACCTACATTCCGATCAGGAAGAAAGACATTACTAATGGAAACATCTGAAAACATGGATTAGGACAAGAAAAATTAGTGTCTGTAGATTTAAAGGAAAGCTTTGATATTTTTGCAAAAAAGTACACAAATGCTATATTGGTGCATAGGGGAGCTGGAATTTAGAAAAAAAGTATACAAAATGGTGAACTTACCCTTTAACACTGACCAGCTTCCATGTCCTTGCTAAAGAAAAGCACCCCCACAACATGATGCTGCCACCACCCATGTTTCACGATGGGGATGGTGTGTTCAGGGTGATGTGCAGTGTTAGTTTCTGTCACACATGGCGTTTTGCTTTTAGGCCCAAAATTTCAATTTTGGTCTCATCTGACCAGAGCACCTTCTTCCACATGTTTGCTGTGTCCCCCACATGGCTTCTCACAAACTGCAAACAGAACTTCCTATAGTTTTTTTTTAAACAATGACTTTCTTCTTACCACTCTTCCATAAAGGCCAGATTTGTGGAATGCACGACTATTAGTTGTCCTGTGGATGTGGATCTCTGCAACTCCTCCAGAGTTACCATGGGCCTCTTGGCTACTTCTCTTTTTAATGCTCTCCTTGCCCGGCCTGTCAGTTTAGGTGGGCGGCCATGTCTTGGTAGGTTTGCAGTTGTGCCATACGCTTTCCATTTTCAGATGATGTATTGAACAGTGTGCCGTGAGATGTTCAAAGCTTGGGATATTTTTTTTATAACCTAACCCTGCTTTAAACGTCTCCACAACTTCATCCCTGACCTGTCTGGTGTGTTCCTTGGCCTTCATGATGCGGTTTGTTCACTTAGGTTCTCTAACAAACATCTGAGGGCTTCACACAGCTGTATTTATACTGAGGTTAAATTACACACAGGTGGACTCTATTTACTAATTAGGTGACTTTTGAAGGCAATTGGTTCCACTAGATTTTTGTTAGGGGTATCAGAGTAAAAGGGGCTGAACACAATGCACGCCACGCGTTTCAGACCAAAAAAAAAACACTTCAGAATTATGTGCCACTCTGTGTTGGCCTATTGCATAAAATCCCAATAAAATACATTTACATTTTTGGTTTCAACATGACAAATTGTGGAACATTTCAAGTGGTGTGAATACTTAGGCACTGTACCTATAATAATAATATATTACATGAGTGACCTCACATGGCCAATGATTGGTGATACACTATTCTGTATAACAATTAAAATTGACCATGTGATGTCACTCACGCCATTTATTATTTCCAGAAAAAAACATGCACTAATGTAAAGAGTGTCAGATCAAAGGATAAGAGTCCAAACTCATTTATTAATTTATAATAAGACAGCCAGAGCTTTTCGGGGGTCAGAAAAAAACTCCCCCTTCATTAGGGTTACAACAAGACACAATATAATGTAAATGCTACCGATATAATTATAAGTTAAAGTGGAAGTAAACCCTCCTATCGTTTTCAGCCAAGGAAGCGGCCATCTTGACCTCTGTTTAATCTGTAACTGTAATAATGCTGTACATGTGACCTGTTATGAAACCAGTCATTGGATGGTTTGACAGTTTGGTTGAGAGCACAAGTAAATGTGACAGCTAGCATTTCCGGGATGCCGGGAATGTTAACTGTTTTTTTGTAACTATTAAATTGAAGGGTTTACTTCCACTTTAAACAATGATAGAAAATAATAGATAACATAGATAGGCATCATACATCGTTATACGAGACCCATGATTTTCTAGGATTGTTAGACTTTTATGATATCGGTCAAATTTACATTTACAATATATTGTGTTTTGCTGCAGCCTGATGAAGGGCGAGTTTTTTTTGACCCCCCGAGACATGTTGGATGTTTTTTTTAGTATAAACCAATAAATTAATTTGGACTCTTTTATTCTTTGGTCTGGAGGAGCATTTTCTTTTCTGGTAGCCTGCTGGTGTACCCACTGGACGGTAGCCTTGTCTGTTGTGAGACGCCTAACCTGAGCTCTACAAATGTTTTTTGTCCTCTCGCTCCTTTGTATGAACTCACATCAAAGCCCGGCTCCTCTTGGGTGCTTTTTTTTTCTTCATTGGAATATACAGTCATATAATGACCATTTTTGGCCAGACTGGTGAGTGACGGTCTTCATGTCTCAGTGATGGGCCGACAGCAGTTATTGTTGACAGGAGCCATCCCATTGCCAATCAAAACGATATAAATAAGACGTGTTATTGGGCGATGGGTCCTATTTCAGATCTGCACTTTCAAGCAGGATTCTTGAATGACTAATATTTTTAAACAAGGTAGTAACAGGGGTCCTAATTGCATGGCCACATAATGCCCATTTCTCCTGTAAGTGTAGTCTTAATGAGCCTTCCTGGCACCGCTTTCAGTCTCTTGGCAGCCACAGCAAGAAGTAATCTTGGTGTTCCTGCCTTTGTCATTTGCATTCTAGTTGACCGTGTTCCTGGTTAGTTTGCAATGGCTCACCAGCATATTACAAATCCCTCTCAATGGCCCTTTTTTTTCAGTATGTATGAAGTTACGGGCAATTCAATCAGAGTCTTGGCTTATGCACTGCCTATTAACATATTGTACTGTTAAAGCCGGTAAAACCTGTGCCTGGCTATGAGCAATGTTGGCTTGGCTGCGATTCTTCCTGTTTAATGGTGGGCATATTTATAAAAAAGTGAATGTGACATTCAACAAGCATTTACTGCAGATGCATCTTCCCAGGGAATGTATTTTATATACATAGATTGATTCAACTGTAGTTAATGTTTGTCGAATATCACATTACTTTTTCTGCATTGTACCCAGGTCTACTATGAGATGCAAAGGAATTGTGAATTTCCTTGTGCAGGGTATGTTGTACTTTATACTGCAATTTATTTATTTTTTACAATTTAATTGGTTATTTTTATGTGCAAGGTATCAGCTATTCATCCTCTTCCATTTTCTGGCCTCACACCAGGGAACCAAACAGCCATATTCTCCAATTCAATCTCACTTGAATTTTTTTTTCAATTCTGATTATATGTTTAATTTAAAATGAAAAACAGGAATCCTCCTATTGTCCTCAAAATCTATACACTATATTACCAAAGGTTTTGGGATGCCTGACTTTACAAGCACATGAACTTTAATGGCATTCCAGTCTTAGTCCCGTAGGGTTCAATATTGAGTGGGCCCACCCTTTGCAGCTATAACAGCTTCAACTCTTCTGGGAAGGCTGTCCGCAAGGTTTAGGAGTGTGTTTATGGGAATGTTTGGCCATTCTTCCAGAAGCGCATTTGTGAGGTCAGGCACTGATGTGGACGAGAAGGCCTGGCTCGCAGTCTCCGCTCTAATTCATCCCAAAGGTGTTCTAGCGGGGTGAGGTCAGGACTCTGTGCAGGCCAGTCAGTGCCATCTTAATAGCATCATGGGCCTCTGGGCCCCTACCAGCCTTCATCAGGTGTCCCCATTACTGTGCCCCCTTACATCAGCTTCCCCTATTACAGTGCCCATATACATCAGGTTCCCCCATTGCAGTGCCCATATACTGAACATTGACATGACATCCCCATGACAGTGTCCCCTTATAATCAGGTGTTCCCATGACAGTACCCCCTTACATCAGGTTCTCCCATCACCGTGTCCCTATACGTCAGGTTCACATATCACAGTGTCCCCTACATCAGGTTCCCCAATCAGTGTCCCCATCCACCAGGGGTCCCCATACATTAGGTGTCCCCATCAGAGTGTCCCCATCCACCAGAGTTGTGTCCCACCCCTTCCCCCTTGTACTTACAGATCACAAATGCTGTTTCCAACTTCAATGAAGGCATCATCTCCTTCCTCTCTTGCTCTGAGACCGAGGTGAGTTCTTAGTCTCAGTGCCGGCTCTATTCTGTCCCCTGCAGGAGGGAGATAAAAGCTGAAGAGTGGCATGAGTGGCCAAATTGCCAGCGCACCCCCCCAACACAGCGCCTGCCGCCCCTTTTCCTGGCCCTTCCATGCACTTGGGTCCCCTGGGCAGTGCCCATTCATTAAGATGGCCCTGAGGCCAGTCATGTTCCTCAACCCCAAACTCGTTCATCCATGTCTTTATGGATGTTGCCTTGTGAAGGTAGAGTCTGGTTATCTTGAAATCGTGAGCTAGCATTCCAGCAAGCTAGCTAGTGATGTTGGTACTCTTGTGGTCTGCCGATACAATCTTTCCTACTACACTCAAGGGGAGATTAGTGCCCCAAAAGTATTTATACTGTGTGGTAATCTTTGCCACTGTAAAGATCCATAAACACACGTCAAAACAGTTTAACTTAATGGGAGTCTTTCCATTTTCACTGTACCAACGGAAAAGCCACAAAGTCAAACAATAATATTTTATTTCCATAAAATACATCAAAATGAGTAAATGAGAAACTGAAATCATAATACATTATATAATGTCACGGTAACACCTCCCATATGTCCTGTACATTTTCCTCCACCCCTTGCAGAAAGACGTCCTATGTGCCGTGATGTCTCTGTACAGATGTACAATATGTACAGTAACAGTAAGTGCAAAGCGGTGTAAAGCAGTCTAATAAAAAGAAGAAAACACGCACATGCTCTCTTATGAAACAAGGATACATTCTATGTGCTGAATTAAGCAAATAAATCTCTTCTGTGCAAACAGGTGATTTGTCTTTTAACAAACAATTATATTAAAAAGGGACGAGCAGCAGATAAACCTACATGCAATTGACCAGAGAGTTACTTTACTTTGCTGCGTCTTTAAATACTATATGTACCGAGGCCGCCGGGTCTCCATTATACTGAAGCTGCAGTTTTGACCTGAGACGCCGCCTCGGAAGGCCTAAACTTTGGCAGATAGAGACCAAACTTGTTTTCTATCCCTGCGAATGTAGCAGTGGCCAGTCTGTATCCTCCTATATGGTCTGGATGTGCAGGAGGAAGGTTGGAGATTCTGGTCTTTGGTGAAGGCTCTGACCCCGAAGGCTTGCTGCAAGGTGAAAAATACAAGTCTTCATCAATGAACAGGCTCACATTGTGCCATCTGATTACATCGTGAGGCTCAAAACATAAACCAATCAGTTAGCTACGGGTTACAAAGCTGTTTATTTTTTTGAACGGGCTAAGCTCACAGTCCTTTATGTGACTTTCACAGCAACTCCTGCATGGAAGATTTAGAACATAGGAGAGCTGATTGGTTCAGACAGTTTTTAAGGATGTTGTGAAATACGCATTTACCCATCTACATTTACACACCGCAATATGTCTGTGTGGGGCTGCTGAATAAATAAGAAAGAAGGATTTGCTGGTAAAAAGTTAACTAAAATCATCTTGAGTCTCAACTATATACTAACAAAAAGACATACTCTACAAAACACAGCCTCCTTGTCAACAGCAGCAGGGCCCCACAGAGTATCTAAAGACAGAATTTCTATTTATTTTTTTGGATACAGTGGGAAATGACCCCTGTCAGTTTTTTGTTTTTGTCATCCGTGTCCCCTGGGGAGATTTCTGTTCACTTCCTTCCAGTGACGTATCTAGGGTATGGCAGATATGGCAAATGCCATGGGCGCCATCTGAAGGGGGCGCTCATGAGTGGCTGGTACATACCAGGGCAAACTTGCCAACAGTCACAGTTTTGCTGGGACATTGCCAGGCTATGGCTGTCCTGGGTAGTTTCCCAAAAAAATGTTTTCGTCCTAGGCAGAGATGGACTGGACTGAGTTGTGATATCCTCCCCCCCCCCTCAAAAAAAAACATGAACCGCTCCAGCTCAGCCGGTGCCACCCACACAGAATGCTGAGAGGGATGTAACAGTCAGCTACAGAGATAGCAGGGGCTGCACCGTGTCCTAGCCAATCAGTGTCTGTGGTACAGAAGGCCCCGCCCTCACAAGTGTCAGCTGACTGCAGTCACATGATAAGAGATATGGCCACTATCCAGGTTTACTTCCTATTTAAACTTTCTGGAATACACATATTGCTATTGTGGTGTAGGATCTGGGCCCGCTGTCCTTCCATCCTTATTTATTTCCCTCTTTCAGCTCAGACTCTAACAACACCCCCGTTAGGTTATCTAAGAGACGGGTTTTTAAATGTTTTGACAGGGGCGCAGTTTCAGTGCTTGCCATAGGTGCCATTTTTACTAGATACGCCTCTGCTTCCTCTCATATTAACAGAACAAGTAATAAAAGGGAAATCTCTGAAAAGTGAGGAAAATGCCCCGTTAGACCGATGTTACCTGCACAACCGTTCCCATTGGAAATTTTCTCCTCTCCTACTCAGTGGTGGCTGGTGGTAAATTTTTTGGGGGGGTGGCAAACAATGCACCCACAGTCACCACGGCACCCCTCCAAGACTCCACCCCTCCGGTTGGTCTGTGTCCCCAGCCCCGCACTTACCCCATCTAGGTTGCAGGAAGTGCTTCCTCCAGTTGATGGCTTCCCCTGCGTATCCTCCTCGCCATCACAATGGCTTAAGGCATTCATCTCCCTCCCTCCTCCTAGGCGGCCAATAGGATCGCTTCTCCTCTCGACCAATTGGATGACGGGTCTCAGGACCCCACTTCCTGATTGGCCGAGGAGGAGAATCAGGAAGACAATAGCAAATATTAATTCTCTATTGTCACACAACTCTCCAAGCCAACACTTTTTTTAAGCCAATCATGCGTTTCTAAAAAAAACAGCCCCTATTGGAATCTATGCGTCTGGCGCCCTGCATAAAGATTAGGGGTCGGACGCATGGATTAGGGCGCGGCTCCCCTGCACCCTGTATGGACGGGCTGCCACTGCTCCCAATGGCGACACAGATAGAAAGAAAAACCTAAGAGTAGTTCTAACCCCTCACCATTACATCCAAAACTAAACACAACATTTTAAATATACTTTAAAGAGACGCTGTTGCCTTGTCAGTGCTGGGCAAATGCACAGTGTGTCTTATACTCATTTTACCTGCAATCCCTTGTGTTCCTTACTCCTCTGCAGCCAGTGCTGAGAGTGGCTGGGTTGGCAACATGGAGGAGTGGTGATGTCAGTCCCCCAGTGATGTGACATGCTCTGGTCTAGCGACTGGCTGTTATAGGCTTGGGTACCACCCACAGGGGAGCATGTCACATGCCCCGCCATACCCAAAAGAGCCATCACTGTCTGAAGAGGAACAAGGGACTTAATGAAAATTAAGGTAAGGAGAGTATATGGGGGTCCTGGGGCAAAATAACAGTGTCTCTAAAGTAGTGAAAAGTAGAAATATAGCACTGGACCTGTAGGGTTATCTCATTAGTATTGCTATCTTGAAGTATTGATGTTGAAGTAAATAATCTGGTTCCCATGCAGGCAGCTTCTACACCCCAGAGGATCTCCGCGATCTCCTTTGCTTGTAGTGCAGTGTAGTGTAACGGAAAATAAAACTGAAGCATCACGCCACTGCTAAGAGGTCCAGGTACAACTTTATTCCACTAAAAGTCAGGTGGACAACTAAAGAACCAGCCAATGTGCTTCTGGGGTCCAAGGGTGCTCCCTTCATCAGGGCTCGATTGAAAAAGTAAATAGACTAGAAATAAATTTGACCTTTAATGTTTTTTCCAGTGTGACTGCAAGCACAGGCCTTGTTAGCAGCTGGAATGGTAGCTTTAAAGTAGTGCACTGCTAAGATAGCCAGACAGCTGAGCTACTGGTATGTAAGGCAAATGGTCAGCAGTGTGATTAAATTAGATATTACTTCAAGGAGAGGTCACAATACAAAAAGGTATGTTTTCCTGGAAATCATTTTAAAAGGAATTTTACTTTTAAAAGAGGGTTCATCCAAAGTTTATAGGCAAGCACAGGGGATGTGCCAGGTGTGCCTAGGCACACCCTAATCACTGCGTGTGGTTCCAAATGCCCCTATTGTCTTGGCTTCCCTTGTGTTGTGCCCCCCACAGTGCTTCTTGCTTCCCTCCTCTCCTCTCCCACTGGCTTCTGCAGGGGATGTTTCAGAATGGAGAGTGGGGGAAGGGGCTGGTAAATATGTCATTTACCGGACTCTTCCTTTTCTAAATAAACACAGTGAACTCACTCACTGTGTTCATTCACAAACGGAAGGATATTAAACACAGTTTACTATGCTTCAGTTGTGAATGAACAGGAAGCCACTCAACACAGAGTACCATCTCATTCAATCACTGTCCCGTGCAGCTAAGGCTGCAGAGAAAGGCATGTGTGTTTGAGCTTTAAGGTGCACACCCTAATGCAATAGGCTACGCACACCTATGTTTTCTGCCAACTCCATCTAATGAGGTTGGTGACTTGTGCATAAGCGTGTTCAGGAAGGATTGCATACATATAAGGAAAAATCTGATTGACTGCTCTAATCTGTAAGAATACATTTATTGATGGGGACTGCTTTGCCCATTAACAAGTACAGATCCCACTGGGTTACATGGCTTATTGCAGCTTTCCTACTTTGGTTGTAATGAACACTTTACTGTTTGAGCTCCATGTTCATTTGTATGGAGCAGAGACCATACAGAAATAGATGGGTTTAGTTAAAGAACTGAGTTTCAATTTAAGATGTGTTCAGCTAAATGATATAGTTTTTTCTCCGCTTGTGAATTGATATCATTTTGCAGAAGAATCCAGACTTTCACAGACATGCCTCCCGTGTCAAATGTCTAGAATGAAATCACCAGAGGACCGGAAAGAGAGAATTTGTTCTATAATAAGCTCAGACGGGCTGCAGCACCAGGCGGACTAGAATTTCACCAGATCCCCACGCTGCTCTGTATAAAAACAACATATTCATACAGAGAACAAAATACTTACATTCCTCCAAAATCAACATACAGCCATCTCTGCAACAGCTCATAGGTAACCAGTGTAACACCAAACTGGGGGGAAGATCGGAACACTCGAGCTGTGGGAACATCAAATGCCATTATTAAATATATTTACCATGGATGGCTATAGCTTAAAGGACAAGACATACAGTAAAACCTTGGATTGAGAGTAACTTGGTTGGTGAGTGTTTTGCAAGACAAGCAACATTGTTTTATAAATTTTGACTTGATAAACGAACAATGTCTTGATATACAAGTAGCAGCACATCACAACTGACGGGGTACTTAGTGTGCCTCTTTTAACCACTTCCATACCGGGCCTATTTTGGCACTTCTCTCCTACATGCATAAATCATAATTTTTTTGTTAGAAAATTACTCAGAACCCCCAAACACTATATATGTTTTTTTTAGCAGACACCCTAGGGAATAAAATGCCGGCCACTGCAACTTTTTATCTCGCACAGTATTTGCGCAATAATTTTTCAAATGCCTTTTTTTGGGGGAAAAAAACAGTTTTGTGAATTAAAAAATAACAAAACAGTAAAGTTAGCCCATTTTTTTTTGTATAATGTGAAAGATGAAGTTACGCCAAGTAAATAGATACCTAACATGTCACGCTTTAAAATTGCGCACACTCATAGAATGGCGCCAAACGTCAGTACTTAAAAATCTCCATAGGCGTCCCTTATTTTTTTTTTACAAGTTACAAATTTAGAGTTACAGAGGAGGTCTAGTGCTAGAATTGTTGCTGGCGCTCTAACGCATGCGGCGATACCTCACATGTGTGGTTTGAACGGCGTTTACATATGTGGGCGGGACTTACGTGTATGTTCGCTTCTGAGAGCGAGCTACCGGGGGATAGGGGCTTTAAAACATTTTTTTTATTATTTTATTCTTTATTTTACTCAATTTCTTTGAAAAAAAAATTTTGATCACTTTTATTCCTATTACAAGTAATGTAAGCATCCCTTGTAATAGGAATGGTTCGTGACAGGTCCTCTTTATGGAGAGATGCGGGGTCAATAAGACCCCGCATCTCTCCTCCAGGCTGGAAAGCATTAGATCGTGAAAAAAAAATTCACCAATCTAATGCTTTCAGCCGCGATTGCGGCTGTGTTTACATTCCAGGACCCGGGCGTGATGTCATAACATCGCGCCCGGGCCTCCGACGATCATAGAGATCACTGGTGACCATCTGGTCACCAGTCTACTCTATGGTTTCCATTGGACGCCGGCAAATCGTTTCTCTGGGTCTCCGATGGCAAAGGAGTTCCCGGAGAAGCACCGGATGGCGGCGGGAGGGGGGGCGTCCCCTCCCGCCGCCTATAAGAACGATCAAGCGGCGGAACCGCCGCTATGATCATTCTTATGGTGCAGGGATTCGCCGGCTGAAGAGATGGATATCTGAATGATGCATGTGGCTGCAGGCATCTTTCAGATATCCCCACTGAAAGTCCAGGACGTCATATGACGTCCTTGGGCTGGAAGTGGTTAATCACCAACCATTTGAGTTGCTAAATGTTGTACCTTCAATAAATGTAACCATATTGCTACACTTAGAGGCGCCTTTCTTCTCTTTAATACTCTGTACCTCCTGTTGGGTTTTGCTTCTAATCCCCTTGTAGAGGATTCCATTTATGGATGGACATTTTATAGTTACACAACCGATCACATTGCTATAATCTTTTTATATGGACTATAAACTGAAGAACTTCTGAATAAATGGTTGTGGAACGTATCATCCGAGTTTCCATTATTTCAAGCATATTTCCGGAACGAATTATGCTAGCAATCCAAGGTTTTACTGTACGTTTTAACTTTTACATTTCTAAAAGCAGAAATGTATGGATTCAAATGAATCCATAACATATTTTCAGCGGGTAGATGTTAAGATAAAAATCTATCTGAAAGAAAATATGTACGATTCCATTGATGGCCAGCATCAACTCATGCCTGCCATGCCGTTTCTTTATCTCCAAAACTTTCTGAAGTACAGACATGGAACAAGTATAAAGCTCGGGAGTTAAGACTTCACTCTGAAATTCACTCAGAAATTACTGATCGTAAGACAGCCAGATAAGAAGTTTTTTTAAAAGAAGGTCAACTCCATGTAGACGAGGAGGTATGGTCAGCCACCACTCATCTAACTAGATGACCATTATAAACCTGTCATGTACACCCATCATGTCCACAAATCAAATGAAATGTTTTAGGTTATGTACATCTTTCAATAAAACATCTATAGCAGCCCCTATATTTCACTCCACATGTTTCCCTTATGTTGGTTATTTTGATAGTTCATCACAAGTTGACTATATAAAGATGAAATAAGGCATTTTTTCTCAGTAGCCACTGCTGGAGAGGTTAAAGTGGTTGTAAACCTAGTTACACCACTTTTACCTACAGGTAAGCCTATAATAAGACTTACCTGTAGGTACTGGAAATATCTCCTAAACCTGCACGGTTTAGGAGAGATTTACCATATATGCTTGTGCCAACATCATCGGCGTATGCGCACTGAAGAAAGGGCACGATCATGCTCTAAGGGGCTCGTGCCGTGACTTGCGGCTCCCGAGCGCATGCATGGGAGTGATGTCACGCAACTCCGGTCAGTCACAGAGCCGGAGTCCACGGCCCCCGGAAGGAAACAGGATGAAGCTGGATGAGGCCACCAGCGAGGACATTGTAGGCTTCGTTTGCAGGTAAGTGGCACATAATTGGCTAGTATCAGATGCGCCCATTAAGCTTTTACTTAGCAGGGGAAAAAAGAGGAAGTAAAACCCATCAGAGTTTACTTCCTCTTTAAGAGTGGCATCAGTCTTATAACTATCTTAACCTGCTTAGACTGAGACTGTACTGCATGTCGTAGTTGTAAATTATAAAACAAATTGTGATGAGGCAGTTGATAAAAATCTCTTGCAGATTCTGAAAGGACTGCAGAGCATCTTGTAAATAAAGCTGAGCCATATATTGAAGCCCTTGAGAACACCAACTCTCAAACCCCTCCAGTTTGCATAGTTCTTCTTAATGTCTGTTTCCCCAAAGTGATGGAGTACTCTGAAGCCCCTTCATATTTCATTATACATCTCATTTCCTGCCAGACTCTATTCATGAGTACCAATGTTGGACCATAACAAGCATAGGCAAAGGCTCCCGATTCTAGCTGAGCCAAAAGATTATAACGAGAATAATGGTTCAAAAATAGAGCCTGTATAAGTCCTTCCAGATTCATCACTCCCCAACCGGCAAAATGCTGAAGTTGGGAAGCTATGAAACATAATACTGCATTATATAGTCCATCTTTAAAAGATAATTTCTGATTGGTAACACCGGATTATTGCCCTTTTAACATTATCCTATGCACCTTTTTATTATATTTGCCTGAGAATGAGTGTTAGTTATTGGATGAAGAGATTTCATTAAAAAATCCAAAACAATGTCAACAATAAATACCTCCAGCTCCTTTCCAGAAAGCTCTTGCTCCTTCTTCTTTAAGGATTTTCCTAAAGCAGTCAGTAACACCACTATACGTAGTTTGGCCGGCTCGTGCTGCCACTTGCAGTCTTGTCTTGATGACATCAGCAGGGGTTACTAAGGACGCTGCGGGTACACCTGTATAAAGACAAGTGATATACACATATATGGAATCATACTTATCTTCACAGGAAAAAAAATGCATCAGATAATTAAATTGTTCAGACTGTGGTAACTCTTCTCAGAATTCAATAGAAATGTTCTAGAGTAGAATGTGCTATTTTGAGATTTAATGCAATATAATAAATGTGCCTAAAGTTCATTGAATGTTTCTTGAGTTTGTGTTGTATAGGAACAGTTAGTACAAGAATGGGTGACTGAGCCAAGAGGGAGCTGTTTAATTCAAAAGACTAAAAAATACTCAGCATTCTATGACCATTTACAAAACTTTGTATATTTTACAAAAGAACAATTTTTCCTCTTGAAAACCCACGAGTCATTCTAGTTGGTAATAATCAGAAAAACAGTCTTCCACCAATTCATCAGTTTTCCCAGTTCTGCTCACATAGGACTATCTCTGAGAAGAAGTATACTGGAACCAGTATAGTGCGAGTTATATAAAAAGTTTAAAGGATTGGGTTAAAACTTTTGCCTAAAAAAATAAAAATAAAATCCATAAATATATAATCAGCTGCAGTGGACAAAGAACCTAAAATGGGGGCTAAAGGAAAAAAGGTTTGGGACTTTAAATGAAACAAAACACTAGGGGCAGAACAAATCAATCAATAAGATAAAATAGACGGTTTATTAATGACATATATGGATTACTATGTATATCTACAATGCAATTTATCCATATATGTCAGCAAAGTGTAATTTCTTCAGTGTTGTCACATGAAAAGACAGAATAAAATAGTTACAAAAATGTGAGGGGTGTACTCACTTTTGTGAGATACTGTATATGCAAATTAAAGATATAAAAAAAATAAAAAAAAGAAGCCTGATGCTGGCAGAAGTCAAGTTAGTAAATTAAAACAATCCTCTATAATACTAACTACTAAAGAACTATTAACAAAAACCACAGACAAACAAATATGAAAATGTATGGGGACCTTCCCAAGTATAGTTCCTTGTTCCAATCAGACATATTAAAGATCTCAAGAAAAAGGACTTATCAGCCAACCTCTTCACCTCTCTCATTCTCCATTTTTCTTTCATGCTCAGACTTTTTTTCCCCCTATTACCTCCCTTTTCTACCATTCAGTCGTACATTTTTATTTCTTTTCATTGCCTTAATTATAGCTACAATGCAGGTTTATGCTTTCACTTCTTTTAAATAACATAGCACTTTCAGAAGACAGCAATTTATCGACCAAAGCAAACCTATTTCGTGGTTTGCTTACACTTAAATTGGCTTGTATACTTAATGTTGAATGAACAAACAGAACAAAAAGCACCATTCAATTGTTTGTCTCTATTAATTATTTTGCGTTTACTTTCAACAGAAACAATGAGAATCGAAACTTTGCAGTAAAAAGTTGCTGTATGACATCTGTGTTTAATAAAAAATATAAGGACGACTCTTGCACTCCGTATGTGTCTTACAATAGTCAACATTTCAATAACCTTTTCCTTATTTTAAATATGAACAGTTTAAAATATGTTTTCTTGCAGCTCTAAAAATGTCTCCAAGTACAATACTGTATATACTCGAGTATAAGCTGACCCGAATATAAGCCGAGGTACCCAATTTTACCCAAAAAAATGGGAAAACGTGACTCGAGTATAAGCCTAGGGTGAGAATGCAGCAGCTACTGTAAGCGGAAAAGAGGGTCAACAATGCCCATTTCGGCCTGTTGGGGGTACTAGAGGACAGGGTTAAGAACCACTGGCCTCGGCGCAGTCATGACGTGGTGCACGTGACGCACGCACGCCGAGGGAGCAGCAGCTCGCGCCACGGATCGGACCCTACGACGGGGGATGGAGGAAGCCGGAGGACTCAAGGGTGCATCGGCGGCGGCAGGAACGGCGCAGAGCGGGAGACTGCGGGGCTGCTAGACCGCCGATCGCTCCCTCCGCGAGGCCGCTCTCCCCCGCCGTCTTAGCCGAGGCCCCCCCTCTCTTCCTCACTCTCCCCACCGCTCTCTGAAGGAGGAGTTGTACCGAGCGGCACAGATAGCGGGGAACAGGTGCTGTTGCCTGCAGCGTCGTATGGTGGGTGCTTATGGCTCTCGGCCCCCCGCGGATCACGGCTCCTCATCAGTCCTTATGGAGCCCAGAAAAGCATTGAGGTAATATCTATGCAAACCTTCTTCTTTTTTGTCCTATGGAAGCACATCTACAGGAAAATTAATCCAGGTGGACAATCTGAAATTGCAGGTAATGGTGAGAACCTTATTTTGTCAGCGTTTGCCATTTAGGTCGTTTTTCTCTCCTCCCTTCTCTGCTATAGAAAGACAATGTAGCAATTTACCCACAGACACCTCAGAGCTGTTTCAGTAAGAGCAAAGAGTGAACTAACTTGTGGTATCTGGCAAAATTTGTTAAACAGCAGAGGGGTACCTGGAGTGAATGTGGCATACACAAGCGCTATTTGTCTCTCCTCATACATATCTACACAGGATTCCATGCCTTTATGGGTCGATAGCCTTACAGACGGCAGACATTCACTTGGTAGACAAGCATAAAAGCACCAGCCACCGCATAGACACTGCACCTGCCTCCACTAATTAAATTTAAAGCCTGGAAGGGGCATGTTTTGAAGCACTGTTTGAAATGCCAGGGATTGGCAAGTAATATTCCCTATATCGCCAGGTCATCTGGAGGCGAACTCAGTGCTGGATGGTGTTTGACTCTCCTGCCCAAGATGCCCAATCGTCTCAGGCCCACAAGCTCTTAGGCAGCATACACTACGGCCCAGGGCGAAGGGTGCTAGATGTCTGAGAGATCCTAGATCTTGCATCTATAAAAACGTCTGCTAAGTACGGGAGGGCTGAGAGGAAGTTATCGACGGCCATCGTATGGCATGCCCCACTACACACTAGGCGCTGACTAAATCATAAAGCAAAGAAAAAAGAAAAGGGAAAAAAAGAAGGGGGGTGCAAATGCAGCCCATATCATAGGATTGTCGCTGCGTAAAAACCGCAAGGCATCCCGCAGTGGAAAATCCCCAAGATAATTTTAAATCCAAATAGGGAGTGCACAGCCTTTATTACCAAGGACGTGCAACCCTCCTGTTCAAAAACCCGTCTCAGCGCAAGTGGGAGAATCCCCGGTTCATCCTTTTTTTTCCTTTAAATTAATGGAAACACCCGGTGTCAAATACTCACCAAGATTTAATTAATACCCCCAAAATTGTGCAAAATTGCCCCCTAGGGAGTTATAAAAACTTTCATAAAAAAAAAAAAAAAAAAAAAGGGGGAGGGGGAGAAGCTCCTCATCTTACGATCAAACTGGGGAAACGCATCAGAGCGATAAAGAAATATAACATGAATAGATCAACTAGGGGGGCGGCCCCGAAAATACCTAGAGATACCTCTACTACCAGTACGATCAGACACTATATGACGCCGGAAGGAAGTTCTAAGAGTCCAGGACTGATAAAAAAAACAGAAAAAACTGGGAAAAATAAAAAGGGAATAGGGGGGGCAGAAACCCCAAGCGCGGATACCTCAACAGAACTTGATCACGCAGTCAGCCAAATAGAAGACCCTAGCTTGGACTCTCACATTCCCACAAAGGGGGAAATGGATACTATGTTAAGGAGGTTGGAGAATGTAATAAGAGAGGAAATCAGCACCCTAAGAACGGATTTATTTCATACGCTAGAACGGGTAGAGGAAGCAGAGAAAAAAATAGAAAAGCAGGATCTTGAACTAAAAGAATTAAAAATCCAACATCTGAATATGAAACAAAACCAGAGATTACTGCAATACCGTCTAGAAGACCACGAGAACCGTAACAGAAGGCAAAACCTTAGGATACGATCGGTCAAGGAGGAAAGGGGCGAAGACCTGAGGAAAATTCTCAACGATTTGTTCCTTCCCCTCCTAAACAATGGTTCGGAAGGCCCCCTCAAAATAGAAAGGGTACATCGAGTTGGAAAGACAAGGGAGGGAGGAGGAAACTGGAACAGGGACATAATTGCCAGGTTCAGACACTTCGAAGATAAAGAGGAAATCTGGCAAAAACTGAGAAGAAAGCCTCCCTTATCCTATGACGGGACTGAGATCCAGATCTTCACGGACTTGGCCTGGGAAACCCTGTCCAGAAGAAGGCACTTAAAACCCTTATTGGAACAAATGCGGAAATCTAATATAAATTACCAATGGGGCTTTCCGGCTTGCTTGATAGGGTTTAGAGAGGGTATATCAGCCAAATTAACATTCCCTGAGGAATTGGTAGGGTTCTGCCGTAAACTGGATATACCGTTGATTGAGTTACCTGAATGGGTTGAATAGGGATGGGTTGAATAGGGACCAGAAAATAGCGGCCCCTTGGGGCGGTCCTGAGAGATTGGCACAGAGGGGGGGAGAGGGGGAGGGGACGGAGGGTGGGTGATCGGAGAGGGGAACAAGTAGGGAGGATCCGTTCCCCCACACATATAAGATCGATCTCCTGGGAAATTCCAGGAGACAATGTATGGGAGGGGCGCTGAGTGCTACACCTCATCCAAAAGAACCGACGGGTAGGGGATACAGTGGATCCCCACGGTTCAGAGGCGATGCATGGGCCTAGACAAGGGGGGGGAGGGGGGGATCGAGGGGTGGTTTTGGAAGGGGAGAGAAAATTCTCCCCCTTCAAAATAGGGAGGGAACAGGGAAAATGGCTCCCAGGGGATCTCTTAGAAAGTCCAGCAAGTTCACGGAACGATCCAGTAATAGGAAATGACTGAAGTTAAATTTTTATCCTACAATGTAAAGGGTCTAAATTCAGCTGTCAAAAGACTAAAAGTCTTGGCTGAGCTGGAGCACCTCAGAGCGGATGTGGTATTTATCCAAGAATCTCACTTGACCATTGACGCAAACATTAAATTATATTCCCCGGTGTACCCCGTTTGGTTTTACGGTGATTCCATATCCAAACGAGCAAGGGGTGTTGCTATCGGATTTACAAGAGGCTTTGGATTCACGCTTGAGGCGAGGCTGACGGACCCCGAAGGGAGATTTTTATTTCTCAAAATAAAGTTCGAAAATGTAATCTATACTCTAGCAAATATATATGCACCAAACGTACACCCAACCCAATACTTAGGTAAAATTTTGGGAAAACTGAATAACTTTGCGGAGGGATATATAATACTGATGGGGGATTTAAACTTTGTATTTAACCCAACAGAAGATAGTACGTTCCGTGGGAAGGTGACAAAAAATGAGCATTTGCAGAGAATCAAACATAAGCTACACGAACGCCAATTAGTGGACGTTTGGCGGATTTTTCATCCAAAAGAACATGACTACACATTTTTCTCCCCTCCCCACGGAACGTACTCTAGAATAGACTACATCTTGGCAGATCACGGGCTGCTAGACTCTATTACAGAGACTGAAATTGGAAGCATGACGGTGTCAGACCATGCTCCTATAACAATGAAAATTATATTATCCACACAAAAGAGGCAGCGGCCGGTGTGGCGCCTAGATGATAGCCTGATCCGAGATGAAGGAGGGGTTAGAAGAGTGGAGGCCGAACTAAAACAATTCTTTCATATCAACGATACAGCGGGGATTTCCAGCGCAACCCTTTGGGAGACGCACAAAGCGTATATCAGAGGAATTTTAATTGCCGAGGCCGCTAAAAAAAAAAAAGAAAGGAAAAATAAAGTCAACTCCCTGAGGAAAGAGATAGAGACCCTAGAAAGTAAACATAAAGAGCAAAGATTAAAAGAGACCTACCTTAATCTAACCCTGAAAAGAGATGCACTTAAGGAAATCATGGAACAGGAAGCAAGGTACAAACTAAACTGCATCTCCAAGGAGAGGTACATATGGGGTAATAAACCAAGTAAGCTGTTAGCCAAAATGGCCCAAAAAAAGAAAACTAGGAACTACATTGAAAAAATTAAGGGGAAAAATGGGAACTTGGCTCATGCAACTCCCGAAATCGCAGACAGTTTTAAAAACTATTACGAGGAATTATACACAATAAAACACCCAGGTCTGCAGGAAGGGGAAAGGGAAGATGAGACTAGAGACTTTCTTGCAAAGGCAGAACTCCCCAGATTGGAGGAGATGGAGAGTTCGGAGATGGATCGCCCCATAACCGAGGCAGAAATTAAAATAGCACTAAATACCTCCACGGGCGGAAAAAGCCCGGGTCCGGACGGGTTCTCAACCATGTACTATAAGAGATTTAGCAATATATTGATTCCAAGGATGTGCAAATATTTTAATGGGCTAGGCTCCGAATTCGAAGCCAGCAGTGAAGCAACAGCGGCCGTGATCACGCTAATATTGAAAGAAGGGAAGGACAGCACTCTCTGTTCGGGATACAGACCTATTTCGCTGTTAAATGCAGACATCAAGCTGTTTGCCAAAATCCTTGCAGGACGCCTGAAGGGGGTTATGCACTCTTTGGTGCACCCCGATCAGGTAGGATTTGTACCCAACAGAGAGGGCAAAGATAATAGCCTAAGGGCAATCCTCCTGCTTCAGTCCATTAGGCAGAATAAATCCCCCGGTCTATTCCTGTCAGTTGACGCTGAGAAAGCTTTTGACAGGGTAGACTGGGGGCTTATGATGAAGACCCTTACTATCATGGGAATAGGAAATAGGATGTCCCGTTGGATTAAAACACTGTACCTCTATCCTACCGCAAAAATTAAAATAAACGGAACGTTATCGGAACCATTCGAAATGAAAAATGGAACAAGGCAGGGGTGCCCCCTATCACCCCTTCTCTTCATACTATCTTTGGAGCCACTATTGGCTACTATCCGTAAGGATCCCGATATCAACGGAGTAGGAGTAGACGGGGAGGAACATAAATTATCGGCCTTCGCCGATGATATTTTATTTTATGTAACCAACCCGATCAAATCCATTTCAAAGCTCTCCAAAGTATTGAAACAATACGGGAATATTTCAAACTTTAAAATAAATATAAATAAATCAGAAATTTTGAATATAAATTTAAATAAAAGAGAGGTAGGATTAGTAAAAGAAGTCTGTGCCTTTCCCTGGACTAAAGAACTAAAGTACTTAGGTATTAAACTAGCCAATACAGTACAGAAGATGTATAAAATAAACTATGTTCCCTTACTAAATGAAATCAAGAACGAATTAAAAAACACGGTAAATAAACCTATATCTTGGATCGGACGTATAAATATGTTGAAGATGGTCGTAGTCCCAAAAATTCTTTATAAATTTTCACTGGTACCAATCGCCCTTCCACAGCAATTTCTGAGCATTCTGAATACCTTGCTACTAAACTATGTATGGAAAAACAAGAAGCATAGAATTTCTCTCTCCACACTAAAACAGGGAAAGCTGCATGGCGGGTTGGGTGTTCCGGACATCAAAAGTTACTATAAAGCGGCGGTCCTTTCGCGGGCGGTTGAATGGGCCCGGGACAGGCCAGATAAAAGATGGGTGCAAATTGAGAAGGCGTTAACTAGCAAACACTTGAATAATATCATATGGATCCCTACACAACACAGAGCACTAGATCACAAAACACATGAAATAACAAGACACACATTAAGATTATGGGATAGAACTCAGGCACAACTAGAGGGGAAATTTAATTCCCCACTAATGAATTTAAAAGAAAATCCTTATTTTGCACCTGGGGAAAACAAAATTGGAGGGAATTGGATTAGGAAAGACACAGTGCACTTAGGAGATATTATTAATGACGGAGAGATAATGACCTACGGAGATTTGAAGTCCAAAACGGACTACTGGAATCTCGATAGGTGGCATTATTCTCAGCTGCATCACTTTGTGTGGCACCTCCCCCGCCCATTACGGACGGAGGCGGAGCTCACCCCACTTGAGAGGATTTGCAAATCCAAGAATTCAAAGGGCACTATCACTAAACTCTACGGGATATTGGTCAAGATAGGGTCTCGGGGAGAAGCACCCTTCATAGAAAAATGGGAAAGAGAGTTAGGTATCACGAGAGGGACAAACACTTCTCAGAGGATTATTCAATTAACTCACTCATCTGCTATAGATGTCCGTACAGCCGAAGCAAATTACAAGTGCCTCTCAGGGTGGTATATCACCCCTGATAAAGCTAATAAATTTAAAGCAAGCCAGCCGGCTGAGTGCTGGCGGGGTTGCTCAGAAATAGGCACGATGGCCCATTTATGGTGGCTATGCCCAAAAATTCAAAGCTATTGGGACATAATATTGACCCAAATAAAGGTTATAACGGGGGAGGAGATAAAGAAAGACCCCTGGGTCGTGCTCTTCCACGGCAGTCTTGAAGGGGTAAAAAATACAAGCAGTCTTTACTACCCCATCTCTTAAACGCAGCGAAGAGACTCATTCCCAAAAAGTGGCAGGAGAAGGAAAGCCCCCATGTCTGGAACTGGATAGACGAAGTAGAGGAAACGTACAGGTTAGAAGAACTAAGGGACAGCCACCTGGAAAGAAATGGGGAATATAGGGAGAAATGGGCAAAATGGAAGGAATACAAAAAAACATGGAGCTACGCTGAAAGAGTCAGGGTTTGTTAGGAACAGGAAATGGGTAAGTGGGTATCAACCCACATGCACCTCCCGCTCGCCCTTCTATCGACTACTTTCAGAGGGATATTCAAAAATAGTTCCCTTTGCTGAACTTTATAGGGGATATGTTAGAAGAGAATAGGATGAGATCCCTGGGAGCCATGGGGGGTGGGGAGGGTTTAAATAATTGCAAAAATTCTTTTTCTGTCAAATATTATTGGGTTCCGACCAACAGGGCGTAGGGTTAATGCCGTTTTGAGCTATTGGTTGGCCGACTAAGAATCCGTAATACTTATGAATATTATAAAAAAAAAAAAAAAAAAAAAAAAAAAAAAAAAAAAAAAAATTTGCAGAATAAATACCACATATGATGCAAACCACAACTTGAGACGTAAGAAGCATCAAATTATGAGCTGGTCTCTAGCATTTGGTAAATGAAAGCTGAGGTGGTACAAAAAAAAAAAAAAAAAAAAAAAAAAAAAAAAAAAAAAAAAAAAAAAAAAAAAAAAAAAACAATGCCCATTTGCACGCCTCACTGTGCCCATTGCAGCAAGTGACAAGTCACCAGTGCTAAAACCATTAAAAACCATAACTGGAGAGTATGGATGAAACAGTAAAAAACAAAGATAGTCCAGCGCTCAATGGGTTATAAAAGCAGACAGTTTGCAACAGGGAATGAAATATGCTGACAGTTTATTAGCTATAAATCATAAAACACCACTCCTGTGAATAAGCAAATAAGGAATGGGGAAGTAATGAAATTAAAAATCTTATGGTGTCACCAATTTAATTTCATTCCTTGCACATTCCTTATTTGCTTGCTCACATGAGTGGTGTTTTATGATTTATAGCTAATAAACTGTCAACATATTTAATGTCCTATTGCAAGCTTTCTGCTTTTATAATTCATTGAGCGCTGGAATGGTGATCTTGTTCTTTACTGTGCCCATTGTAGCCTCACTGTGCCATACTTGATGAGCCTGTTATGCATTCAAGTCAGACAGCGGTCATCCATTACAATCAGTGTACAAAAGCCGCGCCGCTACCTCGTTCTCGTCTGTGACAGGGGAATGTCAGTGTTCAGTGTTCCACCTATCGTGGGACGAGGACGAGAGGACGTCCGTGATAGGCGGAACACTGAACACAGTCTCTGCTGGGAAACAGTGTTCCCCTATCACGGACGAGAACAAGGAGGAGGCGCGGCTTTTGTACACTGACTGGGATGGATGGCCGCCGTCTGACTTGAATGCATAACAGGTTCATCGGGTATGCAGACAGACTCGAGTATAAGCCAAGGGGGACATTTTCAGCACACAAAAAATGTGCCGATAAACTCGGCTTATACTCGAGTATATACGGTAAGTGAATTTACAATATTAATTATTCGATATTTTAACATTTTGTTTAAATGGATGCCAGCCTAATCCAGGAAACACCAGGACTAGTAGATTTTCAGTATGTTTTAAACTGTGAGAGGACAGGAAATACAAAATGGAGATTGTGTTTTCAATGGGACATGAATACAGGGCCCCAATATTGAAAGGCAAAAAAAAGAAGCACCAAAAGCCCTAGACCATGCTACCCCATTGTATACCCAATAAAAATTAATTTCTAAAGCACTTTTCCTAATTATGTTCTACTTGCTGTGCAGAGTTCCCTCTGTCACTGTTAAATGTTACAGCTATCACACATCATTAGTAGGGTCCCATTCACATGTGCGTGTAAAGGCAGGCATCCCAATACTTTTGACATTATATTGTAAATGGCCTACACCTATAGCGAGGCATTATTCAAGTTTAGTCAAAGCTGCACGGTTTGTTTTATCTACAGATGCACAGGCAGTTGTTTTATAAGGCTCTATTCACACTTGTGCAACTTGTCATGAAACTTTGGACATCAAAGCTGCATGACAAGTCGTTCCCAGTGTTTTCCAATGATAATCATTCATATATCGGAGACCCAAAGTTGCAGCAACTTCAAAGTAGTTCAGAAACTACCTTGGTCTGACTTTCATGCAACTTGAGGGCCATAGACTTCCATTTTAACCCTCAAGAGTTGCATGAAAGTCGTACCTGAATCTTATCCAATGCAACAGTTGTCCATCATCACTGGTCACTTGCATCAAAAGTGCGGCAAAGTTGCACTCGATGGTTGGCGCAACTTTGTACAAGTATAAATGGAGCCTTGAGGTGAACTAGGACTTTAACTACCTCCCGCTCGCTGTATAGTGACATGACAGTGGGTGGGATCCCCTCTCGTTCTGTGGCAACCTCATATGACCGCCCTTGTGTCACCACTCTTGCACTCCCATGGGGACGTGCGGCGATGATAGCAAAAATGGAAAGAACGAAAAACTGGACAGCCGCACTCCAAAATCACTTAAAAAAGAGATGTCTTTTATTTTTCAACTGTACATACAGTCACTGCAAACCAACAACATTCAGTATGGCCGACGCGTTTCGCACTGGCAGTCAGTGCTTAGTCATGTTTGTCCTAGGACACGGCGTGACCCCGATCTGGGTAAAGAGCCGATGACTTGGCTTTTTAACCATGTGATCAGCTGTGTCCAATTACAGGCGATCACATGTAAACACAAAGTCCTGTTTTTCGGCTCTCCTCGCTTTACACTCTGTCAGTGTGAGGAGAGCCAATCAGTGGCATCTCCTCGCAGCAGAGTGTGTAGAGGTAATCATGGCACTGATCATCAATGCCCTGATTAGCAATATAGCCCCAGCAGTGCCCCCAATCAGTCCCCAGCAGTGACACTAATCATTGTTGCCTATCAGTGTCGCCTATCATTGCCCACAAGGGCTGTCTATCAGTGCCACCTATCTGTGCCACATCAGTGCTACCTATGAGTGCCCATCAGTATGGCCTATTAGTGCCTCTTCATCAGTGCCTATCAGTGCACATCTGTGAAGGAGAAAAATATTTTTTTTACAAAATTTACTGATAGAAGCTAAGAAAAAAACTTTTATTTTTTTCAAATTTTTGTGGGAGGAAAATGATAAACATTTTTTGGGTTTTTGTTGCATGATCACGCAATTTTCATTCAAAGTGTGAAAAGGAAAAAATACTTATTTTTCTGGAGGATGGAAAGGCTTCTTCACAGAAAAAGCTGTGAAAATGTGGACTCCCTCAAGTTCTGGTCAGCTTAGTAGATTTAAAAAAAAAAGAGCTTGATGCATTCCTAAATGCACAAAATATAACTGTTCATGAACATTTATAGGTAATAACACCTGAGATTGTTGAACCAGGGAGCATCTGATTGCCTACTGGGGGCGTAGGGAGGAATCTAGTTTTCTCCTGCTAGAGCAAATCGGACCATGCTTTACAGGGAGGTTGTTTTTTTCACTTTCCTCTGGATCAACTGCGGGTATATAGGAGGATTTCTATTTGTTTCATTTTTTTTTCTATTGGTTAAACTAGATGAGCTTGTGTCAACCTGTAACTAAGTATGAAACGATAAGAGTATCCTTTTCATCATTAGTTCACAATATAAAAATTTTAGAGACACTTTTTAATGTATAATAGAGTACTAATAAAAAACACCTTCAAATCAAAAAATCTTTTCACTTAAAATAAGAATAAATTAGCTCAAATAGTATAGAAAAAAAAAAAGCTCAAATAAAAGGCCACAGCTTAAATGTCATTTAAAAAAAAGAATAATCACAATAGTTTATGGTTCAATCAGTACTAAGAAAAGGGTTTATTTTTACAAAGGTTTAACCCTCAGCTGCTGACAAATGTACTAATCTGGCACGCTCTTCGGTGACACAATCCATGTGCCGGTAGATATAGTTCTGGGACACCAATGACACGCTTGTTACAATAGTTATACACACACACCAGGCATTAAGCAAAGTGTGCATAATGAAGACATAAATTGATTAGCACGCTTGTATCATTCACATTCATAGGAGCTGTGAATAGCTTATCTACGGTCAATCCGTAAGGAGAGATTTATGATGACGGATCCTGTTAAGTAACTCATGCATATCCGTATCCTACAGTTGTTGAAGGATTAAAGATCCCACCATGCCTTGCATCCAGATGCTAGCAGGGCATGCTGGAAATTTTAGTTCCTAAAACTGGAAGTCCAGAAAAAAGTTTCTTTTGTATAGAATGAGGGAGGAATACAATTGCTTTTTCCCCCAGAGAATGCATTCAAGTAAAAAAAAATAAAAAAAAGTTTTCCCTTACAACTTGAAGACCAGGCCTGTTCTGAAACTTTTTGTTTACAAGTTTAAAAATAGTATTTTTTGATAAAAAATTACTTAGAACCCCCAAACATTTATATATATGTGTGTGTGTATAGTCATGGCCGAAATTGTTGGCAGAAAAGTATTGCAGTAACACATGTTTTGCTATACACATGTTTATTCCCTTTGTATGTGTTGGAACAAACCAAAAAAGGGAGGAAAAAAAAGCAAATTGGACATAATGTCACACAAGACTCCAAAAATGGGCTGGTTGTTGGCACCCTTTCAAAATTGTGGATAAATAAGATTGTTTCAAGCATGTGATGCTCCTTTAGACCCGGTTCACACTGGGGTGACTCGTCAGGCGACGCAGCCGCCTGACAAGTCGCGTCCCATTCTAGTGAATAGAACCGTTCTAATAGGAGCGACGCAAGTCGCTCCGACTTAGAAAAAGGTTCTTGTACTACTTCGGAGGCGACTCGGGGCGACCTGCATTGACTTCTATAAAAAAGGCATTTTGAAAGTCGCCTTAGATGTCGTCTTCATGTCGCCTGGCCGAGTCGCCCCCGAAGTCGTGCCGCCCCTATGTGAACCGGCTCTTAGTCTTTGCATTGTGTGTCTGTGTGTGTCACACTAAGCATGGACAACAGAAAGAGGAGAAGAGAACTGTCTGAGGACTTGAGAACCAAAATTGTGGAAAAATATCAACAATCTCAAGGTTACAAGTTCATCTCCAGAGATCTAGATTTGCCTTTGTCCACAGTGTGCAACATTATCAAGACGTTTTCAACACACGGCACTGTAGCTAATCTCTCTGGGTGTGGACAGAAGAGAAAAATTGATGAAAGGTTGCAACGCAGTATAGTCCGGATTGTGAATAAGTGGCCCCAAACAAGTTACAAAGAAATTCAAGCTGTCCTGCAGGCTCAGCGCGAACTATCCATCGACATTTAAATTAAACGCAATGGCAGAAGACCCAGGAGGACCCCACTGCTGACACAGAGACATAAAAAAGCAAGACTACAATTTGCCAAAATGTACTTGAGTAAGCCAAAATCCTTCTGGGAAAACGTCTTGTGGACAGATGAGACCAAGATGGAGCATTTTGGTAAAGCACATCGTTCTACTGTTTACCGAAAACGGAATGAGGCCTACAAAGAAAAGCACACAGTACCTACAGTGAAATATGGTGGAGGTTCAATGATATTTTGGGGTTGTTTTGCTGCCTCTGGAACTGGGTGCCTTAAATGTGTGCAAGGCACCATGAAATCTGAGGATACCAAAGGATTTTGGGTCGCACTGTAGAGCCCAGTGTCAGAAAGCTGGGTTTGCGTCCGAGATTTTGGGTCTTCCAGCAGGACAATGACCCCAAACATACGTTAAAAAGCACCCAGAAATGGATGGCAACAAAACGCTGGAGAGTTCTAAAGTAGCCAGCAATGAGTCCAGATCTAAATCCCATTGAACAGCTGTGGAGAGATCTTAAAATTGCTGTTGGGAAAAGGCGCCATTCCAATAAGGGAGACCTGGAGCAGTTTGCAAAGGAAGAGTGGCCCCAAATTCCGGGTGAGAGGTATAAGGACCTTTTTGATGGTTATAGGAAGCGACTGATTTCAGTTATTTTTTCCAAAGGGTGTGTGTGCAACCAAATATTAAGTTAAGGGTGCCAAGAATTTTGACCAGACCATTTTTGGAGTCTTGTGTGACATCATGTCCGATTATCTTTTTTACCTTTTTGTTTTTGTTTTGTTCCAATACACACAAAGGGGAAAAAAAACATGTGTATAGCAAAACATGTGTTACTGCAATACTTTTCTGTGAGAAATACTTGATTTTCTGGAAAAATTTCTGGGGTGCCAACAATTTTGGCCATTACTGTATTTTAGCAGAGACCCTAGAGAATAAAATGGTGATTGTTGCAATATTTTATGACACATAGGGCCAGATTACGCCTCCGCTAGTTTTTCAGGCAAGTGCTTTATTCACAAAGCACTTGCCTGTAAAGTTGTGGCGGCGTAGCGTAAATCACACGGCGGAATTCAAATTCGGCGGGTAGGGAGGCGTGTGTCATTTAAATGAAGCGCGTCTCCGCGCCGAACGAACTGCGCATGCGCCGTCCGTAAAATATCCCAGTGTGCATTGCTCCAAATGACGTCGCAAAGACGCTTTCGACGTGAACGTAAATTACGTCCAGCCCAATTCACGGACAACTTACGCAAACAAAGTAAAATTAAAAAATTTCCCGCGCGAAACGACGGCCATACTTAACATAGGATACGCCACCTAAGGGGCAGCTTTATCTTTACGCCGGCATACCTCTTACTGTAACGGCGTATCTTTACTGCGACGGGCAAGCGTACGTTCGTGAATCGTCGTATCTACTAATTTGCATATTCTACGCCGAACTCAATAGAAGCGCCACCTAGCGACCAGCGGAAATATTGCACCCTAAGATGTGATTTTTTTTTTTTATATATTGTGAAAGATGATGAAAAATCTCTATAACATTTTATCTACATGTTTTTTATTTACATGTTTGACCACTTAAGACCCGGCCCTATGCAGGTTAAGGACCTTGCCCCTTTTTGCGATTCGGCACTGTGTCGCTTTAACTGACAATTGCACGGTCGTTCGACGTGGCTCCCAAACAAAAATTGGCGTCCTTTTTTCCCAACACAAATAGAGCTTTCTTTTGGTGGTATTTGATCACCTCTGCGGTTTTTATTTTTTTGCGCTATAAACAAGCATTGAAAAAAATGCAATATTTTTTACTTTTTGCTATAATAAATATCCCCCAAAAATATATTAAAAAAAACGTTTTTTTTCCCTCAGTTTAGGCCAATACGTATTCTTCTACATATTTTTGGTAAAAAAAAAAAAAAATTGCAATAAGCGTTTATCGATTGGTTTGTGAAAAATTTATAGCGTTTACAAAATAGGGGACAATTTAATTGCATTTTTATTAATTATTTATTTTTTACTACTAATGGCGGCGATCAACGATTTTTTCGTGACTGCGACATTATGGCGGACACATCAGACAATTTTGACACATTTTTGGGACCATTGTCATTTTCACAGCAAAAAATTCTATAAAAATGCACGGATTACTGTGAAAATTACAGTTTAGGAGTTAACCACTAGGGGGCACTGTAGGGGTTAAGTGTGACCTCATATGTGTTTCTAACAGTAGGGGGAGGGGCTAGACGTGTGACATCAGTGATCGTCTTTCCCTATATCAGGGAATAGACGATCACTGACACTGCTACAATAAAGGATGGGGAAGGTGTGTTTACACATACCTCTCCCCGTTCTTCAGCTCCAGTGACCGATCGCGGGACACCGGCGGAGATCGGATTCGCGAGTCTCGCTGGCGCGGAGCTTCAGACCGGGTCGCGGGTGCGCTTGCGACCCCACAACTGGGCCTTAAAGAGACACGTACAGGTACATGATTGTGCCCAGCCGTGCCATTCTGACGACGTATATCGTTGGTAGGGGGTCCTTAAGTGGTTAAAAGCAACATAGGAGGTCTTGTGCTAGAAATTTCGCTCTCACTCTAACAATCACAGCGATACCTCACATCTGGTTTGAATTTGTGGGTGCGACTTGCGTATGCTTCTGCACATAAGCATGGAGGGATGGGGCATTTACATTTTTTTTTTTTTTTTTTTACTTTTTATTTTTATCTTTTTGGATCACTTTTATTCCTATTACAAGTAATGAAAATATAATTTGTAATATAAATAAGGATGACATGTCCTCTTTATTGAGAAATCTGGGGTCAAAAAGATCCCAGATCGCTCATTTACCTTTAAAAGCGAACGAAAAAAAAATAAAAAATAAAAAAACTTTTGTATTTTTTACTTAAAAAATATATACATATATATTTTGAGCCGAGAACCAGAAGTGACGTCAGACATCGCTCTGGTCCTCCAAGGAGATATAGATGAGTGGCGGCCAACTTGGCCTTACTCGACTTCCTGCCCAGCAAACAGCTGCATCGGATCACTCCCAGGCTTTACCGATGAGTCAGCCAAGCCTGGGAATCACCGCAAAGTGGCGGGAGAGGAGCACTCCTCCCGCTGTGTCTAAAAAGGATACCCCGGCGAATCTGCCCACAGGATCACTTTGATCTGTAAGAGAAACAGCCATTGTAAAAAAAAATACCAGGTCTATGGCAGCTAGCTGCTGCCATAACACCGTTATTAACCACTTGCCGCCCGCCTTATGCAAAAAGACGTCAGCAAAGTGGTTTCAATATCCTGAGTGGACGTCATATGACGTCCTCAGGATATTGAGCCGCTGTGCGCCCCCCGGGGGCGCGCATCGCGGCGATCGTTGTTGCAAGGTGTCAGTCTGAGACTCTTTACCACATGATCAGCCATGTCCAATCACGGCTGATCACGATGTAAACAGGAAAAGCCGGTAATCAGCTTTTTCTCACTCGCGTCTGTCAGACGCGAGTAGAGGAGAGCCGATCGGCTGCTCCTCTGACAGAGGGGGTTTGTGCTGATCGATTATCAGCACAGCCCCCCGAGGATGCCCACACTGAACCACCAGGGATGCCACTAGACCACCAGGGATGCCACTGGACCACCAGGGATGCCAAACACAGGTATGCCACCCTAGACCACCAGGGATGACAATCACAAATAATGGATGCCAATCAGTCCCCACAATGGATGCCAATCAGTGCCCACAATGGGCATCACTGATTGGCAAACATTGTTTGGCACTGATTGGCATCCATTAGTACAACACATACGTTAGTGCCACCTATCAGTGCCACCTATCAGTGCCCATCCATGCCGCCTATCAGTGCCCATCAATGCCACCTCATCGGTGCCCATCAGTGCCTGTCAGTGCAGTACCATCAGTGCCCATCAGTGAAGGAGAAAACACTTATTTACAATGTTTTATAACAGAAACAAAAAAAATACTTTTTTCTAAATTTTCAGCATTTTTTGTTTTTTTTTGCAGAATTTGTGGGAACAAAATGATACAAATGTAGTTTGGGTACAGTGTAGCATGACCGCGCAATTGTCATTCAAAGTGCAACAGCACTGAAAGCTAAAAATTGGTCTGGGCGGGAAGGTGTATAAGTGCCCTGTATGGAAGTAGTTAAACGTCAAAGTAATGATGTATTTTTACTATGGACGGTTGTCAAATGGTTTAAGATAAGGCTGCATAAGGGTCCAACCTAGGAGCCCCATGAAAAAGCTTCCATAGATTATTTAAAGCTTAGTTTACAGTGAAATTAAATAGGCAAATTGTAGCAGTTCCAGCGCTTCCAGGATAGCAGACAGCATGTGCCATTACATGGAGTTACACTTTAACTAGAGCTAAAGAATCCATCGTTTTGTACTGCTGGAGGGCATATGAATAGATGACTTTGCAGAGGAGAATTACAATGCCACCTCTATGGCCGGTCAACAGGAAGCAGAGCCGCAGCATCCTGCCAAGAGCGTGGCCCCGAGCATGAGGTGGCTTTTGCCCTGCTGTGCCCAGGAGTCAGGATGTTTCAGGACACGAGCACAATGTGGTTTATATGAGAAGACAGACTGTCGTCTGCACCACCTATTTCCCTTCAGCCTCCTCATATATGTCACTTAGATTCCTGGAAAACATTGCCTGACATATGGCAGGAGGATGACACATAAAATAATTTCATTTTCCACAAGCCATGAAGGAGATTCTTTTATATCGGAGACGAAAGGGGACGCCGATACATTTAGAACAGAACGCACATACAGTGCCTTGAAAAAGTATTCATACCCCTTGAAATTTTCAAAATGTTGTCATGTTACAACCAAAAACGTAAATGTATTTTATTGGCATTTTATGTGATGTACCAACACAAAGTGGTATATAACTTTGAAGTGGAAGGAAAATGATAAAGGGTTTTCATTTTTTTTGTCTGGTGTGCCCCCTTGAATCAATACTTTGTAGAACCCCCTTTCACTGCAATTACAGCTGAAAGTCTTTTTGGGGATGTCTCTACCAGCTTTGCACATCTGGAGAGTGACATTTTTGCCCATTCTTCTTTACAAAATAGTCCAAGCTCTGTCAGATTGGATGGAGAGCGTCTGAACAGCAATTTTTAAGTCTTGCCACAGATTCTCAATTGGATTTAGGTCTGGACTTTGACTGGGCCATTCTAACACATGAATATGCTTTGATCTAAACCATTCCATTGTAGCTCTGGCTGTATATTTAGGGTCGTTGTCCTGCTGGAAGGTGAACCTCTGCCCCAGTCTCAAGTCTTTCGCAGATCCTAACAGGTTTTCTTTTTAGATTGCCCTGTTTTTGTCTCTATCCATCTTCCCATCAACTCTGAACAGCTCTACTGTCCCTGCTGAAGAAAAGCATCTCCACAACATGATGCTGCCACCACCATGGTTCACGGTGAGGATGGTGTGTTCAGGGTGATGTGCAATGTTAGTTTTCCGCCACACATAGCGTTTTGCTTTTAGGTCAAAAAGTTCAATTTTGGTCTCATCTGACCAGAGCACCTTCTTCCACATGATTGCTGTGTCCCCCACATGGCATCTCACAATCTGCAAACTGGACTTTTTATGACTTTCTTTCAACAATGGCTTTCTTCTCGCCACTCTTCCATAAAGGCCAGATTTGTGGCGTGCACGACTAATAGTTGCCCTGTGGCCAGATTCTCCCACCTGAGCTGTGGATCTCTGCAGGACCTCCAAAGTTACCATGGGCCTCTTGGCTGCTTCTCTGATTAAGGCTCTATTTTCCAGGCCTGTCAGTTTAGGTGGACAGCCATGTCTTGGTAGGTTTGCAGTTGTGCCATACTCTTCCCATTTTTGGATGATGGATTGAACAGTGCTCTGTGTGATGTTCAAAGCTTGTGTGTAAACAAACTCTGTATAATCTGGAGGTGACATCCACTGGCATCCCTGAGCTGCGATCCCGATCTCCTTCAGCAGCGGGCGACATCTCTCCTGCCAGCTGCCTGTGCAAAGGCTTAGAGATCGGCTCCCCCCAGGCTCCTTCTCAGCTCTGACATGTCAACATGAGGAGGAGCCTCAGAAGAAGGACATCATGGAGCGATGTGCTGCGCTGTATCTGAGGTCTAAGTGTATAGGGAAACCTGCAGTCCAGGCGAGGGAAAGGAGAACTGCACTCACTGAGGACACAAGGGGGGATCAGAGCATTTGTATTTGAAGGTATAGGGAGAAGATGATTACTTCTAGGTGGGATCGATATTGGGGGGGGGGGGGTATTTGTGCTAGGAAGGAAAATCATCTGGGGGGGCGGTTCTGCTGGGATGGGGAATTTGAGGGGTGACAGAATACGATTTTTTTTCTGGTAGGGATATTTGGGGGGGCTGGGGGATGGGAGGAAGATGATTTGGGCTAAGATAGGAAATCCTGAAGCTGTTAGGAAATCCTGAAGCTGTTAGGGGGACGGGGGATTTGTGTTTGTAGGGATGATGGGGTGTATGTGTGCTAAGGAAGAATTTTTTTTGGGGGGGGGGGGGGGGATTTGTGCTAGGAGGGGGAATTTGAGGGGGGGGGGATGACAGAAGTACGATTTGTTCTAGGAGGGGGGTTGTGCTGGGAGGATGAGGATTCGTGCCAGGAGGGGAGGGGGATTTGTGCCACAGGGATGGGGGGGGGGGAAGGATTTGTACTAGGAGAGGGGGTTTGGGGGGGGTGACAGTGGCCACAATCATTAAAATAAAAGAAAGAAATGCTTGAAATATATCGCTCTGTGTGTAATGAATGTAAATAAAATATATGGATTTCACTTTTTGATTTGATCTACTGAAATAAATTAACTTTTGATGATATTCTAATTTTTTGAGATGCGCCTCTATTACATTTTTGGTTTAATACCACTTTAAATTACACTATTTGCATTCTCCATTACAGGATACATATCTACTTTTTCTCTACCTAGAATGGTGAAAGTAAACCTGAGGTAGATAACAGGAGCTGAAAATGGAGGTAGTAACGCGCTAAAGGCCATGAAAGATGAAAAAGTTGGTGAATTTGGAATGCCTCAATACATACCACATAACTAAACCATATTTATAAAAACAAAATGATGCCAGCTGATTGACCTGGGGAGAAATAACCATAATGATATGAGGTAATAAAGAAATGTTAACTGAGGACAGTAGTAGGAGTGTTTAAGATAATCAGAAGAACATTTTTCTCCATCAAAATATTTCCCTCCGACCTCGCCATCCCAGTGCCAGCACTTGACAGTAACCTTCCACAGATGGACACCTATAATGCTGTGCTAAGTCATTGAACGACATTAAGCTGTTTACACCAGTTATGCTAATGCAATTAGTAGCTCATTAAAACAACGATATCACCCACCGCGAGCATATGTTTACTGCTCCTCACCGGTGACTGATACTGCTTTTGTATAAACGGGTTGATGAGGACAATTTTCATGTTCTATAAAAATAACAACAACAGAGTTGTCTGGCATGGGGCAAATACATCCAATAATAGGGCCTTACCTGCAATGGCTCCAGCTGTGAGCAGTTGTAAGGCTCCTATGTGGCCATGTTCATCAGCAAAGACAGATTTGCAGTGCGCATAGACAGGGAAGTAGATGGCCGAGAAGGGGATGTCTCGTAGAAAACAAGCTTTGGCACCCTATGACAATTCACAAATGTTAAATGATATATACACTAAATCATGAAAATCTCATATAAGCTTTAACATGTTCATGACATTTCAAAGGATCATATTGAAAAATGAAGCTTTCAATAAAGCAATATTGAAGGTCCTTGCTCACTTACAGTTAAAGGGTGAAAAAGCTCTGTCCGTGTCTACTAATGCTTTGCAGGTACACAGAATCCATGCCTTCCTTACTGACAGATTGACAATCTGCCTTGTTTACATAGCCAGACTGCTATTCTGCTCGTGTACCGATCAGCGGGTACCGGCGGACATCAAGTCCATGAGACCCGCTGATCAGCTTCTGCTGTGTAGAATCACAGCAGGAGCAAGCCAGTGGTGGCGAACACTCGCGCCTGCTACCCTGAAGTACAGGATCATGTATATATGTGTGATCCTGCGCAGCTTTCGACAACAGTGATGAGAAAATCCGAAGGACCGGGATATATGTTTTTTCTTGAATAAAAATATTAAACGTGTATGTGGTTTTCATTCAGGAATTCTAAATACCCAAAATTGATTGTTAGAAGCAAATAACATTTTAAAATGGGTTTTTGAACAGTATTCATCAAATGTCTGTCAGCATTATCGAATGTACTAACAAGATTCTCTGTACAACATTTGTTTGAAAATCTACTAGCTGAATGGATTCTAGAGAAATGTTTAACTTTATTGTTTCTCTGAAATTGCCTAAAGTTTATGCCAAGTAACCAGTTTAAATGAAACTCCGAGCAAACTTTTATGTGGAAACAACAATTGCTGGCATATACAGCTCAAGCTATTTGATTGCCAAATACAATGCTGAGGACTGGACATTCTGATCTACATCTGCCGAAACACGTTTTCCATATCAAAAAGCTCAAATAGATTTGCAAACTTGCTGTATAATTTTTAGTTGAAACAATCATTCCCATCCCTCTTGGAAAATCGCCTGGTAGCCAATCGGCTTCAAACTTCAGCTTGTTCAATTAAGCTTTGACAAAATAAACTGGAAGCCGATTGGTTTCTATGCAGAGCGGCACCCGATTTTGTACTCTCCAGTTTTAGTAAATCAACCCCAGTATGTGTATGCATGTGAAGTAGGGACCTTAGATTGTACGCTCTTGAGGGCAGGGATGTGAATAAGAAATATGTGAAGTGCTATGAAAATTCTTGGTGCTATATACAGTAAATACGTGAAATAATTAAATTAATTTCTGCCCATCTATGACCAGTCCTAGAGCCTAATGTATGAACCTGTTTTTACAACTGACATATTTCTCCACAGCCATCAATCAGATTCAGCCCTCGTTCATACTGGGGGCAAGTTTTAAACCGGCATTTCAGTCCGACGTAATGCACAGGTGTCTATTGAAATCGCCCTAAAGTCACCAAAAGTAGTGCAGAAGCTACTGTTGGGAATCGTGCTGCAAAGTCGGCTTCGCACCGATTCATGCAGTGCCATCTTCGGCAATAGGCTCCGATTTGCCATGCGATTTGACATGTCAAATTGCCCCAATGTGAACTTGGGCTGAAACCTTCAGGGCTCATTACTTTGGGGTGGAGATACATCAGCACATAAAATAACTGCTTTTCTTTCTTCAACACATTACTCTACAAGCTCATTGACATTAGCTCTGCTCTAAGGCTTGATTCACACAAATGTGTTTGTTGATGCCTTTTTTTTATAACATGGGTTCCTATTGAACACATTCACATCAATGCATTTTTGGAAAGGGTCGGGGACTGTTTTTCCCACAAAATGCAGCGTTTTGCATGTAATAAACTTCAATTGACCCGCATCCAAAACTGCGTTTTTACTGCGATTTGTGTCTTTTTTTTAAACATTCACTGTATATAGCTGGTTACCAAGGAGGGGGTCGGAAAGCCAGCTGCCACGTCCTTAGCAACAGATGAGTCATGAGCTAGATGTAAAAAATTAATAAAACATTGCTGGCTAAAAAAAATCCAGAAAAAAAAGACAACATTCTTTATTTTTTTTTAAATGGCATGGGGTCCCCCCAAAATCCAGCCCCCCCCCTGCCCGCAGACCCCGACAACCAAAGGCCCTTGTCCCATCAACATGGGGGCAAGGTGCTTTGGGGCAAAGGGGGGCGCAAAGCACCCACCTCCCATGTTGAGGGCATGTAGCTTGGTATGCATCAGGAGGGCCGGTACTCGCATGTCCCCTCCCTTTCCTGACCTGCCAGGCTGCATTTTTGAATAAGGGTCTGGTATGGATTTTGGGGGGAACCCACACTATTTTTGTTTTTAAATTTTGGCATGGGGGTGTCCCCTCCACATCCATAACAGACCGAAGGGCCTGGTATTGACTGGGGGGTACCCCACGGCATTTTTTTGTGAATTTAGCATTAGAATTTTTGGCATTTCCTGTTGCTAGTACAAGAGACTGTTTTAGTTGAGATGAACCGGACTAGATTGTGAAGTGTGGAGATTGCCCATCGCAGCTTTATCAATAGACAGACCGTTTGGGGAACTATACTTCTCATTTAAAAACACATACTGTATGTAGAAATTTGAACCTTTATCAAAAGTCGCTCTCTGTGTGTAATGGATCGCTACCTGCCAATCATATTGGCTATCATAAATGAAGATAACTGGCCACCTCCCCCTTTCTCAGCGTCACAAATCAGATGTGAATCAGGAAAAAAATTAAAGATTTGATTCCATGAATCAGCAGGAGCCATCTGAATAATGCCATTAAATTACCTAAACTCCCAGCTTCAGAGACAAAAGATAACGTTTTTTAAACAGGTTATATTTGGAGGTCTTAACTGTTCTCCTGTAGAAACTATAAAAAAGGTTTTGTTTACACTAAATTTCCTCTATAATTTTTTGAACCCATGTTCCAATACATGACACATGTAGCGTGTGTGCTTAACAGCATGAAGACACATATGACATATATGGGATGGTCATGCAGGCAGCAGCTGAAATAATAAGGCGGAATCGGCTGTCTACCCGGGACACATGAAAGCCATCAGGATTAATAGAGACCAATTTGGTCCATGCAGGTGTCAGGGGGACATACATCATCATCATGTAGCTCAAGGTTTTTTTTTTTAACTTCCTTTGAAAATAAATTTAGATTTTTCAACTTGCAATCCACTATACATATCAGAGGAATTTGATTATCACATATCTCTATATATATTATATATATATGTAAAGGGCTACTAAACAATTTATGACTTGGTAACATTAAAAAAGCTTAATGTTTATGAATAAGTATGTATGTACATTTTAAAATGTATTCTCTGCTGCTAGGGCAGTAAGGCCCATTTCACATCAAGGCGTTTTTCAGGCGTTTTAGCGCTAAAAATAGCACCTAAATAATGCCTAAAAAAATCCTGCCCTGCAGTCTTCAGGGCCGCTCCAAAAGTCCTGCTAGCCACATCTTTTTACCGCTCCTTTACCGCTGCTGCCCATTGAAATCAATGGGACAGCACGGCTATAAAGGGTTAAAACCGCACTGCTAGTGGCCGAATATCGCGGCACAAACGACGGTATAGAGGCACTAAAAATAGCGCCGCTATACCGCCAGCGCACCTCCTGCGCCCAGTGTGAAAGGGGCCCAACACTCCGTCTTTGGAAACTGGTGACTATAACTTCCCTGGAAGAATGTAAAGCAAAGTTGGATTCTATCAGGGACCTGAAACATCCGTTATCCCAGGAAAGTGATAGATCCTAGCATTTGTTAGAAAAACTGGACCTGTTGGTCGGTGTTTCAACTCTTTCCTGCATTCAAGGATGCTTTACACCAATCACGGTGTGGGAACAGAAGCAGAAGTGTGTGTTTTCCAGTATGCACCAAAATGCAGCGCAGTCTGCAGACTTGCGTGGGTTCCAATTATTTCTTAATGGCACCTCCATGCATCTATCAAACGCAAGTGCGTTCGCCGTCACCAAATCGTATGGTACTGCAGTACCATGTGGTTCGGTGCAGCATGGTTTAAAAAATTGTGCCTGCTGTACATTTTGCACATTCCTGCATGTTCACCAGCCCACTGAAATTTAAACATATGTGGTTCTGAAGGAGCTGCCAGGTTTGGATTTCTGAATAAAGGCTCCTGATCGAACCTGAGCCATGATGGAGATTTCTTGTTTTCATACTGATCTTTCCTCCTTCGCCATCCTCCTTTTTAATATTACTTTAGTCATCATACATCCATCTTTATTTCTTGCACCTTCTATTCCACCCAACTTGTCCTCTTAGTTTGGATTATTCTGATTGTACATCTCAAGTAGCACTTATTCTTAGTTCTTATTTATGTTTCCACCGTTTACCATGTTCTTAGTGATTGTCTATGGCCTAACCAGACTAGTCTACATCTGTTGATTAATTATTATGTTTTATGTAATTTGTAGCATAACTGCTCTCTGAACCCTTTTTTGTTAAGCACATTGTGACACTCTCGTGTTTTCTCTACTGTCAGTATGTAACACTATTCTTCCTACACTCAGTAACTCCTGTATATTTGATTTTCTGTGATTTGTACCAACTGCTCTTTGGAAACTTAACTCCAGATTGAACTAAAATATACTAAAACGAAAGACTGTAATATGAGAAGAAGTGTTCTTAATACACGTCTGACTTTCTGTCTAGAATTCCCATTGAAGAAAAATGTCCGATGTCACTTTGGTGCCTAACATGGTAACAGACATGACAAAATAACATAATTCTTCAAAGATGGCACCGTGGTTATCAGGGCCTCTTTGTTCTATTACCATAATATAATTCACTGTCCGATGCAGCGCACTGCCTGGCAACTCTGTGATCACATTTCCATAGAAAGAAGAGTGCTAGGGACCCCTTCTTTACTGCCCTACAGGCTGTAATTGATTCCTGTTTCTGTAAGTTGACTGGAAGAATGTGAAAACACAGGGAAGACTTACTGTATTTATTGGCGTATAACACTCACTTTTTTACCCTGAAAATAGAGGGTAAACTGTGCCTGCGTCAGAGATGTATTATAGCCTAGGCCGACAAGGCCCAGGCCTAGGGCGGCACTTTGCGGGGGGAGGCGAAAAAGCCCCTGTGCTTTTCCCACCCTGTCCCCCTGTGCTCATCCCACCCTTTCCCCCTGTGCTCATCGCACCCTGTCCCTCTGTCCTCATCCCACCCTGTCCCTCTGTCCTCATCCCACCCTGTCCCTCTGTCCTCATCTCACCCTGTCCCTCTGTCCTCATCTCACCCTGTCCCTCTGTCCTCATCCCACCCTGTCCCCCTGTGCTCATCCCATCCTGTGCTCATCCCACCCTGTGCTCATCCCACCCTGCCCCCCTGTGCTCATCCCACCCTGTCCCTCTGTCCTCACCCCACCCTGTCCCTCTGTCCTCACCCCACCCTGTCCCCCTGTCCTCATCCCACCCTGTCCCCCTGTCCTCATCCCACCCTGTCCCTCTGTCCTCATCCCACCCTGTCCCTCTGTCCTCATCCCACCCTGTCCCTCTGTCCTCATCCCACCCTGTCCCCCTGTCCTCATCCCACTGCGTCCCTCTGTTCTCATCCCACTGCGTCCCTCTGTCCTCATCCCATGAAAATGACAGGGCGAGTCTTAAAAAGGAAGGGGTGCATCATATATAAAGTAGGGGGTGCGTGAGTTTCACCAGGCCTAGGGCAGCACAAAACCTAAATACACCCCTGGCCTGCGTGGTATATGCAGGGGGCTGTGGAAAGTTTTTATCCTGAAACTTCCCTCTTAAAGTTAGGGTGCGTGTTATACGCCGATAAATACGGTAACTAGTTGGGTGACTGGTACTCACTAGTAGTCCCATTAGCAGGCTAGAGGTGGGAAAACACACATGAAGCTTCACATCTAATTATTAGAGTTACATTCTCGTCATACACTCACCGGCTACTTTATTAGGTATACCTGTTCAATTGCTTGGTAACACAAATTGCTAATCAGCTAATCATATGGCAGCAACTCAATGCATTTATGCTTCTAGACGTGGTGAAGTTGACTTGCTGAAGTTCAACGCAAGCATTAGAATGTGGAAGAAAGGGGATTTAAGTGACTATATACGTGGCATGGTTGTTGGTATCAGACAGGCTGGTCTGAGTATTTCAAAAACTGCTTATCTACTTGGATTTTTGCTCACAACCATCTCTAGGGTTTATAGAGAATGGTCCAAAAAAATAGAAAATATTCAGTGAATGGCAGTTGTGTGGACAAAATGCCTTGTTGATGTCAGAAAAGAATAGACAGACTGGTTCAAGATGATAGAAAGGCAACACTAATGCAAATAACCACTCTTTACAACCTTGAAGAAGATTGGCTACAGCAGCAGAAGACCACACCAGGTGCCACTCCTGTCAGCTAAGAACAGGAAATGGAGGCTAAAATTTGCACAGGTTTGCCAAAATTGGACAATAGAAGATTGTAAAAACGTTGCCTGGTCTGATGAGTCTCGATTTCAGTTGTGACATTCAGATGGTAGGGTCAGAATTTGGTGTAAACAACATAAAAGCGCGGATCCATCCTGCCTTGTATTAACAATTCAGGCTGGTGGTGGTGTAATGGTGTGGGGGATATTTTCTTGGCACACTTCGAGCCCCTTAATACAAATTGAGCATCTTTTAAACACCACAGCCTACCTGAGTATTGTTGCTGACCATGTCCATCCCTTTATGACTACAGTGTACCCATCTTCTGATGGCTCCTTCCAGCAGGATAATGCACCATGTCACAAAGCTCAAATCATCTCACCGCTGGTTTCTTGAAGAGACAAGGGAAACTTCCGCTCTAAGTGAGTGCACTCAGCAATCATTGTCCTCTCAAAAGCGCGGGTGCTGGCAATGCACAAAGCGAAGACCAGAGAAAAGACTGGACAGCCGCACTTCCACGAAATTCTTAAAAAGTTGCTTTTAATGGTAAAAAATGGAAACAGCACTACAAATCACAGCAGACAGTGGGGTGGATAACTGACGCGTTTCACACTGGGGTATCAGCGCATAGTCATATGACTAAGCGCTGATACCCCAGTGCAAAATGCATCAGCTATCCACCCCACTGTCTGCTGTGATTTGTAGTGCCGTTTCCATTTTTTACCATTAAAAGCAACGTTTTAAGAATTTCGTGGAAGTGCGGCTGTCCAGTCTTTTCTCCCATCTTCGCTGGTTTCTTGAACATGACAATGAGATCACTGTACTCCAAAGGCCTCCACAGTTACCAGATCTCAATCCAATAGAGCACCTTTGGGATGTGGGAGATTCACATCATTGTTGTGCAGCCGACAAATGCGCAGCAACTGCGTGATTCTATCATGTCAATATGGACCAAAATCTCTGAGGAATGTTTCCAGCACCTTGTTGAATCTGTGCCATGAAGATTGAAGGCAGTTCTGAAGGTAAAAGGGGGTCCAACCCAGTACTAGCAAGGTGTACATAATAAAGTGGCTACGGAGTGTATATATGTGTGTGTGTGTGTAATATATATATATATATATATATATATATATATATATATATATATATATATTATATATATATATATATATATATAATAAATAAAATAAATACACACATACAGTATATAGAAACATACACAGTAAATATATTGAGTTTTTAAAACACAGTAGAATGCAGATTACACATATTCACAAAGCGTTCATTCAGTTGTATGAATTTCAGCTTTGTTTTCAGCTGTTTAACTGGAGCTTCGCATATCATCAGTACTTACCTTATAAAGACCAAAGAAACCCAAATCTCTGATCACAGCGAGCGCGCGGACTTTAGGGCCTGTTGTAATTTCTCCTGCGACCTGCAAGCGAATCTTGACAATCTCCAGCGGGTTTGTGAAAATGACTTGGGAGCCTCCTGCCTGCACACAAATAGACAATGTCATCAGAGTTTTTACTGGACTGAGTGAATGCAAGGACTGTATAAACAAGCAAAACATTTCTCTGTAACTCCTGCAAATTAGTTATAGCCAAAAACTTTTTATGTTTTAGAGAGATTATAAGCAAGGGTTAGAACCCACTGTGGTCATACAACCTCTCCATTTGTTCTGGTGACACTGATCTGACCCAAAACAGAAAATGAAGAGATATCCAAAATTTTACAGTGGTCCCCAAATAAAAAAATCTTTAAATGGGGTACCTCTTCTAGTGACAATTGTCTGTCTACACAGACAATCATCAGTACAGAAAGTCATGGGCAACCAACAGTTTATAATTGTCTCCAGAACAAGATTTAAGGGTAAAGTTCTCCAATGGGGACATCTGGGGAGTTCCAATGAGGACACCTGTTCTGATGACAACTGTCTAACGAAAAGGAATTCCTATCGGTTTATAAAGATTTCCCCTCACTTCCTATAGTGACTCAGGGACAAGGCTTGTATACGGAAATCTCCCCAAGGGGACACAGAAAGCAAAAAGTAAACTTACAGAGGTTTCAATTCTTACCCAACCAAATCCTTCATCTAATCAAAACTAAAGAAAAAAAGCTTTGGTTATTTGTACCGGAAACTTTAGTTACATCTGTTAAATATGTATGTTATCTCTTTGTGATGGTATTGTACAATGAACACATTTTAAATACATCTCTAAACTTGATTTACCATTAATTGGTTTATTTCACTTATTTATATGTTCATTAAGGATATCTACCGGACTATGCATATGTGATACATGTTTTTATTGTCCTTTCAATCCTAATGTAGACTTGTACACTCAAAGGACATATGCTATTCCTGACATATGTTTAGTCGATATGTTTTACAAATGCTTTAAACTCAATAAAACAGATTCAACATAAATACATATCTAATGCCTCGTACTCACGATCGGTCCATCTGATGAGATCGGACCGATGGACCGTTTTCATCGGTTAACCAATGAAGCTGACTGATGGTCCGTCGCGCCTACACACCATCGGTTAAAAAACTGATCATGTCAGAACGCGGTGACGTAAAACACAACGGCGTGCTGAAAAAAACGAAGTTCAATGCTTCCAATCATGCATTGACTTGATTCTGAGCATGCGTGGATTTTTAACTGATGGTTGTGCCTACTAACGATCGTTTTTTTCCCATCGGTTAGGAATCCATCGGTTAAATTTAAAACAAGTTGGATCTTTTTTAACCGATGGCGCCCACACACGATCAGTTTGGACCGATGAAAACGGTCCATCAGACCATTCTCATCGGTTTAACCGTTCGTGTGTACGCGGCATAATATTTTAGGTGAAGTGAAACAAATAGTGCCATCTTTCTGGCTATATTACTCAACAATTGGGGGGTTATTAACAATTATGTATTAAATGTATAATGTTACTACAGCTGTGATAAAAAAATCTTCTTATTTGTATGCGCTGTTGGATTATACACCAATTTCAACTGGTATTTATTTGAGGGCTCTTGCATACATTCTATTGGATTTTTAATAATTTTTAGGTGTTAGGGTGCTATATGTTTTCTCATACGGTACATTTTTAAGAAACAATATAGGTTTTACATAAGCAGAATGAATGATTTCTTCTTTGGGGGAATTGTGGTGTTTCAGATTTAGTTCAACTTATTTGGGTTAATCTTTGTGATTATTAACAATTGTTCTAGGGTTCTCCCTACCATACAGTATAATGCTTGTATATATACAGAAAAAGGGGGGTCCCCCAAAGAGGGTTGAGACTTTTCAGGCAACCAAATATAGGTACAACACCAGTAGGAAGAAATGTAATTTATTAAATATAGTTTAAGTAGTCAATAATGTGGACAACATTGGAATTGACTGGTTGATAAAAACAATATCAATATAAAGATAAAAGAAAAAAAAAGAAGATAGATACGATATTATATTGATATTGTTTTTATCAACCAGTCAATTCCAATGTTGTCCACATTATTGACTACTTAATAAATTACATTTCTACCTACTGGTCTTGTACCTATATTTGGTTGCCTGAAAAGTCCCAACTCTCTTTGGGGGACCCCCCTTTTTCTGTATACCATACAATGCTTGTATATGCCATAGGTTTGAAACCAACCCACAAAATAGACTGCTGGGGAACCTGACAACCATATTGTAATATGATTACATTTGAGTATGTACTGTATAAATAATGCATGACTGGATCTAAAGAAGGACTGTGATTGAAAAAGAAACACTTCTATAACTTGTTAAAGACCCTGGGCATATCTTCATTGACCGATCCTGGGCCCCGCACCATGCCCGCACTGATGGTCCAGCTCCGTAATAGGAGTACTGGCAAACAAACATTTTTGAGTAAGGGCTGATGATTCATTTAGCATTTTCTTCCTGGAATCCATCAGCCCTTGGCTCAGGCATGCAGACAGGAAGGTGTGCTTAGCTAAGAAAACCCCCTCCTCCCCTCCTGAAGACTCCTGGGATGTATAACATAATTTGCCTAGGTCTGAAATCCAGGAAGTGACCAATTAAAAAGAAAAAAAAAAAGTAAAAAAAAATCATTAGAATATACTTTCCAATTGCTTTACTAATCCTATCAGCATAAGGACTAAAAATGGTCAATGTTTACTGAGAGAGTGAAGTTCCAATTTAATGTGAGATATTATAAAAAATATTGAATGAAATGTAAATCTCATGTTAAAAAAAGAAAGAAAAGATAACAATGGCATGTATGCTTTTCTATTTGTTAACTAGGCAACAGAATATAAATTATGTTAATAGTAAAAAAAAAAAAAAAATTATAATATATATATATAAATTAGGCTGTTGTATACCTTTACAGAAATAAAGTGCAATACTAAGCTACCTACAAATGAAGTGCTGTGCACTCATTCTATTAAAACACTACACCAATGCATAGCATGATATAATAAATGACGCATGCTCAATAACAGTACTGGAAAATATACGAACATAAAAGGCACACTATACTAAATCTTGTTTTTACTCGTTTGCAAAATTCTGTACTTCTTTTTACTTACTGGGAAATTACAAGTGACAGCAACATACAAACCTTATGGAATCGTGATCCAAAGTATTCTTGGATATTTCTAACTCCCAGAACAGAAAGGATATCTGGACTTAGTACATCAACAACATTGTTGCACATGGGGATAGAAAATTAGTTTTTACAAATCAGCGCGGTTCAAAAGTTCAATTAATCTCAAGGACCTTTGGATGCTGCAGTCATTACTACAGAGAAAGAAGCAAATTAAATTAATGACTTTGTGCTTTTTGAAGTTTATTTGATGTTCAGTAGTTCCAGGCCTGGAATGGAGACTTCACAGAAAAGCAAGATTATAGCTAACCCTGATGCACTGCAGTTACAGATAGATAATAAAAAATAGAATGAATGAAAATGCTAAAATAAGTGTCCTCCCAGGTTGGTAGAAGGTACAAAAAGTCGATCAGTCATTAGAGCTGGAGAGGAGTACACACATTTGTGACCTCTGAGGTCAATATATTGTCCCCAAGCTACATCTAATATACAAATGGGCTTTTGTGCTTTGTTTATCTATGTACATTTTAATTCAGCACAACCTATATTAAAACTTTCTACGCAGTCTCTTTGGACAAAAGTGGCAGATTCAATCACATTGGCACTTTTCCCATGTTATTAGAAATCCAATATCATCTCTAGAGCTTCGGACAAAGGAACTTTCACTGCACTCAGAAAATACTTTTTTTTTTCTGAGCAATTTTCCTATCTGCCATCTACCTAATTCTCCAAAGTCTCCAGTGTGCGTGAGATTAAAAGGCTGAGAAGGCTTGAACAAACTTCAAGAAGGATGTGTTTGTATGACATCATTCCAATTAAAAAGAGTCATGGATGATGCAATGGTTGATCGAGACACAGAAAGTGATGGCAAAAATAAAAGACCAAGTCTGCCCCTAATTTATATATATATATTTATATATATACACATATACATATACATATACACAGTGAGGAAAAAAGTATTTAATCCCCTGCTGATTTCTTTACATTTGCCCACCATTTTAATAGTAGGTTTATTTTAACAGTAAGGCCCCGTACACACGACCGAGTTTCTCGGCAGAATTCAGCCAGAAACTCGATGGGAGACGTATTCTGTCGAGAAAACCGGTCGTGTGTACACTTTTCGCCGAGGAACCCGACGAGGATCTCGTCGGGCCAAATAGAGAACATGTTCTCTATTTCCTCGTTGGGCAATGGGAAAATTTGGCTCGCCGAGATCCTTGGCGGCTTCACAAGGAACTCGACGAGCAAAACGGTATGTTTTGCCCGTCGAGTTTCTCGAACGTGTGTACGGGGCCTAAGAGACAGAATAACAAAACAATCCAGAAAGAACGCATTTCAAAAAATGTGTACGTTGATTTGCATTTTAATGAGTGAAAGAAGTATTTGATCCCATCAATCCGCAATTTATGGCCCTCCGGTGTCTTCTATACAGGTAATGAGCCGAGATTAAAAACACTCTCTTAAAAGGGAGTTCTCTAAATCTCAGCTTGTTACCTGTATAAAAGACACCTGTTCACAGAAGCAATCGGATTCCAATCTCTCCACCATGGCCATGACCAAAGAGCTGTCCAAGGATGTCAGGGACAAGATTGTAGACTAGAAGACCATCACCAAGCAGCTTGGTGAGAGGGGGACCACAGTTGGTGCGATTATTCGCAAATGGAAGAGACACAAAATAACTCTCTTGGAAGAAAAAAAACATCAATCTTTCACGGTCTGGGGATCCATGCAGGATCTCACCTCGTGGAGTTTCAATGATCATGAGAACGGTGAGGAATCGTCCCAGAACTACACAGGAGAATCTTGTCAATGATCTCAAGGCAGCTGGGACCATAGTCACCAAGAAAACAATTGGTAACACACTACACTGTGAAGGACTGAAATTCTGCAGTGCCTGCAAGGTCCCTCCTGCTTAAGGGACCACATGTACAGGCCCGTCTGAAGTTTGCAAATGAACATCTGAATGATTCAGAGGAGAACTGGGTGAAAGTGTTGTGGTCAGAGGAGACCAAAATCAATCTCTTTGGCATCAACTCAACTTGCCGTGTTTGGAGGAGGAGGAATGCTGCCTATGATCCCAAGAACACATCCCCATTATCAACGTGGAGGTGGAAAGATTATGCTTTGGGGGTGTTTTTCTGCTAAGGGGACAGGACAACTTCACTGCATAAAAGGGACGATGGACTGGGCCATGTATCGTCAAATGGGCATTAAAAATGGGTTGTGGATGGGTATTCCAGCATGACAATGACCCAAAACACACAGAAGTGATTCAAGAAGAAGCACATTAAGGTCCTGGAGTGGCCTAGCCAGTCTTCAGACCTTAATCCCATAGAACATATGTGGAGGGAGCTGAAGGTTCGTGGTACCAAATGTCAGCCTTGAAACCTTAATGACTTGGAGAGGATCTGTAAAGAGGGGTGGGACAAAATTCCTCTTGAGATGTGTGCAAACCTGGTGGCCAACTACAAGAAACGTCTGACCTCTGATTGCCAACAAGGTTTCTCCACCAAGTACTTGAAATGCGTTTTTCTGGATATTTTGTCTCTCGCTGTTAAAATAAATCTACCATTAAATTTATAGACTGATAATTTCTTTGTCAGTGGGCAAACGTACAAAATCAGCAGGGGAGCAAATACTTTTTTCCCTCACTGTATATTATATATATATTTACCCCCACACACACTGTAGTGCGTTTTTGCAAAATGAAAAATATACAAAAAAAAAAGCATAGATATGAACCTATCCTTAAACCATCCACCCCACTATGTCTATGGTGTCATATATGGTGTAATGTTTAACCACTTGTCTACCAGCCGCCGTCAATTGACGGCGGCATAGTAGCTCAGTTATTCTGACAGGACGTCACATGAAGTCCTCGTCTTTTAAAGCCGCTAGGGGGCGCGCACGCACCCGCCGATTTACTGGGAACACGATGCGCGTGCCCGGCGGCCGCGATGTCCGCCGGGCACGCGCGATTGCCCAGTAACTGAGCAGGGACGTGGAGCTCTGTGTGTAAACACAGAGCTCCACGTCCTGTCAGGGAGAGGAGACCGATGCTGTGTCCCTTGTACATAGGGACACAGATCGGTCACCTCCCCCAGTCAGTCCCCTTCCCCTACAGTTAGAACACTCACTAGGCTACACATTTAATCCCTTCCTCGCCCCCTAGTGTTAACCCCTTCCCTGCCAGTTACATTTATACAGTAATTAGTGCATATTTACAGCACTGTTCACTGTATAAATGTGAATGGCCCCAAAAATGTGTCAAAAGTGTCCGATGTGTCCGCCATAATGTCGCGGTCCCAATAAAAACACACAGATCGCCGCCATTACTAGTAAAAAAAAAAATAATAAAAAAAAATCATAATTATGTCCCCTATTTTGTAGGCGCTATAACTTTTGTGCAAACCAGTCACTATACGCTTATTGCGATTTTTTTTTTTTTTCACAAAAATATGTACAAGAATACGTATCGGCCTAAACTGAGAAACAAATGTTTTATTTTTTTAAATGGGATATTTATTATAGCAAAAAGTAAAAAATAGTGTTTTTTTTTTCAAAATTTACGCTCTTTTTTTGTTTGTAGCACAAAAAATAAAAAACGCACAGGCGATTAAATACCACCAAAAGAAAGCTCTATTTGTGGGAAAAAAAGGACGTCAATTTTGTTTGGGAGCCACGTCGCACGACCACGCAATTGTTAGTTAAAGCGACGCAGTGCCGGAAGCTGAAATTTCGCCTGGGCAGGAAGGGGGTAAATGTGCACAGTAAGCAAGTGGTTAAAATAATAATAATAATTCATCATAATTAGGAATACTCAATCTTTTAATCATCTGATGCAAACGGGAAAGTTGGAGTATTTCCTTTAACTGTCTGACAAAGTCTTGCGAAAGTTGTGAATATGTTATTTTATAATGTTATTAATGATATTAAAACATTTTCAGTTCTGGTAGATGTACATATGCTGCTAGAGCAGAGAAAACGGCGTTAATTTTGTATTGCTTATCCCACCGGTTTCTGCAAAGCTCAGGAACAAACACCTACAGACCTGTTGACAAATTACACTGTAAATACTCATTATCCAGAGCATCAATGTGAATAGTACAAGTCATCTGTTTAACCTCTGTGTCAAGCAAACGGGGGAAAAATCCCACAAAGAACAATTAAGCAGAGGAAAACTGACAGAGCTGGGCACAGAAAAAATACGCACACTGACATCCGGCAGACAACACCCCGTGCCACTTTCCTGCTGCAGGGCATAAACATGTGACCCTGAACATTAGACCTATTGCCCTTTCTAATTCCACCCAAGGCAAATCCTCCAAACATTAGGATGCCCCAGTGAAGACTCAAGCAGAGTTTCCTACTTGCAACCTGCACACTCCTGAGCCAGCTAAATGTTTAACAGTAAAAGACCTGTCATTCCAGATCTTGCCTGTGGGGGCAGTCTTACTTCATTCTTACAACGATCTGGATGCATAGAACAGCCAAAAAGGCATATATACTGACTGCTGAACAAAAACCATTCTACTTATTTTTCATTCAAATGTATATAATGCTGTCAAGTTTTTAGCACAATAAAAAAAAAAGAAAAGAAAACTGAACTAAAATAGTTGGGTTTTCAGAGAAAAACTGTTAATAGCCTATTTGGTAAGTGGCTCTAACTTGCTGCCAACATGGTTCCCAGACAGAAAAGTAGCTTGGTGGTTAGCACTTCTGGCATGCAGTGCTGGAGTCATCAATTCAAGTCTTGGTCAGAACGCTAATCGGCATGGAGTTTGCATGCTCTTCCTGTGCTTGTGTGGGGTTCCTCTTGATACTACAGTATCTTGACACATTCCAAAACAGACTTACCTGAAAACGAAGCCCTCTAGCAGTGCGCTGTCACTGCTAAAGGCGCTTCCATCTTCACCCGGCCTTCTTTTAGGGTTCGTGGGCTTTGGCTATCTGATTGGTCAAGCCAGTGACAAAGTCAATCCTGCACACGCGGCTGGAGTTGCCGTTTATGGGACAGCTCTGAAGGAACGGCACGGGTATGCCATTCCTTCAGAGAGCATGCACCAGTGACATCACCAGCTACATCGAAAAGTAAATATCTCCTAAACGGTGCACGTTTAGCAAATATTTACAGTGCCTATAGGCAAGCCTCATTATAGGCTTTCCTATAGGTAATAATCATACATGGGAGTTCACTACCACTTTAAAACACACAGTAAATGTGGATTAAATATATGTATTATGATGTGGGCGCCATTCCAGTGATTTCAGTTTGGCTGTAGCAGCTCATTATCTGATTTTATATGTCCCTTTGACCTGTTTTTTTTTTTTAAAGCTCTCCATACACAAATAAATCTTTAGTCATAATGAAAGGCACATCCTTGAAACAATTGGCAAAGCCAGAAGTTCTCATTGTAAATGTTATAGCGCTCACAATCCTTGACCCTATTCAGTCACAAACACACACACACACACACACACACATACTTGGAAATACTCGGAAACACGGTAACACACAAACTCCACAGAGATAAACATTGGGGTGGGAATCAAACACAGGACACCAGTGCTCCAAGGTAAGACTGTTTACCATACATAAGTTGGTCCATCTCTGGTCTAAGACCTCCCCGTTCTCACCCATTCAAAATGCACCTGTATGTTTCTTAGTTTTATATTCACCAAGCTGCACTGTCCTCAACAGGGGTTCCCTCTTGGAGTGACGACTGGTTGATCCAGTGCTGCAATTTGAGGCAACTGGTCACCTCTTCATGACATCATCATGCCACTGCAGTCTTCTGAATTCTGAGAGTAAAATCAATTGGTGCTAAGGCTGCATTTACACCTGAGCGTAGCATTTTGCGGCGTTTACCGCGACAAAACGCATCGTTTTTTACCGCGATTTGCAGCGACAAAACGCTGCGTTTTTTACCGCAATTTTTTACAGGTCTAGGGTCACCAATGTAAAACGCCCAAACGCCCAAATTCTAGCGACAAAAAAGGGTCCAGAACTTGTTTGGGCTTCAGGCGTGAGGCGTCAGGCGTTTTTGTAGTGGAGATGTGAACCATCTCCATAGAGAATAATGTATTTTTTCCCCTCTAGCGTTTTGGGGCGTCGCGCTTCAGGCGACAAAATGCTCAGGTGTGAATGCAGCCTAAAACTACCCAATGCTTTCCAGGAAACATTGCAACTGTAATTAACTAAAAAAGCCCACGTCAGCCACTAAACTCAGGTTTACAAAAGTCCACTGCAACTAGATTAGCCTCAACGCACTTCAGCCTCTTGTCACATGACTGACTTCATTATGGGAGGACCCCACATGTTTTTCCATATCCATTCCATGCTCCAGGCATTCCACAGCCACTCCAAATGGGCAACAGAGTGGAAGAGAAATGTAGCAAAGGTACTGTAAATATGGTATAAGTAGGTTGAGAGTTGGCATAAAGAGACCAATTCTTTGCTCTGGATGTGCTGTTTAGGTCACAGATTTGGTAGAAGCATGAGAAGGCTTTCTGGCTTTGACTTTCCTCTTACGTGCACTTGGTTCTAGGTCAGTGATCCAAAAAGCATTGAAGTCAGAGGACTAGCACCAATGAATATCACCAAAGAGTCTCATTCAAGGTGCAACCCCCTTCAGAATGTATAAAATGTACTATGAGGCTCTCATCTAAGTTTGCTCCCCTGCCTATGGCTAAAACTATAGGCTTGAATATTAAATACACATTTTTGAATGTGGTTCAGCAGTGAACATGTTATTGGAAACCCCTAAGTTCTGGGATTTCCCCATCAGGAGCAACAGAGTGGAAGAGGAATGTAGCAAAGGTACTGTAAATATAGTATAAGTAGGTTGAGCGTTGGCATAAAGAGACCAATTCTTTGCTCTGGATGTGCTGTTTAGGTCACTGATTTGTAAGAAGCAGAAGAAAGCTTTCTGGCTTTGACCATCGTCTTACGTGCACTTGGTTCTAGGTCAGTGACTCAAAAAGCATTGAAGTCAATAGACTAGCACATCCTCCAAACAACTAGTATTCTCAGGATAGGTCAGCAATGCCAGCCTCTGTATTTCTCTTTTAAGATTGAATTTTGTGTATTTCTTAGAGGTATGCTTTAAGAGTTAAGGCTGTGAACAGATGTCCTTGTGTGAAAGACAGTCTTCTAAAATACAGCATTTGACAAATGATTTCAGGAAGTGAACAACTTTCGTCTGCAAATACGCTCATTTCCTGTCTTTAGGTGCAGCTATCAATTGTCTGGGAACCAGCAACATCATCCAGGCATTTACAGACTAACCGTCAAAGTACTTTACTGGAGACATGATGAGCTGAATTATCAAGAACATGAATCCAGAGACAGGTGCTGTATAAGACATAGCTCAATGTACACACGTAGGGTGAGCATATTGTGTAGTTACTATTCCATGATGGACTCTACAAGTGTATATACAAAATAAACCTTGTGTGCACTTTATGAGACCACTTCAGAAAAACAGAATACATATTCCCAATGAAATAAATATGTATATCCTCCAAAGAGAAAGCTGCAAATCTCATAATCCTAATCAATATATTATTTGTCAATAAAAAAACCTCCAAAATCACTTATGGGCAGTACATATGCCACCTAAAAATCCAAGATAGCATTTTCATAAAAAAGAAGTGTACCCATTCCTTACTAGGATATACCGTTTGTATGCATATAGATTTAGTATCATACATACCGTAGCTTTTTTCAACAACCTATGCATAACATATACATCCTTTAAATGAAGCAAGCAATATACAACTGTAACAAAAAAATAAATAAAGCTATATGTAACCAAGTTTCAATTCCATGTGATTGTCCTAATCCTAATGAAACCAATGACAGGGTTGTTTAGATCATGACCGAAAACTAATATCACAAGAATTGTTGGGGGTTTAAAGCATTTTGAGGACAGCTCATAGAGGAGTTGATAATGGATAAGCCGACTTTTAGCTTGTTTTGCAACCCATTATTCATAACAGAGCCCAATCTCTAATGGCATTCGTTACTACTGGGTGCTTCCCTCTACTATCGTGTGTTGTGGTGCAGGGGATTACAAGTCCACTGGCAACCCATTCAAATGCATAAGCCACCTTAACGCAATGCGTGTTAACGTGCGTCATAACACACTGCAAAGTTCCGGATCGATGTGAATGGACCCTAAATGGATTAGCTAATTTATTTCTATAGGTTCTAATTAATCTAAGTTTCTTACTGTAATCCTTCTAGGCCAAATCAAGCTATATTTTGTTAACGTAGGCTTGTATTTGCACGTTACTAATCCTAGTAGTATGACATGCCACAGAAGAATCCCCCATTGTACAGGCCAGTCTGTATACAGGCCGATGGTGGAGGAATTCCTCTGGTACTCTCAGAATGGAGGGATGTTTGGATGAAGAAGAGATGGGGGGGAGCCAAGTTTGCTCTGGACGCATGGGGAATAATAGACTAGTACCATCCTATCGTCTCCTTAGCTTCTAAGTTTCTGTTCCACTGTTCCATCTGTAAAGTACCAGAGGATTTCCTGTAATCAGTGTCCTAGATCCATACCGGGCAGCCTGTGCAAAACGGGGGTTTTATTTTTAGGTGATTTCCAAAAACCAAGGGTTCCTATTAAAAAAAAGATAAATAAATATAGGTAAAACGTACACAAATTTTCTATTCTTTGCTATCTTGAGAAATGTGTAATTCAGTAACAATCTATAATTCCTTATAGAATCCTTGTTGAGTTTAAACTCTTTGGTGAGTTCTCCAGGAGGGACCAGATGTATTTACTTAACGTGACCATGTTGAAAAATATTCTTTTAAGCGAAGGACGGGATTTCTGCCTGTAGGCACACAACCTTCGACACACAAATCAATTCCCCATACTAGGATTGTCCCATCTACACATTACAATTTATGTTACTGCTTTTAACTTGGCAAGGAACATTGCGCCAGTTCTAAAATAAGCAGATAAATGATAACTGTACTGTATTCCTAATTATTGTGGGGAAAATGTGTGAACAAGAACTATGCAGGCTATAGGCACAGGCCTATGGTGCCCAATAGTAAATCTTTCCCCGAAAAGGTGCAAAAACAAACATACAATCTGAAGGAATGTCTATCTTGTGTCCTAGCATTTCCTAGACAATATTAAGAGAAATCTTTTATTAGGAACCATTGGGGTTGATTTACTAAAACTAAAAAAGAGTGCAAAATGTGGTGCAGCTTAGCTTCCATTTTTTTTGTCAAAGTTTATTTAACCAGTTGGTAACCGCCCTATAGCCAAAATACGGCTACAGAGCGGTTCCTGTACTCTAGGAGGGCGTCAATGTACGTCCTCCCAGAGACTGCGTTGTGCGCGCCCGAGCGGGCGCGCACACGCGATCGCCGGTGCTCGCCGGGTCTACGGGACCCGCAGCAACAGCACTCGCGGTAAGGAGCCAATGGAAGCGGCTCCTTACCACGTGATCGCGCCGTCCAATGACGGCGCGATCACTTGTAAACAAACCGGCGTCATGTAATGACGCCGGTTCCTCCCTCTCCTCTCTGTACCGTTCGGTACAGTGTGAGAGGAGAGGGAGGGGGGGGGATCGGGCGGCAGCAGCAGCCGCCGCACTGTGGGCTGGATCTGTGACAATTGCAGTCACAGATCCAGCCATCCCTGCGCAATACTCTGCAAAATAAAAAATAATGATGAGTGCAATACTCTGCAATACCCCACCCCATACTCTGCAATACCCCACCCCATACTCTGCAATACCCCACCCCATACTCTGCAATACCCACCCTGGGGGGGTGGGTATTGCAGAGTATGGGGTGGGGTATTGCAGAGTATGGGGTGGGGTATTGCAGAGTATGGGGTGGGGTATTGCAGAGTATTGCACTCATCATTTTTTTTATTTTACTCTGCAATACCCACCCCCCCATACTCTGCAATACCCACCCACCCATACTCTGCAATACCCACCCCCCCATACTCTGCAATACCCACCCATACTCTGCAATACCCCCCCCCATACTCTGCAATACCCCCCCCATACTCTGCAATACCCCCCCCATACTCTGCAATACCCCCCCCATACTCTGCAATACCCCCCCATACTCTGCAATACCCCCCCCATACTCTGCAATACCCCCCCCCATACTCTGCAATACCCCCCCATACTCTGCAATACCCCCCCAATACTCCGCAATACCCTCAATACTCCAATACCTTGCAATACGTCGCCTATGGGGATTTTTAAGTAGCAACGTTTGGCGCAATTTCACGAGCGTGTGCAATTTTGAAGGGTGACATGTTGGGTATCTATTTACTCGGCGTAACTTCATCTTTCATATTATGCAAAAACATTGGGCTAACTTTACTGTTTTTTTTTTTTTTTAAGCACAAAACGGTTTTTTTTTTAAAAACACGCGTTCAAAAAATTGCTGCGAAAATACCGTGCAAGATAAAAAGTTGCAACAACCGCCATTGTATTCTCTAGGGTCTTTGAAAAAAAAGCATATATAATGTTTTGGGTTTCTATGTAATTTTTTTAGCAAATAAATGATGATTTTTACATGTAGGAGAGAAATGTCAGAATTGGCCTGGGTGCTCCAGAACGCCTGATGGTGCTCCCTGCATGTTGGGCCTCTCTATGTGGCCACGCTGTGTAAAAGTCGCACACATGTGGTATCGCTATACTCGGGAGGAATAGCAGAATGTGTTTTGGGGTGTAATTTGTAGTATGCATATGCTGTGTGTGAGAAATAACCTGCTAATATGACAGAAACTAGATTTTTTTTTTTTTTTTTTACAGAATTTTCAGTCTTTTTTCTTTTATAGCGCAAAAAATAAAAACCGCAGAGGTGATCAAATACCACCAAAAGAAAGCTCTATTTGTGGGAAAAAAAGGACAAAAATTTCAGATGGGTACAATGTTGTATGACTGAGTAATTGTCATTCAAATTGTGAGAGCACCGAAAGCTGAAAATTGGTCTGGTGATTAAGGGGGTTTTCGTGCCCAGTGGTCAAGTGGTTAAACAAGCTGAAGTTAGGCCTCATAAACACGATAGGTTAACCAGAGGACAACGGTCTGATGGACAGTTTTCATCGGTCCAAACCGATCGTGTGTGGGCCCCATAGGTTATTTAACCATAGGTTAAAAAAAAGCCAACTTTTTTTAAAATTTAACCTATGGACTCCTAACCGATGGCAAAAAAACGATCGTTAGTAGGCACAACCGTCGGTTAAAAATCCAGGCATGCTCAGAATCAAGTCGACGCATGCTTGGAAGCATTGAACTTAGTTTTTTTCAGCACGTGTTGTGTTTTACGCCACCGCGTTCTGACACGATGTTTTTTTTAACCGATGGTGTGTAGGCACGACGGACCATCAGTCAGCTTCATAGGTTAACCTATGACAACGGTCCTTCAGACCGTTCTCATCGGATGGACTGATCGTGTGTACGAGGCTTTAGGCTTTGATTGGCTACCGAGCACAGCTGCACCTGATTTTTCACTCTACAGTTTTAGTAAATTAACCCCATGAAGATGACCCAAAGCAAGAGCAACACAAGAATGCTCAAAAACCCTGAGTGAGTTAAATGTTGTAGGTCTGGAAGTTCTAAAATGTATTAAAGCTTTTGGATGAGTCTGAACCTTTTATTTTAATGTAAATAGCAACAAATTCCGCGCCTGATTACCTAAATAATAAACCTAAACAATAATATTACAAAAAGCTGCTCCTCATAAACAATGCTGGATTGTGAACGTTATAAGTGGAAATAGAGGGCGCTCAATACTAAACACAAAACTTAATTGGTGCTAAAGTGTCAAAAAACCAAAGTCAGCAACCTGATCCGTGATTAGATAATTGAATTAACATATGTGAACAATAAGTTCTAAAAAAATGATTAATAAATAAAGTCCCAAAATATTGCAGACAGCGCTGCACATTAATGAAAATGTGATTCAAAGTGATCAAATATGAAGAGTCTTTTTTTTATAATCCAAACGAAGAAAAAGAAGAAGAAGAAAATTATCCAAAAATCTTCAGTTAGAGTGATCTTCTTAAAAGGGGAGAAAAGGAAGGGTGCCACCACCACATTTATATCTTCAATTCCACCCAAGGTGTAAATATATAGATTGCTCTTACCAGAGCTTGTTGACCACTTTAGTGAAAAAGATGGTCACACAAGCTTATGCAGGATTGTGCCTGCGCACATGCGGATAAGGGAAAACCGATAATAGATCCAGGAGCTCCAGATAGGATATATGTATAAAAGGAAAACCAAAAGAGATGCCAATAGCGTGATAACGTTTAATTAAAATTAATTAAAAACATGGAAAACAGCCAAATGGCCTCTTACTTAGAAGGGTGCCCACCCGGCACTGAGGCTGCAGACTTGCTACCGCCAATATGCGGTTCGAATTATCGGCTCAAGGGGAGGAAGCTGCCGCCGTCACACCACCATCGAAACCTCACTGACAACACTCTAGAGCGGGGGGACGTCACGTGACCAGGGCCGCCTCCGACGTACGTTTCGTTGTGAGTACGTCTCACAACGAAACGTACGTCGGAGGCGGCCCTGGTCACGTGACGTCCCCCCGCTCTAGAGTGTTGTCAGTGAGGTTTCGATGGTGGTGTGACGGCGGCAGCTTCCTCCCCTTGAGCCGATAATTCGAACCGCATATTGGCGGTAGCAAGTCTGCAGCCTCAGTGCCGGGTGGGCACCCTTCTAAGTAAGAGGCCATTTGGCTGTTTTCCATGTTTTTAATTAATTTTAATTAAACGTTATCACGCTATTGGCATCTCTTTTGGTTTTCCTTTTATACATATATCCTATCTGGAGCTCCTGGATCTATTATCGGTTTTCCCTTATCCGCATGTGCGCAGGCACAATCCTGCATAAGCTTGTGTGACCATCTTTTTCACTAAAGTGGTCAACAAGCTCTGGTAAGAGCAATCTATATATTTACACCTTGGGTGGAATTGAAGATATAAATGTGGTGGTGGCACCCTTCCTTTTCTCCCCTTTTAAGAAGATCACTCTAACTGAAGATTTTTGGATAATTTTCTTCTTTTTCTTCGTTTGGATTATAAAAAAAAGACTCTTCATATTTGATCACTTTGAATCACATTTTCATTAATGTGCAGCGCTGTCTGCAATATTTTGGGACTTTATTTATTAATCATTTTTTTAGAACTTATTGTTCACATATGTTAATTCAATTATCTAATCACGGATCAGGTTGCTGACTTTGGTTTTTTGACACTTTAGCACCAATTAAGTTTTGTGTTTAGTATTGAGCGCCCTCTATTTCCACTTATAACTTTTATTTTAATGGTCTGTCTAAAATACCAAATTGCACTTAAAGCGGGATTCCACCCGCAATTTTTTTTTTTTTAAAGTCAGCAGCTACTAACAGTGTAGCTGCTGACTTTTAATAAGGACACTTACCTTGTCCTACTTGCCTGCGCTGATGGCCCCCCCGATGCCGATCCCACGCCGCCATTCACACTAGGGGAAACAGGCAGTGAATCCTTACGGCTTCACTGCCCATTTCCTACTGCGCCTGTATGAGTCTCATGCCGGCTTGTGACTGGGCGGCTGCTCTCTGAGAACACACACAGTTCCCAGAAAGCAGCGCGCCCCATTCACTAGGAGAAGGAGAAGAAGAAAACACACAGCGGTGCCGAAGAGGCAGATTACGGACTTCCGCATAGCAACAGGTATTTCGGGTGAGTATAAATTTTTTTTTTCACTTTTTTTTAATTTATTTTTTTTAGGACTTTTGGCCAAATGTTGTTTTCCTGGGTGGAACTCCGCTTTAAGTGCAATGATTAAATTGTTGTAATGCAGCACACTACAATACACAGTAGTGTGTCACCATGCTTTGTTGTGAGCTGTAATGCACATCCGGTGGCAGGGGACATACATGATAGTGCAGCACAATGGTGTGAAAGGAGCCCCAGATAGCAATCACACCTTTACCAACTCTATTCATACTAAAAGAAATGGGGGGAGATTTACTAAAACTGGAGCACTCAGAATCTGGTGCAGCTGTGCATGGTAGTCAATCCGCTTCTAACTTCAGCTTGTTCAATTAAGTTTTGACAATAAAACCTGGAAGATGATTGTTTTCTCTGCAGACCTGCAGCAGATTTTGCACTGTCCAGTTTTAGTAACCCACCCCCTTATGCTTTGTCTTTACGTGTAAATTGTCACTGAATCCGTTGATTTGTTTTTCATAATAAGCCTCCTTCTTGGCGTCTATTCACACTGCCCTTACACTATATTGTTAAACCGCAATGTTTTTTTTCCCCCACAAGAAATAAACCACAATGCTTTAGTGTGCGGGCAGCGGTCTATTCCAGCTATGGTGAGCAGGCGCTAGGGGGGTGATGTGATGAGCATTTCAACAGCATACCTACATTTTATCGCAGCTCAGTGCACTGCACACCTCTGGGCTGCGTTGCAGTGTGAACAAGACACATAGGCCCAGATTCTCGTAGGGCGGCATAACGTTGTGCGGGCGTAGTGCATCTTATTTATGCTACGCCGCTGCAACTTAGAGAGGCAAGTGCTGTATTCACAAAGCACTTGCGTCCTAAGTTACGACGGCTTAGCGTAAATGGGTCGGCGTAAGCGCGCGTATTTCAAAGTAGACAGGTCGTGGGTGTGTTGTATTTAAATGAAGCTTGACCCCATGTGGATGCATGGCCGAACGAACGGCGCATGCATGCTCAGTATCACGTCGTATTTACGCCCAAAGATACGCCGGCTCAATGCCTGGGACGTGAACGTAACCTATGCACAGCCCCATTCACGTACGAATTATGTAAACAACGTAAAAAGATACGCTTGTTCTGACGTCCATACCTTGCATGGGCTGCGCCACCTAGAAACCAGCTTTAACTTTACGCCGGCGTATGTCTTACGTAAACGGCGTAACTAATTGCGACGGGCGTACGTACGTTCGTGAATCGGGGTATCTAGCTCATTTACATATTCAACACTGAAATCAACAGAAGCGCCACCTAGTGGCCAGCGTAAATATGCACCCAAGATACGACGGCGTAGGAGACTTACGCCGCTCGTATCCTGGCAGAATTTATGCGTAATTGATTCTATGAATCAGGCGCATAGATACGACGGCGGCCATTCGGACTTACGACGGCTTATCTGGAGATACGCCGTCGTAAGTCTTTAAGAATCTGGGACATAGAAAACAATTGTTTTCTATGTGTCCTAGTGGTGACCTGCGCTCATCCAGTGCAGTAAAACAAAGGTCACTGAAGTATGTGTGCACAGGACCTTTAGACATTCTGAAGTTCCCATATCACCAAAGTTACTGCACAGTACCAGTCACAGTAGAAAAAACGTTATTCACTAGAACGACAGGACCGAGACTGGGTGATCGAAAAGCTACAACCTGCACATCGCTTATGGGGCATGTCTGCACAGTGTTCTCATCCCATAATTGAATTGGACCTTTTTCCCCAAGCACAAGAAATCCGATTAGAGGCTGGCACTTATTTCATATAGATTCTCTGCTAATATTATCAGGACAGATGTCGCCGTGACAATCTCAAGAACAAAGAGTTGATCAAATCTGTAAGACTCAATCACCATCACTTCCAGCGATGAATTAGCATCCTCTGTCTCAGTGATGGGACTTTGTCAGTGCAAATTAAGTGTCTGTTCTGCTCGGTCCTTCATCATTGATTGTTTCACAGCTTTGGACGTGGAACTTTTTCTATCCTTTGGTACAGGTAAAAACGATCGCACTATTTTTTGGGGGGGGAAACCGCCAGCACAAAATACTGCAGAGGTTTAATTAGGGAAATAAGTACAGACACTGCCACTTGTGTGACTTTTTTCTCCTCTCTAAATCTACCAGGTAGTTTTGCATTGAATTACCATGTTTAGGCACTCCTTGTTGAAGTGTCAACTGTCTCCCAAATCTTCTCCTGCGTTGTCACCCTGTCAGCTGAGTTCAGCTTTAACCACTTGCCTACTGGGCACTTTCACCCCCTACCTGCCCATGCCATTTTTTAGCTTTTAGCGCCGTCACACTTTGAATGACAATTGCGCGGTCATGCAACACTGTACCCAAATGAAATTTATATCATTTTTATCCCACAAATAGATCTTGGTGGTATTTGATCACCTCTGCGGTTTTTATTTCTTGCGCTATAAACAAAAGAAGAGGGACAAGTTTGGAAAAAAAAACACACAATATTTTTTACTTTTTGCTATAATAAATATCCATTATTTTATTAATTTTTTTAACAGTTTTTCAATTAAGGCCGATACATATTCTTCTACATATTTTTGGTATAAAAAAAAAAAAAAATCGCAATAAACGTATATTGATTGGTTTGTGCAAAAGTTATAGGGTCTACAAAATAGGAGATAGATTTATAGCATTTTAATTATAATTTTTTATTTTTTTTTACTAGTAAGGCCACTTTCACACGGGGCAGTGGAGGGGCAGTGGAGGTGCAGTGGCGATATAGCGCCGCTAAAAATAGCCGCGCTATACTGTCAGAATTGCCGTGGGATTCGGCCGCTAGCGGTGCAGTATTAACCCCTGCTAGCGGCTGAAAAAGGGTTAATACCGCTCGCAATGCGCCTCTGCAGAGGCGCATTGTGGGCGGTATTACCACGGTTTCCCATTGTTTTAAATGTGAAGGAGCGGTATACACAACGCTCCTCTTACCGCTCCAAAAGATGCTGCTTGCAGGAGATTTTTTTCTCTCTGCGATCATCGATTTTTATCGTGACTGCGATATTGCGGCGGACACATCGGACACTTTTGACACATTTTTGGGACCATTCATATTTATACAGCGATCCCTGCTATATAAATGCATAGATTACTCTATAAATTTGACTGTCAGGAAAGGGGTTAACACTGGGTGGCGATCAAGGGGATAATGTATTCCCTAGGGAGTGATTCTTATGTGGGGGGATGGGAGTGACTGGGGGAGGTGACTGATGGTTGTCCCTATGTACAAGAGACACACCATCGGTCCCCTCTCCCTGACCAGACATGGATCTGTGCGTTTACATCGCGGCCGCCGGGCACGTGCACCCGATCCCCAGTGATGCCGCACGCGCACACCCTAGTGGATTAAAAAGGCGCAACGTCATATGACGTCCACCCAGAACAATAGGGTCTGCCTCCCGCCATAATTTGACGGCGGGCGGTGGATAAGAGGTTAATAGTCTCACATTATTCTCAAACAATATTTTTTTTTTATCCCAAGAGCATTTATATTATTATTTAGGTACTTATATAGCACTGTCAATTTACGCAGCGCTTTACATATACATTGTACTTTCACATCTGTCCCCACCCTCAAGAAGCTTACAATCTAAGGTTCCCAACCTACATTCATATGCTAGGGCCAATTTAGAACCAAAGCCAATTAACCTACCAGCATGTCTTTGGATTTATATGGACATTACTTATTCAACAAAACAATGCAAACACTTCTGCCACGTACAGACAATCGGACATTCCGACAACAAACCCGTGGATTTTCTTCCGACAGATGTTGGTTCAAACTTGTCTACACACGGTCACAAAAATGTTGTCGGAAATTCCAAACGTCAAGAATGCAGTGACGTACAACGAGCCGAGAAAAATTAAGTTCAATAGGCAGTGCGGCTCTTCTGCTTGATTCCGAGAATACGTGGAATTTTGTGCGTCAGAATTTTGTACACGAGATCTGAATTTCCGACAACAAAATTTGTTGTCGGAAAATTTGAGAACCAGCTTTTACATTTTTGTTGTCGGAAATTCCAACAGCAAGTGTCCGATGGAGCCTACAGACAGCCGGAATTTCTGACAAAAAGCTCACATCGAACATTTGTTGTTGGAAATTCCGATCGTGTGTACGTGGCAATACAGTTAAAATGTAAACCAACCAGAGTTTAGTTAGATGGGATTTCTGATCATTTAATTTTTCACTTCTTCAAAATCAGCCTGATCACATAACTGATGTTATGCCTTGTACACACTGACAAGAAAAGTGCAATGTGAGCTTTTTGTCAGGAATTCCGGCCCGTGTGTATGCTCCATCACACTTTTTCTATCAGTTTTCCTGCCAAGAAAAGTTTGAGAGCAGGATCTCAATTTTCGCGACAGGAAAAATTCCTATCGCAAATCGCGTTCGTCTGTATGAAATTACGACTCGCAAAAAAAACACGTGCATGCTCAGAATCAAGAAGAAGAGCCAAACTGCCTATTGCCCTTCATTGATCTCGGCTCGTCGTAAGTCACCGCGTTCTTGACGTTCGAAATTTCAGCCAAGATGTGAGTGATCGTGTGTATGCAAGAACATTTTGAGCCGTTTTCCTGCTGGAAAAAAAAAACGTGGTTTTCCTGTCAGAAAAAGTGATTGTGTGTACGAGGCATTACTTATACTAAATTCTGACCAAAATATCTTAATTCAAGCCCTGATATTTAATCTTTTTTGGAGTATCAGCATGATTTTTTTTAAATGTACTGTATGCTCAATATATATATTTTTTTATAATTGCTTTTCTTTATTATAACAAATTACAACACATACATAAAAAAAAAAGGAAACATGAACACATAAAGACCACAAGAAAAATACAAAAAACATCACCATACATATATAAATAAAAGTACATACATTACCCCCCCCCCCCCCCAAGAGCACCCTCAGATTATGTCTCTTACTTCCCCTTCCCTCTCTTCCCCTCCCCCCCAATCCACCCTCCACCTACAAGAGGTAGAGGGAGAGGGGAAAAAAAAAGAAAAATGGAGGAGAATATCAAAACAATTTTAATCTCCCTTTGAAGAAGGGAGACAAAAAAAAAAACCTTATTTCGTGGCTCTTTAAATCCCATCGCCTTATGACCCCATGCCACAGGAGAAGGAGGGACTTTACACCCTAAAAAAAAAAAAAAAAAAAAATTAGAACTTAATAGTTCTTTATTTCGTGGCTGTGACAACTCTTGAAACCCCACTTCCCATTCTTATGACCCCATTCAACCAAAATCCTTAATAGGATATAAGGAGGAGAAAAAAAAATCCCTATTTCGTGACTCTTTAAATCCCATCACCTTATGACCCCCTACCACACAAGAAGGAGGGATTTAATAACACCCTATAATAAAAAAAAAAAAACGTAATAGTTCTTTATTCCTGCGACATCTCTGAAACCCCACTTCCCATTCTTATGACCCCATCCCACCAAAATCCTTAATAAAAAGAAGAAAAAAAAAAAGAAAAAAAAAGGGGGGGGGGGGAGCTCAATATATTGCTCAATATATTTAAAAGTGTAATAAAGAATAGTAAATGGTATGACACGAAGAGGCTGCTTGATGTAGAAGATCTGTGCAGAATTTGTTACACTGTCTATGAGCAGATATGTACAAACACGGCAGAGATGCACCTCGCTGTCCTGCAGGAACACAACCCTTGCTATATCGGTCTATGATACATGTTATTCTTACTGATTGCTCCCACTTCTTCACAACAGCTTTTCTCACATAGAACTGAAAGCAAACTTTGTGTAGTGACAGGTGAAGGCCTAGGTATGCACAGGGCTGCCAGATCCAATCATAGGAGACTACAAACAGCCTCCTTCGGAGGCCATCTGGGGATTTGTCTCAGAATTAGAAGCCAGCAGGGGTCATTAACCTCCCTGCCCCGAACTCAGTGCCAAGTGTGGAGAGACTTTTTTTTTTTTCTTTTTTAAATCCCAACATGTCAGCTTCACTCAACTGGAAGTCATTAAAGATCATATCGTAAGAAAGGACACATCTCTCGTATGATTCCAACAAAGGAAGTGACATACAAGAAATAGCTCCTCTCTTTCATGTAACAGAAAACCGAAAGCGATTGGTCAGCAGTTGACAGCTTTTTGTGCAAATAGATGGAAACATCCAATGGTACTTTGTTACAAGAAGATGTGATTGTTTACTTTTGAACCTTGGTTTTAGGCAGTCTTCAGTCCAAAATATACCAATCCACACTGACCATTTTCCAATGAAATGCACAAGCAACAACTGACAAATAAAGCACCATAAAACCCAGAAACAAAAATGTATTATATTGCAGGTTACCAATCATTACATGTGGTGGCTGCATTTGTTTTCTTTTCTTTGGCCTTTTCCTCTCTGTTTTCACCTGGTGATCTGGCCAGTAACATGCCTCCTGTATTAGGAGGAATGAGCACAGGGGGGCACAGCAGACAGCAGCATTGTCAGTTTGGGGGGGGGGGTGTTAAATGTATTTGCATATTTGGAAACACTAAAAAATTTAAGCCTCCAGCTCACACTATATAATCACAGCAAACAGTTTTTTCCTTTTGGGATAAAGATTTTACATAAATAAAATTTAGCTGATCATTTTAATCGCCCCAGCCAGTGTTAAGTGGTTTGTCTCATCCATGTCAACTGATACGTTCGGCTGGAGAGTTTGTGCTGTGAAAAAACACTCAGTCTTGCTGGCTGGCATAGGTGTGCACATGGGGTGTGCCGGGTGTGCCTGGGCACACCCTAATGCCCAGGCACACCCAGGGCCAGCGCTCTCTACTAGGAGGAGAGGGCGCCTGGAGCTTGTGGCTGTCTAGCACCAGAAATGTGTGTGGCGGCGCGGCAGTGGGCACTGCAGCAATCAGCAGCACCCTTGGGGAGGGAGCGCAGATAAGCCGAGAGTCCGCACCGCCTCCTCCTTGACCTCGTCCCCTGACCCCGCCTCCCCTCAGGAGGAAAGCGGGCGCAGCGTACCCCATGCTTCCAGAGCATGGACTGCTCCAAGTTCCTCTCCGTGCTCTGATTCGAGGCCCGGAGCTGGAGGACAGACAGGCTCGCCGCTCACTGGGGGAAAAGAGCTGTCACAGAGGACGGGCAGGAGGCGCAGGCTGCTGCAGAAGCCGCTGGAATTGGACTGATTTGAAGCAGGAGACTGACTGACATCATGGTATTGAAGGTACTGTCTGTCATAATACACACCTGCAGACAGAGACTGAGACAGAGGTGGTACTGCAGGAACCGGGCTAGGGGTCTCTTATCTCCCCCCTCCCTCTTTCCAAGCCCTCTTCCTTCTCTCCAAGCCCCCCTCCCTTCTCTCTCAGGCCCCTCTCCCTTCTCTCCAAGCCCCCCTCGCTCCTCCTCCAATCCCCCCTCCCCCTCTCTCAGCCCCCCTCGCTCCAAGCCCCCCTCTATCCAAGTTCCCCTCCCTTCTCTACAAGCCCACCTCACTTCTCCATCAGCCCCCCTCTCTCAAAGGCCCCTCCCTGCTTTCTCAGCCCCCTCCCTTCTCTCTCAGCCCTTCCCTCTCTCTTAGCCCCCCTCCCTGCTATATCAGCTTTCCTCCTCTCTCTAAGCCCCCCACCCTGCTTTCTCAGCCCCTCTCTCTCTAAGTCTCCTCCCCTCTCTCTCAGCCCCTCTCCCCTGAGTCCTCCTCTCAATCAGACCGCTCTCTTCTCTTTCAGCCATCCCCCCTCTCTTAGCCATCTCTATACTCTCAGCCATCCCCCTCCTTTCTTTCTCAGCCCTGTCTCTCAGCCCTCCCTATTCTCTCAGCCCCCCTCTCTCTAAACCCCTCTCTTCTCTCTTAGCCCTCCCTATTCTCTCAGCCCCCCTTTCTTAGCCAACCCCTCTCTATCAGCCCACCCTATTCTCTCAGCCTGCTCTCTCTAAGCCCCCTCCCTTCTCTCTCAGCCCTCCCTCTCTCTCAGCCCTCCCTCTCTCAGCCCACCCTCCCTCTCTCTCAGCCCACCCTCCCTCTCTCAGCCCTCCCTCCCTCTCTCTCAGCCCTCCCTATTCTCTCAGCCCTCCCTATTCTCTCAGCCCTCCCTATTCTCTCAGCCCCCCTCTCTCAGCCAACCCATCTCTATCAGCCCACCCTATTCTCTCAGCCCCCTCTCTCTAAGCCCCCTCCCTTCTCTCTCAACCCACCCGTCTATATCAGCCCCCCTCCATTCTTAGCCCTCCCTCTCTCAGCCCTTCCTCTCTCTCTCAGCCCTCCCTCTCTCTCTCTCTCAGCCCTCTCTCTTTCTCAGCCCTCCCTCCCTCTCTCTCAGCCCTCACTATTCTCTCAGACCCTCTCTCTAAACCCCCTCCCTTCTCTCTCAGCCCCCCTCTCTCAGCCAACCCGTCTCTATCAGCCCACCCTATTCTCTCAGCCCCCCTCTCTCTCTCTAAGTGGCCTCCATTCCCTCTCAGCCCACCTGTCTCTATCAGCCCCCCTCTCTTAGCCCTCCCTCCATCCTTAGCCCTCCCTCTCTCTCAGCCCTCCCTCCTACACCTCTCTCTCTCTCTCTCAGCCCTCCCTCCTACACCTTTCTCTCTCAGCCCTCCCTCCTACACCTCTCTCTCAGCCCTCCCTCCTACACCTCTCTCTCAGCCCTCCCTCCTACACCTCTCTCTCTCAGCCCTCCCTCCTACACCTCTATGTCTCAGCCCTCCCTCCTATACCGCTCTGTCTCTCTCAACCCTCCCTTCTACACCTCTCTCTCAGTCCTCCCTACTACACCTCTCTCAGCCCTCCCTCCTACACCTCTCTCAGCCCTCCCCCTACACCTCCTCCTACACCTCTCTTTCTCTCAGCCCTCCCTCAACCCTCCCTCCAACCAGCAAACTGAACAAAAAAAACCTGTGCACATGTACCAATTTATTTCTAAAAGCGCACATGTGTGGGTGTGTGTGTGTGTATATATATATATATATATATATATATATATATATATATATATATATATATATATATATATACATACATATACACACACATACATGTGTGCTTGAGCTTTGGGGTGCACACCCTAATGCAATAGGCTGCGCACGCCTATGCTGGCTGGATTACCAGATGAAAATAAAAGAAAGGCCCCTTTCACACGAGTGCCTCCATTTGATGGACTTCACTTACTCGGTGGAGGATCTCTCCGCTGATCCCCACTGAGAAGGCGGATGACAGGTCCGTCTCTGCTCACTGTGAGGAGCGTAGACAGACAGAGTCCCACTCTTCTCTATCAGGAGATCGGATGAAAATAGACCGTCAGTCCTAATTTCCATCCGTCAATCGGATCAGATGAAAACGGACAACCATCCATCTGGACTTGGCAGACAGGATCAGATCGGATAGCAGCGGGTGTCAGCGGACATGTCACCACTGACATTCACCACACCATAGGGGTGAATGGAGGGTCCGATCAGGTCTGTCTGAAAAACTGACAGGTGGTGCTGATCGGACAGTCCGTGTAAAGGGCCCAAAGTAAGCCTAAAAAAGAAAAACAAATACAGTCATCACTTCAAAGAAATGGTTAACTGCAATAGAATAAAGGTTTGCTTTTGGGTTTAAAGTGATTGTAAAGTTTCGTTGTTTTTTTTTGTTAATAACAAACATGTTATACTTACCTGTTCTGGGTAATGGTTTTGCACAGAGCAGCCCAGATCCTCCTCTTCTCAGGTCCCTCTTCGGTGCTCCTGGTCCCTCCCTCCTGTTGCGTCCCCACAGCAAGCAGTTTGCTATGGGGCACCTAAGCCAAGCTGTTGCTCCCTTTGTCCATTCAGACACAAAGCCGCTACCTGGCCCCTCCCCTATTTCTCTCCTCATTGGCTAACTGACTTTGACTGACAGCAGCAGGAGCCAATAATGAGGGGAGTCCTGGACAGCCGAGACACTACTACAACATCGCTGGATCTAGAGAGCTCACGTAAGTATTAGGGGGCTGAGGGTGGCTGCTGCACGCAGAAGGCTTTTTAGCCTAATCCTATCATAGAATGTATCAAGATAAAAAAAAACTTTCTGTCTTTACAAATCACTTTAATACTAAACAAGTCGAAACAAGCTAAAGGCCCACATTTGTACAGGGGATGATTGTGCACTTTCTCACTAGTCAGTCAGCATTGAGTTTGAGTAGTTTTTGTACCGATTAGCTATAACCCCTTTTATACCAGGGTCGTTTTTAGGATATTCACACGCATCTGCAAATTTGTGCTAGAAATTACTTTAAACCTCCAAACTATTTTTATATATTATATATTCTACAAGCAGTGGTCCTGTAGAATAAAATAGTGATAGTTTTTTGTGTCACACAATATTTGCGTAGCTGTTTATCAAGCACATATTTTCAGAAGAAATACACTAAAATTAATTTGATGCTCTGCCGATAATAATAAAAAAAAAGAAAACACAACTTTATGCAAACAAACATAACATTCTACCCAATTTTTGGCAAATTATAAGAGGCGGGAGTGCGTTGAGTAAAAAGGATACCAAAACATATCAAGCCTTAAAATTAATTGGACATTTTCAAATTAGAAACTCCCCACTAAATTATTAGATAAAATGCGCCTACCCTGTTTCTCCGAAAATAAGCACTACCCCGAAAATAAGACCTAGCGTGAGTTTCTGGGATGGCTGCAATATAAGCCCTACCCCGAAAATAAGCCCTAGTTAAAGTCCTTGTAAAAACATGTAGTCCGTTCTGTAAAAAGATTATATAATGTGCAGTGTGTCTCCCTTTTGTAACTTTATTGTGGAAAATACCTTATTTACAGCACTGCTGGGCACTCACGTGACCTGCCGGAGCTCTTCTCCTCTCCTCCCGGCTGATGTCAGCTGTTTTTTTTTCATTAAAACTTTATTAAGCCCCTACCCACTGCAGTACTCAGAGTGGGGCTGACGTCATTGGGGATCTTGGTCCCTCCCTCTGCAGTATTTGAGCTCCAGCGGGTCACGTGAGCGGCAAGCGGCACTGTAAATAAGGTATTTTCCACAATAATGTTACACAAGGAGACACACTGCACATGATATTATATTTTTACAGAACGGATTATTTTTGGGATTACAGAATTTCACAATGCTGACTCCAGAGCAGACGGGGAGAAACGTTTTTGTACATACCATAAATAAATAAGACATCCCCTGAAAATAAGCCCTAGTGTGTTTTTTTTAGCCAGAATTAATATAAGACCCGGTCTTATTTTCGGGGAAACACAGGTATGTTTAAAAAAATGGGAGCCGTGGTTTACCAGGTACTTGCCAAGCAAATCTGAACAGCAGTTGATGGAAACAGACATACCAAATGCCACTGATTATCTTGAGTTAGGTCTTGCCATTGACCCTGGGGTACCCTACAACCCCCCCCCCCCCCCACCACCTTAATTTTCTCACTTTTTCTGGAAATTATTGTATCTTGTTAGAGAATGCTATCTGGACCTACTCTGGCCCTTGCAAGAATAATTTCTTCTTATGACAGGTACACATTTGTATAATCTGCCTACACACCAAAAGCCTGTGGCAGTCAACACTATATAATCTTTTTATGGAATCCAGGGGTTTGTCTTTTAGTTAATGGAATGCTTATGGGCAATTCGGATTGTGTAATTAAAGAAAAAAAATTGGGCATGCAGCTTAGTATATAAACACATTTTAGACTTTATTGACTGCACCGTGGACTTCCTAACCAAAACACTACATTTACAGTTATTATGGTTTGGAAGCTTTCCAAAGAAACTGTTCATTCCTACTGTATACCCATGTCTGGCAAATGTTTAAATTATACGCTTCCTATAATAGTTATGTATTATTTTTCTTTATTTCTCTTCATTTATAAATTGTCAAAATAAATTGCAGCCTTTTATAATCTGGGGATTTATATATTATTTTAGTATTATTATGTGTTGTGGGCAGAGCTGGATTTATGCAAGTGAAAATAATAATAATATTAATAACAATCTTCATGTAATCATTACACTGTAAAGTGGTGTATTTTAGCATAATATATTGAGGGTCCTCGTTATTAGTATTTTATTATTATCATCATTATGCACAGGCATATTCAAGTAGGGCAAAGAACAAAATGTGGACAGCACTAATCTATACTGACCAATTAGATCCTTCCCTGATCTGACGGTGTTTAGCATTATATCCCAAAGGAGCGATGATCATGGTTCTTATTATTAGGACCAACACTAACCAGAACAATGTCTGACTTGAATGGAGTTGTAAGTAGTAATTCTTATAGCCCAGCTCCATACATTTGTTTTTAAAGGCCCCCTCAGACATAGTTATTTCCTTTTCACCCAGGTTGAGTAGACTAATGACATCAGGGCTCGACAAAATCCGGGTGCCCGGTCGCAATTGCGACAAGAAATTGTGACCTGGCGCCCACGCCCGCCGGTAATTGAGGCCGCGGCCTCAATTACCGGCCATCGCGGTCTTACAAGTCAGATCCCAAGTCGTGGCAGTGTGAACCAAGCCTTACTTCTCCAACAAACCTGTTTTGGGCAGACTGTTATGAAATGGGCCCATTTACAGAATAAGAACAAATAGCCTAGAAAATAGGAATTGCTGAAAGAATTAGAGAATGAAAATGAGCCACGCAGGTTAGAAGTGGATGGAGTTGGTTCCATCGCTGGATGGCAATGCAGAGGTGTGAGAAGACTGTAGATCCCAGGATTGTATCTGCCAGCTGTCACCTGTAAGTCTTCATAAAGCCTAAAATGGCTGTTAACAGGGGAAAAAGCGCTTTACAGCAAAGTTAAATATAACGTCAAGTAATATTTCTGCTGCAGATATGGAAGCTTTGAATGGTTTGCTGGTCCTTTAAAACATATTTCTACACATTGAAAGCTGCCATTTTGTTGTAGCTTTATCCAAACAAAGTAATTGGATAACCAAGAAAAGAATATTAAATCATTAAACACACAATTATAAGATTATCTACATTTCATTCATGTGTACAGTATAAAAATGGATCAAACAATACTATTTTTATAATAGAATATAAATAATGTATTATAATTATATCTTGTATATAAAATATTATAATACTAGTATTAAAAATAATATTTAAAGCAGGGGTAGGCAATCTGGGGTCCTCCAGCTGTTGCAGAACTACAAGTCGCATGGGAAATGTAGTTCCACAACAGCTGGAGGGCCCCAGGTTACCTGCCCCTGCTTTAAAGCCTAACTCCATTTTGTTTGAGGGGGGATAGGCTGAGGAAGAGATAAAAGTTCTGTCCAGTTTTAAATTCTGTCTGTGACCAAATATAGGCTCCAATCATTTTCAGTGCTATTCAAAATAAATTAAAATGTTTAGTTAAAGTTTGGGTGATGCCTTCTCACTGCCTGTTTTAACGCCATTTTTTACGACAAATGCGGCAGCGGTTCCCCATTTGCTCAAGTGTATAGTGTTTGCTTTGCTGCCTGCCAATTGCTACATGTCAGATAAACTTTGCTGTAAAAGCATTGCAAATGTAAACACCCCTGTCCACTGCCTATTGTAGCTCAAGAGGGGGTGGTTGGCAAGTGAGAAAAAACGTGGCTCAACCACACATATTTGCTGCCCCTCAATTGCATGTCTAAATGAAGCCCTAATGTGAAACTCTAGCTAAGGGCTTCAAAGTGCCCCCTCCCCCCAAACCACAGTGGGTATAGAAAAGAATCACCCCCTTTAAAATAATCACATTTTGTCGCTTAAGACAGACACGGTTTTTGTTTTATCCAGCTGTATTTATTAGTGCAACTTATAACACCCAAGTGAAAGACATTGGATGAAATCAAAAAGGAAGTGTAGGAATAGTGTTATTTGGATGGTAAGCTGTATTGGATTCCTGCAAGACATATCGTTTGGTGTTGAAGCCAAATATTACAATTCTAGTGCTAGTTCACACCAGATGCAGTTCCGTTCGCTTTTTTTTCTGCACAAAACTAGAGTAAACTAGAGCCATTGGAATACATGGAAAACACTGTGCATGCATTTTTAGTGCAGAAAAAATGCGCACGGAACTGCGTCTGGTGTGAACTGGCCCTTAGTCTCATCTGACCATAACACTTTTTTTCCATGTGGTCTCAGAATCTTTAAAAGGTGCGTTTAAGCTTCATTCACATCTAGGCGCAATGGGGGCGACAACCGTAAAATTGCGCAAATAGAATAGTGGGACCCCATTGCCCAAAATAAGCTGATGTACTTCTTTTGGGCGACAGGCGTCCCGTGATTCTGTTCACGCGCTTTTATCATGATTGTCGCATGACAGGCAACGCACCAGAAATACATGGGCAACCCGGGATTTGCAGCTATTGCAAAAATCGCATACAGAATCGCGGCGATTCTGCCCATGATTCGGAATGGAGAGATGTGAATGGAGCCTCAAGGTGGTCGGATGAAACAAAAACTTTGATATTTGGCCTCAACACAAAATCCAATACACTTTATTATTGAAAGAACACCATTCCTACTGTAAAGCATGGAGATGGTTATATCCAGTTTTTGGGGTGTTTCTCTGTAGCAGGGACTGGAGCACTTGTCAGGATAGAAGGAAAGATTAATAGAGCAAGACCATCACATTTTTGAGGAAAATCTGCTGTCTGCTGCCAGAAAGTGGTCAATGGGAAGAAGGTTTACCTTCCAACCTTAGGGCACACGGCAAAAATGACCACACAGTGGTTGAAGGAGAAAAAGGTGACTGTCCGTGTACGGCCTAGTCATAGCCCAGACTTAAACCCCATTGAAAATCTGTGGAATGACTTGAAGACTGCAGTCCACAAATGGTCACCATCAAATTTAGCTGAACTTGAGCAGTTCTACAAAGAAGAGTGGGCAAATATTGCAAAGTCTAGGGGATAGATCCACAAAGAAATTACGCCGGCGTATCTATTGATACGCTGGCGTAATTTCAAAATTCCCGCGTCGTATCTTTGTTTTGAATCCTCAAAACAAGATACGACGGCATCTTGGCTAGATCCGACAGGCGTACGTCTTCGTACGCCGTCGGATCTAAGATGCAATTTTTCGGCGCCCGCTAGGTGGCGTTCCCGTCGTAATCCGCGTCTAGTATGCAAATGACCTATTTACGGCGATCCACGAACGTACGTCGGCCCGTCGCTTTTTTTTCCGTCGTTTGCGTTCGGCTTTTTTCCGGCGTATAGTAAAAGCTGCTATACTGAGGCGTACTCAATGTTAAGTATGGCCGTCCTTCCCGCGTACAATTTTGAATTTTTTACGTCGTTTGCGTAAGTCGTTCGCGAATAGGAATTTGCGTAGAATGACGTCACTGTCGTAAGCATTGGCGGGTTCCGGTTTAATTTCAAACATGCGCACTGGGATACCCCCAGGGACGGCGCATGCGCAGTTCCAAAAAAACGTTGTTTACGTCGGGTCACAACGTATTAACATAAAACATGCCCCCATTAGATCCATTTGAATTCCGCGCCCTTACGCAGCGAGAGATACACTACGCCGCCGTAACTTACGGCGCAAATTCGTTGAGGATTCAAACCAAAGCAAAGTTACAGCGGCGTAGCGTATCTTATATACGCTGCGCCCGGCGCAGATGTCTGTGGATCTGCCCCTAGATGTCCAAAGTTAGTAGAGACAAATCCCAGCAGACTAAAGGCTGTAATTAAAGCAAAATGTGATCCAACAAAATACCGACACAAGAGTGCTCCTTTTTCCAACTCCGTGATTCTGTTTTTTTAATTTGTTTATTTTTTTATGACATGTTGGTGTTCTTTCACTAGGATGTTATAAGTTGCACTAGTAAATACAGCTGGATAAAACAAACAAAAACTGTGTCTGTCTTAATTTCAGGCTGAAAAGCAACACATTGGGGGTTATTTACGAAAGTCAAATCCACTTTGCACTACAAGTGCAGAGTGCACTTAAAAGTGCAGTCGCTGTAGATCTGAGGGGTAGATCTGAAATGAGGGGAAGCTCTGCTGATTTTATCACCCAATCGGGTGCAAGCTAAAATGTGTTCTTGCATGTCACCCCCGGATCTACAGCGACTGCACTTTCAAGTGCACTTTCAGTGTAATTTCAAGTGCACTTTGCACTTGTAGTGCAAAGTAGATTTGCCTTTTGTAAATAACCCCCATTGTGATTATTGTAAAGGGGGGCGATTCGTTTCTATACCCACTGTATATGCACATATATTTTATTTAGATATATATACTTTTAAGTTTGTTTGCAATTGTGGCGGATTCTGGTGGAAAAGGCTTTACATAAAAGTGAACAAAAGAAAAAGCCGCGCCACAAGAGTCTATTAAGTCACAATCAATAAAGATGTAATAAGTCCGTGGTTGATCAAATGGCACATATACGGTCACAGGTATTCTGATACAGTCCTTGCAATGGCAACTCCTACGTTCCACACCACCCAGTGACACATATGCATGAAGTGACCCTCCACCGGAAAATGAAAAGCCGCTTACCAGAAGGCAAGCGGTTTAGGGCAGAATGGCTATAACCCAGCCTAGGCCTTTAGTCCTCGGATGTTTCCACCAGGAAGCTCTCCGTCCCCTGAGTGTGATGTACTCAGCACCACCGTTTAAATGTAAATGAAAAAAGAGAGGCGCACATAGCGTGACTCTGTGACATACACTTTTATTTAAAAAAAGGTAAAATATATACTCACAAACGAGCGTTTAAAATCTGCATAAACAGTAAATTTGCCGGCCGGCATACAGGACCCTACTCCTTGTCGTGGTGACGTCACTGCGTGATCCTTTTTGAGTTGAGAAGGATCACGCAGTGACGTCACCACGACAAGGAGTAGGGTCCTGTATGCCGGCCGGCAAATTTACTGTTTATGCAGATTTTAAACGCTCGTTTGTGAGTATATATTTTACCTTTTTTAAAATAAAAGTGTATGTCACAGAGTCACGCTATGTGCGCCTCTCTTTTTTCATTTACATTTAAACGGTGGTGCTGAGTACATCACACTCAGGGGACGGAGAGCTTCCTGGTGGAAACATCCGAGGACTAAAGGCCTAGGCTGGGTTATAGCCATCTGCCCTAAACCGCTTGCCTTCTGGTAAGCGGCTTTCCATTTTCCGGTGGAGGGTCACTTCATGCATATGTGTCACTGGGTGGTGTGGAACGTAGGAGTTGCCATTGCAAGGACTGTATCAGAATACCTGTGACCGTATATGTGCCATTTGATCAACCACGGACTTATTACATCTTTATTGATTGTGACTTAATAGACTCTTGTGGCGCGGCTTTTTCTTTTGTTCATTTTGTTTTGTGTTTTCGCACGCCAGCTGCTGCCGGGGATTGGAGGGTTGGGGGGGGGGGCACCAGCGCGGTTTTTTGTTGTTTTTTTTACATAAAAGTGTTTGATTTACTTTTGTATTCCTGTCCTGCGGCCATTATTATGCCCAAATAGGTCATGTGTGTGCACCAGTATTCAAAATAATAAAAAGACAACAAAGTTGTAAAGCATAAAAAGTGGGAAAATGGTGGTCAATAAATAGAAAATAGAATGTAGCTTCAGTTTTGAATCTTAAATCTAAAAACGGTCAGATGTAAGGTTTTACTTTCTTTTGCTTCATGTGGACCTGTGCTTCCTCCACCTCTTCTGATTTATTCCCCCACCAGTCAACAGATCACAAGTGTTTGGGAGGACAGTTCTTAAAAGAAAAGAGGTGAAGCCCTGCTGCTTTACCAAGATGGCCATCTTCACACAGACACGGTACAGAATAAGGCTTGGAAAGTCAATAATTTGGAAAAATCAGCTGCAAGGAAATCACAGGCAATACTGGGGACTATTCCTTTACTCTCTGCATGCATTTTTTTGGGCACAGCTTTCATAGTTCTGATCATCTTTATGTTAAAAAAGTAAACAACCATGGCATACTGCACAAATTAAAATCAATAGAAAAAAGTACCCCCTCAATAAATATTTTCCCCCTTGTAAATTACTCTTGGAACAAGTTACTCACACAGCCGCCAGCCATGATTTCAGCCAACATCGGAATTGAGCCATCTCGCTGAGTAAACTTGTCTCTAATAAAATCATTCACCTACATGGGAAAAAAAAAGACAACATTGTAACATAGGAATAAACAAAACATCCTTTTCTTACTATTTTCTGTACTGCTATTGCTTTTTTAGCACACACACAAAATAAATATATAATGCATTCTATAACCAAGGCATACTAGTGATGCGAGTTGATTCCTATATAATGGGATGTACTCCAACAGCCTAAAAAGAAACATACTTGGGTGTATTAGCTTACTAAATAGATATGATTGTGGGAGATTATAAATTGCAAGATATGAAAATTTTCACACTTTTTACATACAACTGTTGCAATTTAGTGCAGCTCCAAACCCACTCTTTTTAAATAAATATCCCACATCTGCAATCAATATCCCAATCTTCAACTTGTAGATATCTCTGCACTACCTATTTTCTGCTACTAGGTGTCCTCAGTCTTTTTGCTTGAATGATGCCCTACATCACTCAACCTGTCAGGCTTGAGATATTAACTGCGAATACATGGTGTCATGGACCAGCCCCCTGCACTCACTGTACGTAATGGTACAGAGTGTGTTATTTAGAGATCATTGGCATTTGGTAGGGGAACTGGCACACTTATTTTTAAGGTGGTTTGGAACTATTGCACGTGAATTTTCATTATTTTCAAGATTTCACAAGTGGACTTGAATATGTTTTTTTGAAGCTTTCTCAGTTATCATGCATAAGTTTCAATTATATGTTCTGTGATGATCACTTAACCATGTATATTTTGCACAACGTTTTCAATTATGATTAATGATAATATATACTATTGAGTTATTGATTGTGACAGACCCAACCAGGACAGGGTTTTTTTTTTTGGAGAGGACTGCAGGGTGGCTCCCCAAAACACGCAGACTACATATTTAGGGCCTCTATACCTAAAAACAGCAATGACTGCTTTAGACTGTGAGACTCAAAGTAGATGTTAATATCATCAGCTCAAAGCAACCTGATTATGAGGTCTCCTAATACAATCAGTTTAAGGTGTTTTGTGCCAAGTGTCTTTCTCCCATTGTGTGTCTCCTAGGTGTGCATTCCCATTGTTAATTGAGTCACCCATTGTTTCTATCTGTCTGCTTATCTTGGAGGTGAGAATAATATTGTGTCCCCATTACCTTGTTATTGAACCATTGTGGGATGCTATGTGTTTATGTTGATTTAATTATGGTTTAATTCGATTATTGTTGATGTGCATGTTGGTTAGTACTTAGCCATGTTAATTATATTCCTGTTTACAGTTTGTATCGTTAGGGTAATGTGATCAGGCCCTACCTGAAGTTGTATGGTATATAAATTCTGTGCAAGTTGTCAATAAAGTGAGCTATAGTTCCAGAGCACCCAAGCTATGTCGACTAGATTCTTGGGTGCTATGCAATATTCCGCTATATTACCTGGTTCCTGGACCCAGAGTGGAGGAAGCTGTATACTGATAGAAGCACCCAAGCTGGGTGCTGGACTGTTCCGTCACATTGATATTTTGGATTTGAGCACTTTTGAAGTAGTTATTTTTAGATTTTCCTTGTGTCCGGAATATATAAGTGCAGCATCATTCTTTTGCACAATCAATTTTTGGGTTAAAACCCCTATATAGGTCAAAACCACCCAATATCACACAGCGCCAATCAATAAAGACATCAGTAGGTTGAATCACCTGTTGTCTTCTTATAGTTTAAATACCCAAGTATCAGGATTTTGCCGCAGCTCTTCTGTCACGGACACTTTACCACATATTTTGATGTATAGGGTGTATGAAGTTTGCTATCATGAGTTATGATTATATATACTATATTAATGAGATATTGAGTAAGTATAATTCTTTTGAATAAATCAGGCTTTTCATTAGAAAACTAAAAACCAAGCTGTTCTGCATCATCACCGCTCCATAATTATATAACAAAGAAACCTTAGATCAAAGCAATCCTTTGCTCCTCTTTCACAGGGTAGCACATTGCAAATTCAATTTAAAACCACATTATGCATAGATTGGCCAAAAGCCAATACAGCATACAGCTCCTGTACACATTTAAAGCGGGAGTTCACCCGAAAAATGTTTTTTAACATTAGATTGAGGCTAATTTTAGTAAGCAGAATCGGGTGTTCTTTTTAAAATGAATGCAGTACTTACCGTTTTAGAGATTGATGTTCTCCCGCCGCTTCCGGGTATGATCTTCGGGACTGGGCATTCCTATTTAATTGACAGCCATCCGACGGTCGCATACAGCACGTCACCAGTTGCCGAAAGAAGCCGAACGTCGGTGCGGCTCTATACGATGCACCGACGTTCGGCTACTTTCGGGAACTCGTGACGCGCTGTACGCGACCGTCGAAAGGCTGTCAATCAAATAGGAACGCCCAGTCCCGCAGCCCATACCCGGAAGCGGCGGGAGAACATCGATCTCTAAGACGGTAAGTAATACATTCATTTAAAAAAAAAACACCCGATTCTGCTTACTAAAATTAGCCTCAATCTAATGTTAAAAATGTATATTTTGGGTGAACCTCCACTTTAATTTGGAAACACCCTTCGTAGTATCTAAACATCAATATATGGCACTCATAAATGGAATACTGCAAAAAGCTTCTGAAACCACCCATGTTTCAACACCTCTGCCGATTATGATCCGTGGTGAGAGAAGCCCCACGATTTGGATATTATGAATTTATCCATGGCTACCTAGACAAGTTCAGACCCCATCCCTTTTGATAGACCTAATGTAATCTTTGAATTCTAAACGAACAAACAATATTCATGCAGCAGGCAAAGTTTATGTGAATCTCTAGGTAAAATATTGCAGCCTATCTCTGTTAAAAAAAAACAAAAAAAAAAATATTGCAGCCTTTGTGCAACTTACCGTCAGTTTAATAGCTTTTTCAGGTGCAACACCTACAAGCTGTGGTAGAAGACCTGCACAGGATACACAAAAATAAATTAGGGTTTCATAATGTAATTCATAGGAATTGTTTAATGTTCTCTTCATCTTCATTTACAGCACTAATTCTGAGCTGCTAAAAAATAAGTATTTTATAGAAGTTTAGGTGGTTTCTACTTTCTACAAAGAGCTGGAACACACCTCAAGCATTCAACATATAATAAGCACAATATACAATTAAATAAATACATCATCAATTTTTTAATTACCCCACTTGTAGTATGCCTAAATAGTAGACTTTCAAGCATGGGATTGAGCATATGCATACATGATCTGTAGCAGGCAGTTGATCATGTACAGTAAGTGAAAGGTGTTCATTCTCCAAGGAAATAGGTCTACTTGTGTGTGAGGGGCATGTAGAGTCATTCAATGATTTTTCCTATATATCCAGTCATTTCTACAGTGTTAACCTTTGCAGCTAACAGGTAATCCCATTATAGTGAAGGGAAGGGAATAAGGCGCTTAGTTTGAGAGAGTGAGGGTAGGGTTCAGGAAGGTGTGGGGAGGGCAGGGGGAGGAAGATAGGGGGGGGGGGGAAGAAAAGCCCAAAAAAATGTTTGTATGTTATAGGAGGGGATAACTCCTTTATATTGTTAAGAAATCATAATGAGGGCTCAAAGGTTACTTAAAAAGGTCGCTGGTATGGAACCCTTCTAGTCTTTCTGACTTTGGGTTGAAAGAGTAGACTGAATAGTCTGCACAGCCATCATGTGAGTGTGTATTGTGCTACACTCACAATTTTACTCCAGGATTGACTTTAATAGATCACGTGGGACCAATAGGCAGAATTTAAGGCAATCCTGCTATAGAACAATGTGCAAAAAACCCTCTACAAATGTAGAAAGACATTCTGGGAAAGGTAATGCTTTGCAAGGAAGATCAATAGGTTAAAGCCTTGCCCCCTGGATACTGAGTCAGCCTAGTGGGCCACATTGGCTTAGAAACACTGACACTTGCAATAATGAGCAGAATTACCAGACCAGTGGAGACCCACTAGATCAAAACAGCAACGTCCAAGAATCAGTGGTTCTTTAACCACTTCCATACCAGGTACTTACGCAGCTTCCCGCCCAAGCCAATTTTCAGCTTTCAGCACTGTCGCACTTTGAATGGCAATTGCGCGGTCATGCTACACTGTACCCAAACAAAATTGGCGTCCTTTTTTCCCCACAAATAGAGCTTTCTTTTGGTGGTATTCGATCACCTCTGCGATTTTTTTTTTTGCGCAACAACTAAAAAAAGGCTGAAAATTTGGAAAAAAAATTACGTTTTTATTTTTTTCTGTTAATTTTTTTGTAAATAAGTTTTCTCTTTCAATTACGGGCACTGATATGGCGGCACTAATGGGCACCGATGAGATGGCACTGATGGACATCGATGAGGTAGTACTGACGGGCACAGATGAGGTGGCACTGATTGGCGGCGCTGGTATGCGACACTGATGGGCACACATAGGCGGCACTGATGGGCACACATAGGCAGCACTGATGGGCACACATAGGCGGCACTGATGGGCACACATAGGCGGCACTGATGGGCACTCATGGGCGGCACTGATGGATACTTATGGGTGGCACAGATGGGCACTGATGGACACTGGGGTGGCACTGATGGACACTGGGGTGGCGCTGATGGACACTGGGGTGGCGCTGATGGACACTGGGGTGGCAGCACTGATTTTTGCCAGGTTGCCAGTCAGTGCCCATTTGTGGGCACTGACTGGCATCTTTTTTTTTTTCTTTATGCTTTTTTTTTTATTTTTTAGACTTTTTTTTTTCTGTCATTTTTTTTTTTTTTTGCCCACCCTGGTGCTCCAGGGTGGGCATCCCTGGTGGTCCAGTGTGGCGATCCGAGGGGGGGCTGCGCTGATAAACAATCAGCGCTAACCCCCCCTGTCAGGAGAGCCGCCGATCGGCTATCCTCTACTCGCGTCTGTCAGACGCGAGTGAGGAAGAGCCATCGACGGCTCTTCCTGTTTACATCGTGATCAGCCGTGGTTGGACACGGCTGATCACGTGGTAAAGAGTCTCCGCCGGAGGCTCTTTACCGAGATCGGAGATGCAGGGTGTCAGACTGACACCCCGCATCACCGATCGCCGCGATGCGCGCCCCCACGGGCGCGCGCGGCATGAAATCCTGCAGGACGTTCTAGAACGTCATGTCAGGATTTCATAACCACTTCCCGGACGTAAATCGGCCATAGGCCGGGCGGGAAGTGGTTAAAGGTTGCTTGATTGCTTTGGACATCTAGTCAGTTGGGCATTCAGATGCAGGGTTGCCACTCTAAAGATGGTATTACCCAGAATTCCTTCTTTCAAGAGGGTGTTTTTTACATAAATCACGCTCAATTTGTTGTGAATGTGGAAAAAGGGAATCAGGCTTTTTAGGTTTTAATTTTAGGGTATTGGTATTGGTCCTTTCATATGTTAGAAATGGCAGTTCTTGGGAACTGTGATGAGAGAGAGTATGTTGTCAACAGAAATGATTATCTGAAGGGAACAGATATAATGCTACAGAAAAAGACAACTTAAAAAAATTTAATAAAAAAAGCCGAAAAACAGGTGATAGTTCTAGGGAAGCAACATGTCAAAGTAGGACAGTAATATTTTGTCCTGTTGAATGATCCAGGGTAGATTGGTAAAGAAGAGAGAGGAGGTACGCAGCACAGGCAGATGTTCAGTGCCTCTCATCTCAGGGGACCTCAGTAGTCATGAGGACAGTTTTATAACCAAAATCAATTGTTCCCCCAGATCATACCTAACCTAGCCCATTGCAAACATCATCATTTTCTTCAATTAAAGAGGGGTTCATCAGAGTTTCCTTCTGCTGTGTAATAATTGAATCTTGGTTGTCTTTAAACAACTTAAAAAAAATAGTTGTTTTAGTGTCAGGTCACCTGTGGCCAGGTGACAAGTGCACCCCGTTGGGGTCAGGGATGCACCACAGGGTAGTGAACCCTATGGCCGACTGCTGCGATTAGAGAGGAAGCGTGAACCCAAAATTGCCCAGGGTGCGGAGTCTAAGACCCAGCTTTGTGTTCACCAGAGCCTCTAGTGGTGAGGATGGCCTTCGCTGCAGCTGGATCCAGGTCGCGGCCCCCCTGGGATCCCCTAGGTCACGCTCCGCAGGGAGAGGGGAAGCAGCAAGCAGGACAAGCTGTAGTGATGGGTAAGCCGAGGTCAGGGCAACAGGCAGACAAGGGTAACCGAGGGACAGGCAAAAGGTCAGGATCACAGGCAAACAGGAGAAGTCAGGGACGAGCAAAAAACGGTACACAGGAAGATAATCCTAGCACACTGCAGACAGGAACCAAAGCTAACAACACGGTTGAACAGCAAAGCAGACTAGCAGTGCAGTGGTTAATATAGGCTTCCTGGGATGGCCTAGGGGGGAGCAATACAGGGAGGAAGGTGATAAAAGACAGTCAGAAGGAGGGTCAGGCCTCTAATGAACACATGGAGATCAGGTAAGCTGCCAGACTTTATTGCATATCCATGACATGTAGCTTTACCAAACTGTACAGTTTTGCCTGCTGTACCTCTCTCTAACTTGGAAAGTACTTTCCTGCTCCAGCATTTCTCTGTAGGTTACTATTCTCTTGCAGTTGCTTGGGATGGCATGTGTTTCACATCTAATGATCACAACCAAACCGTTCAGAGATACCCTAGTAACATGTGTGGCCAAAGCAAGACTTAAGCAGCTGTAAATCTTCACTCTTGCAAAAATCAAAATACATACTAAAAAAACTGTTTTGTTGTGTTCAGGTTTTATTGAGCTATGCTTCGGTTTTGATACCCAATGTGGTAAATCTGTGTTGACACAAACGTATAATTAACCCAATCAAATTGCTACCATGCTGTTTTCTCCTACAACACAGATATTCACATTCACACATTTTAAATACACTTGTATTGCTGATAGAAAAGGGAAACACAATTAAGTACAAAAGGCTTATTCAAACAGCTGAAAAATAAGTTTTTGTGCTTCACATTTTGCACAAGGCGACAACCCCATACACTTCAATTAAGTCGAATAATATTCAATCATAACTCAATAGAATTATGCAATTTTGCATTTAATAAAAGCAATAATTGAAAATTGCTGTTTCTTTGTTCCCTTCACTTTATACTAAACAAACATCTAAAACTGCAGAAATAAGCTCCAAAAGAAAGAAATACAAAAGTGTTTTTAAAATTAGAAATTCAATTCTAACAATTTTGGATTAAAAAGAAAACTCCAGTTAAGAGAAAAAAAAAAAAAATCACATATAAGTTTATATTAGGCCAATATTTTTATACCTGTGCCTGCTTTTGGCTTTGAATAAGATCAGGTAAGTTAAAAGTATGTAATGCAGGAATAGCAATCAGCCCAAAATTTATATATGCACAGGTATAGTAGTAATAGGTGGGGTTAAGTGAAAGGGGTGGGTTTATCCTAAAGAACTGAACCTCCTACTCTCAGAAAAAAAGTTCCACAGAATCGTTATTTTGTATTTTGACATTTTTGTGCAAATTTAGTTTACAATATAAATAACTTGTATATCATCATAGTCTCCCATGGCACTATATATCATACAAAAGGTTAGTATGACAGATACTATAGACATAAAATGCTTCCAATGACACATATTTTATATATTGTATGGTAACAAGGAAAAAGACAGCCAGCCCTGATTGTGCAAGCTTAGTATCTAGAGCAGTATCTTTCAAATGGGGTTCCAGACTCTTCCTACAGCCCACCAATGCAAGATACATTCCTTTCACTGATCATCAATATAAGGAGGTTCTTCTGGGACTAAACACCAACTAAAAGAAGGCCCTTCTCCTACCGAACACCAAGGTAAAGAGGCCCTTCTCCAACTGACCACCAAGTAAGGGGGCACAGACAGTGAAAATAAATCACCACTTACATTGGTGGTTAGTGATGAATATGGACTACCAACTATAGGGGAAACTACCGTTTTCACGGCCTGCTTTTTTTATAGGAAAATCTGTGCAATTTTATTTATTTTAAATAGGAAAAGCTGGTGTTAAAATGGAAATTTAATCAAAATCTAACTAAGGCTAAGCCTATTCTATCTAACCTTGTGAAGAAAAGACCTGTCTACTTACCTATGCTGAAGCCCCTCTGGTCCAGTCATGTGATCTCTCCAGTGGCGACTTCTGTGTTGAGAATCGCTGACAATGGCTGCAAATGTCTGTGCTGCAATGTCACCCATAGGCTTACTGTAGAGTGTATTGTCAGCTGCCCCTCCTCTACACTGAAGCCGCCACTGACTTTATAATGTTATATAGAATAGGCTTAGAATGGGGATGGGAGTAGATTTAGCCTTAGCTAAATTTGGACTTTGCATCCACTTTAAACATGCTTGGTTTGACACTGGGTGCAACTGGGTACATGGGATTATCTGGAACCACAATTTTTTTTAAGGATTCATCCAAATTGAGAAAGGTTGATCTAGAAGCAAAAACTATAGACTCGAGAGGTGAGGTAAAGTGACTATAAGTGCCTTATGAGACACAGCATTAAAGAACATATTGGATATGACGATATGCTTGCTTGAAATGTTGAGTATATGGGTGCACCTTGCCCAGTGGCAAGTAGCATTCTGTATGTAGGAGAATACTATAGAAGGCAAATGTGAGTAAGCAGAGTGGAAGTCACTGTTAGGCCTTGTACACACGATCAGTCCAAACTGATGAACGGACTGAAGTTCATTTACTTTGGTTCACAGATTGATGGTCTGATGGTCTAATGTGCGTACACACCATCAGTTCAAAAACCGTTTGTGTCAGAACGCGGTGACGTAAAACACAACGACGTGCTGAAAAAAACGAAGTTCAATGCTTCCAAGCATGGGTCGACTTGATTCTGAGCATGCGCGGGTTTTGAACCGATGCTTTTGCGTACTAACCATCGGTTTTGACTGATCGGTCAGCGGTCCATCAGTCCGATTTTAAAGGACAGAAAACTGATGGGCCATACACACGGTCGGTTTGGACCGATGAAACTGAACTTCAGTCCGTTTTCATGGGTTTGGACTGATCGTGTGTACAGGGCCTAAGAATGGTATCTGAAATTCCCCAATTACTATAGATGAATTGCCAGAAGCGCTGGCTGCTGCTCCCAATCACAAATTCTCTGGTTCTGATGGCCTTCCTGCGGAGGTATACTCTATATACCAGGGTGTTCTCCTACCGTCACTGTTAAAGACCCTAAGCGAGGCAGCTAAAACGGGGCTGCTACCTGATTCAATGAATGAGGCCATAGTTGTGGGGATTCCCAAACCAGGGAATGATCAACTGCTCCCAGATTCGAAGGTTGTTCCTTAATATACAAGTACCAGTGGATAATATGGGAGGTAGGGCCATTCTTTATTTAGATGCAGCCTCATTTTGGTTTTGGGGGGGGGGGGGACTTTATCAATTGGGTACATGTCCTCTACTCCAATCCCAGGGCCAGCCTGCATTTTAAAAATGTCCTCTCTTCAGCCTTCTCGCTACACAGAGGCACTAGACAGGGGTGTCCTTTGTTTCCCCTTCTATTTGCCCTTGCAGTAGAACAGTCTTAATCCGCAAGGACCTTGACAGAGTGGGATTTCATCGAGGATCTTTTCATAATTTTTTTTCCCCTTTATGCAGATGACACTCTGCTTTATCTAGGCAACACAGCTGGCTCTTTGCAGACTCTGACAACAACTATTTTGACTATCGAGCAGCCATCGAATTTGTGTAATTGGGCATGTTGGAAAAGTTTTAAAAAAACAAACAAATTTTCTTATCAATGATGGGAGAATTGTGTGATAAATGTAATCGAAAAATAAATGTGCATATGCAAGGAAAGAAAATTCCCTGGAAAGAAAATAAGATTCCTAGCCACAAAATTATTTACATAGCAACAGGTGAAATTCAAGGCTTGGTCAAATTGGTTGAATTTCTAAATCAATGATGGAGCCATCGAATCACAAAACTTAAAGAAAATTCTGATTTTCAAAAGAAAATTCTTTCGAAATTCGATCATGTATGGCCAGCCTAAGTTGGTGTAAGCTCCCCTTGTCAGTAGTGGGCCGAGTCAATTTAATAAAGATGGTTTGGGACCCGCAACTTCTGTATATCTTCCAAGGGGTTTAAATGCACAGATTCTCGATTCCAAGATTTTATATGGAGAAAGAACAAGGCCCGTATTAGCTGCAACAACTTGCTGGCTGGGGCTAGTGTGACACTTCAGACCCTATAGCTAAACTGATAAGCATGTTTAACCCTAACTAGCCTGCGAGCTCTCATCTACAGATGGATCTACTGAGCCTTTCCTCTTCCTACCTTGAAGCAGCTCTTTGAAAAGTCTGGAAGGCCTTAAAAGAGACATTACATAGTGCTGGTCCTTTGGATTTTACCCCGCTATGGCATAACCCTAATTTTCCTGAGCTTTACAAATTGACAGGTTTCTCAATGTGGCAGCAAAAAGGTACGTAATTATTTAGATTAGATAGTGAATTATAGGCAAATGTTGTTTTAACTTGTTTCTCTCTCTTTTTTTTTATTATTTTCCCTGGCACCCTGATAGCAAAGATTAACTATTGTATTCTGTATTGTAAGGGATTAGCTCAGTTGCGGGGTGTGTGACCCCTTGGATGGGTTCACTACACACTGAATTTATACAGACAGGCAGTAAAAGACGGTTGAAAACAAAGATTTTGGTTTATTCTTCCATCTTGCTGGAAACAAGTGCAAGCATCCAAACAGCATAAACACAATCAAACATAAAATAAACCCTGGCCACTTTGGGCGTCTACCTTCCACACAGGAACCTATCTATGGAGTCTAGCACAGCCTACTGCTGGGTAGACAGTGCTGGTCATACAGCAGAAAAACAATAGTCTTTTGATTTTTATCACACAGAAAAATCAATCCTCTCCTCACCTCCACCGAAGACTTTCAGTACTGCTGCTCTCCTTACTCACAAAGCCTCAGGAAGCAGCCAATCAGTGGTAATCCTCTGGATTACTTATAGAGGCCTTTATTGCCTCATTCTGAACAGCTGACGTTTTCCAACGGCCTTAGACCTCTTCTGGCTACATTTGCAGCCGACGCCTAACAACAATGGGTGCATTGTCTAAACAAGGCAGAAATGTATGTCCTGTCTGTGACAACACCCACAGATTTACCTGACTTCCTGTCACAGTATATATTTACTGTATGCTTTATACTGCTAAATTTTGTCCGTGTATTATTCAGATGTGGTTTTTATATTAATAAAAAAGTTTGAAAAAAAGAAGAAGAATGGTATCTGGAAACTAGATGGGAAATGTATGGAAAGGCCAGACAGCAGAGAGCTTGGTGGGATAGTATTAGACGTTCAGACAGATATATCTGAGATACTGGTAGCCAGTGAAGGGACTGACAGAAAGACAACTTAACAGCAAGTAGTGAGATGAGCAGCAGAAAGTGTAGAACACAGAGTAGGTATTACACATACTGTAAATATTCTGTGGAACGCATTGATAACTAACAAACCATCAGACAATAAGCTCATTCCACAAAGCAACATACCAAGATAGGTATACTCATTTTTAATAAAGTTAGTTATTTTCAGCTGAGCCAGGTGAGATTTGGGAGTTACAGTCACTTAGAGAGCCTTATCCTTGTGTTAAAGCTTTGTGAATTGAACCTAATACAGGCAATTAAACCATAAACATGTAAAGTGCACAGCACCTTAAAGTGTATATAAAATCAACATTTTTTTAACTGGACAGAGTGGGAAAGTGTATAATTCCGATCTCTTATTTTTTAGGTGGATGTATCCTATTGGGGATATTTCCCGTTACACCCCATCTCCCTGTCCAGAGTACCACCCTGTGGTAACTCTAAAGAGATAGGGAAACCCAGCACATTAATGTACTAGAGATAATAGTCAGAGGACAAAGAAGCGTAAATTCCCTCTACGGACAGTAATGAAAAGCTGATAGGGATTTTAAAACTTCCCGACTATCCAAAGTGTTGAAAAAAAAAGTTTTGACTTTACATACACATTAAGACATGTTCAAGAACAATGGAGAAAGGTCTATAGAGCATTCACTGCAATGAAAAGGTAATAGCCAAATGCATTTCCATCCCTGGTAGAAAAGTGTATATAGAGCCCCAATGATGGCGTGGGATTTTATGGATGCATTTTGGGTAGTTCAAATAATAAATTGTATCATTGAGTTTAGAACCACAGAAATCATTCAGAGATCGTAGTACTTATAAAAATATAAAATGTTTAATAATAAATATAATCTATTTATACAAAAGCACATATAACAAAAATGATCACAAAAGGAGATTAATAGCACCGTGCAGGAGCATAAATGTGTGTCCCATGCTAGTAGTCCTACATGTTTCACCCTGGAGGGCTTCTTCAGGGACGCATGGACATATAGAGTAATCTAAAATGAATAAGGACTTTATGAGTAAACATACAGTGCTGCGCCATAGCGCAAGACTATATATAATTCTCAAACAATCATTACATACAAAAAAGATACAAGTAGAGCAAAAAAGAAATTGCATCTATGATTATCTGAGCAATATGAAAACAAAAATACAAATAATATATCACAGTTAACATCATTGTAACGAACTTCGCATATAATATGGAGCAGAGAAGTACCTCCAGAATGATCAATAATCCTCCTATAAGTGAAGAAGGTACGTCCCAAACACAACAGGTTAACTGCTGTGTGGGTGCACAACGAGCAGTACAACACAGATGACCCTAATGAGCCGCATCTAGCCAGTGGACCTGGGGTGAGGAATATATATATGTGGAAAGGATATACATTAGGCAGTTTAGTATCGGTTATAAAGGAGATGATTTCTCAAAAGCTGCTATTCTAGTACACATGAGGATAGTTCAAAAGAATATGATCAGGAAATAACATGAACATAGAGGACAACCCAAAATGGGTCGGCTTAATTAGTAGCAAACGATTATTGTTGCTTGCCAAGGGTTAATGTCACTCATCTAACGGTAAAGAGTAAAACAGTATGGGGTAGATTCAGATAGAAGATATGACGGCGTATATCCTGATTCGCCGTCGTATCTCGGAGTCCGGCTGGTCGTATCTATGCGCCTGATTCATAGAATCAGATACGCCTAGATTTGACTAAGATCCGACCGACGCAAGTCTCTTACGCCGTCGGATCTTAACTGCATATTTACGCTGGCCTCTAGGGGCGTGTACGCTGATTTACGCCTAAAATATGTAAATCGGCTAGATCCGCGAATCCACGAATGTACGCCCGGCCGACGCAGTACATTTACGCCGTTTACATTAGGCTTTTGCCGGCGTATAGTTACCCCTGCTATATGAGGCGTATCCTATGTTAAGTATGGCCGTCGTTCCCGCGTCGATTTTTGAAAATGTTACGTCGTTTGTGCAAGTCGTCCGTGAATGGGGCTGGATGTCATATACGTTCACGTCGAATCCAATGGCGTCCTTGCGGCGTACTTTGGAGCAATGCACACTGGGAAATTCCACGGACGGCGCATGCGCCGTTCGGGAAAAACGTCAATCACGTCAGGTCAAGCCTGATTAACATAACACACGCCCACCTCTTCACAATTTGAATTAGGCGGGCTTACGCCGGGCTATTTACGCTACGCCGCCGCAACTTTCTTTTAAGAATACGGCACTTGCCTGTAAAAGTTGCGGAGGCGTAACGTAAATAGGATACGTTACGCCCACACAAAGAAGCGACATTCTACCTGAATCTACCCCTATATGTATAGATAGATTGCAACAATAGTGATAAAGCATGAAAACTTGGTCCATCATATGTAAATACTAAAGACAACTTACATGTAGTTGTATAAACTGCCGTAGCACACTATTGCCAGGGATGCGGCTCATTAGGGTCATCTGTGTTGTACTGCTCGTTGTGCACCCACACAGCAGTTAACCTGTTGTGTTTGGGACATACCTTCTTCACTTATAGGAGGATTCTTGATCATTCTGGAGGTACTTACCTGCTCCATATTATATGCGAAGTTCGTTGCAATGATGTTAACTGTGATATATTATTTGTATTTTTGTTTTCATATTGCGCAGAGGTTCATAGATGCAATTTCTTTTTTGCTCTACTTGTATCTTTTTTGTATGTAATGATTGTTTGAGAATTCTATATAGTCTTTTGCGCTATGGCACAGCACTGTATGTTTACTCATGAAGTCTTTATTCATTTTAGATTACTCTATAGGTCCATGCGTCCCGGAAGAAGCCCTCCAGGGCGAAACATGTAGGACTACTAGCATGGGACACACATTTATGCTCCTGCACGGTGCTATTAATCTCCTTTTGTGATCATTTTTTTTATATGTGCTTTTGTATAATTAGATTATATTTATTATTAAACATTTATATTGTTATAAGTACTACAATCTCTGAATGATTTCTGTGGTTCTAAACTCAAATGATACAATTTATTATTTGAACTACCCAAAATGCATCCTTAAAATCCCACGCCATACCCCATCATTGGGGCTCTAAATACATGTTCAAGAACAATGTTTTGAGGGCTCGTAGCAGGAAATAAAAGACTGCAAAAACAATATCATGCTTCTGAAAGTTGCATATAAACTGGCCATTGTACACAATGCAGTTCTCACCAGCTGTGGAGGATCCAAAATTGTAAATTGTAAAATTCAATATGCATGGACTGTTTACAATTACACAAAAACTGAAAAGATCTTAACATTATTTAGTTTTACTATTGATTTCCATTATGACTAAAAGACTCAGAGGTTCAGTAAATTACTTCTGAAGCTTAGATTTAAACAATATTTACATAAATCAATATTAAACTGCTTATGATTTTTGCCCCGATTGGATTTTACTTTAATTTTAATCATTAAAATTTACACCCCAAATAAAATCAGAAGGGTTCGTGTCAGTATTACCAAATCACATTATTACTGCTAGTAAAATTCCTCTTTCTTTCCTGGCTACCAGCATGATTACCGATTATAATCATTATTTTACTTTATTTTCTTGTTTAATATATTTTTAATAAGGTTTTAATAAGGTATAAAAAAGGTATGGAAGGTAGGGAAAGTATGAAGGTAAACAGACACACTCAGTTCTACAGTGCAATGTCAATACAAGGTCCACTGAGCAATTATGAAGCATCAAAGTACTGTATGACCTTTCCAAAATGATACAGACCGGAAATATGGATTGATGAATATATGCTCATCTAGAACTGGAAACTGCTTTTCATATTCAGCAAAGCAGGACATAAGCTGGTAGATCAATCTTTTTTTGGTTTGGCTGGCTGGCTGATCAAAAATAACGAACCTATTCCCCCATTCAAGGACGATGGGGGGAACCACCCCCCTGTGCCATTTGTTTCCGGCAGTGGGACTCCTCCGCTGCCAGAATACACTGATCAGCACTGCAGCCAACTGGCTGCGGTTCCATTCAGAAGGTGTTGATCACTATATCAACTTCTCTCAACTGGGAGCGGCCATACTTGGACCAAAATTCAGCTGGTTCCTGCTAAACTGTCCAGATTTCGATCCATGTATGGCCAGCTTAGGGGTGACTATAAATGCATTACCTAAAAGGAAATTATATATATATATATATATATATATATATATATATATATATATATATATAAAAAACACAGGACGGGGTGAGTGTAGGAAGCATTTTCTTTATTACAGACTGCAGATTGTATATTGTTTTGAGTCAGACAGCCTTTGGTAGACTTGCTATGAGATCATCAGTGAGGCTCAATCACTGTGCAGGACTACCAAGAAAAAAGAAGCACCTTCATATGTTATGACAAAATATGGCCACCCCTATGTACAAACATATTTACAAGTTGTACATAAAAACATTTTTTAACACATGCCAACAATAAAATGATTTATAAAAGATGAATCTGCACACTGAGAAAAGGCCACATTTTTGGCAAATCATAAGTGACTCTTTTTCAGCTGAAAGCCTCTTCTTTTTAAACCAAGAATTGCACTTCATAATGATAAAGGTGCATCACGCAGTAAATTCAGTGTTCTCTGCTTGTTATATTCATCACATATGTTATACGAAATATAGAAAAGTTGTATGCTTATAAATTACAGAGATATACATTAATTTATTGATTAAAAATGCCCATAATTTATGAACATTACTATCAGAAGAACACATGGCAGAACAGAAAACTTCAAAACAGTTTTATTTATCAAATTTGAAAAATAGGGTCAGAGCCGAGTGCTCGGGGACCCAGTTGATTTCATAGCATGTGTGTTCTAACCTCAGCCTGAACTCCATCACAGATGTTTGTGAAATAAGACGATTCCTGATGTCTTAGCACATATATTATACAGTTATACTTTGTCCAATTCTCCTGATTGCTGATTGTGCTGACATATAGACATTCTTCAAAGGGTACTTATATTAAGGATATATCTCTTTTAGGTCTCATAAGAAGAAGCCCTGTGCCTGCTGTATTCAGCTGGGATTTCTTTGGCAAATCGCTGGGTAAAATCTTAAAGAGATACTCTAGCTGACAAAAGTTTTCAAATAAACCTATATCAAAACATAACCCACGCTTCCCCACTGCCTGACTAGCCTGTGCATTTACATCAATAGCCAGTATTTTTTTTTTTTAAAGATCAGTGAAACTTTAATTTTCTCCAAAAAACTTAAAGTGAATGTAAACCCTCACATATACCCAGTGATGTGAACAGCCTCAGATGATACACAGGGATGAAAACAAATCTCCCTAGATAAGTATTGTGGGGCAGATCCACAAAGATATTACGCCAGCGTATCTCTTGATACGCCGCGTAATTTAAAATTTTGCGCGTCGTATCTTTGTTTTGTATCCTCAAAACAAGATACAACGGCATCTCAGCTAGATCCGACAGGCGTACGTCTTAGTACGCCGCCGGATCTAAGCTGCAATTTTCTTCGGCGGCCGCTAGGTGGCATTTCCGTCGAATTCCGCGTTGATTATGCAAATTAGCTAGTTACGGCGATCCACGAACATACGTCCGGCGCATTTTTTTACGTTGTTTGCGTTTGGCTTTTTCCGGCGTATAGTTAAAGCTGCTATATGGTGGCGTACTCAATGTTAAGTATGGCCGTCGTTCCTGCGTACAATTTAGAATTTTTTACATCGTTTGCGTAAGTCGTTCGCAAATAGGGATTTACGTAGAATGACGTCACCGTCGTGAGCATTGGCTTGTTCCGGGTTAATTTCGAGCATGCGCACTGGGATACCCCCACGGACGGCTCATGCGCAGTTAAAAAAAAAACGTTGTTTACGTCGGGTCACGACGTATTAACATAAACCCCCCCCATCACATCCATTTGAATTCCGCGCCATTACGCCGCCAAAGATATACTACGCCGCCGTAACTTACGGCGCAAATTCTTTGAGAATTCGAAAAAAAAGGATAAAGTTACGGCGGCGTAGTGTATCTTAGATACGCTGCGCCCGGCGCAGAGGTACGTGGATCTGCCCCTACATGTATAGCTGGGTCTTCAGTTTTATATATTCTTTAGAAAGTGCAAAACAGGTTAGAGATTTTCTCTTCCTGTTCAGCACTGGGAGTGGATTCTTGCCATTCACTGTGTGACAGCTAATTGGAGGAAAGGCACCCCCCCCACCCCACCCCACCCCACCACACATAGGCAGAGACTTGTAGAGCTGTGCTGTGACAAGGCAAGCTTTCTGCTAATCTATAGCAACCACCCTCGACACAAAATGCATTTATTTTGTTAAGGAAGCTCAAGCCAATAGGTTAGAACCTCTATTAGGTTTTATTGCAGTCTGTGTTCTCATTCATCTTCTTACACTAGTCACCACCAAGACAGAAATGCAAACACTCGAAAGCTGGACTGAGCTGATCATAAAGGTCAACATTACTTGAACAACTTTTTCTGTAAGCCTCATTGCAATTAACCTACTTGCCAAGGGAAGGTTTTTAGTAATACCAAGTGGATACATAAGACGTAGGGAGTTCTGATTGCCATGGTTTGGTTAAATGGGAGTGTTTTTATTGCTATCCCTATCCTTGGTGTTCCACCATTCCTGGGTGTCTAATACAAAACAAATAACTTAGCGCCAAGGCAACAATAAGTGACAAAACATCAACATGAATGTCCAGCAGCTGTATCAAAGTGGCTCAATAGCAACACTACAACATAAAATATAAAACGGACACTGCACTTGGCTTAATAAATCAAAAAAGTATACATCAACTTAAATGTATATTAAATCCCACAAACGAGAAGAGAAACTGCTCATGCTCAATTCCAAAATTGACAAATATGTGCTCCACTGCTAGGTGTTCAGACCAAGTGCCCCACATGGATGTACACTCACCCTGGATGTTGACCATCTATCTCTAGTGTGGTCACTTGCACTTTGTAGGGGAAACAAACCCCTGAGTGATGTCTTTACTGGCTGGTCACAATGCAATTACTTCATAGGTGGAGAGAGAAATGACAGAGGGGGGAGCCCATAGCGTAAAACAGTAATTTATTGGTTAAAAGTTACAAAAACAAGCATAGGTAGGCTCACATGTTCCAGTGCCAATTAAGCCTGGCACCCAGTGTGTGTTCAGCATGTGTTTTTAATAGGGAATGGTCTGGCCGACATTCACTGGTTACCACTCAGTTGCGATGTTGGCTCAGTTACCTGGATAGATTCCTCGGGCGGATGTGGTGTCGTAATGATACAATCAAGTCTCAACGCATTTCAGCTAATGAGAAGGGCCGTCATTAGGAAGCTCTGAATTCGCCATCTTAGATGTTGGATAGAGATATATATATATCTACACACACACACACACCCTATGGGCTATTGCCTCACTTAGTATTCCAACATTTTTGGTCATTATTTACCACATGCTGTGCACATTAGGATACTCACAATTTAAGAAACTAATGTGGCATAGTTAAAATCCAAATAAAAGTTAAGAAAAAGACAATTTTATACATTATATTTATTAAACCTTAACATACATTTAATTGCAATTGCCATCTAGTGGTGTGTCAATGGTAATTATTAGGTGGTTATGTAACCCGATTGGATTCAGCCATCTAGTGGTCTATTTGGAAAAGTACATCTAAAAAGTTAAATAAACTGACACTAATAAATGTATATGTTAAAGAGGATGTAAACCTCTGGAAAAAATCCCCCATAAAAACAAACACATGCAAGACAAAAGGCATAATGAGTTAGTATGCATCGCATATTAGCTCATTATGAAATACGTACCTTAGAACGATTGCATGCAGTGCCGCCTGCACTCCACTCCCATGGCCGAGATCATTCCCCTTTCGGGTTTGCGGGCTTCAACGCTGTGATTGGCCAGAGTCGCAATGACGTCACTCCCGTGACTTGCCGGTCACGACACAGGTCCTGAAGAAATGGCTCAAGTGGGCCGTTTCTTCAGTGCACATGCGCTGACGACGCTTAACCCCTGGGGGGTCAGAGTTTGAAGTTCAAATATCCATTAATTTTCATTTTGGGATTTTTTTTATCATATTTGAACCTCTCAAGTATCCCTCAATAATATCAATAGCATAAAAAGGAAATTTCAGCAGGGTTGTTGTTGTGTGCTAGTCTGAAATGATTAGATGCTATGTTTTGGGAATCCTTTACGTATGTTCGTAATATGTTCACTCACACGTTTTGTTAGTGGCCTGGAAGTTCTTCCAACATATTGGTACCCGCAGGTACATTCTAGAACATATGTGACATTCCAGGTTCCACCTGTGATAACGTTTTTTTATGGTGTATTGTTTGCATGTTTGATGTGGTTCTTTTCCTAGACGTAGGTTTACTGCTTTTACAGGGACCACATCTCCTGCATCTAAAGAAACCTATGAAACATTGCCAAGATAGAAAACGTTATGCCCTAGTTTTCACACTTTCTTTTCGTTTGACTTTCCCTCTCTACACTATCGTTTCCATTTCTTGGTGTGTTTCAGTTCACTGATTCCCACAAAGGTTGTGGGTCGAGGGCTTGGGGGTGGGGTTTGTAGGGCTCTCGCCATTCCCTCCACCCCCCCCTTTACTGTGGTACCCCAATATAGTTATTAGATCTGTTCCACCCTCTACCTCTGCCTCTTCCCCTTCATGGTCTAGTATACTGTGGTGGACCTCTCCGTGGACTGTGTGTTTGATGATCTGCCTCTTGTAGGGGTTGTAGTGGTATTTGGGTGAATTAACCAGTTCCATGGCTGGTAGTCCTTGTCTCTGCTGTGGAGTATGTGAATTAGTAATTTGGGGGTCTAGAAAAACGAATCTTTAATGACCCTGTATGTTTGAAGTTTCAACATAGTTGCCCTCAGTATTCATATTGTTATCCTGCTATTTACAGATTTTTTTTAGTGGCATCTTACTTATCCCTCATATATTTTTTTAGTTTTGTTTTGGTATAAAAAAAAATTTCAAGCTATACATTTTTTATTATATCAATAAAATAGTACATACATACAGCAAAAGCATAAATGACAGAGTTGCAGTACAAACAAAACAGCAGAGATATAATCAGAACTGTAAAGGCCGTGTTTGTAAACACGGGCCTTGATGACCTAGACCAGTCTACCCCAACTGGGTTCTAACTGTAGGACTGGAAGGACGTTTTGGTATAATTTTCTAGTTTGGAAGCTGCTTTATGCAATTTATTTTGTCTCTCCCTATCTGCCGAGTCCATATGAGGAGAAATTCGCTTTTAGCTTAGTGATTTTCTGTTGCATATTTTGCAATATGTATTTTCTTCTATGTATAATGATCCCCAATAACTTCTGCTCACATTGGCTAAACCCTGGGTGTCTGTCCTTTTTCAAACTTTGCAGTAGTAGATAACAATAATCCTCAAACTACATCCTGCTCACTTTACTACTGTTGGAATAAGATTTAAGCATCATAATTCAAAAAATGGCTAATAGGCATCATCACACAGCTGCTCTGCAGATGTATTTTAGCTGCACTGGATAAATCACTCTTATGTTCAGAGCCACACACTTGCAGTAAGAAGTCACCAAAATCCTATGTTAAAGAACTGTACTTGCACAGAAACAAATTTAAAAAGCCTTAACATCAAAGCTCTGTTAAAATAAAGTATATGTAGACTGCTCACAAGGCTTGTTCTGTAAATATGCCCCAGTTCAAATTATGTTTCTTTGTATGCTCCCTATAGTGAAATAAATCACACTATTCTACTAAAAAAATAGAGCAGTTAATTTTCTGCAAGGCCTATGGTTCTATCAGGCTCAGGGTAACCAGAAATTAACAGAGCTAGCCGTGTGTCCACTTGATTCAAGGCCCAGTTGTCACAAGTGAAAACAATCACTCATGTATCACTTGAATTGTTCAAACTGTGGATGTGCTTTACAATTCATCTTTCACCGATCTTGCAACATTAAAATGCAATCTGATTAGGATCCAATTGATAGGAATCACCGACTTTGAACACGACCATGGTCTTAAGATATTTATGTATTCTAGATAAATTTACTGGTATTATCCCCAGTACAAATTATGTGTATGATGACAGTCCGATTACGAGGTAATTATACCACCCTTCCAATCCCAACTGACCATCAACTGAGTTTGAGTAAGATGCTACATGTCATTTTAGATGAAGAAAGAGAAGGATTACCTGACTCTATCACAGCTGAAGAGTTCATCTAAAATCTTATATAATCAGTAAAAATAAATTTTGTTCAATATCAGATGTCCGTATTGGTGGAAATTGATCTCTTTACTTTTATTCCCAAAGTTTACAGGGCTACTGCTTCATGGTGTGACTTCCCAGAGGAAAATAAGACATAGCCCACCTAACATAAGGGAAGCTTTACCAAGCAAGCCATGTCATATAATTGGTAATGGAGTATATGGCGCAATAAGCATGGTTTGTATATAAATGTCTATGCAGAACAACACAAAAAAAATAATCAAAGAGTCCAATTGGAGCGTTCAGGGTAACTTTCTGATGTTCTCAATGCACCAGATGTAGCAACTCTGAAAAGACAGAGGTATCTCTAGGCAAATAGATAAGAACAGCAGTGTGCAATCTGAGTGTAGTATATGAACAGATTTATTGTGCTAAAAAACAAAAACAAATGGCAGCTCACATTGTGACAGTTAAAATCAGGCTCATCACAACAGGGAACCTCAATTAATGTAGACCAGGACTTTTGGGCAAACTGACATTCTAATCTGTATACATGGTCTGGGTTAACAGGAACAAGCTTGGCTTGAGTTATGGCTGATTCACAGGAAATCAGCAAAGATTCAAGCCATGTATGGCCAATTTAACCCAGATTATGTATACAGATTACAAAATCAGTTTGCCCAAAACTCCTGGTCTACGTTAATGCTCCAAGTCAGTGCCTCAAAGAGTTGAAGCCACTGGATCAGCTTTTTGCCATCTTGTTGGTTCCTACTTCCTCTAAGCTGTCATCCAGCCTAAGGTCCAGGCTGCAAGTTGTAGGAAGAGGCTCCCCATTCCTGATGCATGAGCCGACCACTCAGGGATTAGATACAAAAAGTGCAACTTCTTATTCCCATGTGAGTTACTAATTTACATATAATTCTCAGTACCATTATTGCTGCACTTATATGCATCCACCCAGTACTCCATCTTGGTCTGATGTTCCCTGTTATGAGGATATCCATCAGAAGCCCTTACTATGTGATGAGCCTGATTTTAACTGTCACAATGTGAGTTTTCTTTTCAATAACTGAAATTGAAGGAACTGGGTGGAAAAAAAAGGCAGCCGAACAGTGACTGCAGCTAATCAAATGCAATCACTCTTTGGGTATCACTGGTTGTCAGGATACAATAGCCAGCAATGGAATATTTGTTTATCCACTTTGTTTACCATGGCTGGTGGAGAAGCCCTGAACCTCCTCTTCTGGGGTTCCCTGCCAGTGCTCCTGGCTCCTTCTCACTTATGAGTGTTCCCATAGCGGGCACTCATGCAGACTCGATCCCAGGATGGGCAGTGCGTGTCTATTGAAATACAGAACCTGACTTGAGCCCACTCCATGCTCCCTCTGCAGGTCATTCAATTGACAGCAGCAGGAGCTAAATGTGAGGACAGAGAGAGAGCAGCGCGGCTGCTCTCTGGCACAGCGCTGGAACGAGATCGGGCTCAGGTAAGTACTTGGGGGGGGGGGGGCTGGAGGGGACCTGAATATGGAAGGATGTTTTACATTAATTAAGAGAATGCACTAAAGTAAAAAGTATTTAGCCTTTACAACCAATGTTGCTTAGAGTGATTCTTCAGATGATGGAAATGTGAGTGCCATGTTAAAAAAAAAATTATATATATATATATATAATGCTTCCTTTTGTTGAAAAACAAAATAGATCTGCCTGCAACAGTAACCACACGGGAAGTCTCTCATCTAAAGGAGCCACATCAAGTATCCACAATGAAAAGGGAAATTGATTTGACATTATTCATTGCAGGATAGTGATTTCTCGTTCCCCCTCATAGAGCATATAAATAACAAATCACTGACGTACTAAGGACAAGACAGAAGAGGGACGATCCCTTTCTTTTAACATTTACCAAGAGGAATCCAGCCAATAGATAATGAAACTGCCTCAATTTTCTTCCCCATGTCAGTAATTTAAAAGGCTTCTATGCTGCAGAAAGGTAGTTATTAGTTGCAAGGGGAGTTGAAGAGAACACAAAGAAAGCGATCCTCCCTCCATGGTCTGTGAACCGTTGTAAGAGAACACCCACTGAATATTATGAAGGAGACAAGTCACAAAGTGCTAGCACACCCCTTTCATCTCCTGTATTACAGCAGAGCTCTTCACTAACAAGAAACCAAGTTTTCACTACTAGGAGAACAAACTTGGGTCTTCGAGGGGAATTTTTTTTATATATATATATATATATATATATATATATATATATATATATATATATATATATATATATATATATATATATATATAGATAGATAGATAGATAGATAGATAGATAATTTATGTGAAACCTATATGGGTAATTCATAGGTGCCAATACACAAACCCTAAAACCACAACGTGGAGCTGCTGTGCCCCTTGTTACATATTTAGGTTGATCGAAGATACAAGTTAATCTACTTCAACCAATAGAGAAAGTGAACAAATAAATACACTGAAAACCTCTATAGAAAGAGCCCTATATTTACAATTGATCAATTGGAAGGGAAATACATCCTTGTAAAACACTTCATTTTGGATTGCTTGGATGATATGCATAATATGAGAGGAGTTCCTCCTTACGTGCACAACAATATATTTTATACATCAGAGGTATGCTACCTGGACAGTGTTATTTTTAAATTTGATCCTATAGAGTTGTATAACAAGATATGTTTTATGATGCATTTTTCCACCTTGATTTAGTTTAGGTTTTATTTGTGTATTCTCTTTATTATCAGGGAGCTCCAGCCATTGTCCAACACAAATTTGGGTCTAGAAGGCACAATGTTTAAAGTGATTGTAATTTATAAGTGGGCTAAGTCAGCAGCTGAAATATACAGAAGCTCTACTTTATTTTTATTGTGAGCTGAAAGTTGGTTGGTTAATGCTTGTTGACGAAATATAGTGTACTTGTCATTCTACATCTTTTTCTGCTATGGTCATTGGTAACATCCCAAATGTAAGATTAACTTTCCTGTCTCTTTTTGGTCTTATGCAGTGGTGTCCAAACTGTGGCCTGGGGGCCAGATGTGTCCCTTTGCTTGCTTTTATCTAGCCCTAGGGGCATTATCTCCCACAGTCAGCAGCATTGGAGCAGAGTTCCTGCTGCTGATACAGACAGTGGGGCACTATTCCTCCCACGGACACCAATGATGGGGCACTATTCCTCCCACCAATACCAATGATGGGGCACTAGTCCTCCCACTGACACCAACGATGGGGCACTATTCTTCCCACTGACACCAACAATAGGGCACTATTCCTACCAACATAAATGATAGGTAGAGTAGTGCAGGTCCTCACACCAAACTCTATACACAATCCTAGTAATATATATATACTTGCATCAGCTGCATATACTCCCAAATGTGCAAACATACAAAAGGGAATACAAATTTTGTGCAAATATGCAAATAAAGTGCAATTAAACAATTTTGCATACAATAACATAAGTGCAAACAATATCTCAAATGCTTTTATACAATAATCCATGGACTTCATACCCCAAAAGAATGTGTACCTCCCCATGTTGATGGCATGCGGCCTGGCACGGTTAAGGAGGTGGGGGGGTGCTCGCTCATCCCCACCCCCTTTCCTGACCGGCCTGCTGCTCGTATACGGGTCTGGTATGGATTTTGGGGGAACCCCCACGCCGTTTTTTCGGCGTAGGGGGTTCCCCTTTAAATCCGCACCAGACCCATGGGCCTGGTATGCTCTTGGAGGGGAACCCATGCTGGTTTTCTGTTAAAACTTGGCGTGGAGTTCCCCCTCAAGATTCATATCAAAGACAGTGCCTGATATTGGAAGGGATCAAAGTCGGATCCCCGCTCATTGAAAGTCGGACTTCAAGTCGCAGGGCAAAGTCGGATCAAAGTAGTATCCTGTTCATGAAAGTCCGATGGATGTAGGATCAATGTAGGACCAATGTCGCAGAGCAAAGTAGGATGAAAGTCGTGTAGTATAGTGTGAACCCAGCCTGAAGCTTTGACTACAAACCCTCGTTCACATAGTAGGTGGGTTTGAAATCATGTGAGTTCAGCTGGCACGATTTCAAACCTGCATTTCCCATTTTTTTCTTTCACTCTCACCCTATGGGTGTACGATTAGAAGTGCCTAGTAAACATTTCCATCTGACATGAAATTTGTTTAAAATCCATATTTGTTTTCCTTATTTTGTCATTGCACCTATGTATCCTTGGCATAACATTTAGATGTTATATCTTTGAGGAGTTTTGTAGGATAGCAACCAGGTATAGTCACTTATACAGACAAACACATTATCACTTAAATATAGTCAAGGTGGAGCAGGCGCTGTCTATCACACTTAATTCAAATCTTGCCCCCCAGTGGGGACAACATCGGACAGCAGCGGCTTATACATTGCCATTTTTCCAAGGCGTGAGTGCTTTTTGTTTTTTATCTTTTGTTTTCCAACACGTTTCGGGGGACAGGATGAATCGATATAGAGAGCCTGAAATTGAGACTGGGTGCAAACTGGCTAGTGTGTCCTAACTATATAGGAATACCCAGCTGTTATTTGTCCAACCCCCTGAAGAAGGGATAACCTTTGTCCAACCTAAGAAGAATGGAGGGTCCTTTGTCAAACCTCAGAAGAAAAAAAAAGAGAGAGTGTTCTTAACAAATAAAGATTTTAGGCAAATTTCAAGAGAGGCAACGTCTTTGATGGGTGCTCCTAACCATACACCGACAATACTGTACATCTGCAAAGAAAAGTGGACTATGGTGATCAGAGAGGCAGCCATAGGCGTGCGCACATAGGGTGTAAGGCGTGCCTGGGCACACCCTAATCACCCTGTACTATGCAGATTCCCCCTGCTGCTTGGCTGCAGAGAAAGGGACTGGGGAATCTCTGTCCTCAGTCCCTTTCTCTGCCTCAAAAATAATAATAATAATAATAATAATAAAAATAAAATTGTAAAAAAATAATAATAATAATAATAATACAAATAAAGATAAACTACTGACACCGATCTCTGCCCTGCTGACAAAGCCCTACGGACTTGCCCACTGCCATATATGGTATATTACACACGCATGTGTGTTTGAGCTTTGGTGTGCACACCCTAATGCAATAGGCTGCGCACACCTATGGAGGCAGCAGCCTAGTGCCCAAAACTCAGTCCACATCTGTACCATAAACCAATTTTCAACTAGAAATACCATTTAAATACACACTTAAATATACTTTTAAACTAACCTTTACTCACAACAGTATCATACAACTACCAGACTATCATCCTTCTCTGCATATTGAGAAACTAAGGCAAAACAAACATGAAGCAAATGTTGTCAGAAGAGGTGACCTTTATGTTTGTTCATCATCACAGCCTCCCTTTAACAAGGCAGGGCCACAAGCTGTGGTGTGTAAAGTGGTCACAAGGGGCTGGTACTTAAGCCTGGTACACAGATATATATATAAAAAAAAAACAAAAATGGCATAAAAAAACGCCTTTGGAGTGCCTGTCTGATAATCTATTTGTTAGTACATAGCGATAGTTTATGCAAAAATAGGGACAAGCACAAAAAAAATTCTTGTAAGATAAGAGAACAAACCGAATGAATTCATGATTTTCATGTAATTAGTAAATTTTTGTATGAAAAAAATTTAGTGACCAAGATCAGGCATGCTTAGAAACTAAAAAAATACATAACAACATAATACAATACATTACTTGCGAAATTATATTCTGTTTTATGGAAATTTTTGCAACCTATTAGTTTTCGAGACAAGCAAGCAACAAAAAAAAAAAAAAAAAAAACTGGATGATTATTCGTCCAATATTCTCATTGTGTGTACTAGGCATGCACAATCGACGTTCATCCGGCTTCTGTCGGACAGGCTGCTCTACACACAAGCTGAATGGCCGCCGCTTTCTGTTGAACTGGTCAATACTGCCCATTATTTGGCCCGTGTGTACCAGGCTTATTGTAAATCCACCGGAAAAAAAAATTGTTGCCAACAGGCCCAAAAACATATGAGGAACAAAGAGAATACCCTCAATAATTGGACTTTAAAAGAAGTGTACCAGGCTTTAGCCTTTCAGCGCTGTATTTCTTGGCTCAACATCCATCAAGGGCACCATAAATGAGGAGTTTGTTTTTTTTGCCTGTATTTATTTTAGTCACTCTAGTTTCCTCCTGCAGGCCAAAAACATTTTCTATCCTTTTCATCGGTCCAAAGAATAACAGATGAATTCTGGCTCTGCATACTACACTTTGCCTTAATAAATAGCTTCAAAAATCCACCTCGACAGAGTTGAAAAGTCGTTTTTTTCCTTTTTCTTCAATATAACAGATTTAGTTTTAGTACATTTTCCTACCGTACTAAAGCTTTCCAAAAAAATATAAGACCTTCTATTCTTTTTCACCTCTACCCTCCAATCTAATTCACCAGGGAAGGTGCAGTGTTCAGTGCTAGCAGCTAGGCAGCTTTTCAAGTCCTCCCACGCCATCCATTAATACTGCTCAGTAGAATACAGCCCATGTAGTCTTAAGTCTTTTGTCATCATCACAACAGCCAATGACGCAGGGCACAACAATGAATGATTCCTTATTTTAAAAAGGCACTTTAAATCAATGAAATCATTTTGAAAATACAGAAACTTCTACTGTGGTGCAATATTATTTAAGACAGAAATATGTTAGTGGTACAGAACTGTGAACTTACAGAGGACAGCCTCTTTAAAGACCTGCTTTAAAGTAAAAAGCAAGAGTGAAAAGTCTTCACAATAACTTCTATGCAGTCACCACACATTATCTCCTGCTAAAACTGAACAAAGAAGGGCACACATTTTACAGTCTTAGGCTTCATTTCCACTGACGTTTTTACAGCCACTTTTCTGAGCGTTTTTTACAGCTTAAAAACGCCTGTCCATGTTATTCTATGGCATCATGCCCACATAGGCATTTTGAGCTGCAAATGGCATAGGCGTTTTTGAGCTGTAAAAAAAACGCAGGACCAGGGCATTCTGAAGCTCCAGAGTAGAGCTGTAAAAACGCCAGACGTTAAAAAACGCTCAAAAACGCGTGAAAACGCTCAAAAACGCTACCGCAGCATTTTTAAAGCTCCAGCTCACACAAAAAAAAAAAAACTTTTTTTTTTTTTTTTACAAAATAAACATGGACAGGCGTTTTTAAGCTGTAAAAAAGGCTAACAAAAGTGGCTGTAAAAACGCCAGTGGAAATTAAGCCTAATTGTAGAATTCCCTTTGAATTTCCCAGCAATGTCATGGCTTACCTGAGTGGATGCAGACTCAATGGTTTGGATGTGTCCACCACACTATAAAAAGTTGCTGGCTAATTTACAAAAATTGTACAATCAGACTGCAACATGTGCAGCCAACTTAAAAAGGTGGTGTATATATATATATATATATATATATATATATATATATATACACACACACACACACACGCACACACATACATATATATATATACTGTATATACACACACACATACACATACACACACACACACACACATATATATATATATATATATATATATATATATACACATACATATACACACACACAAACACTATATGTATATACATCATTATTATACTTCAGGACTAAAATTTATGAAAACATATATTTAATATTAATCCGAATGAAAGAACAGTAAAGCTATCATATGAATACTAGGTAGCTTTCCTTCCAGCATGCGTGTGGCTCCTTATGCCGCGTACACACATTTTTCGGCGAGAAAAAAAAACTTTGTTTTTCAGCATGTCCAAAAAACGAAGTTTATCCAACTTCATCATTAAAAACGACGTTGCCCACACACCATCGTTTTAAAAAAATGATGAACAAAGCTCGGTGACGTACAACACGTACGACGGCACTCTAAAGGGGAAGTTCTATCCGCCTTTGGGCTGCTTTAGCTGATTCCGTGTTAATAAAAGACGATTCGCGATTTTCTGTCTGTTACAGCGTGGTGAATGTGCTTACTCCATTACAAATGCAAGTTTTACCAGAATGAGCGCTCCTGTCTCATAACTTGCTTCTGAGCATGCGCGGGTTTAAAACGTCATTTTTGCCCACACACGATTATTTCTTACAACACGAAAAACGATGTTAAAAAATGTAGCATGTTCAAATTTTTTTCGTTTTTCAGAAGCCGAAAAACGATGTGAAGCCCACACACTATCATTTTAAATGACGTTTTTAAAAACGTCGTTTTTTTTTCATGCCGAAAAATGATCGTGTGTACGCGGCATTAGGCTTCCTTTCACTTTTGCTTCTTTGTTGAGCAAGTCTATCATTAACAAAGCTCCCCAGCTCAAGCTGAAATTTGCACACAGTCAGAACAACGTCACAGACGACTCTGTTTGAAGTTTCAATCAGACAAAAAAAGCCTGAAGGCAGGGACCTACTGCTATGCTGTCCCTTCAAGTAACTCATAGTGCTTCAGCAATTCTTTATAAAGTTTATTTGTAAAGTAAAGGCTGTGCCCATATTATCATATTTTTGTATTCATTTTGTGTGAAATTTTAGTTAAACTTGCAGTCCAACTCATGAACGTGGAGAAAAGGGTTACAACACTAAGCATTGTCACCCTAATAAAAGGAAGTGCCTGGATACACCTTGCTGGTACAATTTAATTAAAAGCAGTACATATGAAAAGATTTTTTTTTTCAAAAATTACAGAACCATGTGCAACAAGTTATTTCGTTTCAGTGTTTGATTTTAGATAGACTTTAATTACGCAATATAAAACTGTATTATAAACATTAAGCCTCAAGGAAAGTGTATGTTCTTATTGCTTACTCTAGGTTAGTTATATAAGCAATGAAACAAGATTGTATACAAGTCAATGTCACTTACCTCTGTAAAGTCCAAAGAAACCTTCATAGCGCAACACTTTCTTAAAACAGTCAAAACTGTTTTTATACACCAACTCTCCAACAAAGGAGGATCGCTGGTTCTGCATGCGAGTCTTCACAAGGTCAATGGGGTAAACGGCCGTAGCTCCGACAGCTGAGAAGACAGGGTAAATGTACAGTTAATGCTGTAAGTCTACCATCTTTTTACCCTGTAGTAAGTATCACAATTTCCCTTAAACTGGGATGGATAGAACGCCACCATTTCTTGCCACAATACAGCCTCCAGTGTTACCTGTCTGCTCACTGGACTGTGAAAGCTTATCACACTGAGGACTTCTCTGGGCTCCCCTTTTCTTTCAAAATGCCAAAACTATGACTTATGCAAATGTGATATTTTTGCTGCTCAGGTTTTAACATTTTGTTAACCAAGAAATATAGCACTCTATTCTTAGGGCCGGTTCACACTGGGAATCACACAGAAATGTGTAGTGTGTTCCTGTGTGACTCATATGCGCTTCTGTGCAGTGAAATTTCAGCCCATTTTGAATGGGATGAAACTGCACCGCACCAAAAGTAGTGCATGCACTACTTTTGGAAACTCACTGCAACAGGATAGCATGGTACTTCTGTACTATGTGATCTGGTGCAGGCAAATGCACTGCATTTGGGGTGTCATTAGTCTAATATTGACACCCACAGTGCAGATCGCAACTGCAGTGCATTTTGAACGCAGTGTGGTAAACGCGCATGGAATGCGGGTTCCACCGTACCTCATTGTGGTGTGAATAGGCCCTTAGTTCTACTGTGCAGAGGATTGTAGGAAGATAATAAGATATATTTCATATAGTTACAGTAGCAGTTTTTAAGACACAATCACATTTGTTATTTTTATTATATTTGTAGCAATTTGACATACTGAAAACAAAATGGTGAATGGATATGCACTTGGAACTACTGCAGCAATTGGCAATCATTTTAAAAAGGGAGAAAAATACTGTGGGACAGCTGAGTATCACCTAGTACTAACTGGTGAAATACCACAGGGACACAGACTTTTTTTTTAAACCATTCACACAGCAAAACAATATGTCCAGCGGATAGCCCCAAGCAGGTCTGTAGCCAGTTGTTGACTTATGGTAGTTACAACTGCAACACTACCATACACAAAACATGTAAGAAGGGCAAGAGGCATATGATATACAGTATATTATACATACACACACACACACACATTATTTTATATATATATATATATATATATATATATATATATATATATATATATATATATATATATATGACACACACACACACATGCATACACACACCCCTCACATTTTTATAAATGTCTTATTATATCTTTTCATGTGAAAACACTGAAGAAATTACACTTTTCTACAATGTAAAGTAGCGAGTGTACAGCTTGTATAACAGTGTAAATTTGCTGCCCCCTCAAAATAACTCAACACACAGCCATTAATGTCTAAACTGCTGGCACCAAAAGTGAGTACACCCCTAAGTGAAAATGTCCAAATTGGGCCCAAAGTGTCAATATTTTGTGTGACCACCATTATTTTTCAGCACTGCCTTAAACCTCTTGGGCATGGAGTTCACCAAAGCTTCACAGGTTGCCACTGGAGTCCTCTTCCACGCATCCATGACGACATCATCGAGATGGTGGATTTTAGAGACCTTGCTCTCCTCCACCCTTCATTTGAGGATGCCCCACAGATGATCAATAGGGTATAAGTCTGGAGACATGCTTGGCCAGTCCATCACCTTTACCCTCAGCTTCTTTAGCAAGAGAGTGGTCGTCTTATGCCCCGTACACACCATCACTTTATGTGATGAAAAAAAATGACGTTTTTAAAAACGTCACTTTAATTGACCATGTGTGGGGGAAAACGTTGTTTTATGTCTTCTAAAAAACGACCAAAAAAAATTGAAGCATGCTTCAATTTTATGTGTCGTTTTTCAAAACGTCAACTTTTACTTCACAGAAATTGACCGTGTGTAGCAAAAAACGTCGTTTAAAACGTTGTTTTTTCACCCGCGCATGCCCAGAAGCTACATATGAAGCGAGCTTCAATGGAAAAACGTGGTGGAACGTAACCTCGCTTTGCTAGAACATTGTGAGAAAAACTATGGTGTGTAGGCAACTTCGTCTTTGAAAATTTAAGTTTCAAAAACGTCATTTTTTACTTCACAGAAAATGTCGTTTTTTTTCATCACATAAAGTGATGGTGTGTACGGGGCATCAGAGGTGTGTGTGTGAAGTCGTTATGTTGGAATACTGCCCTGTGGCCCAGTCTCTGAAAGGAGGGGGATCATGCTCTGCTTCAGTATGTCACAGTACATGTTGGCATTCATGGTTCCCTCAATGAATTGTAGCTCCCCAGTGCCCGCAGCACTCATGCAGCCCCAGACCATGACACTTCCACCACCATGCTTGACTGTAGGCAAGACACACTTGTCTTTGTACTCTTCATATACGCTTGACACCAGCTGAACCAAAAAAGTTTATCTTGGTCTCATCAGACCACAGCACACGGTTCCAGTAATCTATGTGATTAGTCTGCTTGTCTTCAGCAAACTGATTGCAGGCTTTCTTGTGTATCATCTTTAGAAGAGGCTTGACAGACTGACCCCCACACCCCTTCAACCTCTACAGCAATGCTGGCAGCATCCATACGTCTATTTCCCAAAGACAGCCTTTGGATATGACGCTAAGCACGTGCACTCAACTTCTTTGACCATGGCGAGGCCTGTTCTGAGTGGAACCTGCCCTGTTAAACCGCTGTATGGTTCATGGGCAACACGCTGCAACTCAGTTTCAGGGTCTTGACAAGCTTCCTATAGCCTAGGCCACCTTTTTGTAGTGCAACAATTCTTTTTTTACAGTTACTCAGAGTTCTTTGCCATGAGTTGCCATGTTGAGCTTCCAGTGACCAGTATGAGAGAGTGAGAGCAAGAACACCAAATTTAACATTTAACTGCTCCCCATTCACACCCGAGACCTTGTAAGACTAACCAGTCACATGACACCGGGGAGGGAAATGGCTAATTGGGCCGTCTTTGGACATTTCACTCAGGGGTGTACTCGCTTTTGTTGCCAGTGGTTTAGTCCTTAATGGCGGTGTGTTGAGTTATTTTGAGGGGACAGCAAATTTACACCGTTATACAAGCTGTACACTCACTACTTTACATTGTAGCAAAGTGTCATTTTTTCAGTGTTGTCACATGAAAAGGTATAATAAAAGATTTACAAAAATGTGAGGGTGTACTCACTTTTTTGAGATGTATGTATGTATGTATGTATGTATGTATACACACACACCTCCCCCCCTTTCATCTCACATGACTGGATGGTACAAGAACCAGCAGCATTGGCTCTGTCCTGCAGCACTGGACTGGCTCCTTGTGCTGCTTCTCCCTCCCCCTTTGAAAGCTCTGCTGTGGACCGATACCAAGTCAAATGCATATACTTACACCGCTTGCATTAAAAATAAATGTTGCAATGTAATATTGATTACAGAGCTGCGTTAATTTGTGCTATTTATAGCTGCCTAGCATTTAGAATAGGTATATTAATATATTCCATTGTGTGTATTACAATTTACCCATAAAGCATTTTAAGGACTGAACAACGTTTATCCCACAATACAGCTTCTTTTAACTTTCAGCAAGTCAACTTTTCCTAAGGAAATATTTTCTCTCTAACAAAGTAAACTTGTCTTTTGAATGTGCAGCTAAAGTAAAGGTATTTTCTTGCTCCACTGATATAATTTCTGCTTCCTTTTAATTTTACAGATTCCACATTTTTCTCTCTTCTTTCATCTTAGGCTCTCTGTTGCTTGTATCCTGTGCCACCACACATAATTAATCTCCGCAGAGAACGCAGTATGCGGAAATACTGTATTATTATGGAAGTTCTGTTCTCAAGACTGTCTGGAGCCAGAGGTGGCACAGCCGATCTGACGGGTCCCTGTGATCACAGCCAAAAAATAGGCCTCCGGTTCCTACTCTGGTGAACAATGCAGTGCACCTTAGCTGATCTGTACCGCTCGACAAAGCTAGTATTACATTAAGCCAAGCATACAGACATATCACTCACCTCCAGCAATTGCACCCAACATGAATCTGTAGCCAGACTCTGCAGCCTGGAGCCAGATAGGCCTACCCTTGTCGCTGTAGGATTGCTATAGAAGGAAACAAAAAGATGAAAAAGTTCATGGGAACTAAAGCAAAAGACAAGGTGGTCTTGTAGATATGTGATACATTTTTGAATAATTATATGTATTACAATATTAGTAGAAAAATACCTGACATACGAAACAAGTCATATAAAGCTTTTCAAAACGTACCAAGTGTATATAATGTATATAAATATGTATAAATGTGGCAAACTTAAAGTGGAGGTTCCACCTGAAAAAAAAAATTCCACCAAAAATCTAAAAAAAAAAAAAAATGGAAAAAATATATATTTTTTTACTTACCCTAAATAGCTGTTGCTATGCAGAAGTGTCGAATCTGCCTCTTCATCCTCTGCGGTGGATTCTCTTCCTTCTCCTACACTCAGTGTCTTCTTGTGAATGGGGCGCGCCGCATTCTAGGAACTGTGTGTGTCCCAGAAAGCAGCTGGCCCATTCACAATGCGCCGAGCTGCTCGCGCATGCGCAGTAGGAAACGGGCAGTGAAGCCGTACGGCTTCACTGCCTGTTTCCCTTACTGTGGATGGCGACGATTGGAGCTGCCAGGATCAAGATTCGGCCTCGGTGGGGGCCGACATCGCTGGCGGCTAGGACAGGTAAGTGTCCTTATTAAAAGTCAGCAGCTACAGTGTTAGTAGCTGCTGACTTTTAATTTTTTTTTTTGTAATGGAACCTCCGCTTTAAAGGGCTACTAGCAACATTTAACACTGTCTCAGAGAAAAAACATATTAATAATGGTACAACCATGAAAGTCACATTACTAACAATGAGCTTAAAGTAGATCTATAGGCAAAACGTTATTTTGAAGGAGCAAGGGATGGTCAGTTTTTCTTTTTTTCACCATCTGTGTCCCATTTTGGAGATTTCCCTTCACTGCCTGTCTCATACATAGCCAAACAGGAAGTGAGAAGAAATCCCTACAAATTAAGGGAATCCCCTGGGGACCACTAGGTCACCAGTATTAATGTTCCCATTGGAAGATTTTCCCTCTATTACTTTTCTGGGGAAAAAAAAGTTTTTCTCCGAAATGGCGTTCAATGATAATGGTAAACAGGACAATTAGAGAGGGTGCGGGGGTGGGGAATCGATAGCAATAAAAACTGACAGGGGTTCTAATCCCTCCCCACTATACCCCCCCCCCCCAAACAATGGGCCTTTACTTTTATTTTAAGATTAATCTGTTAGGATGGAAAGAAGGGTTGGCAAGAGATTAACTGAACCGTGCCCGAGTTTAATGTTTTCTCCTCCCGCTGGTCTGTACTCACACTGGCCTATAAGCAGGTGCTCCTGGGCACACTTACATCATCAACCAGACCACAGTGACCCCTACTTTTGTGCTCAGTCACCTATGGGGAGTTCTGTGCTTAAACACAGTTTGCATTCCAAGTGTTTCCAGTCATGATAAACTTGGGGTACGCTTACACAGAGACTAGTTTAAGGGAACCATGCCCAAGTTTACTTGTCCCCCTCTCTGCTTGTCCACACTCACACTAAAGTTTAAGGCTGGGTTCACACTTATGTGAATTGAATGCGGGTTTCTCCACATCCAATTTGCATGACAGGAGACTGACCGGCTCTCAATGGAGCCAGTTCTCACAGCTCTGGGGCATTAGCGGTCCACATTGAAATAGAGTCCTGTGCGTCTTTGGCTCCATTTTAGGTGCAAATTCAGGCAAACATTTGCTCCTGAATCGGTGAACGGTGATGCACCGGACCCCCTGCTGGGACCCGCGGCCCCACCAGCGTGAATCCAGACTTAAGCAAGTGACCCCAAGCACATTTGCAAGTGGTCCTGGACACACTTACATCATCACTCCTGCGAAACCAGAACTGGCATTCCTGCTTCTGTACAAATTATTTTTTGAAGAGTCCTATGTTCTGGCACAGTTTGCAGCAAACCATTCTGGACCACAAGTGAACCTCTTTCAAGTGATTCCAGATGCAGTACTGCCTAATCGAACCTGGGCATGGTTTGCAGCATTTACACTACACAAATGAACCGGCCTAGAGGGCTGAACCACTCCCAGAACTGGTTCAAAGTCCCACTGTGATTGCACCAGTGGTTTTAAACACTAACTAAGCTTAAAACTGCTCCCATCCCCCTTCCAACTCCTAATCTAACGACCTGTAGAAGAGAGAGCACCAACCATGGATGAAATGCCTGAGTGGTAATGTCACCGATAGACTTAATTATGGGGCATTGGTTGTCCCTCCTCCCTCATGAAGCTGGCCGCTGGGAGCTGATCATGTGACCGGACCTGGACGCCCTGAGAATAGGTAAGTATAAGAATCTTTCTTCTACAGGGTAGTTAGAACAGGAGTTAGGAGGGTATTATAAGCAATTTTAAGCTCAGTTAGATGCAGCCTGGACTTCCACTTTACCTGTTCCCAGCAACTGTTTGGAGCACTCATAACAAAAATGAATCAGACCAAGAAGGTGAACTGTGCCCAGGCTTGGTTAGAACGGCTAGAGTAGCGATTGTGCCCCATTGTTTTACTTGTTCCACTTCTTGGTAGATCACTGACTATTTGCAGATCAGGTATACGGACTTGGTTGTGTAGGGTTAGTGACTCTAAGTGGAGGAAAAGAAAAAGGATGACCACCCTGGAGCCTGTACCTTCAAAGTTAAGTCAGGAACAGCCAGGATTTGCATTTCAATCCCGACATCTCTTTGAATAGTTTTACAGTTTGCTGTTAAAACTACCAGAAGTAGTGTTTGGATCATGTTTGCCTAGATTTGGAATTCCTATACAAGTTTATGGGAACGCAAAACCAGCTTGAAGCAGGTCGGATGCAGATAAGAAGCTTAACTGCAGGTCAAATGCACTTGTCAGGTAATTCTAAATGATCTCAGAAGTGTCTCAAACTGGTACCACCAACACAAGCCCAAAGCTCATCGACATGGGCCCTACATGTTTCTCTCAGCAAGAATTTCTTGTAAAGAGAACCAGTCACAGAGCAATACACATGCATAAGAAGGCTCTGATGGAGGCAGGTCTTCATCAACTTGTACGCAACAGGCTATTCCTTTGTCAGTAAAGTTAAATTAATTCACCAAGTCAATGCACTTAGAATTCAAATGTTACATATAAGGTAGGAAATTGCTGTTTTCATCAGTCTTTTCACTTAATTGCTTGCTTTATGATCAAATCCTATCAAAAAAATTTAATATAAAAATAAACTTCCTAAAAAGCAAGCGACCGAGGCTTAAGGTAACCTTTTTCTGTGAGCCAATAAAAGAAAGTCATGCATTGCATCACAGGAGTCCCAGGGGAAAGAGAATAGACAAAAGACTCGAAAGCCCCGAACACACACAATACGATTGTTGGGCAACCGAGCGTCTGATTTTCGTCAAAAGGGCGTGTGCCAGGATCATGTCTTGCATACTAACACTACACAATTGTCGTGCCACAAACATGGATGTAGTGACGTACTATGAGGAATTTCAGCTCTTGAGCACCACCCTTTGTGCCCCTTCTGCCAATTTCGTGAGCATTGATTCCGAGCATGCATGTTTGTACTTTTGACTTTCGTGTGACGGATTTGTACACTGACCATACGAAAATCTGACGTCAAACCGTTGTCTGCCGAAAATTTACTAGGCTGTCATCCAACATTTATTGGCCGAAAGTTGGACAAATTGTCAAAACGAGCGTACTAACGGTAAGATTTTTGGACAACAGTCTGTCAACAGACAATCCCCTGCCAACAAACCTAACGATGTGTACGAGGCTTTAGTGACAACTAAGGATGAGCTCCGGCGTGTTCGCATAGAACACGTGCAGAGCCCGCCAGGAAGTCGACACCCGCGCTGCGCTAATCACAGCCAGGCAGACATTTCCCGATCTCTGCAGCCGAGCATCGGACAATGTCTGCCTGGCTGTGATTAGCGCAGCGCGGGTGCCGACTTCCTGGCGGGCTCTGCACGTGTTCTATGCGAACACGCCGGAGCTCATCCTTAGTGACAACATGTAAATAAATAAAAATATTTTTAAAAAAAATTACTGCAAGTGTAATAAATATTTTAATGACAAATATGTTTTCTTGTGCATTCGCTTCATGAGCGATAAGCTTGGAAAGTCTGGATCAGCAGCAGAATACCCCAGATTTTTTTATTTTATAATGCCGCCAACACACATGAAATCTGTAGCATGAATGGCTGAGGCTTAACACGATTCCTCTCACTGGCTGCTCTTTAAATCATTGTGATCTGGGTGATGACAGCACCTTTGCTTATGCCCCGCTAGTTTTATCAGGCTGTGTCAAGCTTGAGGGAGTTTCACTGTAAGGGAATTCACTCAATAGAGGCCGGCTGCCATCGGAGCAGCTCTATCCCAGCAAAGTCTACCCCAGCACTTGCTAACTAACAAAGATCACTGCAAAAGTTCAAAAGGCCAGCTATAATTATGTTTTCAGAGAGGGATTAAAACTCTCTCTGCTGATGATAGCTGCGGCACTGCCATGTCATTAGCTCTTTGTTGCCTGTTTTCTCTCAGTATGTTTTACTTCTCCAGTATATGCCCAGGGACACCTGCCAAAAATACCACCCACATCTCTAGATTTCATTCCCCAGTTCTAAATTCCATCATCAATATTAAAAACCCCCATACTCGGCATAGCAAATCATGATAAGTGTACTTTATTCTTGTGGTTGGAGCAATAATAAAATGTATAGCTAGAGTTTTAAAATGCTACGGTTCTCATTTTTACGCCAATTTTCATTTATTGTTACAATTATATTTTTGGTTTTGTTATAATAGCGATACATAAAATCAAAACAATACACACTAAAACAACAGGTTAGATGAGAGAAGTATTTGTGGGTCCATTTAGTGACTAGCCTCAGGTGATACACAGAAATGGAAAAATTCTTCCAACGTAAGTTGTACCTGTTTATCTGCAGCCACCTGTCCTTTATAGCCTTTCAAAATACAGAGTTTACACAGCATGTCCCAGCTCCAGAAGGCAGAGGGCAGGAATCTGATGTCACATACTGCACAGCATAGAGCAAAGTGCTGAGTGTAATCTGATTAGGTATCAGGACTTCCCTGATTCCAGGTCTTCGCTCAGGATTCGCTCTTTCTGGCTGCTTGAATGGCCAGGCTGTGATGCCTATGGGGTCACTTCAGGATGGCATAGGGAGGGTGCCATCAATGTAGTCTGAGCTGCGCATACACAGCTCAGATTACATTACTGCTGACAGGCTGGAAGAGGCATTTATGAGAGAAAAGAGAGTATATGGATATGCACACCATGACAAAAAAATTTAGAGGGCTAACTTTCTCTCCCTCTCCAAATTTTTTTTTTTTTTTTTTTTTTTTAAGGGGTTGGTAGCTGATTTAGCTCATCATAATCCACTAATCTACCAATAGTTAAAAAGTCAATGTAGGGTGGCATAGCATATAACCAGGGCCGTTTGAAGGAATAAGGGGGCCCCAAGCAAAATGGGGGGCCCCCCCCATCCCACACGCAAAGCCTACGTTAGCGATTCACAGATTTTTTACACCCATGTTCTTACTCCCCCACAGTCCCTATGTTTCTCTATTCTCACCTCCCCTTCTTCCCTGTAGGCTGCCGCTGTAGCATGGCCAAGCTCCCTTTCCTCCTGTCAGTCAGGTGTTCTATCATTAGGGGTCCCCAGTCCCCTATCAGATAGTGCCCGGGCCGGGTACCGTGCGGTACAGGAGATTCAGTTTCCTGTGTTCCCGGCTGGACTGAAAGGAAGTGAGCACTCAGTGTGCACTTCCTGTTAGTCCGGCCGGGAACAGGAAACTGAATCTCCTGTACCACACGTGGTACCTGGCCGGAATGACAGGACTCCAGGAGGCAGGAGGAGGAGCTCAACCAAGCTACAGCCTGGGAAGGGGAAGTTGGGGGCCAAAGGCCAGCTCGGGGGCCCCAAGCAATTGTTTGTTTAGCCTGTCCTGTAGCGACGGGCCTGCGTATAACACCCCCTAAACTGATCTCCTCAACACTAACATTTCCTTGATTGTTTCATGCAGTGTTCCTGCATTCTTTACTAATAGCAGTTGTTGTGGAATAAAAACAATGCGGATTAAAACATGCAGACTTACTGTAGCCAAATATCCCACAATAAATAGGTCTGCCCCTTGAAGTTTGAGTTATGGCAGCCTAGCAGCCATAAAGAATGATCTGAGAGGGCAGACATGCTGGTACCTTCTATTCTGACAAGGATTCCCCGTCTTAGGAACACCTGTTTATCTTTATCCCTTTCAAAGACAATTCCCTTCCTCATAAGCTTCCCCAAATCACAGAGAAACCCAAGGATTACACTACCCATTGTCTGAAATCGCTTTCTTGGCTAAAACTTGTATGTCTGTAAATACTGTAATTTTCTTTGAAGGATAGGTCTCCGTCGCTCAATTAAATAGTAGCAGATAACACACAATGTCTGGTTACCTGAATTTTGCTGTATATCAGTAATTACAGCGGTCGGCACTCTTAGAACCACATGGATCGAAATTAAATTCATCTTCTGGGGGTTACACTGAGGCCTCGTACACACGATTGGTTAACCAGAGGACAACGGTCTGATGGACCATTTCATTGGTCAAAACCGATCGTGTGTGGGCCCCATAGGTTATTTAACCATTGGTTAAAAAAAAGCCAACTTGCTTTAAATTTAACCGACTGATTCCTAACCGATGGGAAAAAAAACAAAACAATCGTTAGGCACAACCATCGGTTAAAAACCCACGCATTCTCAGAATCAAGTCGGCGCATGCTTGGAAGCATTGAACTTCGTTTTTTTCAGCACGTCGTTGTGTTTTACGTCACCGCGTTCTGACACGATCGTTTTTTTAACCGATGGTGTGTAGGCGCGACAGACCATCAGTCAGCTTCATCGGTTAACCGACGACAACGGTCCATCAGACCGTTCTCATCGGATGGACTGATCGCGTGTACGAGGCTTAAGGGATTTAATAGTAGCAGTAGATACCAGACTTTACAAGAAGGAAAGCTGCTAAAACTGTATTTTCTTGAAGGTGGCCATGGTCACATCAGTATAGTAAGCATACACTGAAAGATACCATGTCATATTTTGGCTGACCGGGCATTAATCTCATGGCATATGGCTACTAAACCTACTAAACCAGGTAGGTTTTGCCCAAGAGTCCAAAACCTACCTGGTTTTGGACTCTTGGATAGCCTGGGAGGAAGACAGAACAGAGTCATACCGGCTCACGTGGACGGTATGGACCGATTTACCCTAGTCCTCTAATCTTACATCCTTCATATCAGGTGGGATTTAAGAGATCCGCGGCTTCCTGAATCTCAATGTTTGTGTCCCTCTTTTTCCTCCCCCACCCCCTTTTTCTTCCCTTGCCTTTCATATATATCCATGCTGCTTATCCCTCATTGGTCACTGTGATGAGTGCCCATGATGCCCACACTACTAAGGAGAAAAATAATTTTTTTTTGGGGGGGGGGGGGGAGATCTCCCCTCGTTTACACTTGTTTTTGATACAATGCTGGGCTACCGCATATTGGATAAACTTCTGTGGTTTCTTACATGTATGATCTTGAATATTCTCCTCCTTCTCATGATTCTAATGTGCCATTTGGAATTACTGATATTATGCTGTACTACTGTACTTTTAGATTTGCTTGAACGTTCTGTTACATTGTTTAATTGGTTGTATTGTAAACAAATACGGTCTTTGACCTGTGTGTTCTGAAATCTTAAAAGCGTTGTAAAGTCTTGTGTTTTTTTCTTTGTGGTGTAAAGTATTCTGTATTTTCACCTTATTAGATACTTTGCATGGCAGGCATGGGGAGGACTATTCCAGTGTGCTCCGAGTATTTTCTGTTCACAATTTCTGAAACTATCTTTCAGTAATGCCGCGTACACACGATCAGAATTTCCAACAACAAATGTTCGATGGGAGCTTGTTGTCGGAAATTCAGACCGTGTGTATGCTCCATCGGAATTTCTGACAACAAAAATTTGAGAGCTGGTTCTCAAATTTTCCGACAATACATTTTGTTGTCAGAAATTGCGATCATGTGTACACAATTCTCACGCACAAAATGACATGCATGCTCAGAATCAATCAGAAAAACCACACTGGCTATTGAACTTCATTTTTCTCAGCTCGTCGTACGTGTTGTACGTCACCGCGTTCTTGACGTTCGGAATTTCCGACAACATTTGTGTGACCGTGTGTATGCAAGACAAGTTTGAGCCAAAATTTGTCGGAAAAAAAAATACACGGTTTTGTTGTCAGAATGTCCGATCGTGTGTACGCGGCATTACATGTATTCATATTGTTACAAGGTGTTGGGAAATTTGGCACTACAAAAATGATATACTGCATTAGCAATATCAAGAAGGGCAGCAGTCTAAACAAAGTCTACCCAGACGGTCCGTTTTCAATTGCTTGATGTTCATGAGCAAAAGCACTACGTGTTTGTTCAGTGTCAAGTTACCCATGATACCCACTTTTCATTGCAGTATTTTTCTTATTTTTTAATAAATGAGCTCTAAACAGTGTTTTGACTGGAATGCCAAATGAAAACGAGTCCTTTTCCCTTGTCATCAATTGCTCTAGTCTAACTAGACCATTACCAAGAAGCACCCAGAGCACATCTCTCTCCCGCCTCCCAGAATCAACAAAATGAAGTTAGGATTCTGCTGCTTGAATACAGTAATTAGTTTTGATTAATCACCGCTGTGACATTAATCAGTCTGAATTCTCTCTCAGGCTTTGCTCAGACACCTAATTTTGCTGCCCCAACAGGTGTCTCATAAATGGCTTTCCGAGAGGCAATATATAGAAAGGTTCAGACAGTCAGCGGCAACGCAGTTCTGTCAGTCTCCCTTAACATGTCAAAACAGCTTATTGACATGTGCCCTGCCACACAGGCAGGATGAAGATATGGCAATCACACATATAGAGCTCATTAGGCTAACCTGCCGGCATTTCTGTCCTTATTTGTATAGGCAACAAGACTAGCCAAAAACGTTCAACCACACAGGTATTGGTGAGGGTGACCAAAAAGGGAACCCCCCACCCCAACATTGAACCAGTGCAATATACTATAATGCCTTTGTAGAACAAAATGTATCTACGATATTAGACTGTATCAGATTTAAATCAGCGATTCTGGATAAACAGCTGGATCAGGAACCATGGACAAAAAGGAGTGATTAAATGGCTCCACCTATTATCCTCAAACAAGCAATTACCAACTATTTTTGGTATTCTTGATTAAATGTAGATATTTTCTGTATATTTAGGACTGAAATATTGCCACTACACCAGATGACAAGGTGGATAAAAGCCAAGGACAAAAAAAATGAAAAAAAAAAACAAACAAAATAAGTTAACTACCGTATTTAATCGGCGTATACCGCGCACTTTTTTGCCCTAAAAAAAAAAGGGCAAAATCGTGGGTGCGCGATATATGCCGATACTCGCTTCCCGCGCTGTGTTTGAACGCGGCCGCCGACATATACCGAGCGCAGTACACTCGGCCATGCTCGGCTCCCCTCGCGGTTATGCGAGAGAAGCCGAGAGAAGCCGAGAGGAGCCGAGCGTGCCCGAGTGTACTGCGCTCGGTATATGTCAGCAGCGGCGTTAAAACACAGCGCGGGAAGCATGGATCGGCTCAGAGACCAGCGCGGGAGAAGCAGGGAGGACACCACGAAGGCCGCAGATGGACGCCGGACCGGAACAAAGCCGCCGATGGACGCCGGGCAAGACACCAAAACGGTAAGTAATAAAAAAAATCAGGAATTTCAAGTCCACATTAGGGGTGTGCGCTATACGCCGGAGCGCGCAATAGGCCGATAAATACGGTACTTGCGGACCGCTCCATTGCAAAAATACTGCAGCAGGGTGTCTGCTCTTTTCCCGGATCATGTACATCTGTGACCTGGCATTTCTGGGTAGGGGGCGTGTGAGTGCACCTCCTCGCCCAATCTGTATTGTCATTCGCTACAGCACAAGTCGGTCAGCAGGTCTCAGCCAATGATATATGACTGGGACCCACTGATCGGCTTAGCAAATCACAGTACAGAGAGCCCTCTGTTTACCAACCACACAGGGCTCTGTACCCGAAGCAGCGATGTGGCTGTTTCTATCTCCCTGCAAAGAGAAAAAAAAAAAAACAGCCTCATCTCTTACTAAGGGCCAGTTCACACTGGTCCGACATTCACTCAGACTTCAACAAGAGAACAAGTCACATGACATGTCAAAATCAATGGTTCCTTATGAGAGATGTCTTAACTGGTCTGAATAGTGTCAGTCCGACTTGGAAAAAGGTTCCTGCACTACTTTGGTCCGACTTGGGCACGATTTCAGCCCACTGATTTGAATGCAAGTCGCATCAAAGTCAGATCACCATCTTAACTGATGCAACTTGTGCTCCGAGTCTGGTTTGGCTCTTGAGGGGGAACTCCATGCCAAAATAAAGAGAAAAAAAAATGGCGTGGGGTCTCACCCCAGGACCATACCAAAGCCTTTGGTCTGGTATGGATTTTGAGGGAAAACTCCACGTTAAAAAACAAAAACGGCATTGGTCCCCCAAAATCCATACCGGACCCTAATTCGAGCATGCAGCCTGGCAGGTGGGGGGGGGGTGAGTGAGCGCCCCCATCCTGCACTATACCAGGCCACATGCCCTCAACATGGGGGGTGGTTGCTTTGGTGCGGAGGGGGACTTCATGTTGACAAATGCCTATTCCCAACAACTCTGGCCAGTGGTTGTGGGGGTGTGCGGGCAAAGGGCTAATCGGAATTTGGAAGCCCCCTTTCTTCACCACTGACCCGCTAAAAATAAACAAAACCCTCCTCCCCCTTGTGACATCACGGACCCTGGCATGATGGGTCATTCATGTCACAAGGGGGAAGGGGCTAGGGTGATGTCACTGCAGGGCCACGCCCCATAGCTATACAAAGACTGCCAGACACTGGAGCTCACAGAAAGGCAGAAGCCAGCTTCAGAGGAGGTTTTTTTTTTTCCTTTTTCAGTGGATTGGCGACGGAGGAAGAAAATACCGGTGAAGTATACCCGAGAAAGAAGACATCGTGGTTCACATTGAAGCTACGACGGGGGACATTCTTCATTTTTAATAAAGGACTTATCAAAAACAGTCTCTTGTTTTTCTAGAACACTGCACTGTCTGTTTTTTGGTGAATGGGTAGGAGTACAATGTACCCCAACTCATTCACATGGGGGGGGGGGGGGTAGGATCCGGGAGCTCCCTTTCTTAAAGGGGGCTTCCAGATTCCGATAAGCCCCTGCCCACAGACCCCCACAACCAACAGCCAGGTTTGTGGGAAAGAGGCCCACATGCTTTGATGTTAAGGGCATGTGGCATGGTTCAGCGGTGAGTCTGCTGGTCCTCCCCCTTACCTGACCTGCATGCTTGGATAAGGGTCTGGTATAGTTCATACCGTTTTTTCTTTTAATATTGTTGTGTGGTTTCCCCCTCAAGATCCATACCAGACCCAAAAGGCCTTGTATGGATTTGAAGGGGACCCCATGCCATTTTTATTTTTTGATACATTTAGCGTGAGGTTTCATCAAAACCAAATTAATTGTTTTAATTGGTCGCAATGGTCTTAAAGTCGGATCCCATTCATTGAAGTCGCATAAACAAAGTCGGATTGGATAATGCGACTTCCGTATCGGAGCAGTGTGAACCCTGCCTAAAAGCAGCACACATTACAAAATGTTAGGCACACGGCTAACCCTTTTATTGCCCTAGATGTTAAGCCCTTCCCAGCCAGTGTCATTAGGAACAGTGTATAGTATTAGCGCTGATCACTGCAATAGTGTCACTGGTGATGTTGATGTCAGTTAGTCAGTTCCCACTCAGTGTCAGTTAGCGATTTCCGCTGCACTATCACAGTCCCACTATAAGTCGCTGATCACTGCCATTACTGGAATAAAAAAAAAATCCAGTATATATACACACCATCATTTGTAGACGGTATAACATTCATGCAAACCAATCAATATACATTTATTGGGATTTTTAATTTTTAGAAAAGACATTTAGTAGAATAAAATTTTGGCCTAAATTTATGGTTTATTGGATATGTTTTATAGCAGAAATTAAAAAACTTTTTTTTTTCCAAAATGTTTGGTATTTTTTCATTTATATAATAAAATATAAAAATACCATCAAAAGAAAGCTCCATTCGTGTGAAAAGAAAAAAAAATACATAAAATTTAATTACAGTGTTGCATGACGCCAGTTAAAGTAACACAGTGCAGCATAGCAAAACACAAAGGGGGTAAAATCTTATGGAGTGTAAGTGGTTAACATGATGTAATGATCCATGGCTATCATTAACAGTTTTTAACAGATATCCTTTTACAATTTAAATTCTAAATACACCCTTTAGTGCCGACGCTTCCTTGCGGCTTGTTTCAAGTTAAAGCCAAAGGTCTGTGTTTAAAGCAGAACTTTGCAGAATTCTCACCCCCAACTTCCAGCGATTCAATGATTACATCCCTCAGCAGCCGCTGTCATCTTCTCCATGGGCTACTTCTGGATGCCAGGTTTTTGGCTTCTCGATTAGCCAGCTGGGGATGACGTCATCCCGCACATGTGCACAAGAATGAGTCAGTCATTTTGACACAGCCAGAGTGTGTTCGGAATGCATGCTGAGCTACACATGTGCAACTCATTGTACATTCATTAGAAGACTGCAAATAGGCAGGTAAGTGTCTTTTATTGCAGAAGAGACATAGCACGCCTCTTCTGCAATAAACACTTGTCTGCTCACAGTTTTTAAAATGTTACGTTTAGTTCAGTTTTAACATATCCCAACTGGAGCTGGAGGGTGCTATAAAAGCCTCAAGAATAACTGAAGCCTGCTAAAAGCTATACAAATGCTGTACAAGCTGCTACCCGAAGCCTGTTTCTACAAGGTCTTAAAGTGGTTGTAAAGATGCAATTAATATTTCCTCAAAATAATATGCATGTTATACTTACCTGCTCTGTGTAATGGTATTGTACAAAGCAGTCCCTTACCTAATCCAAGGTAACCCGAGTGGGTTCTCTCTGAGGGCACTAATGCAGGTGAAATTCCAAGCCAGGTTGTGTGCATCCATAGACACACACAGCCCAGCAAAGCCCTGCCCCCCCACTACCTTTTTACAGGATTTGATTGCCAATGACTCCTACTGCTCTCTCTGTGCCTGCAGGAGAGAGGGAGAGAAGACAAGTACTGCTGCAGATGGGCACAGTTCTGAATTAAAAGAGAAGCCAGGTAAGCATTTTAAGGGGGGGGGGGGGTCTTATCATGGAAGTTTTTTTTTTTTACCTTAGAGCAGGGGTCTCCGAACTGCGAAGATGTGGCCCTTTGGTAGCCTTTATCTGGCCCTTGGGGCACTAATCCTTCCACTGATATAAGGAACTATTACTCCCACTGACACCAACAATGGGGCATTATTTATTCTATGTATACCAATGATGGTATACTATTCCTCCTACTAATAGGGGCACCACTCCTCTCCTATTGACCACCAACCCTGAGGCCATATTTATTCTCACCGATGATGGGCCTGACATTTTCTGCCCCTGTTGGCCACAATCCGGCCCCCTTAAAGTCTGAAGGAAAATAAACTGGCCCTTTGTTTAAAAAAGTTTGGAGACCCCTGCCTTAGAGCATGGGTGCTCAACCTGTGTCCCTCCAGCTGTTGCAGAACTACACGTCCCATGAGGCATTGCAAGGCTGACAGTTACAAGCATGACTCCCAAAGGCAGAGGCATGAGGGGGACACAACAGCTGGAGGGCCCCAGGTTGAGCACCCATGCCTTAGAGAATGAAAAAAAAAAACATCATGCATTTAGAACCGATTTAAACTGTCTCACTCTAAGCTAGAACTTTTCCAGGGGTCTTCTATGGAGCATCTGTATAAAATAAGTAAATCTCCTCAAATGGCACAACTCAGTTTTTTGTCATTTTGTATATTTATTTCAGAGAAATAAAAACTTACTGTGGAATGTTGACTATTAGTTTCCAGTTACAAGCCAACACAGATTGACATCATGTATTTATCCAGGTAGAACATGCAACATGTAAAATGGTCAATGAAAATGAACCTTTTCTACTTTTATGCTAGAGCCAATATCCCAAACAGACAAAATTGGTTTGTACACAGAAAACATTGTATCATTTTTGATTTAGAATATCTTTGTATGTTGTTTGCTTTTCATTACGGCCGTTTGGGCATGTCAGGAGAAACATATTGGGTGAATAAAATTCCTTCCTTGCCTCATTTGTCTCTGTTGGTGGGCCAACAAGGTTCACTATTGTGACATTCACCATCCCAGAGCGACAGGTTGTGAGCAATTTCAAAACAAGTAAAAGGCCGGTTTCCTGAACATCTGTTCATGACACTTCTGTAGCACTAAGCAGGCCTGGCGTGTATTCACAAGGCTCTGCTACAGGATCCATAAATTCACATTCAATGCGACTTCTATACGGCTATCCACTGCATACCCTACAGCATATCCTGCAGCAGACCTTGATGAAAATGTAAACTTCTCATTCTATTTGTATGCTCATTAAAGATTAGAAGTTTGATTCAAAATTATCTGGCAAAGAGTTAGTGGACTATAGATTTTGAAAGCCAGAATTCAGTAATGCCGCGTACACACGGTGGAAATTTCCGACAACAAATGTTCGATGTGAGCTTGTTGTCGGAAAATCCGACCGTGTGTATGCTCCATCGGACATTTGCTGTCAGAATTTCCGACAACAAATGTTTGAGAGCTGGTTCTCAATTTTTCCGACAATAAAAGTTCTTGTCGGAAATTCCAATCGTGCGTAGCCAATTTCCGACACACAAAGATCCACGCATGCTCGGAATCAAGCAGAAGAGCCGCACTGCCTATTGAACATAATTTTTCTTGGCTCGTCGTACATATTGTACGTCACCGCGTTCTTGACGTTCGGAATTTCCGACAACATTTGTGTGACCGTGTCCATGCAACACAAGTTTGAGCCAACATCTGTCGGAAAAAAATCCACGGTTTTGTTGTCGGAATGTCCGATCGTGTGTACGCGCGGCATAAAACCCCATACACACTATTCGATTTTTGCCTTCAGATTTACCAAGACCATATAATATGAGGACAAACCTCAAGAGTTTCAATTTGTATGCAATCAGGCAGGCCCTTGCACTACATGGTTTTGGCAAATCTAAAGACAAAAATCTACATCTGTGTATGGGGCTTTAGGCCAAGCTTTAGATGTGCAGGGTTTCCTCTTCACCACCTGTTTTACCCAGTAAATGCCAAACCACAAAGCACACCCTGCAACTGCCAAACGGCTGCAGTGCGGCGCCATTCACTTGAATTGATCGCATTTTGTGGCGGTTCTGCCACTGAATGCAACAGAAGTGCCTGCAAAGCAAATCATCACAACCGGACATGTGTAAAATTTCTTTTTTTGGGGGGGGGGGGGGGGGGGCAGCTAAACCACAAGTGTTAACAAGCCCTAAATCTTAGAATATTGTTTTTTTTTTTTTTTTACTTATCTTTTATTTTTATTTTCTCCAACGTATACCATACAGTTTACTTAAATTACTTCTTCCAATAATATTACATTTTCAAATACATAATTCACATAAACTATCCTACTCAAGATCCTTATCTATACAGTATTCATTCCTATTACTCCCTATTCCCCCCCCCCCCTTCCCCCCCCAAAAAAAAAAAAAAAAAAAAGGAGGAGGAAAAAAGAAAGAGAAAACCCCCTCCCTCCTTCCCTCCCGTCCTCTATAAATCCCCTCCATAAGCCTCCTTCCTTCTTCAGATCTCGTGAACATATTCCATCCTGACCAAGTATCGTTATACTGTGTCCTCCTATTCTGCGCTGAAAGCACCAAGTCTTCCATTGCTCCTACCTCTTGGATCCTATTGAGCCACCCTGAAATACAGGGTGTCCTTGTATCTCTCCACCTCAACGTGACTTCTGCCCTTGCTGCATTTATCATGTGGCACACCACTGATTTTCTATACTTTTTCCAAGATATTTGTGAGCTATGCAGTAAAAAGAAAGCGGGATCATCTGGTATCAAATCTTCAATACATTTTTGACTTATTCTTCGTACCTCCTCCCAATAATGCCTCATTTTATTACAGGACCAAAAAATATGTAAAAGTGTACCCTGTTCTCTACCACATCTCCAACAATTTCCATCTACCTGTTTGTCAAATTGGTGTAACCTTTCTGGAGTGTAGTACCATTGTGTTAAGAGCTTATAGTTCGCTTCTTGCGTCTTTGAACACACTGAGGAATTTACTGCCATAAAGATTATCTGTTTATATTGGGTTGGGGTGAAAATTCTCCCCAGATCCCTCTCCCATTTCCGAATACTTGGCATCACAAAATCTTCTGGAGGTGCGTTCAAAAACCCATACATTTTCGACAACACTCCAGATAATGGTTCCACTTCATTACAACATCTCTCCAGTAATTTCCAATTTCCGACGCACAAAGATCCACGCATGCTCGGAATCAAGCAGAAGAGCCGCACTGCCTATTGAACTTAATTTTTCTCGGCTCGTCGTACATGTTGTACGTCACCGCGTTCTTGACGTTCGGAATTTCCGACAACATTTGTGTGACCGTGTCCATGCAACACAAGTTTGAGCCAACATCTGTCGGAAAAAAATCCACGGTTTTGTTGTCGGAATGTCCGATCGTGTGTACGCGTGGCATAAAACCCCATACACACTATTCGATTTTTGCCTTCAGATTTACCAAGACCATATAATATGAGGACAAACCTCAAGAGTTTCAATTTGTATGCAATCAGGCAGGCCCTTGCACTACATGGTTTTGGCAAATCTAAAGACAAAAATCTACATCTGTGTATGGGGCTTTAGGCCAAGCTTTAGATGTGCAGGGTTTCCTCTTCACCACCTGTTTTACCCAATAAATGCCAAACCACAAAGCACACCCTGCAACTGCCAAACGGCTGCAGTGCGGCGCCATTCACTTGAATTGATCGCATTTTGTGGCGGTTCTGCCACTGAATGCAACAGAAGTGCCTGCAAAGAAAATCATCACAACCGGACATGTGTAAAATTTCTTTTTTTGGGGGGGAGGGGGGGGGGCAGCTAAACCACAAGTGTTAACAAGCCCTAAATCTTAGAATATTGTTAATCCAATACACTTTGTTCCTTGCAGACTTTACTGAGGAAACATCAAGTTCCCCCAGCATCTTATGTCTGTTGTCAGCTTTGAACCTGAAGTGCCCGTCCCAAAATATATAGAACCAAAGTCAACATATAGTGGGTTGCTGGGATTTTAAAAGGACACAATACCCCTTTATTGAGCACATACAAAATACACCCTGCCCTGTATGCTAGGGTCAAAGAGCTAATGGAGAAAATGACCGCTAGAATACAGGATAGACTGTAAGCTCACGATAAGGTCTGGGAGCTGTGGCGCCTACGGGAGGACCTGCCTTGAACCTGTGGGGGTGCTAATGAGATAACCCTCTAATTTTCCTTTTTCTTTGCTTCCTTTTCTTCTTCTTTTTCCTTTTTGGCCCCTTTCACATTAGCGGACCGTTCGTCCGTTTATTACAAGTCCGTTTACGGACTTGTATTGCATCCCTATGGGATCGCGTCCATTAGCGGATGGAGCATCCGCTAACGTCCGCAACCATCCGCAAAGATCCGCTTTTGCGGACGGAAGAAAACCCTATTTTTCTTCCGTCCGGTGGAACGGATCGGATGAAGATGGACAGACGGTCTGTCTTCATCCGATTCCCCATAGGGGAGAGCGGAGGAAAGACAGGGCGGTCTCTGCACAGTGTGCAGGGACCGCCCTGTCCACCGACAGCTCAGCGGGGATTACGGATGATCCCCGCTGAGCCGACGGACACACACGGAGCGGACACAAAAACGGTCCGCTCCGTGTGAAAGAGGCCTTAATATTATCTTTTATTCTTAATGCCTTATTGTATGTCATATCAGACTTCATATAATCGCTTAATATCGTTATAATGTTCAAAATCAGCACACAAGACCTCAGAAAGGGAACCCCGCGCGTGGCACCATAAAGCCATTTTAAAGTGGAACTCAGAAAAAAAAAAAAAAAACAGGAGTTCCAATACCGGGTGATCAACTGGGGGATTAACTCATTGCCCTTGTGAATGTCATTGGATGGATGCTTTAACCCGTTCCCGCTGTGGAGAGTGGAGGTCTATTCAATTTTGCTGTTTATGATTTTATTGCTGGTAAGGGTCAGTGTTTCTCGTGGGTGAAGGTCTCCTGTCCGTCAGTAATCACATCGCTGTGGATTTGTTTTGCACACTTGGGACTCACTACACTTTTGCTTACTATATATTGGACTGTGTTCATATTTTCTTTTCCAATTTATATATTTTGAGTTTTTCACTCTGGACTATTTTTGGTGCACTGTATTTACTTTTAATTAGGATTGTGTTCATGTCATTTAGGTGTTCATCAATTATTTTGCACAAATTAGCGCGACTCCCCCTTTTTTGTATTTTCATGTTTGATGTTGTATGACATTTTTGAGACGCAGCCGTTTACACATTTGTTTTGATTTTGGTATGCGCAATATCTTTTTTCTGTATCGTTATAATGTTCCAGCAGTGGTATTGTATCATTTGACAACATGCTATTTGCAGTTGTTAGTTTCATGTTTCTCTCACCATGACATTACTGACATTGTCCTTTTTTTTTCTTTGACAACTAATAAAATTGTTATTTGAAAAAAATACAGACTAAAAAACACTATCTGGAGAACAGGTAGCCAACACAGACCCACTGACTATACGTGCATATGCGATGACCCCATAAAAACTGGTAGACACAATATATCTCTATCCAATGAGTCCACACCCAGAGATATAGTGGCAAATCACTTATATCGGTATAGCCTGTGATGAATGTTTAAAATTCACTTCATGACTGTTTGAAAGTGCTCACTCCAGTGGGAGTCAGGGGGGGGGGGGTTAATAGGCAGGAAGCAGGGTCAGACAGCAATGCCTGAGATCCTGGGGAGCTATCTATATCAAAACAGAGGGTTCGCCCAGCGGCATGGTGGACCCCGTAATGTTCCCTTTAAAACTCCTGCTATCCACTATATGTTCTCTTTGTAAACCTTATTTTAGAGCCAATCGTTCTACAAAAATATTTTTTTTTGGGGGGTTAGGGAGATATTAGCCATTTATCTCCTCCCAGATCCCGGATTATCTTTTCTACATATGATCATTCACGGTCCAGTAACTCAGTGATATGACCTTATTGCAACTACAGTATATATGCTATAGTATTATGGGTGTGATCTGATGAGATTGCAAAACAGGCAGTATGTATGAAGGTGAGTAAAATCAGAGAATACAATTACAGCTTCAGATTTCGGAATAAACAATGCAGAGATATAAAACTGCATTCAGCCTACCGGACAGTTACGCAAACAAACATTTTCCAGCTCTGTAATTGACAACAAGAAACAATCTAAAAATGTCCATTCCCCAAAACTTAGTGTGTTTTATATTAAACCACGCGGCTGTGAGCGAAGGAACGAGGTACTGTTTTCATCACAGTTAGCTGTCAGATCTGTCATATTACTAGTGAAATGCTGCATAGCTTACAAACTGAATTAGTTACAAAAATGTAAATGTATATGCATCTTGCAAGAATTCTAGCTTAAGGTCCAAGCTTCAACCTTCCTCCTGTTCAGTCCACTAGAGTGGGACTTATTTTTTTAAATACCTTTTATTGGGTTTTTGTGTAAAAAAAAGGGTTACATAATACAGCCTCTGGGCATACCCCAGCTGACACAACAAACATTATAACAGTCCTATAAATGTTAACTATTCAAATGAAACCACTACAACTTAAAGTGGAGGTTCCATCAAAAAAACAATTTTGCTTTAAACTGTAGCTTACGACTAAAAAAGAAAAAAAATAAGAATTTTTTTTTTTTTACTCATCTGGAAATGCCTGTTGCTATCCGGTCCCACAAAATCTGCCTTTGAAACCACCTAGGATTCTTACATCATCTCCCTCTAATGCTCCTGGGAAATGTGTGTCATCATTTTCCAGGATGCAGTGCGCTGTCCAATTATCACTCCCCATCCAAGACTTCCAGGAAGTAAGTGCCTGTAGGCTTCACAATGCCCACAAGCAAAATGACAACGGTGTAGATAATGGATTATGTACTTCAGGTGACCTCTTCAGGAAGAGATGCTGAAGATGAGGGTAACACATCTAGGAGAATCTTCAGATAATAGCAAAATTAGGTCTTCACTGCTACAAGACTTTTAGCTGAAGTAAACAAACAATGGGATCCAAAGCCAATTGTGTTGCGTTCGTGTTGTCTGATTCTAACCATACGTGCCAAATTTGGTCAAACTTGGCTGGGCAGCATCTGGCAAGATAGGCTTCTTTGTATATTGGCACCGCCGAGTTGATCAGCGATGTATTCAAAGTAGGTACCTCTGTTTTTTTCCAATTTATGAGTAGAGCCTTCCTAGCATAATATAATAGAAGTCCTATTAGTGTTCTGGTTGCTCGGTGGTGGACCAAGGAGCCTACCAGACCCAGCAAGCAGATCAACACATTCAGGGGAACATGGATCATGGTCAAAGTTTCATTGAAGTTCGTGACCTCTACCCAAAAGGGCTGGATTCTGGGACAGGACCAGAACATACGATTGAAATCTGCATTTGCCATACCACACTTCCAACAGTTTGAGGAGGAATTTGGGTCCATTTTGGATAATCTATGGGGTGCAAATTGACCCTATGAATCAATTTAAATTGTATCAACCGATCTCTGATGGAGGTGAGTTGTAAAAACGGATACTCCCAGGCATCCTCACAGTCTTCCGAATTCAGATCAGGGATCTTGCCCTGCCACTTATGCCACGTACACACGATCGGTTCATCCGATGAAAACGGACCGATGGATTTTTTCATCAGATATCCGATGAAGCTGACTTTCATCAGTCTTGCCTACACACCATCAGTTAAAAATCTGTTTGTGTCAGAAAGCGGTGACGTAAAACACTACGACGTGCTGAGAAAAATGAAGTTCAATGCTTCCGAGCATGCGTCGACTTGATTCTGAGCATGCGTGGATTTTTAACCGATGGACTTGCCCACACACGTTCGTTTTTTCCATCGGTTTTTTAACAATCAGATAATTTTAGGTTCTACGTTTTTTCACCGATGGGAAAAAAACATTGGGGCCCACACACAATCGGTTCGTCCGATGAAAACGGTCCATCGGAATTTCTCCTTTAAGGATTTAAAGGACAGAAGGGAGCCACGAATACAGATATTCTCCAGGTTTTTGATACCTCTAGTAGCCCAGAACGGCAATAACAAGGCTGCAGATGAGCACAGATTAGCCTGCAAATATGGACTAGGCTTCAGATAGGCACTGATTAGGCTGTAATGCTGGGCAAGGCTGTAGATGGGCACTGATTAGGCTGCAATGATGGGCAAGGCTTCAGATGGGCACTAATCAGGCTGCAATGATGGGCAAGGCTGTAGATGGGCACTGATTAGGCTGCATTGATGGGCAAAGCTGCAGATGGGTACTGATCAGGCTGCAATAATGGGCAAGGCTGCAATGATGGGTAATGCTGCAGATGGGCACTGATCAGACTGCAGTGGTGGGCACTGACCCTTATTTTGCTTCAAAATTCTTTATTTAAAATGTAAGTTTTTATTTCTTAAAAACATCCCTCTTCAAAATTAATGGTGCGTGTGTGTATATATATGTCTCAATAAATACATTATCTAGCCAATTCATATGTACACAATGTGTATGTATACATAGAGTAAACGAACATGATAACATGTAAACATGATAATAGTAATGGGAATAATTCATTAAATTAAAAAATTATAAAATTCAAATATTGCACGTCCACGAAACGCGTAGAGCTTTCCTACGATGCTACGTCACAGTAACCATGTGCAATATTTAAATTTTTATCATTTTACTATAATGAATTATTCCCATTACTATCATCATGTTTATGTATACCCAGAGTAAACACTTTCATCACAAATTTCATTACAATGTGTATCATGTTGGAATAATTGTGTACATACCTACAAATTATCTAGATGATATTTATTGAGACCTATTATTTATTTACATACATACATACACACACACACACACACACACACACACACACACACTGTGACAGTAGGAGCTACTGTCAAGGTAAAATGGACAGTTTGCTGGACACAGGGTATGCACATTTGCGAGTTGCAAGACTACAGAGCGTAGATATGAACTGGAGAAGACTGCTTTTGCAGATTTCTCCAGGTTTTGGAATTTTAACATGGGGCTCTGTTTGTGGATGATCAGCAGGGTGTGTGCTTAGGTGAGCACAGCCCTTTATAATGAGAGTGTGGGAAGACCTCATGGCTTCCTAGTTGGAGACAGCTCCACACTAAGACGAGAGGTCTCCAGAAGTCAGAGAGGCTGTAGGAGACAGCCAGAATGTTGGCGACTGCAAGAGGCAGAGCTGTAGACGCTAAAGGGAAGCTGTCCACTTTAAGGAGTCCGCTGGTCTGGGTGACCAGGATAAAGTGTAGAAGTACTGCTACAGAGAGCCAGGTGTTTTTATGTGTATGTATGCTCATATGCAATAAACAATCATTATCATATATTCATTGGGTTGTTCATTTAAGCTGTGTGCTTCATATAAAGTCCCTGATAACCATCCATAGTTTAGGAATCATTGTTTAAGCACGCGCTTAGTCCTTGTTCTCTTACCTGTCTCTGGATTTCAGCCAAGTTGTAAGGCAAAGCTCCTTCTCCTAGTGGTGAAATTCTCTCAATATCTGTCAGAGTGAGACGCCTGAACAAAGAAAAATAAAAAAAATTGACATTATCATATACAACCAAATATACATACACAAAAAAAAAACCTCTGCATGCGGCCCATCATCACAAACATCACTCATTCATAAAAATGACCATGGATTAAAGGATGAATGCACCTTCATATAAAGTAACATTTCCCACCCTGCCCTCTGCACAAATGAAGTCAACCGGACCCTAAACCCCAATTTTCATGAGACGCTACTACCCACTGCTCAGGGCTGGCACCGTATTTAGGAACTACACGTCTTCTAACTCATGAATAAATATGGCATCCAGCTGAGGCTGGTTATGGCTATAATGAATACCGATGTGTGCACAGAGATGAAGTCCTTGTTTCATCTCTGTTCACGAACTGGTTCTCCATGACCTGATCCTGCTTCTGCTCAGTGCATGCATTGTTTTCAAATGGTAGGAGTGCTGGAGTCTTCAAAAACGATGCCACCCCCAAGAAGGCAAAGCATCAGCATTCCATGACATATAAGAAAAGGGGATCACATTTTTTTGTAGGCCGTGAGGAAGGGTGGTCACTGCCAATGCAAAAACGAATTGTTTGGGCACTCCAATGCAGCCAACATTTTAGTCATGGTTGGCATGACATGGCTTCTCTGGGTCGAGGGCTCAAGGTACCCTTTGAGTTGGGTATACAGCTCTCTATTTATTGGCTTGGATAACCAGAACTTCTGCAGGGTATCAGCATCTGTGTATTTATCCAGCAATGTGCGCTCCTTAAAGCATCTTTCCGTTTGAAGGACAACTCTAGATCTTCTCCTCCTTTTCTGCATTTCTTTAAATTACAATAGACTGGATTCAAAGGTCATCAAAAAGGTCATGACGTTGCTTCCCTGTTTACATTGAAGGGACTGAATCAAAGCTGTTCGCGGCTTCGAATCAGTCTCTCTCTAGGCGCCGGAGGTGGCACATCGTGGATCGGGTCTCCCGTTGGGACGAGAGGCCCGATAAGAGGGGCGGAGGCGGCGGTGTCCCCTCCTGCTCCTCCGGGATAACAACCGAGCAGCTTTTAGCCACATCGGTTGTTATCCCTGGAAAGCCAATCGCTGACTCTAAAAAATGGTACCGGGATGATGCCTGCAGCTACGGGCATCATCCCGGTATAACCCCCGAAAGCCGAGGACGCGTATCTGCATACGCTCGGCTGGAAGGGGTTATTCTAGTTTACTCCAAAACTGGTGTTGCCTAATTCCTGGGGTAACTGTAGCCAGATTCACCGATCTCGTGTTCTAGAAGTTAGGAAGCGATATACTGAAGGAAGCACTCAAGCGGAGTTTGGGAAGCGGTTCCATCACATGCCCAACATAAACCGAAGTTGGAGGTAGCTTTTTATTCAGCACACAATGATACTTACCCAGTAGCATTAAACAAATCTGAAAGCTGGAACAAGATGTCAATTTCTAGTGGGCTAATCTGTCCAAATTTGTTTGCAGAACTAGTAAATTCCTCTGTAAGAAAATCACCAAAGCATCAAAAACTCTGAAGTCTCATAATACAGTATACTTTAATCCTGAAATCCAAGCTAAATAAATATTGTTTAAATACAAGAGCTGAGCCATTCTTACTTAAAGAGGAAATAAACACTGATGGGTTTTACTTCCTCCTTTGCTCCCTGCAAATTAAAAGCATAATGGACTAGTATGCACCGCATACTAGCCCATTATGTAACACTTACCTGCAAACAAATCCAGCGCTGTCCCCTATGCAGGCTACGTCCATCATTTCGCCCATATTCCTTCCGGGGCTGCAGACTCCGGCTCTGTGATTGGCCGGAGCCTCGTGACATCACTCCCAGGCATGCGTGTGGGAGCCATCAGTAACGGCACACGCTAGGGAAGAAACAGCACGAAGGGCCGTTTCTTTACAGCGCATGCTAAAGAGATATTTCCACTACCTATAGATATACCTTATTCTAGGCTTACCTATAGGTAAAAGTCAGGAGGGAGGGTTTACAACCACTTTAAGTACTGGACTCAGTTGTGTATTTGTTTCAGATCTGTGCAGCAACTCAGTATAAAACATCTTCTGTTTTTTGCCTATGCATAGGAATTTCCTGTAATAAAGACTGGTTGGTGCTACTCTCTCTCCTTGTGCAGAAGACTGGTCTTGTACCCGCCCATCTGTAATTTTCACCAGGGGGCTTACATTCAGTGGATGTGCTGGGTCCCACCCACAGATAATTTTTCTTTACAGGCTATGTAATATCTAGGTTTTCAATTGTATTTAGTGCAATTAAAAGGGTTTCTTTATCATTTGAGGAATATAATTATATTATGTTTTTTGTGTCTCGAGTTAAGCTTGAAGTAAAAATTTTGAACATGGAAAAACTATGAAAGCACAATAAAGAAATTACCTTTAGTGACCTCCAAGTCTCTTTTTGTGCCTGCTAATGTACTGTATATCTTCCGTATCAACTCCATATTATTTAGCAAGGAATTAAAGGCATTGAAGTAAGAGAAGCTGACTTGGTGTGAGATGGTTCCTCCTGCGGCCTAAAGAAAACAGCATGTGATGAGTGAGAGTTTGGTATAACCAATACACATACTCAGGACGCTTGGGGAGCCTAAAGGACTTAGTGAAACATGTTATATGATTGCTCAATTTAAAAGAAATAAACATTCCTAAGTTTTTGTTTTTTTTTGTTTACAATGATGGTCTAAAAAAATATATACAATTTGATAACTTAAAGTGGAGGTTCACCAAAAAAATTAATTTTTAACATTACATTCAGCCGAGTTGTCCTAATGACAATCGGTTGTTTTGTTTTTTTCCCCCCGTACATACCGTATTTCACCGCCGCTTCCGGGTAGGTCTTCTGCGGGACTGTGCGTTCCTATCTGATTGACAGGCTTCCGACCGTCGCATACTACGCGTCACGAGTTGCCGAAAGAAGCCGAACGTCGGTGCGCAGGCGCGGTATAGATTCGCACCGACGTTCGGCTTCTTTCGGCAACTCGTGACGCGTAGTATGCGACAGTCGGAAGCCTGTCAATCAGATAGGAACGCCCAGTCCCGGAGAAGACATACCTGGAAGCGGCGGTGAAATAAGGTATGTACGGGAAAAAAAAAAAAAAAAAAACTGCCGATTGTCATTAGGACAACTTGGCTGAATGTAATGTTAAAAAAATTTTTTATGGGTGAACCCCCGCTTTAAAGAGAGTTATACAAAATATTTTTTTTCTTAGTCAAAGTGATTGCAAATGATCACCTTGTAAAACAACCAATCCAGTTTAAAAAACACAGTTGTGCATAGATATAAAAGACATAAATACTTTTTATTCTGATCACATGCCCTCTGTTCTCAGCTGCATAAGAGCTGTGGAAGGGGGGGGGGGGGGAAGCAGCAGCACATTGAGCTTCCCAGTAAAAGGCTGTGCCGGGGGGGGGGGGGGGGTCATGTCAGCACAAGCCTGATAATTGGAGGAGAGCAGGCCGAGTTCCCAGCATACCTAGAGAACTGCCCATGTGTGTCCCGATTAGTGTGGTCAGTTTTTAAAAGGAAAGCAGAGGGACTGGCAGAAACACTAGGGAATTCACATAAAGGAAGCAATACGAAGAGAACAGGATACCTTTTTAATACAAGTACATGGTAAAAAAAAAAAAAAAAAATGACAATATGTTCATCTGTTCTCTAAAACATTCCCTTTAGGTTGTCTTATAGCAGTGGTCTCCAAACTGTAGCCAGGGGTCAGATGAAGCTTTCTCTTACTTAATCTGGCCCTTGGGGCACCATTTCTCCCACTGACAAAAACAAAACAATGGGGCACTATATCTCTAACTGACACCAATAATGCCAGGACATTTTCTACTCCCACCTACAGTCTTAAGGTCTGTAAACTTGGCCCTTTGTTTAGAAAGTTTGGCGACCCCTGCCTTATATACACTTTAGGAGGAGGTGAAAGAAGTAGAGCTGTAGACAATATGAGAAGTGCAGAGGCCAAAATGGTAGATGGGAAACCCAGGGACTTAATAGTGATGCCTTGATTGGAAGTGAAGCAAAAGCCAGCCAGGAGAAATGGCATTCACGTGAGGGACAGACAAGGGAGAAGGAGCTGGGGTTGTTAAAATGTAAAACAGAAATGGTAATGCAAGAAAGAGCCAGATGAGGTGAAGCAACAGACATGCATGTTATGGTATTGGAGTATCAAATCTGCTTTAGATATAAAAAAAAAAAAAAAAAAAACACATTTGCGTGTAACAGAGCCTGAAACGTTCTACTCGCTTTCATTTTGCGTTGTGTTACATTTTAATTTACCACTGTTCCACACTTTGCAGATGAACACTGCTTGGATGAGCATTGTTATGACATTTTACACACAAACACAGATATTGATCCCAGCTGTTACTTACAGAGACAAGGTTTTCTTCTACAAATGGCGTTAGCATGTGAGAGCGTATAGTAGACATAATATCGCTAAAGTCCAAGGCCGTGATCATGCCAGTCTTACTCTTGTCCTTCGTGGCAAAGGCTTGTCGAGCATGTTCCAGTTGCAGCTCCTAGATTCCAAGGAAAACAGATTGTAGGGTGCAATTAAATATTAATGTACAACATATTTTCAGTGATCTATGTGATATACACTAGAGTTTACACTAACACAATTATTTTTTCAGCCTTATATTTTTCTGCTGTATGACAGAATAACCCTCCAGATATTAATGGACATTACTTCTACGCTAAATATGCATTGAACAATGGCGAACACGGTACAACATTTTACTACTACCCAATGTCTGGAAAAATGTTAAGGAAGGCTCATGTAAAGCCCAAATTATTTTTTGTACTTTAGTTTTTGATGAAGGGCAGGGTTCAAACCCTTATCAGATTCTTTTTTGCTGCCTGTGCCAGGGATTTCCCTTCACTGTCCTAGAGACACAACAAGAAAGAAAAATAAATTGCGCCAAATTTAATGGATTTCCCATCTTATGCCCCGTACACACGATCGAAAATTCCGACAGCAAAAGTCCGATGTGAGCTTTTGAACGAAAATTCAGACCGGGTGTATGCTCCATCTGACTTTTTCTGTCGGAATTTCCGCCAATAAAAGATTGCCGGAAAATCCAATCGTCTGTAGCAATTATACGCATGCTCAGAAGCATTGAACTTAATTTTATCGTCTCATCGTAGTGTTGTACGTCACCGCATTCTTGACTATCGAAAGTTCAGAGAACTTTTGTGTGGCCGTGTGTATGCAAGCTAAGCTTGAGCGGAATTCCGTTGGTAAAACCATCCAAGGATTTTCAGACGAAAAATCAGATCGTGTGTAGACAGCATTAGAGAGCCGTCACAAGAACAGGTTTCTCCATTGAAGGATGTTCTAACTAAAATTCTTGCATTTCCCATCACTTTCTGCCTTTTACTTCAGTAGTCCCTAGGATAAGTAGAGAGATGAATCTCCCTAGCAGGCACAGATAGCAATGAAACTTTACAGTCTATTTACAACACAGTGGAAAACTATAGTAGTATATACACTGCTGTAAATTCTGCAAATTTCCAGATTTAGGACAAGAATAAACCTAGAATCATAAAGTGAAAGAAGTTGATCACCAAATATACTTATTTATTTCTTCTAGAGTATTTTTTTCTTCTAATTATGCATTGTCACACTGAAAATTAAATTTTTCATCTTACGTTAAACAAGAATTTGGATTGGTTGCAATGAGTAAAACTCATTGAGCTAGATTCAGGTAGCTCGGCGCATAGTTTTGCCGGCGTATCGAATATACGATACGCCGACGGTGTGCAGAGAGCCCAGAGCAGTATTTACAAAGCACTCGCCCCGTACGTTGCGGCGGTGTAGCGTAATATGGTCGGTGTAAGCCCGCCTAATTCAAAGTAGGCAGGTAGTGGGCGTGCTACATTTAAATTAACCGTGACCCCATGTAAATGAAGGGCCGATCGAACGGCGCATGCGCGCGCATGCTCAGAATCACGTCGCATATACTCCCTAAGATACGTCGGCTCAATGCTTTCGACATGAACGTAACCTACGCCCAGCCCCATTCACGTACGACTTACGTAAACAACGTAAAATTTGACGGCTGTTCCGCCGTCCATACCTTTGCATTGGTTGCACCACCTATAGCAGAAATTACTTTACGACGGACGTACGCCTTACGTAAACGGCGTAGATTACAGCGACGGGCGCAAGTACGTTCGTAAATAGGCGTATCTAGGTCATTTACATATTCGGCGCGTAAATCAACGGAAGCGCCCCTAGCGGCCAGCGTAAATATGCACCCAAGATCCGACGGCGTAGGAGACTTACGTCGGTCGGATGAGGCCAGAATTCAGGCGTATCTAGTATAGAGAATAGGGCGCATAGATACGATGGCGCATCTGTTCACTCACGCTGCGTATCTGTAGATACGCCAGCGTAAGTGTTCTGTGAATCTAGCCCATTAAGTAAAACTCATTTTGAGACAATCATCTTTTTCCAGTTATAATGAATAAGCCCCAAGAGCCCATTTTCTTGATTCTGCATTTTATATATAAATAATTCACCTGTAAAAATTGTGTAAACTCCAAGTAGGTAAGATGTTTCTTCCGGTTGTGGCCGAAATGTAGTCGAATAAATTCACAGTCCCAGTTGAAAGGGATATGATGGTGAATGATAGTCTGTCCGAATATGTCCTTAACATTCTCTTAGGAGGAAAATGAATCCAGAAAGTCATATTATTTAACTATAGTTGAAAAGACCAACATAATACATTGAAAGTATTAAATAGAATCTCAGTAATAATAGAGACCAAAGCCAACAGTTTCAATGATACAAAATCAGCATTGCACAACTTCAATTCCTTAGATACTGAACATTAAGGGCTGTATTTATTAAAGAATCTTGGATCATTGGGGTTATGCAGCTACCTTCAGATGACACTTGCAAACAAATCTGTAAAAACAGTCCCAAAATAACTCAATCTACTCTCAGCAAATCTCAGTTTATTAGTAAGCAATAAGGAGTGAATCATAAGAACAGAAGGATAGAACCTGTACAGGCAAGTCAAAACCCCAGTTTTATTAATCGTACTTTACAGTACACAGGATCTTAGTTTTGGGCGATTGGGTTATCTGAAAGCAGTGCAACTGAAGCGTGGGCAACACAGCAACAAATGCTAAGACCACGAAAACGGGCAAGGGTTTGAAAACTTAAAGAGCAGCATGAAGCCCCTTACACTTAGACTGGCATCAGAAGAGGCCTGAACATCAACCTGGTAAAACTTAAAATGTGATCAGAAGACCAGCCTTTCAAATTTGTGATGCTGATGTTGAAAAGCTTAACCACTTGAGATTCAAGGACGTCCATGGACGTCCTCGGCTTTGTGCGGCGATATCTGAATGATGCCTGCAGCTACAGGCATCATTCAGATATTACCGTCTTCAGCCAGCGATTCTGTGCAATAGAAGAATGATCATAGCGGCGGTTCCGCCGCTTGATCGTTCTTATAGGCGGCGGGAGGGGACATCCCCCTTCCCACCGCCATCCGGTGCTTCTCCGGGCTCTCCCGTGCCATCTGGGGCCCAGAGAGCGAATCGGCCGGCATTCGTTGGGAAAGCATAGAGATGACTGGTGACCAGATGGTCACCAGTCATCTCTATGACCGTCGGAGGTCCGGGCGCGACGTTATGACGTCACGCCCGGTACACGGAAGTAAACAAAGCCGCAATCGCGGCTGTCGGCATTAGATCGGTGAATTTTTTTCACCGATCTAATGCTTGTAAACCTGGAGGAGAGATGTGGGGTCTTATTGACCCCACATCTCTCCATAAAGAGGACCTGTCACAGTGATTCCTATTACAAGGGATGTTTACATTCCTTGTAATAGGAAATAAAAGTGATCAAAAAAAAAATATGTAAAATAAAGTGTTAAAATTAAAAAATGAAGTTAAAAAAAAAAAAAAAAAAAAAAATATTTTTATTTTAACCTCCTGGGCGGTGTTCCCGAGTCTGACTCGGGGTGAGATTTTTGGGCTACGATCGGTAACCCCGAGTCAGACTCGGGCTCGCCTCGCTGGATGTACAGGGAATTTTACTTACCTTGTCCCTGGATCCAGCGATGCCACCGCGCTGTGTGAGCGAGCAGGACCTCGCTCGATTCACACAGTGCCTCCGTGTGACGCCGATCTCCGTTCCCTGCGACGTTACGACGCACGGGGACGGAGAACGGCGCCAAATTCAAAAAAGTAAATAAACACCTTACATACAGTATACTGTAATCTTATAGATTACAGTACTGTATGTAAAAAAAACACACCCCCCCTGTCCCTAGTGGTCTGTCCTGTGTCCTGCATGTCATTTTATATAATAAAAACGTTTCTTTCTCCCTGCAAACTGTAGATTGTCCATAGCAACCAAAAGTGTCCCTTTATGTCAAAAATAGTTTTAGATCAGCAAAAAAACAGCGATAATAAATTATAATCACTTGCAGAATTGTGCGATAGCGATTTGTGGGGAAATTCGTCATAAAAAAAAAAAAATAATGACAGCGACAATTCTGCAACTGAGCAAATTTCAGTGATTTTGATTTGATTACATTATTGAATAATTTTTATTATAATTATATTATTATTTGTTATAATTATTTATAATTATTTATTATATTATAATTTATAATTTTGTTTTTAAAAAAATGTCATACCCGGGATGCCTATTAGAAGCTTGTTTGGTCAGATTTAAGTGAGTTATTTCTAAAAATGACAGACCTACAATATAAAACGCCAAATTTCCTTGCAAATAATGGTACCGCTTTCAGCATGTTTTTTCTGAAAGAATCATACCGCCAGGGAGGTTAACGCCCCTGTCCCCGGTACCTTGCGTTTAGAAGTAAACTTGCATGCAAGTCCCGCCCACATATGTAAACGCCCGTCAAACGCCACATGTGAGGTATCGTCGCGTGCGTTAGAGCGTGTGCAACAAAACTAGCACTAGACCTCCTCTGTAACTCGAAAATAGTAACCCGTAAAAAAAATTAAAGCGTCGCCTATGGAGATTTTTAAGTACTGAAGTTTGGCACCATTCCATGAGTGCGTGCAATATTAAAGTGCGACATGTTAGGTATCTATTTACTCGGCGTAACATCATCTTTCACATTATACAAAAAAATTGGGCTAACTTTACTGTTTTGTTATTTTTTAATCCATGAAACCGTTTTTTTTTTCCCAAAAAAAGGCATTTGAACAATTATTGCGCAAATACTGTGCGAGAAAAAAAAGTTGCAATGTCCGCCATTTTATTCCCTAGGGTGTCTGCTAAAAAAAAAAATATATAATGTTTGGGGGTTCTGATTAATTTTCTAGGAAAAAATTTTGATTTTTACATGAAGGAGAAAAGTGCCAAAATAGGCCCGGATGTCAAGTGGTTAAAGGAGCACCTACAGACCCAATAGAGTGCACCTTAACTTCCTTCAGACTGTAGGCTTAGATGATGACTTGTCTAATCTACCTTGCACCGGTGGAACAAGAGACAGGATTTTCTCTACCTGAACTTTTAAGAATGACAAAGTAAATCCAAGTGTGTAAAAGAAGCTGTAGCTTTGGGGTAAACTCGCACAGTGTGTACCACTTCCAGACAGTAGAATGAAATCTTTATAGAATATTTTGGAGAAATCTTCCAGGTGTTTTTAGCGGCTACGTTATCTATCTCCACTACTTGGAAGACACCTACGGTTGACATATCTGTCATGATGTCCAAACTCACCTTGATCACGTTAAATTAAAAATTGGTTAGTATCCTTCAGGATAAACAAGCCAAAATTGAAGGAGTTTGGCATCCCTGTTTATGCCACTTACAATGCCCATTTTTACATATGCCGGTTGGTGTGGGGGATGTGTGGGATTTTGGTTGGGTATTCTGTCCCCTTTTCTTTACCTAATCTTTTCCTTGCATATCCTTTTTGATATAATATAGCACACGTTTGCCATGCACCTTATGGTTGTTAACCAAAGCATGCTCAGTACATGGGCGATTGACCTTTTGGAGGGAAGGATATTAGTCTTTTCCTCTTGCCATCTTTTCTTTGTTTCCTGTTGCTGAATATGTACTACACCATATTGTCAAAAGTATTGGGACACCTGCCTTTACACGCACATGAACTCTAATGGCATCCCAGTCTTAGTGTGTAGATTTCAATATTGAATTAGCCCACCCCTTTGCACCTATAACAGCGTCAACTCTTCCAGGAAGGCTGTCCACAAGGTTTAGGAGTGTGTCTGTGGGAATGTTTGACTAGTCTTTCAGAAGCACATTTGTAAGGTCAGGCACTGATGTTGGACAAGAAGGCCTGGCTCACAGTCTCCGCTCTTATTTATCCCAAAGATTATATTGGGTTGTGGTCAGGACTCTGTGCAGGCCAGTCAAGTTCCTCCATGCCAAACTTGCTCATCCATGTCTTTATGAACCTTGCTTTGAGCATTGGTCCAAATAATTTAGTGGAGGAGTGGATTATGGTGTGGGTTGTTATTCAGGGGTTGGGCTTGGCCCCTTAGTTCCAGTGAAGGGAACTATTAAGGTGTCAGCACACCAAAACATTTTGGACAATTTCATGCTCCCAGCTTAGTGGGAACAGTTTGGGGATGGCCCCTTCCTGGTCCAACATGACTGCGCACCAGTGCACAAAGTAAGGTCAATAAAAAAGACATGGATAAGCAAGTTTGGGGTGGAGGAACTTGACTTGCCTGCACAGAGTCCTGACCTCAACCCGGTAGAACACCAGCAGGGACTGCGAGCCAGGCCTTCTCATCCAAGATCAGTGCCTTACCTGATGCACGTGCTTCTGGAAGAATAGTCAAACATTCCCAAAGACACACTCCTTAAAGGGATTGTAAAGGTACAATTTTTTTCCTAAATAGCTTCCTTTTACCTTAGTGCAATCCTCCTTCACTTGCCTCATCCTTCCATTTTGCTTTTAAATGTCCTTATTTCTTCTGAGAAATCCTCACTTCCTGTTCTTCTGTCTGTAACTCCACACAGTAATGCAAGGCTTTCTCCCTGGTGTGGAGTGTCGTGCTCGCCCCCCTCCCTTGGACTACAGGAGAGTCAGGATGCCCACTAACACACAGCTCCTTTCTCTATCTGCAACGTAGAGAGCATCCTGACTCTCCCGTAGTCCAAGGGAGGGGGCGAGCACCTCACTCCACACCAGGGAGAAAGCCTTGCATTACTGTGTGGAGTTACAGACAGAAGAACAGGAAGTGAGGATTTCTCAGAAGAAATAAGGACATTTAAAAGCCAAATAGAAGGATGAGGTAAGTGAATGAGGACTGCACTAAGGCAAAGGAAGCTATTTAGGAAAAAAATTGTACCTTTACAACCCCTTTAACCTTGTGGACAGTCTTCCCAGAAGAGTTAAAGCCGTTATAGCTGCAAAGGGTGGGCCAAGTCAGCATTGAACCCTACGGACTAAGACGCCATTAAAGTTCAAGTGCCCCAATACTTTTGACAATATAGTGTATGTATGGGAATATACCAGCTCTACGACTACTTGGACTCTCCAGGTTGGTTATCTCAGAGAATTTCTGCGCGTTTACCATCTAAGCTATTTTAATGTATCCTGCTATACCCTGAACTTGCATGCCTTATCTGTACATCCTGTATATGGATTATTGTGCAGCCATGTTTGTAAAACAAATGTTAATTTCTGTTTGTTTTTTGCACAAAGACCAAGAAAATCTACTGAAAATAATGTTTTGGAGCAAGATATAAGGAGGGAAGCACAATGTCCTAGTTAAGGTGACAAGAAGGAAACCATCCAGGAAAGAAAAGAGGCCTTACTTTTGTCACAAGACAACTTAATGTCTGTGTAATAATACTAAGAAAGGTTCCTTTAACCACTTAAGGACCGCCTAACGCCGATATACATCGGCAGAATGGCACGACTGGGCAAATCACGTATCTGTACGTGATTGTTAAATGCCCAGCCGTTGGTTTGCGGTCGCCCGCCCGCGACCCAGTCCGAAGCTCAGTGGCCGCGGGACCCGGTCGCCGCCGGAGTCCCGCGATCGGTCACAGGAGCTGAAGAACGGGGAGAGGTGTGTGTAAACACACCTTTCCCGTTCTTCACAGTGGCGCTGTCATTGATCGTCTGTTCCCTGGTATAGGAAAAGGCGATCAATGATATCACACGTCCAGCCCCGCCCCCTACAGTTAGAAACACATATGAGGTCACACTTAACCCCTTCAGTGCCCCCTAATGGTTAACTCCCAAACTGCAATTGTCATTTTCACAGTAAACAATGCATTTTTATAGCACTTTTTTCTGTGAAAATGACAATGGTCCCAAAAATGTGTCAAAATTGTCCGATGTGTTCACCATAATGTCGCAGTCACGAAAAAAAATTGCTGATCGCCGCCATTAGTAGTAAAAAAAAAAAATTATTAATAAAAATGCAATAAAACTATACCCTATTTTGTAAACGCTATTTTTATTTAACAAAAATAGGTAGAAGAATACGTATCGGCTTAAACTGAGGAAAAAAAAAATTTCATATATTTTTGGGGGATATTTATTATAGCAAAAAGTAAAAAATATTGAATTTTTTTCAAAATTGTCGCTCTATTTTTGTTTATAGCGCAAAAAATAAAAACCGTAGAGGTGATCAAATACCATCAGAAGAAAGCTCTATTTGTGGGGAAAAAAAGACGCCAATTTTGTTTGGGAGCCACGTCGCACCACCGCGCAATTGTCAGTTAAAGCGACGCAGTGCCGAATCGGAAAAAGGGGCCTGGTCCTTTACCTGCATATTGGTCTGGATCTGAAGTGGTTATGGTTGCTAATTCTGACACAAGTCTCGAAGAGCCACAAGAAAGGCAACCTTGTGAGTAAGGGAAGACAGTGCGATATCCCAGATAGGTGTATAGATGTATTTTCTCTCTGCTCTTGGTGACTGTGGAACCTAAGACGACTAGCAAAAAACTGAGGCTTGCTGGGAGTGGGAGGGGTTATGATGGAGTTGTCCTTACAGTTTTGTTTGCCAGTATCCCATCACTCAAATGTAGCTGCATCCATCCAAGTCTAAGATCATGTGTCCTCAATGTAGGATTTAAAAAAAACGCGTAAAGTGGTACTAAACCCAAAAGCAAAACATTCATTATATTTTCAGGTGGGGTGATGGCTGCATTAAATTCTCTTTTTTAGTATTTTTTTTCAATACAATTTTCATCGGGTGATCTAGCCAGCAAGTCTGTTTTTCAACAGAACAAGCTATCATTTTACAGTGTTGAGACAAAACACCTAGCACTGGCAGGGGTGCTTACAATGCTCAGTTTTTATTTTTTCATGCAAAACATTTATACAAAAAGAAAAAAAACTTTTGCAGTAAATGCTTGGGTAACTTCAGTGTAAGATGCAGTTTGGCTTCAAGTTGTCTGACAGTGCAAAATACAACCCCCCCCCCCCCAGATTAACAATGCTGCTGTCTGCTGTGTCCATGTGCTGCTTTATCCAGAGTATGGACACTCTAATACAGGATTTGTATTACTGGCCAAATCATTAAGTGAAAAAAAATAAAAATACGAAAACGAATGCAGCCATCATATCTAATGATTTGTAAGTTGCAATTTATTAAATTTTTGGTTTCGGGTAGAATACTGCTTTAACCATATCTCCACAGATTTACAGTACTGTTATGTAAAAGAATATGAACAAGCGTAGTACCTATATCTGTGTCTCTTCTCAAAATATACACAATTATATTTTTCAGAAGAATCTCAGAGAAACTTTACATTTGGGTCCTCAAACTACGGCCCGTGGGCCACATCTGGCCCTCTACAAGATTTTACTGTCCTAGAGTTAGGGTCAGTGGGGTACCCTCAATGTGAATGTGCACAGATTGAGAATTCAGGTCGCCAGGGGTTGCCTATGGTCTCCACGTCACCCCAAGCAGTCACACCCCCTCCCTCCCCAGTTGCAAGCTCAGTTTCTCATCAGCGTAGCAGCCAATTACGCGCCTGCCCCAGCATTCACAGGACTTCCTCTGTCAAGACCTGCTTAGCTTCCCAGCTTTCACCCTGCTGTTACAGTATACTGTAAGCTTTACAATGGTGCAAGTGAACTCTTCCGATGGGGGACCCTGGTGCAGGTGGGGAACTCTGGTGCAGGTGGGGAACTCTGGTGCAGGTGGGGAACTCTGGTGCAGGTGGGGAACTCTGGTGCAGGTGGGGAACTCTGGTGCAGGTGGGGAACTCTGGTGCAGGTGGGGAACTCTGGTGCAGGTGGGGAACTCTGGTGCAGGTGGGGAACTCTGGTGCAAGTGAACTCTTCCAGTGGGGAACTCTGGTGCAAGTGAACTCTTCCAGTGGGGAACTCTGGTGCAAGTGAACTCTTCCAGTGGGGAACTCTGGTGCAAGTGAACTCTTCCAGTGGGGAACTCTGGTGGGGACCCTGATGTAGAAGGGGGGGGGGGGGATCTGATGAGGACTCTGATATGGGGTGAGTGGGACTTATGATTCATAAAAAACAGAATTTTTTTTGTAAAATTTTCAGTGTGGCCCTTGTACTAAACAGTTTAGAGACCCCTGCTTTATTTAATAAGGATTTACTGTACACTACTCATTTTTAAGACTAAGAAAACAATATTTGTAATATACTTGGATCATGCAATGCTGACTAAAATCAAGCACAATCAAGACCCCTTTTCTTTTAGATGTACAGTATGGTATTTCAGGGTTAAGAATTCAGTTGCCCAACAAATAACAAAAAAAAAAAAAAAAAAAGAAGAAGAAGAAGTGCAATGCTGTGTGTATAATTGTACATTTCATAGAAAAAAAAATAGTGATTGTGAAAAAATGTTATATCCCATAAATACCAGATTCTGTATACATTCAATTATGTAATGATTCCAATGAAAATAATAACTTCATCTGTACAGAATTAGAGGTCAATTAGTAAGGCAATTAACCCTGTAATAGAACAGAATGAGATCTGTGTGTTACCCCTTTAATATTGCCTCCCACTGTCAGTGAAGGACACATTCGTAACCATAGACGCTTGGATAAAAGTTTCAGTTTTTGAGCTCAGACGCACAATTCGGGGTATCTTAACCAAAAAAGGTAAAACGTGAGAATGCAATAAGAAATGATTACCAAATCCATTAACATTGCTTCATGACATAAAAAATAAAAAAAAGACAATTTTTACAAATAAATGATATTTTTCCTCACAGGATTTATTGAATCAAAGAATCTGAAATAAAAATTGTCTGGTGGCCACTGGAAAGAGAAGTTTACTTTAAAACGTATAGCAATTTTAGTTTCGCCATTAATTATATGCCCCTATATGTGTCTTGATGTGGGTTCTAACTCTTTCCTGTGCCAATTGAGTTGATTTACTTAAATCAAATACTTTACTTTGTAATGGAATTTCCCCTTTGTGTGAGAGATTTTTCCTTTAGTGAATGAGGTGAAGGGAAATGGTGGATACCCAATCATGTGCAAGGAAAAAAAAAAAAATCAGCAGAGCTTTAGGTCCTTCACAAAGCTAAATTCCCTTGCACAGTGAAGAGCCTATTTGTCTTTAGTAAATTAACCCCAACTAGAGAAAGAATAGATGAGAAGGAGGAGAAGGTGAAAAAAGGAGGAGGAGAAGAAGAAGAAGGAGGAGGAGAAGGTGAAAAAAGGAGGAGGAGAAGAAGAAGGAGGAGAAGGTGAAAAAAGGAGGAGGAGAAGAAGAAGGAGGAGAAGGTGAAAAAAGGAGGAGGAGAAGGAGGAGGAGAAGGTGAAAAAAGGAGGAGGAGAAGAAGAAGAAGAAGGAGGAGAAGGTGAAAAAAGGAGGAGGAAAAGAAGAAGGAGGAGAAGGTGAAAAAAGGAGGAGGAGAAGAAGAAGGAGGAGAAGGTGAAAAAAGGAGGAGGAGAAGGAGGAGGAGAAGGTGAAAAAAGGAGGAGGAGAAGAAGGAGGAGGAGAAGGTGAAAGAAGGAGGAGGAGAAGAAGAAGGAGGAGGAGGAGATGGGCCCCGTGGTGGTCCTATACATTCCCTAGTTTACACCTGTCTAGTCTGGGGCTCTAAATTTAACTAGTCCTTTTTTCCAGCCTGAGGCTTCTTTCTTTCTCTCTGTGTTTCCGAGCTTTTGCTCGCTGTTCTGCCTTTTTCTTCCTTTCCTTCTTCCTCTATTGTGCAAGGGTTGTTTTTTTTGTTTTTTTTTGTTTTTTTTGTTTTGTTGTTTTGTTTTTTTGTTGCTGCTTTATTTTTTTATCTTTATTTTTTCTTTTGTTTTTTTTTTGGTTTGTTTTTTTTCCTTTCTCCCCCGTTCTGCAGATAACTCCGCTCCCTCCCCCTTTTATCTGCTTTGGCCCCTGGGCCTCTTGGCTCAGGCATATCGCACTGCCCCCCGGCCCCGGCTGGGGTGACGGTGGTAATTTGTGATTAGTTCCTTTAATAGTATGTTTTCTACTATGTGCTTTATGTATACCTTTGTTTTCGCATCCCCTGCGTGGGAATTTGTCGATTTGTCTAAAATACTTTAATAAAAAATATTGTACCAGAAGGAGGAGGAGAAGGTGAAAAAGGAGGAGGAGAAGAAGGAGGAGAAGGTGAAGGTGAAAAAAGGAGGAGGAGAAGAGGAGAGGAAGGAGAGAGGAGAGAGGAGGAGAAGGTGAAAAAAGGAGGAGGAGAGAAGGAGGAGAAGGTGAAAAAAGAGAGGAAGAGAGAAGGTGAAAAAAGGAGGAGGAGGAGGAGAAGGTGAAAAAAGGAGGAGGAGGAGAAGAAGGAGGAGAAGGTGAAAAAAGGAGGAGGAGGAGGAGAAGGAGGAGAAGGTGAAAAAAGGAGGAGGAGGAGGAGGAGAAGGTGAAAAAAGAAGAAGAAGGAGGAGAAGGGGAAAAAAGGAGGAGGAGGAGGAGGAGGAGGAGGAGGAGGAGGAGGAGGAGGAGGAGAAGGTGAAAAAAAGGAGGAGAAGGAGGAGAAGGTGAAAAAAAGGAGGAGGAGGAGGAGGAGGAGGAGAGGAGGAGGGAGGAGGAGAAGAGGAAAAGGTGAAAAAAGGAGGAGGAGGAGAAGAAGGAGGAGAAGGTGAAAAAAGGAGGAGGAGGAGGAGAAGGAGGAGAAGGTGAAAAAAGAAGAAGAAGGAGGAGAAGGTGAAAAAAGAAGAAGAAGAAGGAGGAGAAGGTGAAAAAAGGAGGAGGAGGAGGAGGAGGAGGAGAAGGAGGAGAAGGTGAAAAAAGGAGGAGGAGGAGGAGGAGGAGGAGGAGGAGAAGGAGGAGAAGGTGAAAAAAGGAGAAGGAGAAGGTGAAAAAAGGAGGAGGAGAAGGAGAAGGTGAAAAAAGAAGAAGAAGGAGGAGAAGGTGAAAAAGGAGGAGGAGGAGGAGGAGAAGGTGAAAAAAGAAGAAGAAGGAGGAGAAGGTGAAAAAGAAGAAGAAGGAGGAGAAGGTGAAAAAAGGAGGAGGAGGAGGAGGAGGAGGAGGAGGAGGAGGAGGAGGAGGAGAAGGAGGAGAAGGTGAAAAAAGGAGGAGGAGGAGGAGGAGGAGAAGGAGGAGAAGGTGAAAAAGGAGGAGGAGGAGGAGGAGGAGGAGGAGAAGGTGAAAAAAGGAGGAGGAGGAGGAGGAGGAGGAGGAGGAGAAGGAGGAGAAGGTGAAAAAAGGAGAAGGAGAAGGTGAAAAAAGGAGGAGGAGAAGGAGAAGGTGAAAAAAGAAGAAGAAGGAGGAGAAGGTGAAAAAAGGAGGAGGAGAAGGTGAAAAAAGGAGGAGGAGAAGGAGAAGGTGAAAAAAGAAGAAGAAGGAGGAGAAGGTGAAAAAAGGAGGAGGAGGAGGAGGAGGAGGAGGAGGAGAAGGAGGAGAAGGTGAAAAAAGGAGGAGGAGGAGGAGGAGGAGGAGAAGGAGGAGAAGGTGAAAAAAGGAGGAGGAGGAGGAGGAGGAGAAGGAGGAGAAGGTGAAAAAAGGAGGAGGAGAAGGAGGAGAAGGTGAAAAAAGGAGGAGGAGGAGGAGGAGAAGGAGGTGAAAAAAGGAGGAGGAGGAGGAGGAGGAGGAGAAGGAGGAGAAGGTGAAAAAAGGAGGAGGAGGAGAAGGTGAAAAAAGGAGGAGGAGGAGAAGGAGGAGAAGGTGAAAAAAGGAGGAGGAGGAGGAGGAGAAGGTGAAAAAAGGAGGAGGAGGAGAAGGAGGAGAAGGTGAAAAAAGGAGGAGGAGGAGAAGGAGGAGAAGGTGAAAAAAGGAGGAGGAGGAGAAGGAGGAGAAGGTGAAAAAAGGAGGAGGAGGAGGAGGAGAAGGTGAAAAAAGGAGGAGGAGGAGGAGGAGGAGGAGGAGGAGAAGGTGAAAAAAGGAGGAGGAGGAGGAGGAGGAGGAGAAGGTGAAAAAAGGAGGAGGAGGAGGAGGAGGAGGAGGAGGAGGAGGAGGAGGAGAAGGAGAAAAAGGAGAAAAAAAGGAGGAGGAGGTGAAAAGGGAGAAAAAAGGAGAAAGGTGAAAAAGGAGAAGGTGAAAAGGGAGAAAAAAGGAGAAAGGTGAAAAAGGAGAAGGTGAAAAGGGAGAAAAAAGGAGAAGGTGAAAAAAAGGAGAAGGTGAAAAAAAGGAGAAGGTGAAAAAAAGGAGAAGGTGAAAAAGGAGAAAAAAGGAGAAGGTGAAAAAGGAGAAAAAAGGAGAAGGTGAAAAAGGAGAAAAAAAGGAGAAGGTGAAAAAGGAGAAAAAAAGGAGAAGGTGAAAAAGGAGAAAAAAGGAGAAGGTGAAGAAAGTGAAGGTGAAAAAGGAGAAAAAAGGAGAAGGTGGAGAAAGTAAAGGTGAAAAAGGAGAAGGAGAAGAAAAGGAGGAGAAGGTAAAGGAGAAGAAAAGTCAACAAAAGAAAGAAAATGACTGATCAATTGACTCGTCAATAGGTGCAAAACAGACATTTATATTTTGATTCATTTACATTGTTGTTTTGTTACAGGAGACTCACAGCACATGTAAATTACCATCTTCAGCTGCTGGGAAAGGGAAGTTTAGAATAGCAAAGTGCCACTATTAAAGAAAAAATTATAGCCATTTAAACATTTATGTTCCCTGAACTTGCCTAAGCTATAAAAGCTTTGGCATCACTTGGGCTTTTAATCAGGCAAGCAGAAACTGAAAAGTGACCCTGATCTACAAACGGTTCTAATTTGATTTATTTAGGCAGTAGTGGCCTTTTAAGGATACATTAACTCCTACCTGAAATCTACTTTAATGGTAACCGTGCATGCCATTTATCGACACTTACCGAAAGTGACCTCCCCCAATGCGCTCTTATCAAATAACTGGTAAGCCACAATGAACATAGCATCTGGGGCACACAACACCGACTCGAATGCCAGGAACTCCTGGAAGGAGATCAACCTGCAGATAACAAAATAAATACACTTTGTCAGGCAGAGTAAAAGAGGGAATAGGCAGCGGAGGGCTCAAGTTAACAAAGTGGTACATTCTGTAAACATTTTCTGTACTGCTATCTAGCCGCCAATCTGTGCACTTGTTCACCTTTTACCAAATGCATTATTGTAGCGTGTTATCTTATGTCGGAGCCCACATGTGATGACAGAGATTTAAACAGATGGAATTCCAGCATGGGAAGCAAAAAGACTAATGTACTGCTCAGGTAACACAGTCTTGCCATTTCCGATTTACATTTCGATAGTAAGTCGATCTAATGGAATTGTATTGTAATGAAACACTAATGGTTTCTGAGGAGGTTTCCAAAATGTGAACTGTTACCAGTTACATAAATCCTGAAGATTTAAATTTTAAAATCATGATATTATAGGCATGGGCGTCCGCTGAAACTTTTTCAGGGGGGGGGGGGCGCTTCGGGAGTGGCGATACACATTTAACGCGACCAGTTGGCAGTGTGAAATAGCTCTTGAGATAATTCAGCTTCACTCCATGCCCAAATAAATATAGCCTGTACAGACCCCCCTTCAGCACAGATGGACCCCCCCTTCAGCACAGACCCCTCCATTCAGCACAGATGGACCCCCTTTCAGCACAGACCCCCCCCCCCATTCTGCACTGACCCCTCCATTCAGCACAGACTCCCCCCCCATTCTGCACAGACCCCCCCCATTCTGCACAGATGGACCCCCCTTCAGCACAGACCCCCCCATTCCACACAGGCCCCTTCATTCAGCACAGACCCCCCTTCAGCACAGATGGACCCCCTTTAAGCACAGACCCCCTCTTCAGCACAGATGACTCCCCCTTCAGCACATACCCCCCTTCAGACAGCCCACGGCCGCAAGACTCTTCAACACTTCTCAATTTTCCAGGGGGGGGTCAATTGCTCCCCCTTGCCCTATGGAGCGGACGCCCATGCACACACAGGCATTCTTTTGTTAGATTTCAGCTCTCAGCGGAGAAGCCATCGGTTGTTAAGGGCGCAGCATCCAGCTTCCCGGCCTGCTCCTTAACAACCAGCTATTCTTCACACAGAATTGGAATCCGTCTGTCCAAATTCTGCAAATTTGGAACTAGTTAGAGACCAAATAAACGATACGTTATTAAATGAATTTCAATGAAATTCGTAACCATTTTATTCAGAGATGACTAGTCTGCATTCACACCAGCATATTCCTGGTGATTTTCACACTTCTTTCAGGACACTTTTTACATTTTACAAACTTTGCACAAGTGTTTTTGCACGTGTAAGATTTAGCCATTTCTTTCCCAGCCAGGGAAATCAGCAAAAAAAATTGTGAATACATGTGGGTCACTTGTTACAGGTGTCCCCACTGAGGTCTATGGGGTCAAAAATTCCAGATTATGGTAAAAAATAAAAAATAAATGAAACGCATATACTTCTTTGAGCATTGGGCATTGAGAGTACAATCAACTGAGCTTTGAAATCTGAGCAGGCACAATTACAAACAATGGGATTCTGAATCCTCAGCTATGAGCATTGCCAATGCTGACTGATACCATGTTGCTTGTCAATCAGTACAAAGGACACACCTAGACCTGCCCACTGTTTTGTGGATGGACAACCCTGCCTCCATTGTTGAAACCCTCCCACTGTGATCTGCAGTGTCTGGGAGGGGGAATCACGTGAGACACAAATGAAGGAAGATTTGGCTCAGTCAAGGGAGGTGAAGGAAGCTTTTTGCCTATTTTATGAGGCTTGTGCATCACACTTGATTTGGTATATTTTTTTCGACAAGTTGTGGAATTAGTCTTACCCATCCTTGGTTTGGTCAGCAACCCCTCCTAGTAGCTCTACGGTCTTGGGATTGTGGTGAGGATCTGTGTGCAGCCCGAGGTATCTCTGCACAAAGTCAGAAGGTGTCATGTAATCTTCCCCATCTTTCTTAACGCTGGCATACTAAGAAAAGCACAAAAGAAGGAATATGAGCATGTTAATGGACAGGAACACTACAAAGGATACATTACAAGCTCTGACATCCTTATACAGACATTAAGAAAAGGAAGACTGCAAAAGAACATTTCGATAATTTCATAATGCACTTGCTTGAAAAGAGAGCCATTATTAAAAACAAAATCTCAATCTCTATTAAAATATGAAGAAATAAAGTATTCTGTATGGCTTTATGTAAATCGTGGCTTTCTGTACATTGTACACTTATACGAAATGCAACTGTATCTAGAAATGTACCTGTAAGACGTAATAACATCACTTTTAAGGAACAAGGGTCCTGATAAATTAGGTTGCAATATCACTTCGGTTTTTGCTACAGTGTCCTCTCAAGTCATTATATCACATGGGATCACATAGCTCAAGTGGCCACTTTACTGCAATTTAAGTTCAAAAGCAGTCTAAACAATCAGACCAAAGATATCTCATGTGTACAGTGTCCGTTGTCCATAGTAACCCAATTATCCTTTATGGCTCATTTCGACCACAGTACGGATTACCAAACCCACAAATTGTATGTAAAACGGGAGCATAGCTCTATCCTATAGGCAACAGTACAGGGCACATCACTGCTGTAAATACATTGTGCGGTTATAGTGGACTCCTGTATACATTAGCAAAGTGGAAGGATAGGTGTCTTCTGGGGACATCGAATTATTACACTGTAGCTACATTTTGAATGGTTTCCAATGTCAATGATCAATTCCACAAAAAAATAGAAACCTCTTCAGCCAAGCCTTCCAGTGATCCCAGAACTTGCCCTTCTGGGTATTCATGACGATGACCAAAGATTTCACCATATGAAACGATTAATCTCTTATTCGTTATGTTATGCCTAAAAATAAATCTTGTTTAACTGGGCATTGGTTTCTTAACCTATTGTGTCGTTCTGGGAGTCCATTCAACAATTGCTGGGAATTCCAGGAGCCAGGTTGTCACCCATTGTGCCAAGCTGGACCAATGTAAGTTGGGGCAAATCAGAACTAAAACCTTTAAAATATAAATTTGCCCCCATTCACACCTGAGCTTGATTCCCAAAGTTTTTAATGCCTCCGTTTACACCTGTGCAATGTGTTGTTTGTCGCCTGAAACATAAAAAAGTACATGAGCTTCTTTGGGGCAAAATTGTGTATTTTTTGACCCCTATTAGTGTTTAAGGAGTGTCTTAAAAAAACATAAACTAGTCTTTATTGGCACAATAGACTTTTTAACATCTATGCATGCAAGGTTGATGTGTATTTGCAGCAAGTTTTGCAATTCTTAATGCATTTTTAACAAACATTAAAGCGGTGGTTCACCCTTATTGACAACTTTCCATCATTAAATTAGGCATAGTAGCGCGAGCTACAGTATGCCTGTATTTATTTTTTTAACCCGGTACTCGCTGTGAAATCCTAGCGAGACGATTCCGACTCCCCGCGGGGAATGGGCGTTCCTATCCAGAGGGAGCATGATTGACGGCCGGCTATGGCACGTCACGCTCCCCGAAGATAGCCGGAGTAGGTCTCGGCTCTTCACGGCGCCTGCGCACAGACTATGCGCAGGCGCCGTGAAGCGCCAAGTCCTATTTCCGCTATTTCCGGAGAAGCGTGACGCGCCATAGCCGGCCGTCAATCATGCTGCCTCTGGATTGGAACGCCCAGGAGTCGGAATCGTCTCGCTAGGATTGCACAGCGAGTACCGGGCTAAAAAAATAAATACAGGCATACTGTAGCTCGCGCTACTATGCCTAATTTAATGATAGAAAAAAAAAAAATGTTTTATTAGGGTGAACCACCGCTTTAAATGCTTTTTGAAATGTTCTTTTTTTTGGGAGGGCCAATGGCAAGCTATGTGTTGATATTGCCAAAAGGAGGTATCTATTGTCAAGCAGGAAAATGCGGCACGTCAAAAATACATATGAAAAGACTGCAAATAAACAAGTAAAACTTACATTAGAGGATTTGTTTCATCTTTATGTATCACCTGAGGATGGTCACTTCACTGGGTATATGTAAGGGTTTACAACCACTTCAATGGGCTGCTACGTACCGCAACACAGCCTGCATTTTTTCGCAATACAACACACAGGACATTGTGCTGTGGTGAACTGCAGCGCACAATCATTCTAAAATTGTGTTAGGGCGTCATTTACAATATTGCCAAACAATCATGCTACAGCCACATTACATACAAATATCGTATATATCCTGCTGATCAAAAGGTACACAAAAAAAAAAACTGCCAACCGTCATGTAGCTTGGTCAGTTTGGGTGTAATCTTCAAACAGATCCCAACATGTTTTAGAAGATAAATTTCCTTCTTCATTGGAAAGATAGGGTAGATCAGTCCCAAAATGTAACATGCAACTAAGGCCCCATTCACACTTGTACGACTCCAAAGTGGCGCCGATTTTGGGGTGCAACTTTGATACGACTTTGGCTTTGACCAGTGGTAATGGACAACTGTTGCACACAAGTTGCATTGTATAACATTCAGGTACGACTTTCATGCAACTTCTGAGGGTTAAGCATGAAAGTCAGACCAAAGCAATGCATGAACTACTCTGAAGTTGCTGCAACTTTAAGCCGTGGATATATGAATGGGAATCACTGGGAAACATAGGGAATGACTTGTCTTGCAGCTTTGATGTCTACGATGCACGACAAGTAGCACAAATGTGAATGGAGCCTTATTCTTGCTGCGGAAATCAAGCATCACGACCGTGGTATGTGAACACCTCAGTTGCAGCTTAAAGCGGATGTCCCCTGAAAAAAAAAAATATTAAAAGGCAGCAGCTACAAATACTGCAGCTGCTGACTTTTAATATTAGGACACTTACCTGTCCTGGAGTCCAGCACCGTCCGCGGCAGAGGACGAGCGATCGCTTGTCACTCTGCTGCAGCCCCCCCACCCCCCGCCATCCTCGGTGAGGGAACCAGGAAGTGAAGCGCTCCGGCTTCACTGCTGGTTCCCTACGGCGCATCCGCGCCCCCAACCCCAAAACGGGGGGGGGGGGGGGTGACGTCATGCCCGCAGTCTGCCCGAGTGGGTGCAAATACCTGTCTTTAGACAGGTACCTGCACCCCCCTCCCCGCTGAAAGGTGTCAAATGTGACACCGGAGGGGGGAGGGTTCCGATCAGCGGAAGTTCCACTTTAGGGTGGAGCTCTGCTTTAAATAGACGTCTTAAAACGCAGCTCAATTGCGCATTTTTAAATGCCCTTCAACCGCTAGTCTAAACGAGGCCTAAAGAATGATTTCAAGTGTCTTTTAAAGCTTTTTTTGCATTCATATTATCAAAAAAAAAAAAAAAATTGTTTTGCAACTCTGCAATGAAATAAAAATGATTTATAAGCAAACATCCCAACATGTACTCAGAACATCCATTTAAGAACGCATGTAATAATGGTAATTATAGAAAAGTGCTTTTTGTTGCTACAAAAGCTGTTTACGTACATTGAAAATGTACAGAATTTACAAGTTACGTTGAATGACAAGAATGTTCATAATAAAATCTTCCTAATTTCATCATATTCTAAAGACTCTGAATTTTGACAAACGCAGTCAGAAAAGTAACAATCCAATGAATGTTTATGTAACACCAGCTGTAAACCTTGACATAAATAAGTCATATCTCGGGGCAGGGACTCTTTCCACCTCTCAGAACGGAATCTTAGTGAGATCCTAGCAATGGGGCTCTGTTGCTGCCATAGCCAGTTATTGGAGACAAACTCCTTTCCATTAGACTGACGCTTTTCAGCACACTCACAATGCACAGGGGAACCTCAAGTTACATGTTAATTTCAAACACAAATATTTTGCCTCTCGTTTTACAAGGCGACAAGAAAGTGACAGAATACAAAACCCTTTTGACATTGATTCTATCACAGAATATGTTTTAGAAATATCGGGAATGGCGTGAAATGCTAAACGCCTACAGATTATTAAAACAAAATAAACATTTAAAAGGCAGAAAATGAGGTGACAGAAATAAAAGGGGTCCATTTATGCATTTTGGACATGTTCTACTGCACTTAAAGTGTCACCAAACCAACATCAATAAAAACTAACAATAAATGGTGCATTACATGCTGTTCATACTATTTGTTTTCTGTATTCTGCAAAAAACCTGGTTGATCCTGCTGCTCTCTATCCCCACCTTCTGTTCATGTCCCAAATTCAGCTAGGGATTTTTCAGCTATGAGGACAACTCGGAGTTTCTATGCTGAGCATTTCCTCCCTATCACATCTAAGCAGCCAATGTGACTATAGAGTCATCCATGTGGGCCTATACACAGTTGTAAATGACAGCCCACTTCCTCCCTGCTCCGCCTCCTCCATGCCCACTAACCAGCTAAACACAATAGGGGCCAGATATTACAAGTAGATTAAGTGAGGCTTCACCTCCCTTTTCCCTCCCTTTTTAAAAAAAATTGTATTTATTTTTTTTAACACAAAGGCTGCAGGGGCGTGACACAGCCTATGACTAGCAGAAATGTACCCACTCAATATTATTTCCACAAAATAAAAGATTTGATTCCAAATATATATTAATACAACAATTTAAATCAGCTTATTGACATTATTTATTTATTTTTACTGCGTATTCCAAAGGCTCTTTTTTTATTATTTAAAAAATGTGACCAGCAGCAGGACGACTAGAGGCTCCTCCTGCTTATGTTTTCCTGTAGACAGGCTGGGAAAAATGGTCAGTTTGGGTGTTATCCTCAAGGCATGGAAAAAAGTCAGCAGATACACCGCAAAGTGCGGTACGCTTTTTGAATGGCCTGGCGGCGGGGAGGGAGGAGGGGGGCCAAACTAAATTAAACAGTGTGTGTTAAGTACCACGTTAAGGTCCCACTGCACTTCCTTGTGAAGTGCTACCCAATGGTTCCTGTCTATCCCTTCTATCAAATTCCAGAGCACCTCAAAACCTGGGGTACATAAATATGCAGATAAGGTATATCTACTATCAGAAGCAAGTGCTTAAAGCAGGGGTGGCCAACCAGTGGCCATGGGGGCCACATGTGGCCCGCGGAGCCCTCTAATGTGGTCCGCGACCTCCTGCTCTGGAATGGTGGGTTGGCAGGCCCAGATCGCAGGTTTCCAACCCGCCATACCACAGAATCAGTGTTGTGAATGAAGCTGGTGGTAGAGGAAGAAAGTGGCTGCGAAGCAGAGCCCCATAAGCCGATGCTTCCACTACAGCGCCGGCTCTTGCCACAGGTGGAGTCTATGGCAAAGTTCAGCTAACCCGCAGGATAGACACAGGCGCACTACGTTGCACCGGCGGTGTGGGTAAACCATAGCACATCAGTGTGAAAGGAGTCTTGGGCCCTTTTTACACGATCAACCCAACCAAATGGGACCCTCAATTTGCCTCTATAGAGTGACAGATGTCTGTTTACGCCCACTTACCTCCAATCCAAAAAACAGAAAGGAGTTTGTCCCCTTTCATCTAGGCGGATCAGAGGGCCTATAGAGTAGCCGTGACCTGTCTAATATGCTCGCTCCGCTCATTGTGGCCCTCGACTGGTTACCAAGTTGCTTAAGTGGCCCTCGCTCTTCAAAAGGTTGGGCACCCCTGGCTTAAAGTATAACCAAAGGTAAACCAGTTCGTTTTGGACAGATTGCACAGTAATTACAGTAATTATGACATCCGTCAGGTTTTCATTGCAGTCTGTACCCGTTAGGGAGATTTACTGTAATCACCAAAAGTGAAAGTAAAAGAAAATCCCAAATTTTGAGTTGTCCCCAAAACAGTATTATAGAGGGGAAATGCTTCAACGAGGACACTAAATCTGGTGACCCCGGACACAACTAGGGATTCTACCACTTTGGAGGTATTTCCTTTCACTTTCTGTTTTGGCTATGGGACAGGAAGTGAAAAGAAAATCTCCACAATGTGACACAGATGGCAAAATAATCAGGACAGGGGTTATAATGCTGTCACTTGTGGAAGTAATAAAAAACAATTTTTGGGCTCTTGTTTGTTTGGCACGCCAAACAAGGGGAGGAGGGAAAAGGAGGAGGCGTTCAGAAAAAAAATGCATGGGTCTGGTATGGATTTTAAGGGGAACCAAGCAGGCCAGGAAAGCGTGGGGGGGGGGGGCGAAACGAGAAAGTGCCCCCTTCTGAACCATACCAAACCACATGCCCTCCCCCCTAAAGCACTGGTGGTTTTGGGGACCTGCGGTTGGGGGGCTTATTAAAATCTGAAAGGGACCCCCAGATCCTGCCTCCCATGTGAATGAGTATGGGGTACATAGTAATAGTTTTTGACAATGGTCAACGCGTTTTTTTTTTCTGAATTTTTCATTCCCGGCATACTTTTGTTTATATTTCAGCTGTCAGTGGGGAAGCCCGATGACGATAGAGGAGTCAACAGTTGTTAAGGATGTAGAAGCCGGCTTCCTGGCCTGCTCCTTAACAACCAGCTACTCTTCATACAGAATTCAAATTGGTCGATCATTTTTCAACCGATCCGAATTAAATAGTTCTGAAAAACTTGAATTTGTTAAAAAATGTATAAACTAAACTAAGTTAATTTCAATTCCGAAATTAATAACGTAACAAATCTATCTGAAACTAAACAAAACAAGTTTTTCCACTCTGCACAGGTCTTATTTCCAATCAATCTGCATCCAATCAAGCAGACCCTTGCACTACATAGTTGGTAAACTAATCTAAAAGGAGATTGTACAGCAAGATAGTAACATGTGTGGTAGACCTTAAAAGCTTATTCAATTTTTTTTAAGTTATTTTTAAAACTTTTTGAAATCAGATAAAACGAACAATCACATTGTAGAAAATAAATATCTTTATGATTGAGTAATTTAACAATTGAGCTTGAGATTTATAAATTGGAGTATCAAGTCTCCAGACAATCTCCCACCCTTTGCCAGTGAAGGTCAGCAGGAACAGGTCAGTGAGGGTCGATGTATCCGATATCCAATGTTTAAATAAAGCCACACATACAGTAAGATGTATCCATTAGCCCTCTGTTATGTGGTGTGTACAGGACGTCATAATGACAGAAATGTAAGCACGCAGACACTAAACCTGAGGAGAAACTTGAGACAAGTCATTTTGAAAATCCTTGTTTTCCTAAATATGTATTTTCACATGCAGGTTTATCACGATAACAAGCCAAAATGTATTTTAAAACAGAATGGCAGCTGTATAAGAACAAAGTGTGCCAGTTAGAGGAAGGCAACTATACAGAACTCCTTCAGGAAGGAGAGCCAAATTTAGGTCGGTATGTGTGGCCTTTATGAGCCTCAAGACGAAATGTTCTACACACTAACTCGTGTGACCTTCCTTGATGCCTGTTCCTCAGACCTGTTTTGTTATGATAGAATTGTCAATTCAGCTGCAGATACGTCTTAAACAATAAATTCTGTCTAAAAGCCAATTGCTGGCTATAGAAGAAATCACAAAAGTCAAAGCAATACAAATTTGGCACAGCTCCACATGTCAAATACATCGCAAGACCAACACTGAATGAAAGGGGTATTCCCACTTTTATTCCATGCTATGGAACTATGTGATTTTACATTTAGACCTCATTCACACCCATATGTGCATAAAAACAATTTAGGCCTTTAACCACTTAAGACCCGGACCTTTATGCAGGTAAAGGACCTGGCCAGTTTTTGCGATTCGGCACTGCGTCGATTTAACTGACAATTGCGATGTGGCTCCCAAACAAAATTGGCGTCCTTTTTTTCCCCACAAATAGAGCTTTCTTTTGGTGGTATTTGATCACCTCTGCGGTTTTTATTTTTTGCGCTATAAACAAAAATACAGCGACAATTTTGAAAAAAAAATGCAATATTTTTACTTTTTGCTATAATAAATATCCCCCAAAAAGATATAAAAAAAAACGTTTTTTTCCCCTCAGTTTAGGCCGATACGTATTCTTCTACCTATTTAAAAAAAAAAAAAAACGCAATAAGCGTTAATCGATTGGTTTGCGCAAAATTTATAGCGTTTACAAAATAGGAGATAGTTTTATTGCATTTTAATTTTTTAATTTTTTTACTACTAATGGCGGCGATCAGCGTTTTTTTTCGTGACTGCAACATTATGGCGGACACATCGGACAATTTTGACACATTTTTGGGACCATTGTCATTTTTACAGCAAAAAATGCTATAAAAATGTATTGTTTACTGTGAAAATGACAATTGCAGTTTGGGAGTTAACCCGCTAGGGGGCGCTGTAGGGGTTATGTGTGACCTCATATGTTTTTCTAACTGTAGGGTGGCGGGGCTCGACGTGTGACGTCATTGATCGTGTTTCCCTATATTAGGGAATACATGATCAATGAAGCTGCCACTGCGAAGAACGGGGAAGATGTGTTTACCCACAGCTCTCCCTGTTCTTCCGCTCCGGGGACCGATCGCGGGACTCCGGCGGCGATTGGGTCCCGCGGTCACGGAGCTTCAGACCGGGTCGAGGGCGCACGCCCGCGACCCACGGCTGGGCACTTAAAGAGGACGTACAGGTACGTGCTTGTGCCCAGCGGTGCCATTCTGCCGACGTATATCTGCAGGAGGCGGTCCTTAAGTGGTTAATATCTCCATTTCATTAGAATACAAAAAGAATATGGATCTATTCCAAACTTTACTCAGGAAGATCGAACTCATAATCCCTAGAGTGTTACAAGGGTTGCATTTAACCACTAGCCGACCAGCCACCGTCATTATACGGCGGCAGGTCGGCTCTCCTGGGCGAAAGCCCGTAGCTATACGTCCTATCGCTATACGCTCGCCCCCGACTCCCGTGCGTGTGCCCGGCGGGCGCGATCGCCGCCGGGCACACGCGATCGCTCGTTACAGAGCGGGGACCGGGAGCTGTGTGTGTAAACACACAGCTCTCGGTCCTGTCAGCGGGGGAAATGCTGATTTTCTGTTCATACACTGTATGAACAGAAGATCAGTGTTTCTCCTAGTGAGGCCACCCCCCCCCCCCCCCCCACAGTAAGAACACACCCAGGCATACTTAACCCCTTCCCCGCCCCCTAGTGTTAACCCCTTCACTGCCAGTGGCATTTTTATAGTAATCTAATGCATTTTTATAGCACTGATCGCTATAAAAATGCCAATGGTCCCAAAAATTTGTCAAAAGTGTCCGAAGTGTCCGCCATAATGTCGCAGTAACGAAAAAAAATCGCTGATCGCCACCATTACTAGTAAAAAAAAATATATTAATAAAAATGCCATAAAAATACCCCCTATTTTGTAAACGCTATAACTTTTGCGCAAACCAATCAATAAACGCTTATTGCGATTTTTTTACGAAAAATATGTAGAAGAATACGTATCGGCCTAAACTAAGGAAAAAAAATTTTTTTTTATATATTTTTGGGGGATATTTATTACAGCAAAATGTAAAAAATATTTTTTTTCAAAATTGTCGCTCTATTTTTGTTTATGGCGCAAAAAATAAAAACCGCAGAGGTGATCAAATACCACCAAAAGAAAGCTCTATTTGTGGGAAAAAAAGGACGCCAATTTTGTTTGGGAGCCACTTCGCACGACCGCGCAATTGTCAGTTAAAGCGTCGCAGTCCCGAATCGCAAAAAGTGCTCTGGTCTTTGACCAGCAATATGGTCCGGGGGGTAAGTAGTTAAATAGCCAAATCAGACTTTAAAGTGGTAGTAAACCCTTTACAACCACTTTTTGCTACAGGTAAGCCTATAATAAGGCTTACCTGTAGCTACCCAAGATATCCCCTAAACCTGCACAGTTTAGGAGATATCCCCTGTCCCTTGCATGTGCCGATGTCATAGGCAAATGTGCACTGAAGCAAACTGAAGCAGTGGCATGTACGTGCCGCTGCTTCAGTGGGTGTGGCGTTACTGGCGACACCCACGGGAGCAACGTCTTCACGGCTATGGCCAAATCACAGCGCCAGAGCCCGCGATACCCGGAACTTAATCCGGGCGAGATGTCGCCGGCCAGTGGAGGGTACGAGGGCCGCTGCGGGGGCTTTGATGTAAGGTAAGATTCATCTTGAGATAGTATGCTATGCATACTGGCTCATTAGGCCTTTGTCTTGCAGGTTTTTTATTATTTGATTTCGTTTACAACCACTTTACCCTGCATACCATTGTGAGTCACAAATATTAAATTCACAATTGATATAATGTACATATTGAACACGCCTTACCACAGGGCTTGACAAATTTACTTTGAATGTAGGAGCCAGCAAAAAAAAAGTTAGAAACCATTTATTTAAAAAAAAATTCCATAGCTTGGTTTTTCAGCACCCGTGGCAAGTAATGTGTCCCCTAACTTATTTACAGCAGAGCAGTCAGCCAATAACCCTGACATAACGCCAGGTTATGGGGTGGCTGGATAAAAACCTGATAGAGGATTGATATGAATTGAAATGTATTCAAATTATTATATTTCTGTAAGCTATTGACTTATATCCTGCTATTTTAATACAAATGTATGTATTTATTTTATTGAAAATAAACTTAAATTTGAATGGAAAAAAAAAAAAACCTGATAGAGGGGGAAACTCATAATTATGACGATCAATGCTATAGGTCTGATATGGCAAGGCAATTGTACAAGGTCTGATATGGCAAGGCAATTGTACAGAGTTTTTTTAAACTTTGCGCGCTCTTGCTGTGATCGCGCTTTAATAATAAAAAATAAAAAAAACGTTGGACCCAAGATCCGAGGTGTGCTAGCAAATATATTTGTTGTGGCTTTCATGATCCAGTATCCAGCTGGTGGTTGCTACAGCACCCAGTATCCTGAAGCTTTCCCCAGGAACATGTGAAATAGAAATTTGGATTATTTCCTATATATGTTTGCCTAGGAACTGTAATTTGACAGCATACATGAGATTGTACTACATTGTATGATTCCTATACTGTCTCATGTACATTGCTGCATATGTTTTAATACAATTTTATCTGTTAAAAAAAAAAAAAAAATGCTAAAAAAAAAAAAAAAGGATTATATATATATATATATATATATAAATATATATATATATATATATATATATATATATATATATATATATATATATATATATATATATATATATATATATATATATATATATATATATATATATATATATATAAGAAAATAATAGTTATAAGTGAAAACTACTGCAAGTACATTATCCTACACGGAACCTTTGACAATCAAAGACGGCTTTGTGCTGTAGATTACACAAATCGCCAACATCACTTTGTCAGACTTGAACCATTTGTAATGAAACAGAACACTCGGTTTTCCACATGCAGTTATTGTTAAGTGTTTCTCTTCAGAACGCCCTGTAACTAAACTTAGAACAGAGTCATTAACCTTTGCCAGGTGCTGACCTCGAAGCCTTGTGACCTACCGCACTGTGAATAGGACAACCGGGCCTTTCCCACTATAGACATTTCCATGTCATTGCACAAGGACACTTTAAAATGGGACGGAGGGGATACACACGACGATCAAGACTTTGATAAAAAAATTGGCATTTGCCTTGTTAAAATACAATGCCCACTGTAGGCGGATGTAGCCATTCTACCCAGTCTATAATTGCTCTGTCAATACACCCGGAGTGAGCAGATCAATGCTGGAAGGAGCTCAGCAGTTTATTTACACAAAAGTTATTTAACGATCAGCGATACACTGGTGAATTGGATCTTTAGTCAGGACTATACTAATCCAAAAAACAAAGATTATTTTTACTGCTTGCTTGTAATTGTTCAGTGGGGAGGTAATTTCTTAAATCCCCATTCACATGTGTTGGCCGACGTGCAACAAAACACAAGGGTATTACCATTATTTTTCATGGGGACCGTTTATACCCTCTACACTTCACACCTCATGCACACAGGTACAGTCATTACTTCCCTCTTTCAACCCAACTGCTACAGACGAGGTTGCTAAATTACTTGCTACCGTCCATCTCACCACCTGCACTCTGGATCCTGATCCCTCACAAATGCTACGTTCACCCTTTGGCTCTATTCTACACTCTCTAACCCACATCTTCAATCTCTCCCTCTCTTCTGGCATCTTCCCTAACTCTTTGAAACATGCACTAGTCAGCCCTATACTTAAAAAGCCCTCACTGGACCCATCCAATCTTGACAACCTACGCCCCATCTCCTTGCTCCCCTTTTTATCCAAACTCCTTGAACGTCTAGTCTACAACCGACTGTGCGTCCACCTTGCTGATAATAACCTTCTTGATCCCCTTCAGTCTGGATTTCGTCCTCAGCATTCAACAGAAACTGCTCTCCTAAAACTAACAAACAATATACTAACGGCCAAAACTAAGGGACACTATTCTGTACTTCTACTCCTGGACCTCTCTGCTGCCTTCGATTCGGTTGACCACCCACTCCTCCTCAAAAAACTCAACACCTTTGGTCTCCGTGACTGTACTCTTCGCTGGTTCTCTACCTACTTATCCAACCGCACCTTCAGCATTACTTACAACTCTACTTCCTCCTCTCCTCTTCCATTCTCTGTTGGGGTCCCCCAAGGTTCTGTTCTTGGACCTCTCCTATTTTCAATCTACACCTCCTCCCTGGGTCAGCTCTACGCTGACGACACTCAAATCTATTTCTCTGCCCCTCAACTCACTCCTTCATTTTCCTCACGTATCACTAATTTACTATCAGATATATCACTTTGGATGTCACACCACTTCCTCAAACTCAATCTATCCAAAACAGAACTTTTTCGCTCCCCCACGTGCCTCTTGCCCTGATCTCTCTGTCAAAATTGATGGCACAACTATCAGCCGATCCCCACATGTCAAGGTTCTAGGAGTAGTCCAGGACTCTGAACTGTCCTTTAAGCCTCACGTTCAATCACTGTCCAAATCCTGCCGCCTCAACCTTCGCAACATCTCCAAAATACGCCCCTTTCTAACCAATGACACCACAAAGCTCTTAATTCACTCCCTGGTCATCTCTCGCCTTGATTACTGCAACTCCCTCCTCATTGGCTTACCTCTGCATACTCCAACCCCCCTTCAGTCCATCATGAATGCTGCGGCCAGACTCATCCACCTTACCAACCGCTCCGTCTCTGCTACTCCTCTCTGTCAATCCCTCCACTGGCTTCCGCTCACCCAACAAATTAAATTCAAACTACTAACAATTACCTACAAGCTCCCAGCTACATCACTGACCTAGTCTCTAAATACCAACCTAATCGTTCTCTTCGTTCTTCTCAAGACCGCTTACTCTCTAGCTCTCTCATCACTTGATCCCATGCTCGTCTCCAGGACTTTTCCAGAGCCTCTCCAAGCCTATGGAACTCCTTACCCCAATCTATCCGCCTATCTCCTTCTCTATTAGCTTTTAGAGGATCCCTGAAAACCCTCCTCTTTAGAGAAGCCTACCCTTCCCACACCTAACAACTGTATTTTCATTTGAGTCCATCTGATCATCTCCCACAGCTATTACCCTTTGTTCCACATGACCCTCCCTTCTAGATTGTAAGCTCTAACGAGCAGGGCCCTCTGATCCCTCCTGTATTGATTTGTATTGTGACTGTACTGTCTTCCCTGATGTAAAGCGCTGCGCAAACTGTTGGTGCTATATAAATCCTGTATAATAATAATAATACCAGCATTTCTCTTCCACGCATCTTGGGAAAAAATACAGCTGTCTTGTTTGGTGCCCTAGACTCCAATGGCACATAAACACATGAAATCCGCGTAGGGTGACAACACTGCTCCCTCACCTAGTATGGTAGGTGAGCTTTGTCACCATCGGACCCAACGGTAATACTGGCATGATCTCAAGGTGAAAATAAAGGGAAAACAATTTGAAGAAAACAAAATGAATGCAGTGCTCCTCAAAATCACAAGCCAAACCTGTAATGCTGCTGGTAAGTTCTCAGGTCATTTAGAGCCCAGGGTGAACATACCAAACTGCTCAGGATGTATGAGCATTATGTGTAAACAAATATCCCCTCACAGAAACACTGATCTGTATGCTTACCCCCTAAGCATAAATACCCCTTAAGCATAAATCCCCCCTGCTCCAAATACAAATCTTTGCCCCCCCCCCCCCCCAAAGGAAGAAAAAAAATCACCATGCCCAGCCCCCCTAAAATTTCCTCTTCTAGAATAATACTTACACCCCGACACCCACCAAATTTCTCCTTCCAACACAAACCTCACTCCCCCAATCTTCTTGTGGTCCCCCTCACATGATACCAGGGCAGCTGCCTCTCCTGCCTCCATGCTGCTGGTGACCACCTATTGTGGTTACTGTTCTGACTGGCCCACCTTCCTACAGGTAGGTGAAGCTGCACATCACAGTAATGGGACTAAAGATAATGCAGGCGAAGCAGAAGGGGGCAGGTTTTAGGTAGACTGTGAAGGATAGGAAAACCTGGCACAAGGTTACTGCTTTTTTTGGCAAGGAATGCTTGTTAACCACTTCAATACCAGGCAATTTCGCCCCTTCCTGCACAGGCCAATTTTCAGCTTTCAGCGCTGTTGCAATTTGAATGACAATTGCGCGGTCATGCTACACTGTACCCAAACTAAATTTTTATCATTTTCTTATCACAAATAGCGCTTTCTTTTTGTGGTATTTGATCACCTCTAAAAAAACTATGAGATGTCAAAAAAAAATTGTTTCCTCCTTCACTGATGGACCATACTGATTGACACTAATGGACACTAACAGATGGCACTGATGACCAGCACTGATGAGTTACTGACAGGTGTTACTGCTGGGCACTGTGATAGGCACTGAGAGACTTTAAGGGGACACTGGCAGCCAAAGGGCACATCTGATGGGGGCTGTGCTGATAATCATTGTGTTGATTATCAGCACAGACCACCCCCTGACAGGGAGATCTGCCAATCGGCTCTGCCTGTTAGAGCAAACCGAGGAATGCTGTTTACTGGCATTTCCTGGTTCACGCGACGATCAGCTGTGATTGGTCACAGCTAATCACGTGGTAAGAAGCCTCTGTGAGGGTCCTTACCACGATCGGAGATGCGGCGTGTCAGAGTAACACGTCACACTAGCGATCGACCCACCAACATGTTATCCTGCTGGACGCCCAGTCAGGATAACAGAACCACAGCCCGGCCATCAATCTGCTATAGGCCGGACGGGAAATGGTTAAAATTCAGATTCTTTTAAAGGGTATCTCCACTTTCGTGGGGAAAAAAAATAGCAAAGAAAGAAATAATATAGTGAATACAATTGCGACACAAGTCATATTGTAATTGAATGTTATAAAAAATTACCTTTCCTTTTCAATCTGCAGCCACTCTAATTTTCCAGAAAGTACAATGGAATATGGCTACCTGGAGTTCTGTACACATAGGCCCGGATTCACATACATTCGTGCATATTTATGCCGCCGTAGCGCATCTCCTTTGCGCTATGCCGATGCAGCGCAGAGGCAAGCATGGAATTCAGGAAGCCAGTGCTCCCCAAGCTGCGTCGGCGTGGCTTAGATTTCGAAGGCGTAAGCCGACGTAGGTGGAAGTGGGTGTTACCCCATGCAAATGATGGTCCGAGCGTGGAGCAGTGTTTTACGCCCGGCGTATCATGAACGGAGCATGCGCAGTGACGCGGACGTATGACCGCACCTCTGTGCGCATGCTCACAACTACGCCGGCGCAACTTCCTGGGATACGCCGGCCCACGCCGAGCACATGAATACGCCCAGCCATACGCCCGTCCGGCGCAAAAGTACATCCTGCTTGTTTCCCCCCTGAAGCAAAGTACCTTTGTTGAGCGATGGCTGCTGCTAAGGAGAGGAGGAAGAGAATTTTTTCTAAGGAGGAGAGGGCTATCCTGATTTCGGCAATAGCCAACTTTGATGTGTACCTCCATGGTGCCCACAGTGCCAGGACCAGCAGGGCAAGCAAGAGGGAGATCCTGGAGAAGATCACCCTGGATGTCACCTTGGGCATGAGACCAGGACCCCCGACGATATCAGTAAGAAAATCAATGATATGAGACGTCGGGTCCGGGATAAGCTGACCAGTATGAGGAGGCATGCCAGGGGCACAGGAGGAGGACCAGCTTCTGCTCTGCGGTTGACTGATGAGGAGGTCATCGCCAGCTGTAAGGAGCGGGAGCAGGTGGAGGGCATGGAGGGCTTTGACTCCAGTGAGCAGGACTTGAGGACAGGTAAGTGTGTTTTATCCCCCATTCGGTGTGTAGCTTGTGAGGGGGTGGAAGGGAACATGTGACAAGTGGGTGGGTCCACCAACATGTGAATGTTTTGTATCATCCACAGATGTGCTGGAGGGAGCTGGGGCATCTGCTGCCGGTGTCCAACCCATGCCATCCCCGGAACATCCTGTGCCTCATCCCGACCCCCTGGGAAGCCCTGTAATATTGGTGGAGGGGACTGCCCACACCTCTCCTCTAGGAGGTTGTTGTGGAGGAGCCGGTGGATATCCACCAAGAGGAATGCCTCTATTATGAGGAGGCTTCCACCTTCCCTGGACCCTCAGACACCTCCTCGCCCATCAGGTCTACCCCCTTCAGGTCTACCCCCTCCGGACGGGCACAACCCTCTCCATCTCCCAGGAAGGCTCTACGGAAGACCAGGGGTGTACCCGGAGCCCTCCTCGGCCCAGACCCAGGCTGCATGCACATTGACTGTGCAGCAGTGCCTCGCTCAGCAGGCTGAGCAGAGCAGCTCCATCTCTGACAGCCTTCAGGATGTGAGTGCCAACTGCGCTGCTATGGTGACCTGCATGGGTGATCAGGCACAGACCCTGGAGGCCATGCGGCAGCACATGGTGGCAGGGGGTCCCTCACCATCTGGTGACCAGGGCTCTATTGTGCAGGCCAGCCTGGAGCGACATACCCTGGCCATTGGGGAGCTGCAGGCCACAGCAGCAGGCCTCGTGGCAGAGGTGAAGAGCCTAGGAGTGGCGGTACAGACCAACACTGCTGCCATCGAGGCGGAGGGACGGCAGACCAGGCGCCACCAGCGGCACACCACCACCCGCCAGCTGCGGATGCAGAGTCAGACGAACGCTGTCCTCACCCGCATTGCCCTTGCGTTGGAGGGCGGGCAGCCAGCATCTGGCAGGAGTGACAGAGCAGGGAATGATCCTCCTCCTGATGCCCCACCCGAGGCTCCCCCCAGACAACTGAGGAGCCGGAGCCGTGGCACCATGCCTGGCCCACGACAGGGCAAATGAGTCCTTTTTTTTGTTGGTTTGCTCAGATTATGAGCTTTTATTTTGGGGAGAGATGTGCACAGAAGGATGTGCCGTCCTCCTATAAGGGCATGCCATGTCGGCTAATGGCATGATCCCTTTTATTTTTTTTGTAGTGACTGCACACAGTCAGTGGTGCAGGCTACAGTGTGACTGGTGTGTGAATGTGTGGGTGACATTCCTGCCAGCAAGGCGTGTCACCTTGGGTTGTCAGGGAGAGGTTATCCCCACGACCGTGTGATTGTGGTATGAATGGACAGCAACACCATTGGGGCCTTGGTGTGGCGTTGCTGCTCCCAAGTCCTGCATGGTGGATTTGGGCTAAACCAATGTGAAGTGGATGTGGTGTGTGTGTGAGCTAGGGACCACAGTGGTGTGCATGCGTGTATTCTCCTTGTGCCATGATGAATGTGTGTGTTTAACGTGCAAAGATGCGTTCCACGAGGCAACTCCTGACTGCTGTTCCCTCAGCAGACGGGGTAGCCTTGGTTAGGGGGGGGGGGGGGGACTGTCTGGTTCGGGGGTCAGGTCATCACATATGTCAATCTCCAGGCCCTTTCTCATGGCGTAGTTGTGCAGCTAGCAACATGCACCGATGATCTGGCACACAAAGTTTGGGGAATACAACAGGGTCCCCTCGGACTTATCCAGGCATCGGAAACAGGACTTCAGGATGCCAAATATGCGCTCCACCACTGCATGGGTACGTATGTGTGCAGCATTGTATCTTCTCTCTCCTCTGGTTTGGGGATTCCGGTATGGAGTCAGAAGATGGGGCCCAAGTGCATATGCAGAGTCACCTGGAAGGGAAAAAACACAGGAGGAGGTTAGTCGTGCATGTGCCCCTCGTGATGTCTGCATCATGGGGTCGGACAGTCATGCCTGACACCCATGTCACTCACCAACCAGCCAGCTGTCCCTGTACACGTTCTGCTCGAATTCTGTTGGGATGTTGCTTTGACGGTATATGTAGCTGTCGTGGCTGGCCCCTGGGTGTTTGGCACGGACGTGCCATATGAGGCATTGGGCATCGGCTATCACCTGTACGTTGATGGAATGGCACTGCTTACGATTGCGGTATATGTGCTCTGTGGCACGGGGGGGCCGTAGTGCCACATGTTTTCAATCAATGGCCCCCACGGTGCGTGGGAATCCTGCAATTCTGTAGAAATCCTGCATTGCCTTCTGCCGCAGATGCTCATTGGTGGGTTTGATGATGTAGTGGGAAATGCGTGTGAGGATTGCAGGGACAACCTGGTGCACGCATTTGCTCATGGTGGATTGTGACATCCCAGACATGACTCCACTTGTACGTTGGAAAGATCCACTGGCTACTCAGGCTCACTATGAGCTAATGTTAGCACATAGGAAAGGAACCATATGTAAATTCATTAAAAATTGGAATGAATGGATTACTCATCCTAGGGCCTCAAATTTTCTGAAGAATTTTAATAATTATTAAGTGTGTTCCTGAACGACTAGACTCCTAAACTAGACCGGATGTAAAAGATAACTTCCTACTCACCTTCCCCTCCCCTCCTTCCCTTGATACCCCTTTATGTTAATTTTGATTTTATAATATAATATAAGATAATGAGCCATAATCCCTTGTTTACAGCATGATCCCGTTGGGGTAAACAGGGATTGCTAGTTACTTGTTTAAGCATCTGACCACTATCCAACTGGACTAAGGCCCTATATGGGTACTGTTTAGTAAAATGATAATTTGAAGCCTACCCAGGCACACTGTTGAACACAAAGTATGACTAAGAAACTGTTGTATTGTTATGACTCTTATTTGTGCTTTATTGTGTATCTTTGAAAAATACAATAAAAAACATTTGAAAAGGAAAGATCCACTGGCAAGGAAATGCAGTGTTGCTAGTACCTTGACCAGTGGCTGCACTGCATGTGAGCGTTGTGTCTGGCTGGTGGTTTCATCATGCAGGGCTGTGGCTAATTCCAGGATGGCATCAGGACTGAATCTGAAGATGCGATACACCTCCGATTCCCCCATGCCAAAGACGTTCATGCGCGTTCGATATATCCTCTCCCGTGCCCTACTCCGTGCCTGTGGACACAGTAGTGCTATGACCATGGATGCCCCTGGCATGTTGGCATACATATGTGTTGTCCTGCAAGTGTGGTTGCTCAGCTCGTCCGTAATGGTGCTGCTGCAGCCGCTCTCAAGCTGACCTGTGCACGTCTGTTGCTGAGATACGTTGGCGCAAGTGCTTTGTGAATCCGGGCCATAATGTGTACTGATCACCCCCAGAAACATAATTTCCTGCTTGTGTTATTGGCTCACCAATTTTCCCAGAAGTCTGCCTAAGTTACAAGTCAGATTTCAGGCATCCTCTGCAACAAAAAAAAAACATTTTTGGTGAGATACTCCCAAAAGGAACACGTCTAAAGGGATGCAGGCCCAGCAGCTTTCCTCATTAGAGATCTGCAGCTGCACAGCTGACAGATAGTTATGAACCACTCCCATTAGATCCACTCAGAACAGAGGCACATAGAAACAAACAGTGATTTCTTCAGAATACCAAAAAGGTAGGAAATCTGCAACAAAGGTTGCTATAATCCTTGTAATGTTTCTCAACAAAAGTGGAGTTACACTTACAAAAAATGGTCTATAGATTACAGTTATGGTAAAGGAACGTTATCATGAGAGAAACACTAGCTTTAACCACCAGGGGCCCACGCTATAGTCGAATGACAGCTACTGCGCGGACCCCAATTGCTGGGAGTACATCAATAGACGTCCTCCCCTTTGCGCACGCGCGATCACAGAGTCACTGAAACATGTTATATACCTGAAGACGTGTCAAACGAAACGGACGTAGAGGCATCACCTGGTCACGTACTGAGGTCACCTCCGGTTCCCTTTGGCTCACTGCGGTGCAGGGTGGTATGCATGCCAGCGCACACACACAAGTCGGGACCATCTCCACCAATTTGATTCTATGCCATACAGCCTCAGTGCCGGGCCTTGGGCACTCCTAAAGCAAGCAGCCATTTGGCTTTTTATTTGAACATTTTTAAGTTTAATAACTGGGATTACACTATTTTGGACCTTATCTTCTTATTTGCATATGCCGTCCTGAGTCTCCATGGGTTAAGAGGTTGTTCCATTATCTGCTTATTTCATCTGTTAATAGCAAAGTCCAACTTGCTATGAAGCACATTTGACCACTTTTTTCAGTAAAAGGGTCAACTACTTGTGGCAAGCTGCCATCTTTTGAGCACTTTTGTGGGTGTCCTTGTGAGTCGGTGAAGGTGGATGACAGGTCCATGTCTGCTCCTGCTCTACTCTATGGGGCAATCATATGAAAACAGAGCGCCTGTCTGTTTCCATCCGGTCCGCCTATAGTTCTACTTTAAACTCTTAACAGAAATGCAAAGAAAAAAAAAAAAAAAAAAAAACACACACACACACACACACGTAAATATGGTTATAAATAAGTTAATATTAGTAACACAGCTACTATAAATTTTTTAATGCACCTTAATGTTAGTATCTTGCAACCCCCTGCACAGCAACAGACTGGGAGAGGGAGGCCTTGTGCCAGAAGCAAATCAGGCTCTGCCATGGTGCACATGTGCAGGCAGGGAATGTGTTGGCAAGATAAAGCAGAATGATATCCTTGTCTGTGTTCTGCTGCTCCTTCCCTGGCCCATCAGCAGGTTGGGGGTGTGTTCTTGAGCAAGCTGCGTATTGCAATGGAAGTAGAGGACCTGGCAGTGTTGGTTGGCTGGAGTGTCTGAGCCAAAACAGTAATTAAACAAAATCCTAAATCCTTTGGTATGTTCTCCTTGTGTTAGCATGGGTGTCCTCTGGTTTCCATCCACACTTCAAAGATATGCTGGTAGGTTAATTGGCTCCCATCTAAAATTGGCCACAGTATATTTGACTGAATACGCCGCAAATGGCTGCCTCGTCATCTGCCTGGACAGCAGATAAAGCACTATACAAATTATTCAGTAATTAGCAGCTTGCCTGGAGTTCATTAAGGCAGACAATTTCATATTTGACTCGAATTTACATTTATTAATCTCTCGTATAGTTAAACAGGAAGAAGACCCTTCTGGAAGCTCATGTCAAGTTAAGGAATGTTCTGTTCCTGGCAATGGAAGAATATAACACTCAGATTTTACGACACGGCACGCAGTGAATAAGCAATATGCTCATATTTTTAAAGCATCTCCTTTTGTTCCACGTCTGTAATAGAACAGCAGCTGCCGCATTGTATAGAATGTACAGGTTCAGCTGCATCTTTCTTTTGTGTTGTCTTTCTTATATGCATGTTCAGGACCACTTGCTGACTACTGAATCCAATTGTCTGAGTGCAACTACAGGCAGAAAACAATAACAAAGCAATAGAGTTCTGAACAAATCCCAGCAGAGGCCATCCATAAATAAGATTACCAAAGCCCACACGCCGCGCATTTTCAAAATCTAAACAATACATACACACTCTTGGACAAAGACGGAATATCGCCAAGCCCACATAGCACAGAACTTAATCTACGGAGAAAGCACTTAAAGTATTGCAGGATTGATGCCAAGTGGATCAGGGAAGAAAATTTTGCATTTTAACATACTTGTTGAGGTAGTCTTGTTAGCTGCATTTAGAGAAAAAAAAAGCAATACCCCAATACAGTTATCTATATTGAGGTCTCACTTTCTAACACAGACAATACATCTAATTGAGAGGTTTAGTAAGGAAGAAAAGGTACTTATCAGTACATAACCTGCAAAATTAGGGGTACAACACAATGGTCCATTATACCAAAAAGTGGAACTGTCATTTTTTTTTTTATTTATAACCAACACCTTGCAAAAGAAGGTAGATAAATCCCAAGTTGTCAGACCATTTTTTGTAAGGGTCCTTTCACACGGAGCGGACCGTTTTTGTGTCCGCTTCGTGTGTGTCCGTCGGCTCAGCGGGGATCATCCGTAATCCCCGCTGAGCTGTCGGCGGACAGGGCGGTCCGCGCACACTGTGCAGAGACCGTCCTGTCTTTCCTCCGCTCTCCCCTATGGGGAATCGGATGAATACGGACCGTCTGTCCGTATTCATCCGATCCGCCGGACGGAAGAAAAATAGGGTTTTCTTCCGTCCGAAAAACCGGATCTTTGCGGACGTTAGCGGATGCATCATCCGCTAACGTCTGCAATCCCATAGGGATGCATTACAAGTCCGTAAACGTACTTGTAAAAAATGGACGAACGGTTCGCACATGTGAAAGGGGCCTTAAAGAAAGAAGTGTTCCTTGAGCTGGTGCTGTCTGTCCTAGTTGAAATCTGATGTTTAGGTTCTGGCTTCACTCTTGCCTGTACCGTTGTTTCCTAAGCTGGGTGAAAGATTGTCCCTGACAGTTTCTGGATGAAGCTTCCAAAAGATAGAGCAGGAGCGTCAAACACTCACTTATGAATATTAATCATGCATCAGCCAATCCCTGGAAAGAGGCACCCAGAAGATGGCTGGGTAGGTGATAAATGTGAACCCTAGGCAGAGTGTTTGTTCCTTTGCTGGGCGGGATCCTATTCTCCTGGTGCTGCTGCCCCTGGGAAGCAGCTAATGAGAGAAATGTTGTTGTTTGGGGCCTTTAGAAGATTGCTAAAGGATTTTTCTGGAGGCCACTGTTCTGAAGTCCTGATCTGAAGAAGGAAATTCTCCCTTACTGAGGAACTACCTGAGAACGCAAGGTGCCAGTCAGCTCCTGGGATAAGGTGAGCAAGACCAAATGCAGAACTGTTTCTGCAGCTATAAGGATTTGTGCTAGAAGTTTGTACTCCTGTTGATCGTTTTGTTGTATCCTGAAAGCCTCTCCTATTTAAAGCAATAAATTCTAAAAAGACAAGACTCATGCAGGCCATACACAGGTGAATTCCGAACAAATTTTCTATTAGAAATGTTGTAATCCATTGATTTTAAAATTTCGGCAAAAAAAAAAAAAAAAAGTCTTCAATTTCACCTTGTGTTGCTACAGAAAATAATTTGTGGCCGGAAATCTTTTCATTCTAGGAAATTTTCATATTTTGCGCTCATGCATATTTCTTTTACGATTATATTTCTTGCACAATTCTCCCATCATTGATTAGAAAATCATTAATTTTTCAAAAAATATCCAACATGCCAGATCAATCAAAATCGATGGCCACATGGTGCAAAATTTGAACAAAAAATCTTAGTTACAATTTTTGAAAGAAAAATTATTCCGGAATTCGACCCATGTATGGCTGGCTTTAGACTGAGCCTTTATGGTCAGTGTGCTTGGAACTGGGTCTGTGGCAGGCAACCACTGTACTAGAAAGGAAGACCTGGGCATATACTCAGGGACGCCTTTAATGGTGAGAGCTATATACACACCTGGCGTGGATTGCACAGTTAAATGCATTAGGGAGGCCTTGTAAGTAACGGACGTGGGATGTCAGATGCTGCACCTCTGTGTAGAGAAGGTTGTTGGGCCCTCCAATTCCTGCTGTATTGATTTGTATTATAACGGTACTGATTGCTCCCACGTTGTAAAGCACTGCGCACTATTGGCGCTATATAAATCCCGTAAAATAATAATAATTTAAAATAAAAGTCCCCTTTCCAACTTCTTGGAAACATAAGGGTATAAATGTCAGGTGTTACCTTACCATCAGATGAACTAAAGAAGCCAATTGGGCAAGTTAAATAAAAAAATAAATAAAAAAAAATCAGCCTGTCCAGTTAAGTTTGAATTACAACCACTAGATATCCCATGACCTAGATGACTGAAACTGAGTGGTTTGTATTGTTTCTTCACCCTCGCCTTGCTTAACCACCTCAATACTGGGCATTTTCACCCCCTTCCTGCCCAAGCCATTTTTCAGCTTTCAGCACCTGAATCAGAATCTGAATGACAATTTTGCGGTCATGCAACACTTTACCCAAATGAAATTTTAATATTTTTTCCTCACAAATAGAGCTTTCTTTTGGTGATATTTGATCACCTGTGCGGTTTTTATTTTGTTCGCTATAAACAAAAGGACAATTTTTTATTTTATTTTTTTAAAAGCAATATTTAACTTTTTGTTATAAATATCCCCCCCCCAAAAAAAAATAATATTTTTTTCCTCAGTTTTGGACGATATGTATTCTTCTACATATTTTTGGTAAATAAAAAACGCAATAAGCGTATATTGATTGGTTTGCGCAAAAGTTATAGTGGCTACAAAATAGGGGATAGATTTATAGCATTTTAATTTTTTTTACTAGTAATGGCGCGATCAGTGATTTTTATCGTGACTGCGATATTGCAGCGGACACACCGGACACTTTTAACACCATTATGGGACCATTCACATTTATACAGCGAACAGTGCTATAAATATGCACCGATTACTGTGTAAATGTGACTGGCAGGGAAGGGGTTAACCACTAGGAGGCGATCAAGGGGTTAAATGTGTACCCTAGTGAGTGATTCTAACTCTAGCACAGTAAAGACTTCTTAAAGAATAATCCCAGGCATTGACATGTTATACATAGGTACATTGGTCCAGCTTGGACCAATGTTACTACTGTATGTATATGACATACCTAGACGATGCTGCTGGAAGACGGTGTTATCCCACTTGTTTCTGGGTCCCGTGCTTGAGCGACCGGCCTTATGCATTGTGAATACAGGACAGCAACTTTACACTGGCACCATTCAGAAAATGCCTTACATTTTAATGAATGCAGAGCACTCTCTGATAGAACGAGGTGGAGCATTGATATCACAATATCCACCTCAATCAATAAAATAACGGTCTGCATTAGTTTTGGAAACTTTCTCTGAATGGCGTCTATGCCAAGTGACTGACTTGTATTCACAAGGCATCGGGCCAGCCGCATGTGGAGATCACTGGAGTAGCGTTGTATACTTCAGTGATTTTCAGCTTCCAGAGCAGTGTTAAGATCAACGATAAACCATTTCTTAGTGGCATGTTTCCAGTGACAAAAACCTAAACAAAAAATTACCCCTTATTTTCGTTAATTGACAAAAACTATGACGAAAATCAATTCCCATTTCCATCAACAAAAGAAAATGTAACGAAATGTGAGGGAGGGATATTCACCCAAGTGAACGTCTGGTTTCCTCAGAGCTCCACCTGTAAAGCTAGTGTTTTCCCTCCCAGTAAGCAAGGTAGTGATCGTAGCGTGCTTAGCGGTGTGGTGCACTTAGCACCATTTACAGGCCTCCTCAAACGACTGTCCAGAGCATCATGCATTAAGGTGAAAAAACACCTGGCAATGACGGCCCCCCCCAGCCCCCCTGTTTACTTACACGAGCCCCTTCACCTGCTGTGCGTGTCCCCCGGCGTCCTCTTCTCCACGATGTCTGGCCGTTGACTGGATAGATTGATGCAGCCATTGGCTCTCGCTGCTGTCAATCACATCCAATGATGCAGCCGCCAGGGGGGCGGGACCGAGTCATACACTCTGTGTCTATGAACGCAGCGTATATGACAGGGAGCGCGCCCGCAAGCTAACACCCTTGGGAGAGAGCTTCCCAGAGGGGGGGTTAGCTATTGCAGGGAGGAGCCGAGATAGCCACCGAGCGACCCCAGAACAGGGGGATCGGGGCCACTCTGTGCAAAACGAACTGCACAGTGGAGGCAAGTATAACAGGTTTGTTATATATATATATATATATATATATATATATAACCCTTTTAATACCATAAATAATAATTTTTGATCATTTTTTTTAGTCTAGGGGTACGAGTTTGAAAATTCTAGAGAAATGCTTACATGCATTACAATTTAAATAAACCCATTAGATTTTAGACTAAAAATACAACTAAAACTTTAACAATTTAGATGACTATAACTAAAAACTGCATTTTAATCAAAGCACTGAAACGCAATCAAAATTTGACACCAAAATTAACACTGTTCCAGAGGCATCGTCCACATATGGTATACAGTATATGCACCAGTGTAGCTACCGGTATGAATAACATTCTGATGCCTAGAATTATTCTTTAAAAACTTATTGCATCACATATTCCAAAAACAAGGGGATTATTTCTCATTTCATTGCAGTGGGTGGAAAAATGCAAATTTGCCCCTCTGGCCAGATGCAAATCCAGAACCATTGGAACATACTGCTACTATAACCTAATATTATAGAGCCATTTTTCCCAAACTGTGTCAAGTTATCCGCTCATCACCAGTGCAGTATATGGAAACCAGGTTATCCATCGACTAATATCTAGAACCCAACGAGAGAGAATAACCAAACCTTTCGGATTGCTTTAACCCTTCTCACCATAACCTGTATTTTTTTTTTTTAGTAAACCAAACACCTACGATTAACTTATTGTTATTGGGGTCTCTGTGCAGATTATTTCCTAGATAGAAAAAAAGGCGGGTAGGTAGCGCTAAAAAACCCACACAATTTGAATTTGGTGTAGATATGAATATAAATTAAACCCAACATAAATCGGTGCAAAACCAAAATTGGAGATTTTTATATATATAGAGAGAGATATAATACCCCTCTCGAGAGATAATAACAAATACCATACAAATAAATTAATTAATTACATTTAATGTCCAAAACGTGATGCTTTTGGAATGTCCAATTCATATGGTGATAACAAAAAAAAATTTATTTTTTTTTTTCACTTGAACACATTTTTGTTATCACCATATGAATTGGACATTCCAATAGCATCACATTTTGGACATTAATTTAATTAATTAATTTGTATTGTATTTGTTATTATCTCTCGAGAGGGGTATTATATATATATCTCTCTCTCATATATATATATATATATATATATATATATATATATATATATATATATATATATATATATATATATATGAGAGAGATATATATAATACCCCTCTCGAGAGATAATAACAAATACAATACAAATTAATTAATTAAATTAATGTCCAAAATGTGATGCTATTGGAATGTCCAATTCATATGGTGATAACAAAAATGTGTTCAAGTGAAAAAAAAAAAAAAAAATTTTTTTGTTATCACCATATGAATTGGACATTCCAAAAGCATCACGTTTTGGACATTAAATGTAATTAATTTATTTGTATGGTATTTGTTATTATCTCTCGAGAGGGGTATTATATCTCTCTCTATATATATAAAAATCTCCAATTTTGGTTTTGCACCGATTTATGTTGGGTTTAATTTATATTCATATCTACACCAAATTCAAATTGTGTGGGTTTTTAAGCGCTACCGACCTCCCTTTTTTCTAAGATTTTGGTTTAATGAGTATCACATGTTTTTTAGGTGTGCAGCTTTTAGTTTTTTGTTTAAAATTCAATTTTTAAATATCAAGTTTTTTCTTAGCACAGTATATCCTCTTTGTTTACTGTATTCCCTAGATAGACCTGTTTACTGTTCTTTTTTAGCACCTTTTTTTTTTTAGCACCTGCCTCTAGGGCCGAGTATTTTGGCTGGGACCAGAGGAATTTTTGATTCCTGGACTAAGGGCTGGCCATCGTATTGCATGATGGTCACTTTCACTCTCCCTCATCTTCCTTCTCCCCCACTTTCTTTTATTTACCCCTGTGTTGTCACTTTTATGTATTTTTTTATTTGGTTTGCACGTTTGTCACAGTGTGATAAGTAGGGTGTGGGTCTTCGGGCCTGCCCTGAAAGTCTTGGGAGTGGGTGAACATGGCCTTCTGGCTTAGTTCGCCCTGCTCTCATGGGGTCTCCCTTCGGGGGAGCCCCACCTAGTACTTGGGTGGGTCTGTTTAGGCAGACCATCCAGAGAACGTGGTCCATCTGGTTTCAGCCAGATGGACCATGTGAAGTACCTTAGTCCCTGTCTGGAGCCTAACACCCCGGGGGATCAGGGTTAGGTCCTTCCTTGTGGAGGACAAGTGTAACACCCGTTGGACCATTTTGTGTTTCACTCTTTATGTGTGTGCACATTTTTTTTGGCACCGGGTGGAGTTTTTGGGTGTGTTTCACACACCATGGGCAGTTCAAAAAATAAATAAAAATCTGTTCTTATCAGTTACCAGTGGAGGCGCTGTGCCAACTGTCCCAGCCTACAGCGGAAGGTTGGGGTGGCGGTGGCTATGCAAATCCACCAATGCGATGGTAACCTGGAAAGTTGGCATCAGGGGGAGCCGATATTGGACTGCTCAACGAACGGAGGGCCAGAAAATGGTTGCCTCTTGAGTAAGCCAGAAGGCTTACCCCCTGGTAGCTGCACTGGTCTGGTCATAAACAGGGTTCCTAAAGAAGCCGTGGTGTATGTGCCCCTGGAGTGCAGTCCAGGGGTGCTATAATTCTCACTGTGAGTAGGGTGTCACCCTGAGTTTTACTGGCACCTAGGTCACTGCGCCATACACACTTTTTTCACAAATGCCTCTTTTAGCTAGTACCAGAGGAATTTTTCTTCCTGGCCGGAAAGCCGGCCATTGTATTGCACCTTGCACTTTCTCCACTTCCCTTTCCGCACTTTTATGTTTGTTTGTCGTGTTGGTCACTGTCTTTTTTTGGTTGTTGGTGTACAAGTTTTGTTTCACGTTTGACTGGTAGGGTGTAGGTCCTCGGGGCCTTCTCTGAATGTCTTGTGGGGGGGGGGGGGTGGACATGGCTCCCTGGCTTAGTTCACCCTCTCATGGGGTCTCCCTACGGGGGAGCCCCACCTAGTAATTGGGTGGCTCCGTTTTGGCAGACCTCCCAGAGAACAGGGTCCATCTGGTTTCAGCCAGATGGACCAGTGAAGTACCCCAGTCCCCGTCTGGAGCCTAACGCCCCAGGGGATCAGGGCTAGGGGCCTTTCTCTTTGGAGGACGACGACTATGGGCCAGATCCACGTAGCATGGCGCATTGTTGCGTCCGGCGTATCGTATCTCTGATACACTACGCCGTCGTAACTTACAGCGCATTTTCCTTATCCTGAAAGAATTTGCACCCTAAGTTACGGCGGCGTAGTGTAACTTTGGCGGCATAAGGGCGCGCAATTCAAATGAATGTGATGGGGGCGTGTTTTATGTCAATACGTCTTGATCCAACGTAAATTACGTTTTTTTTTTTTAACGGCGCATGCGCCGTCCGTGGGGGTATCCCAGTGCGCATGCTTGAAATTAACCCGTAACAAGCCAATGCTTACGCCGTGAACGTCATTCTACGCAAAGCCCTATTCGCGAACGACTTACGCAAACGACGTAAAATTTTCAAAATTCAACGCGGGAACGACGTCCATACTTAACATAGGATACGCCTCATATAGCAGGGGTAACTATACACCGAAAAAAGCCTTACGGAAACAACGTAAAAAAATGCGCCGGCCGGACGTACGTTCGTGGATCGCCGTATCTAGCTAATTTGCATACTCAACGCGGAAATCGACGGAAACGCCACCTAGCGGCCAGTGTAAATATGCACCTTAGATCCGACGGCGTACTAAGACGTACGCCAGTCGGATCTAGCCCAGCTTCAGGCGTATCTTGTTTTGTGGATACAAAACAAAGATACGCCAGAGCAAACTAGAAGTTACGCGGCGTATCAATAGATACGCCAGCGTAACTTCTTTGAGGATCTGGCCCTCTGTGCACATTTTGTGTTTTACTTTTTGGTGTGCACTTTTTCTTTGCACCGGGAGGAGTCTGAGTGTGTTTACAAAAAAATAAAATACAATTCCTACATAGAACCTTAAACACTTTACTGTGGAGGTCTTCACCGAGTGGACTGTCCAACACCGCTAAGCTTTTCTTCCCAGTCGGCCAGTGCATCTGTTCTGAACTCCATTCGCTCAAATGAAGTTTAGGCTCTGCATGCACTGGAGGCTTAATGACAAACGGAGGACTGTGAAAGAAAAGCCGTGTGGTACCAGTTAGGCCTCACAGCAAATATCTTCCATGGGAAGTGTACAGGTAAGCATAGCCTACTTGAAAAAAAAAGCAAAGAGGAGGTTTACTAAGAATAAGTGCACTAGAATTGCACTTATCGTTTAAGAGATAATCTCTGTTGCAAATACAGGTGCAGAATACATTAACATGTCTAATTTGACTAAAGGCTGCATATGCTGTTCTGTCTATACCAGTGTTCCCCAAACCTTTCCATATACAGTGCCATGAAAAAGTATTCATACCCCTTGGAATTTTCCAAATTTTGTCATATTACAACCAAAAACGTAAATGTATTTTATTGGGATTTTATGTGATAGACCAACAAATAGTGGCACATAATTGTGAAGTGGAAGGAAAATGATAAATTGTTTAACATTTTTTTACAAATAAATATCTGAAAAGTTTGGCGTACATTCGTATTCAGCCCCCCCCCCCCCGCGAGTCAATACTGCGTAGAATCACCTTTCGCTGCAATTACAGCTGCAAGTCTTTTTGGGGATATCTCTATCAGCTTTACACATCTAGGGAGTGAATTTTTTTTCTTCCATAAAGGCGAGATTTGTGGCGTGCACGACTAATAGTTGTCCTGTGGACAGATTCTCCCACCTGAGATGTGGATCTCTACAGCTCTTCCAGAGTTACCATGGGCCTCTTGGATGCTTCTCTGATAAATGCTCTCCTTGCCTGGCCTGTCAGTCTAGGTGGACGGCCATTTCTTGGTAGGTTTGCAGTTGTGCCATACTTTCCATTTTCAGATGATGGATTGAACAGTGCTTCGTGAGATGTTCAAAGCTTGGAATATTTTTTTTATAACAAAACCCTGATGTAAACCTCTCCACAAGTTTATCCCTGACCTGTCTGGTGTGTTCCTTGGCCTTCATGATGCCGTTTGTTCACCAAGGTTCTCTAACAAACCTCAGAGCTTCACAGAACAGCTTTATTTATTCTGAGATTAAATTACACACAGGTGGACTCTATTTACTAATAAGGCGACTTCTGAAGGCAATTGGTTCCACTAAATTTTAGTTGGGAGTATCGGGGAATGAGTAAAAAATGCACGTCACACTTTTTGGATAATTATTTGGAAAACGATTTATAATTTTCCTTCCACTTCACAATTGTGAAGTCTATCACATCAATTCCCAACAAAATTAATTCACGGTTTTGGTTGTAAATTTCAAGGGGTATGAATACTTTTTCAAGGCACTGTAGCTGAACTCCAGTAATCCATGTAAACTTAATAGTTTGTAGTACACCGTCCCCCCCCCCCCCCCAAGCCCCCTTCCATCGCATTTCTATACTCTGATTCATATTAAAGCCCGGTACACACTCAGCGGGAACACCCCAGTGGGTCAACCAGAAAAAAAAAAAAATCTGTCAGCTCCGATTAAAACCGATGTACCAACAATCTGTCGCTGAGCTGTTTTCTGACAGGAGGATGGCCCCCACAAACACGCCGATCACGCCAAGCTGGCCAAACAAGGTTTTTTTCTACACTCGATCAGTAGGTTGCTGGATACATGTAGTGATACATTTCTGGAACAATACAGGCAGACAGAAGGTTGCTACATGTGGAAAACCAAGGTCAGCTGAATCCCTATTTTAGTATTGTTGGTTTTACTAGTGGGTTGTATCCACTGTTGGTTTGTTTCTTATGTCACAAAGATATCCAACACCTTCGACAAAGCTATAATGTAAGGTTCTAGTCTTACCAGTGGACTCTTCAGTTTTTATCTATTGTACATTCTGAAGAGTCCAAAAGCAAATCAAATTCATAAAATAATTGCCATTATTGCTGGATGGAACTGGAAATTTTGCTGAAGACATTGGAGCCATCATGTAAAAAGGGAATTTTAGTTTTAAGTGGAGCTGACTTTGGGCATTTTAAAACAACTAGGAAATATTTTTTTTCCTGCGTTATAGCTCAGCTGGAAACTGTTAACCAGTGGCGGTGTGTCCATAAAGGGCGCAGGAGCACCGCCCCATCTCTCCTGCACCTGTGTACAGGGCCGGCGCTAGCGCAAGGCAACATGGGCACTTCCCTTACGGCGCCGGCCTGTGGAACAGGGCAGAAAATTAAGTGGGTGTGCGATGGGTGCGGGCACCGCTAACACCGCCCGCTGCCCCAAATTGATCAGCGCCTCGCTCTGTGGAGCGGACTGAAGCCGCCGGCGCCTCCTCCTCTCTGTTTACATCCAGTGAGGAGGAGGAGCCAGAGGGACACACACTGATGTGTGTACATGTCTGCGGCCGCGCTGTTCTGAGGTCTGCACGTGTACTGTGCTGTGCACGCTACTATTTTAAGTAGATGGACATGTGCGGGGGGGGCTACCTATGCTGATGGGGGGGTGTGTATACTGCGGGGGTCTCTGTACTAAGGGGGTCTGCACTAAAGGGGGATTCTGTACTCATGGGGGGGGTGTGTATACTGTGGGGGTCTGTACTAAGGGGGGATTCTGTACTGATGAGGGGGGTCTGCACGAAGGGGGATTCTATACGGCGGAGCAACGGACGGACCGGACCAGCAGGCAGTGCGGCGTCATCCTGAAGGAAACGGCGACCTGTTGAGGGACTCGGGAGCCGCCCGGTGCACAGATTTGGAAGTTGGAACCGAGCGAGGAGGCGTTTTCGGTTCACCCTCTCATGGTGACCCACCCTAGACACATCGGACTCGTATCGGGATCGGGAGCTGGCTGAAGTGGGAGCGGTATGTAATATAACAAAGACAAAGTGCACGTGGTATGCTGCATATATATATATCCTCCATTCTGTATTTACAAAGTGCATTGGGTATATGGCTCCTGGGACTTAAAGTGGTAGTAAACTCTTGTCTACCACTTTCACTTACAGGTAAGCCTATAATAAGGCTTACCTGTAAGTATAAAGAATATCTCCTAAACCTGTACGGTTTAGGAGATATTCCCCTCGCAATGCGCCGCTGACTGCAGCGGCGCATGCGCAGCGGGGATCTTCTCCGTCGGTGTGGACCAGGTAAGATCCCCTAACCTAGTTCCAAGGTAAGTATTTCATAATAAGCTAGTATGCGGTGCATACTAGCTCATTATGGCTTTACTACCGCTTTAAGGGTTGTAAGGAAAGCAATTTAATTTTAATAACAGGATTCTTGGTCCACCATCATTCAAGAGAGGTCAGTCTCTGGGAAGGAATCATATTGCATACGATTTCTAAGGTATGCTGGCCAATATCACAGCTTACAATCAAAGCAGTGAAACCGGTTTATTAACAAGTTATAACATGCGAACATTCTAATATAGAGTGGATGTGTGCATGATAAACAAGAAATAATCAGAAGCTAATTTATTTTCAAGCAGACACTAAAAATGAGAAAAAAAAAAGAGAACTAACTGACAGCACAGTGTTAAACATCAACTAAATCAGAATTAAGCACTTACCGTATATACCTCGAATGTAAGCCGAGTTTTTCAGCACATTTTTTTGTGCTGAAAATGCCCCCCTCGGCTTATACTCGAGTCACTTTTTTGCGCCTGATCTCCCGAATTTTGGGGACCCGGCCGGCCGTAGGTCCCCTGGACCCCAACTTAGCACACATGTAGCCCCACTCTTCCTCTACAAGTGTGCAAAGTTTGTTGTCTGGGGGACCCACGGCCGGGGAGCACAGATTTTTCAAATCCGGGCACCCATTCTATAGACTCCCATGTTAAATGGTAATTTCTCCGGTCAATTTGGGGACGCGGTACCATCCGGTCGTAGGTCCCCTGGACCTGGAACTTTGCACACATGTAGCCTCATTTCTCCTCTACAAGTGTGCAAAGTTTGTTGTCTGGAGGACCTACGGCTGGAGAGCACCAAGTGTTCAAATCCGGACACCCCTTCCATAGACGCCCATGTTAAACGTCAGTCTAATCATGGGCACAGTGAGGCATGGGCACAGTGAGGCATGCAGATGGACACCCTAGGCTTATACTCGAGTCAATACGTTTTCCCAGCTTTTTGTGGTAAAATTAGGTGCCCCGGCTTCTATTTGGGTCGGCTTATACTCAAGTATATACGGTAATTCCCATTGGAAGATTTCCCCTCTTTTCTTGTTCTAGTGACCACTCAGAATTTGGGTTTTATTTCACTCTCAGTGATAACAGTAAACAGGACTAATAGAGAGGGTGACTCCCCTAACAGGGGCACAAACAGCAATAAAAACCTGACAGGTGTTCCAGTTCCTCCCCACTATCGAAAAATAAAATACATTGCACACGGTTGCAGTGAAGCCCCAGTCACTGGATTTGGTTGGGTTGCTGTGAAGTAGAGCATGGCGGTCATGGCATGTGCACACTCCCAGCTGCTGTTTTTGCTGCTTTAAATCGGTTGTAAACCACTGGGTGCATTTTTTTATAGGCCTGCAAGGTAAAGGCATAATGTGCTTGTATGCATCGCATACTAGCACATTATGTGAAACTTGCCTGAACACCAAGCATTCCAGCGCTGGAGGTCGCTTCCATCTTCCCCCGTCTTCCTTCCGGGTCAACGGACTTGTGACTGGCCAGAGCCGCGATGACATCATTCCCACAAAGCTGCCTTTTACGGCACAGGATTCCTTTAGAGCGCATGCGCAGATGACACCATTAACTGCATATAGTAAATATCTCCTAAACAGAGCACGTTTAGGAGATATTTTCAGTACCTATAGATGACTTGACTAAGCGCGCAGTGCGAAACATGCCGTCACGTTGACAGGACAACATTCAGGATCTGTCTCCCTGTGCCTCTGCTCCACCCCTATCCCTTGGTTACAGCCTAGTCCGTCTGCGCAGCGATAGACGTCATCACCCAGAGGCCGTCACTTTCAGGAACTCCGCAAAACATCCGGTTTTGAGCCACAAGCCACTTCCTGCATCATACAGAGGTTCCCCATGGATCGACCACCCCGCAACTGACGGCTGTTTTAACTTCCCCTGCACAGTCTTCACGCACAGAGATCCACAGGAACTCCGGTTAGCTTTCCATCCATCCAGACAAGGGCAAGAGGTTCCCTCATTGTTTAATCTTTGTGCGGTCTTGGCCATTCGACCATCGTATCATTGGCGCATAGTGACACATCTGGGACCTTTCCATCCAGAGACAGGCAGAACCGCATGGGTACATTACATCTGTGTTTTGACACATTGGAACTCGGTTTGACAGACACCATGTAAGATATTAATTGTTTATTCCAATAAACTGTATATCCCTTTCAAGGAATATGTAGAGGCTGTTCAAATGATTTGATTATAAAACTGTCTTCCTTCAATAATTACATCAAGCTGTTACGGAGTCTAAGGGCCAGATTCACAGAACAAATACGCCGGAGTATCTACTGATACTCCGGCGTATTTTCAAATTTGCCGCGTCATATCTTAGTTTGTGATTCACAAACAAGATACGACGGCTTTTGGCTAAGATCCGACAGGCTTACGGCTTCGTACGCCTTCGGATCTTAGGCTGCAATACTTCGGCCGCCGCTGGGTGGAGTTTGCGTCGTTTTCCAGCGTCGGGTATGCAAATTAGCATTTACGGTGATCCACGAACCGACTCGCGTGCGTAACGTCGTTTTTTCCCGTCGCAAAGTTTAGCAATCTTTTTCATTGCTTAACTTTACACCAGCCATGTTAAAGTATGGCCGTCGTTCCCGCTTCGAATTTAAAAAAAAAAAAAAAAATTTCGGCGGAAGTACATTACGCACGTCGCCATTCACAAACACGTCGGGGCAACATAATTTTGCACAAAGCACGTCGGGAAAATTGCGAACGGAGCATGCGCCGAACGTTCGGCGTGGGAGTGTGCCTAATTTAAATGGTACACGCCCCATTTGAATTAGGCGGGCTTGCGCCGGACGTCTTTACGATACACTGCCGCAAGTTTGCAGGTAAGTGTTTTGAGAATCAGGCACTTGCGCTGAAAACTTGCGGCGGTGTAACGTAAACACGATACGTTACGCCGCCGGAGTTCTACGAGAATCTGGCTCTAAGTGCTTAAGGAACCTTTCTGTAGACCTACAGTACCTATAGATAAAGCCTCATTGTAGGCTTTCCTACAGTATAGGTACAAGGACAACAATAACGTTTACAACCACTTTGAGGGAGAGCAGTAAAACTATAGCTAAAAATTTCCTCCAACTTGGACATTTCAACAGAGTTGCATAGTCAATGCCCTTATTTTTTTAAACGCTAAATGGAAAATAATATTCAATGCTTTGCAGCCCCGACTTAAATGTGTTTTAAGAGCCATATTATGGTGCGTTTATAGCTTTTCAATAGAAGTGAATGGAAGTAGTTGCAAACCACCAATTGTCAAACTTTTCAAGCAGCATTATTTTTGCCTCGCTATGAGACAATGCTAACATTGCCATGTTTACACCTCCATTTGTTCCCCATTTTAACAACTGTAAATCAGGCCATAGACAAGTCGTAAACATGCGCGTTGGGAGCCAAGGATTACAGCACAGAACTCTGAAGAAACGCCATGGATATGCCGTTGCTTCAGGGCACAAGCACCGGTGATGTCACTGGCTGCATATACAATAAATATCTCCTAAGCGTTGCACATTTGGGAGATATATACAGACAGGGCTGGTGCAAGGATTTTGGACACCCTAGGCAAAACCTCAATTTGCCACCCCGGCTTTACCCCTGACTCCACCCTTTTTGTCCTGCCCATCTATACCCCCACCTTTTTAATGACGTGCTCACCAAATGCAGCCTTACCAGTGCCCATCAAATGCAGCCTCACCAGTGCTCATCAATGAATGTTTGCTTGCTTCCATTTATTTGGGAGTAAGAATGAGCTCCAGCGTGTTCACATAGTACACGTGCAGAGCCCGCCAGGAAGTTTGCACGGCGATGTGCCAATCACAGCCAGGGAGACATTTCCTGATCTCTGCAGCCGAGCATCGGGTAATGTCTCCCTGGCTGTGATTAGCACAGCGCCGTGCAGACTTCCTGGCGGGCTCTGCACGTGTACTATGCGAACACGCTGGAGCTCATCCTTAGTTGGGACAGACACGGTCGTCTGCTGCAGTTGCTCCTCTGATACTATTTGCAAGCGAGTGGCTTGCTAATGCGGAGACGTGGGTGGTCAATTGCTGCAAAGAGAATAGAGTGGGAACACCAGTGGCCCTAGGCAGCAGTGCGTCTTAGGCGGTTGCTTAGTTTGCCTAGTGGTAGAACCGGCCCTGTATACAGTACCTATAGGCAATTCATGCATGGGAATTTACTCCCACTTTAAAGGAGAAGTTCACCTTTGGGAACATATTACATGTTCCACCCATTTTAGGGTGAAACATGTTCCCACTCCTGCAGCAGCACCCCAAATCCCCCCCCCCCCCCCGTTACAGTGAGCCGGGGATCTTCTCCCCGCTATCACAATTTGAAAAGAGCATGACAGAGATCTGTGAATGAATGAACTACAAGAACCAACAGCCGTTAAGCGCTCTGGTAGTTCATGGATTCTTCCTGTCATTGTGAAACGAAATGGCATGCCTGTATGGGGTACAAGCAGGAAGATACACTGACAGTCTGCAGGAGCCCTGAATTGCACCTGTGATCTGCTGATCGTGGGTGCAATGCTTGACAGGTTCCTACAAAAAAAATGATGTGCATTTATTTATTTTTAAAGGGTGAACTTATCCTTTAAAGCGGGGGTTCACCCTAAAAAATGTTTTTTCTTTATCTACCATCCAAACCAGCATACTAGCGTCATCTACAGTATGCCTTTTTTTTTGCGCTGTACTTACTGTTTAATCCGTCACTTTAGTTTCGACTCCGGCGGGGAAATAGGCGTTCCTATGAAGAGGGGAACATGATTGACGTCCGGCTATGGCGCGTCACACGTTCTGAAAATAGCCGAAATAGGACTCGGATATATACGGCGCCTGCGCAGTCAGCTCCTCGTCTGTGCGCAGGCGCCGTATAGCGCCATGAAGAGCCGAGTCCTACTCCGGCTATTTTCGGAACGCGTGACGCGCCATAGCCGGACGTCAATCATGTTCCCCTCTTCATAGGAACGCCTACTCCCCGCGGGAGTCTGAAACGAAAGTGATGGATTAAACAGTAAGTACAGCGCAAAAAAAAAAAAAAAGGCATACTGTAGCTGGCGCTAGTATGCTGGTTTGGATGGTACATAGTTGTTTTTTAGGGTGAACCTCCGCTTTAAGTAGCATTGATAGGTGGTCGGGAAGCAGTAGAAACGTAAGCCAACTGCCTATTTGTTAACTCCTATGTGAACAGGGCCTTGGGCTATGTCTACAGTTGCGGTTGGGGGCAGTAACAAACACGCGGTTGACCTGCGTTTTTACTGCCCTTCCCTTAAACTGTGTGGCCACAGTAGGAATTGTACCCCTTGTTGCACCTGATTACAGTGAACAGGGCCACTCTGCAAGCGCTCCACAGTGTTGTAGTTAAGTAGTGTGGTGTTCCAAGGGGTTAAAGCAGGAGGTGAGGAAGCAATACAAAGCTTCCTTAAAGCGGGAGTTCACCCATAAGAACATTTTTTCAAAAAATCCCCTTAGATTCCTGCTCGTTTTGTCTAGGGGAATCGGCTAGTTGTGTTAAAATATGAGCAGTACTTACCCGTTTTCGAGATGCATCTTCTCCGTCGCTTCCGGCATATGGGTCTTCGGGAGCGGGCGTTCCTTCTTGATTGACAGTCTTCCGAGAGGCTTCCGACGGTCGCATCCATCGCGTCACTAGTAGCCGAAAGTCGGTGCGGCTCTATACTGCGCCTGCGCACCGACGTTCGGCTTCTTTCGGAAAATCGTGACGCGTTGGATGCGACCGTTGGAAAGCCTCTCGGAAGACTGTCAATCAAGAAGGAACGCCCACTCCCGCAGCCCATACCTGGAAGTGGCGGAGAAGATGCATCGCGTAAACGGTAAGTACGGCTCATATTTTAACACAACTAGCGGATTCCCCTAGACAAAACGAGCAGGAAGCTAAGGGGAAAAAGTGTAATTTAGGGGTGAACCTCCGCTTTAACACCTGTCAAATGCTTTCTGAAGAGTGACTCGAATGTGGAACGCTCTTCAAACACTAACCCTAGTGTGAACAGCTTCAAGGGTGCTCAAGGGACAAGCACGTCACCATTGAATCTTGTAAAAAAATTATTTGACAATTATAATTAAAACAAAACAAAAAAAAATCAATTAGACAATAAAATGTCTCCTATAGGTCTAAATAGACTCTGCAGGGGTCTATACGAGTATATTATGTATTAGAGGGAGTAACATACTGTATACCTCTGTAGAGTCTATTTAGACATATAAGCCCTCCTTCACATTTGACTGCAGCTTTGCAATTGTGCGACTTCATCTGAAATCACGCGATTTTAAAGCCGCATTTCAGTGTGACTTGGAAGACATCTGTGCAGCTTCATGCACAGATGTCTATGCAAGTTGCACTCGAAATTGCCAAAAAGTAGTACAGTAGCTACTTTTTTAAAGTCAGCGTCGCACTGATCTGAACAGTGCAACTGCAAGCAATAAGGTGCAATTTGACCTGTCAAATCGCACGACAAGTCTCTCCAATGTGAACGAGGGCCACAAGGGATTTTATGGTCTTATTTATTTTTTGTTACTCTTGATTGTTAAATAAAAATTCTACAAGTTTGAATGAGGACTTACTTGTTTCTTGAGCACAATGAAAGTTCATTTATTTTTTCCTACATAAGTAATGAGGGGGCAGTGCTTGTACTCAGTGTAAGACAAGGTCATCCAGCACCCAGGGCAAAGATGCCAAACTGCCCTGCTGCCCCCAGTCCCTTAGGTTTAGGGTCGGGGCACCCCCATCCCTGCAAAAAACCATCCTCCTGCCCACCCCTTGTCCCGGTCTCCACTTTTCCTTGCTACACCTCAACTATAGTGAAGAATTCCTAACGGAAAAGATGAAAAGGAATGCAGCCGCCATGTCTGCAGATCGTCAAGCTGCGATAGATAACATTTTATTTGTTGGGTTGAATGACAAACCTGTCAGCACACATGGAGAATACAATGCAGAAATTGAGGCCGTCTTCCCCTTACCTGCAGGAATATATTCTTCAGCTCATTGGGATCGGCTCTTTTTGTGAACTGTAATCAGAATCAATAATGAAAGGGTCACTGGGGGGTCTGTAATATACATGGGGAACGTCATATGACTGTCAGGCAAGAAGCACACACACAGTAAACTGATTGTGAGTTCACCAACACAAAATTAATGTAATTCACAGCAAAACCCACCTGATCAGGATGGATCCCTTAAAGAAGAGTGTCCCTATCCCCCCCATCAGGCTGGATCCCTGATAGAAAAGTACCTCCCCCCTTTAGGTTGGATCCCTGATAGAGAAGTGTCCCACATCAGACTGGATCCCTGATAGAGAAGTACCCCCCCCCCCTCCCACACCTGATCAGGTTGGATCCCTGATAGAGAAGTGCCCCCCTGATCAGGTTGGATCCCTGATAGAGAAGTGCCCCCCTGATCAGGTTGGATCCCTGATAGAGAAGTGCCCCCCTGATCAGGTTGGATCCCTGATAGAGAAGTGCCCCCCTGATCAGGTTGGATCCCTGATAGAGAAGTGCCCCCCTGATCAGGTTGGATCCCTGATAGAGAAGTGTCCCACATCAGACTGGATCCCTGATAGAAAAGTGCCCCCCCCCCCCCCACACCTGATCAGGTTGAATCCCTGATAGAGAAGTGCCCCCCACAGGCTGGATCCCTGATAGAGAAGTCCCCCCCCCCCCCCCATCAGGTTGGATCCCTGGTAGAGAATTGATCCCCCATTAGACTGGATCCCTGATAGAGAAGTGCCCCCCCACACCTGATCAGGTTGGATCCCTGGTAGAGAAGTGTCCCCCCCCCCAGACTGGATCCCTGATAGAGAAGTCCCCCCCCCCCCCTTTCAGGCTGGATCCCTGATAGAGAAGTGCCCCCCCCCCCCAATCGGACTGGATGCCTTATAGAGAATTGTCCCCCTCCCCCTTCACCTGTGTGTACACAACAATGGCATGGATGACATTCCCACACATGGCTCATGACGTCATCAGTGACAACACACAAGCAGCATTATAGAAGGCACAGCCAGGGGTGACACCCCGCCCTCTGTATCCCCGCACAGACACATGATTATCAGTCTGATCATGGCATGCATTGTACTTCCAGGCCGGGGAGGGGGTCTCACTGACGGTTAGGGACAAGCGGCTGCAAAGCACGGAGCGGGGATTATGCGGGAACAGCAGAGAGATCAGAGTCACCTTGACCGCCATGCTGAGGCTGTGTGATGTCAGAGCTGGCAGAGGCGCGCTCCCGGGCGGGGACGCGCACGGTCGGGTAGTCTCGGAGGCGGAGGTGGGATGTTGGCTGTGTGCCGCCCGGCGCTGTCAGTGTCACCTCGGTAAAGCGGCTCCAGGACTGTGCTCGGGGGAAGGTGGGACTGTCTACCATAGACTCCCCCTCCTCTCCGCACAGCCAGAATAGGCAGTTTTATTTATATGACCGCCGGAGACTGACACCTCAGGGTGTCCCGCACACGGCTCGGGTGTCATGTTCCCAGGTCACGTGGTGTGTGCGGGGAGAGAGGGCCACACCACGTGCGTCTGCATTACATTCTATGGAGACCTGTCAGCTGTACTGGACAGCTGGAGCCAATCACAGAGCACACACAAACTTAGACACGCCCACTCATGGACCTCCTGACCTCACCACCCAGATCTGACCAACTTCACTGGGCATTACATCACAGCATCCACATATCATGACGTCATCCACATACACCCCTCACATTTATGTAAATATTTTATTATATCTTTTCATGTGACAACACTGAAGAAATTCAACGTTGCTACAATGTACAGTAGTGAGTGTACAGCTTGTATAACAGTGTACATTTCTGTCCCCTCAAAATAACTCAACACACAGCCATTAAAGCGGTGTTTCACCCTAAAAACAAGTTTCTATGATAACATCAAGCATACTAGCGTGAGCTACAGTATGCCTTTTTTTTTTTGCGCCGTACTCACTGTTTACTGCCGTAATGAAGTTTGAGACTCCCCGCGGGGAATGGGCGTTCCTATGCACAGGGAAGATGATTGACGGCCGGCTATGGCGCGTCATGCTTCCCGAAGATAGCCGAAATAGGACTTGCCTCTTCACGGCGCTATACGGCGCCTGCGCACAGACATCGGAGCTGACTGCGCAGGCGCCGTGAAGGGGCAAGTCCTATTTCGGCTATCTTCGGGAAGCATGACGCGCCATAGCCGGCCGTCAATCATCTTCCCTGTGCATAGGAACGCCCATTCCCCGCGGGGAGTCTGAAACTTCATTACGGCAGTAAACAGTGAGTACGGCGCCAAAAAATAAAATAAAGGCGTACTGTAGATCGCGCTAGTATGCTTGATGGCATGCTAGGAAAAAAAAAATGTTTTTTAGGGTCAACCCCCGCTTTAATGTCTAAACCGATGGCAACAAAAGTGAGTACACCTCTAAGTGAAAATGTCCAAATTGGGCATAATTAGCCATTTCCCTCCCCGGTGTCATGTGACTCATTAGTGTTAAAGGGCTCAGGTGTGAATGAGGAACAGGTGTGTTATATTTGGTGTTATCGCTCTCACTCTCTCATACTGGTCACTGGAAGTTCACCATGGCACCTCATGGCAAAGAGCTCTCTAAGGATCTGAAAAAAAAAATTGTTGCCCTACAGAAAGATGGCCTAGGCTTTAAGAAGATTGAAACTGAGCTGCAGCACGGTGGCCAAGACCATACAGCGGTTTAACAGGACAGATTCCACTCAGAACAGGCCTCGCCATGGTCAACCAAAGAAGTTGAGTGCTCAGCGTCATATCCAGAGGTTGTCTTTGGCAAATAGACGTATGAGTGCTGCCAGCATTGCTGCAGAGGTTGAAGGGGTGGGGTGGTCAGTGCTCAGACCATACTCTGCACACTGCATCAAATTGGTCTGCATGGCTGTCATCCCAAAAGGAAGCCTCTTCTAAAGATGATGCACAAGAAAGCCCTCAAACAGTTTGCTGAAGACAAGCAGACTAAGGACATGGATTACTGGAACCATGTCCTGTGGTCTGATATGACCAAGATAAACTTTTTTGGTTTAGATCAGTGGTTCTCAACCTGGGGGTCGGGACCCCTTCGGGGGTCAAATGATGATTTGCCAGGGGTCACCAAATCCTGGGCTGTTCCTGAAGCCCACACAACTCTTCCAGCTTTTTTGCAACCACCCAGTCGGGTGGAGCCTGTGGCCACCTAGCTGGGCTGTTGCTGGAGCCCGTGGCCACCCACTCAGCCTCTTTGCAGCCGCCCATTCAGTTCACAGCATGGTTGGGGGACACAGACTAGAGGTCAGCTAACTGGTGAGGGATGTGAAGTGGGAGGGGCTGGAGGAGACCTCAGATTTTGGCATAGGTGAGAGAGATAAAAGGGAAAGTAAAGAGAGCAAAGGGAGAGTGGTACATCCTAAAATGTACCATAAGGTTTTTTAATACTGTATAAGTGGAAGGGACTCAGGGAGCGCTAAATATCCGTGGGTTAGGGGCGGAAAATCCTTGTCTTGCCTTGGGTGCTGACAACCCACACAACGGAAATAATTTTACTGTTAGGGGTCCCCACAACTTGGGAAATGTTATCAAGAGGTCACGGCACTAGAAGGTTGAGAAGCACTGGTTCAGATGGTGTCAAGAGGGTGTGGCAGCAACCAGGTGAGGAGTACAAAGACAAGTGTGTCTTGCCTACAGTCAAACATGGTGGTGGGAGTGTCATGGTCTGGGGCTGCACGAGTGCTGATGGCACTGGGGAGCTACAGTTCATTGAGGGAACCATGAATGCCAACATGTACTGTGACATACTGAAGCAGAGCATGATCCTCTTCTTTCGGAGACTGGGCGCAGGGCAGTATTCCAACATGATAACAACCTCAAACACACCTCCAAGATGACCACTGCCTTGCTAAAGAAGCTGTGGGTAAAAGGTGATGGACTGGCCAAGCATGTCTCCAGACCTAAACCCTATTGAGCATCTGTAGGGCATTCTCAAATGGAAGGTGGAGGAGCGCAAGGTCTCTAACATCCACCAGCTCTGTGACGTCATCATTGAGGAGTGGAAGAGGACTCCAGTGGCAACCTGTGAAGCTCTGGTGAACTTAATGCCCAAGAGGGTCAAAGCAGTGCTGGAAAGAAATGGTGGCCACACAAAATATTGACACTTTGGGCCCAATTTGGACATTTTCACTAAGGGGTGTACTCTTGTTGTCAATGGTTTCGATATTAATGACTGTGTGTTGAGTTATTTTGAGGGGAAAGTAAATTTACACTGTTCTACAAGCTGTACACTCACTACTTTACATTGTAGCAACATTATAGTTGAGAGAAAGAGCTGGGAACACACGGCTCAAAGCCACCTGTGAGGATCTGATGAGCTGCAGAAGAGATCCGGATGCCTGCCTGGTCCAGAGCCAGGGAAATCCAATGAAGGTCTGGTTCACATTGGGTACGATTTGAGATGCGATTTGACATGTCAAATCGCATCTCAAATCGGCGGCAATTTCGGCAATGGCACCGTCCTAATCGGTGCGACGCTGCATCTGCGGCGCTGCACCGATTTCAAAAAGTAGTTCCTGTACACTACTTTTTGCGATTTCGGGTCGTGATTTACATTGACATCTGTGCAGAAACCTGCACAGATGTCTCTGAAATCGCGGCTGAAATCTGGACTGCCAGCGGGAGTGAAATCGTGCAAGTTCAGCAGAACTCGCACGGCTTCACTCCCGCAGCCCAGTGTGAACCTGGGCGAAAACAAATAAGAATGGTGGCACATCCAGAAGTAAAATCAAAATCATTTATTGAAAGTCCATAAAATAAAGCGAACATGACAAACAACAATCCAAAAAACGGTGCTCAGCAGACGCGTTTCACACAGATGTGATCACTCAATGAGTAAGCAGTAAGCACGTCTATGTGAAACGCATCCACTGAGCACCTTTTTTTCTTTGAATTAAAATTATTTATATTTTGACTGTGCTGCCATCTTCTTTGTTTTCATTGCTCACTTTTGTTGCCAGCGGTTTAGACATTAATGGCTGTGTGTTGAGTTATTTCTAGGGGACAGCAAATTTACACTGTTATACAAGCTGTACACTCACTACACAACATTGTGTCAATGTGTCATTTCTTCAGTGCTGTCACATGAAAAGATAGAAAAAAAATATTTACAAATCAGTGAGGGATGTACTCACTTTTTTGACATACTGTATAATGACATCATCCACCTACAGGGATGACCTATAATGACATCATCCACATACATGGATGACCTATGATGACATCATCCACATACAGGGATAGTTATGTAATGACATCATCCACATACAGGGATGACATCATCCACATACAGGGATAGTTATGTAATTACATCATTCACATTCAGGGATGACATATTGGGGTTGATTTACTAAAACGGTAGTGTGCAAAATCTGGTGCAGCTATAGATAGAAATCAATCGGCTTCTTTTTTTTTTTTTTTTTTTTGTCAAAGCTTGCACAGCTGCACCAGATTTTGCACTCCCCAGTTTTAGTAAATCAACCTCATAATGACATCATTCACATTCAGGGATTACATATAATGATATCATCCAAACACAACAATAGTATAGACTGACATCATCCACATACAGGGATAATATAGAATGACATCATCCACATACAGGGATAGTATAGAATGACATCATCCACATACAGTGATAGTATAGAATGACATCATCCACATACAGGGATAATATAGAATGACGTCATCCACATACAGGGAGAGTACTGAATGACATCATCCACATACAGGGATAGTATTGAATGACATCATCCACATACAGGGACAGAACTAAGGACTAGTGGGTTGGGCTTTAAAGGCACACGGTACAAGTGGTATGAAAAACTAGAAAAGATTTATTATTGATACAGAAATATCATAAAAACAGTTATAGATATAAAATCACGAGTGAAATTAAATTAACAACTGGTTCCACACACAAGGTTCACATTCACTGTATGATTCTAACATAGAAAGCTTTAAGTAGAAAGCATAATCATAAGATTATTATATCACGAGTGACCAGGTGGTTATCCAGAGGAACAGGAGGGCTTGCTCAACATGTTGCGCGCTTTGGAATTAGCGCTTCCTCAGGAGCATAGATAGCTCATTAAAGGGTACCCCGCGTTGGTGGTAATCAACGAACGGTCTCTTGTCAGCCTATCATTGGTTGTAATTCACAGAGGAATGTTACTTTAACCAGTTAGGGGAGTAGTATCATAAAATGAAAAGCAAAATTGCATATGGTGGTATGGCAGTCAAACGCTGGTAAGCAATATACAAAGAACCTAGTCCAGGGATATATTCACACACTCAACTGTACACACAGTACAATGGACCGGACACGAATGGGCAGATAGGTAAATCTGCCTCAACGATCGCCAACCTGAATGACCTCAATCCATATACATGGGAAGGATAACAGGTAATGGCATTAGAGTCCTTAGTGCTCCAATAGGGTGTGTAACTGAGTGTATCCCTGGTTTTGAGGGATGTTTTGAGTGTCTCTCCAGTGTGAAAGCCTGAGGGCTGGCAGGATGCTAAAAAAAAGTCCTGCAAGCATCATCTTTGAGGCGCTTTAGTATCGTGCTTTGCTGACGCTTTTAACCCTTTTTCTGTCGTTAGCAGGGGTTAAAAGCGCCCTGCTAGGGCCCGAAAAGCGCAGCTAAAATTACAGTAAAGCATCACTAAAGATAGCGGCGTATACCGCCTACGCTCCAGCGCCTCAGTGTAAAAGTCCTCTAAATGCTCCTAAATGTGTACAAAAACGCTCTATGTGAGTGTTTTTTTTCTGCCAATGGAAGTGTTGTTTTTTAAGCCCAGTGTGCGGAGACCCTAAAAACTCTACTGTTACTTTTTCTCAGTATGAATTCAACTAGATACAAAAAACAGCACTCAAGTTTAAAAAAAAGGATACAATGTTGCTGCAGGGAAGTTGGCAAAATACACTTTTTCCAGGTAAGGCTCCATAGAGAGGTAGAATAAAACTTTTGTATCCACAGCTTTGTTACTTCCTAATACACAGTATCCATGGCTTCACTGCTTCCTCCAGACTGGAAATCTTTATAAATAGCTATATGAAAAAACTGAAAATGCACAAACACTTATCATATAGCAGTTGTGTTAAATTTTCTTGGTGGGGCAGCCCACGGCCACCCCAGCCAGCCAACTACATAACCCAGCCACCCCCCCTCTCGCTCGATCGATCACCCTTCCCCTGCCAGGCCCCCCACCAGCCCCTGCACTTACCCTATCAATGGCAGCTTCCACCCTGCATCTCTTCCCAAGTCCCGGCAGTCACTTCTCCTCCCGGCCAATCAGGAGTTAGGACTCATGGCCAATCGGGTCTTAGGACTTCTGACCAATCGGGACTCAGGATCCACTTCCTGATTGGCCAGGAGGAGAAACAGAAAGACATTAGCGAATATTAATTTGCTAATGTGACACAACTGGGTGGGCTCTGTGCCCCGAGCCCACCATTTTTTAAGCCAATTAGAGCCTCCAATCATGTACTTCTAAAAAAAAAAAAAAAAAAACTAGGGGGGCTGTGCCCCTATGTTTTTAATGAACAGGCCACTGTCATATAGACTTTATGGAAATAAAGTACATTTTGGTACTCACAAGCGTTCTTTATAGACCAGCTGTGCTTCCTAGCTACAGTATATTTCCTGGGACTCTCCCTTGGGCTCCTATGACCAGTGCCGGGACAAGGTCTTCAAGAGTCCAGGGCAAACATGGCAAAATGTGCCCCCCCCCCCCCAAAATATATGAGCATTATGTGTCAGAAAAAATACCCCCAGAAAAACACTGAGCACTAATCTACATGCTTATCCCTTAAGCATGAATCCCCCCTCCCCCCAATTAATTTGTACATTAAGTACAAATCTGCCCCCCCTGCTAAAACTCCCCCTCTCAGCACAAATCTTTTCCCCCCCATCCCTCAAATCCCCCGCCCCTTAAAATCTCCCCTCTCCCCCCTGCAAAAAAAACCCCCCAAAAAACAGACAGACACACACAAAGCAGGTAAGTATGCCATGTTTGTTATTTTTTAACAACCTGTGTGCAAGAGTTCCCCCAGACCCTCCTAATACTTACCTGTGTTGGCTCTCAGGGAACGACTCTCCCAACCTCATTGGCTGAGACAGCAGCAGGAGCCACAGCCAGACAGCAAATGAGGAGAGAGGGGGAGGGGCCAAGCCACAGCTCCGTGTCTGAATGGACATGCAGAACAGCAGCTAGGAGCACGCCTGCTTGGGTACCCCCATTGCAAGCTGCTTGCTATGGGGGCACTCAAATGCTTTGTGGCTCATGAGGAATACATGTAAAAAATAACGATAATAAAAAATAAAATAAAACAGTACCTAGATCAAGCTTTGATTTAGGTTAGTGACAGGGTTACTGTTTGGGTCAAGGTCAGGGTCAAAGGTCAAGGTCAGTATATTTTGGGCAGGATTGTTTTTTTCAATCTTTTAAAATGAGCATCAGTGTCAGTGGGCCAGATTCTCGTAGATCGGCGTTAAACTATGAGGCCGTAACGTATCTCGTTTATGTTACGCGGCCGCAAGTTTTACGGGCAAGTGCTTGATTCACAAAGCACTTGCCTGTAAAGTTGCGGCGGCGTAGCGTAAATTCTCCGGCGCAAGCCCGCCTAATTCAAATGATCCAGGTAGGGGGCGTGGATCATTTAAATTAAGCGCGTTCCCGCGCCGATCGTACTGCGCATGCGCCGTCCCTAAAATTTCCTGACGTGAATTGCTCTAAATGATGTCGCAAGGAAGTCATTGGTTTCTACGTTAACGTAAATGGCGTCCAGCGCCATTCACGGACGACTTACGCAAACGACGTACTTTTTTAAATTTCGACGCAGGAACGACGGCCATACTTAACATTGGTTGCCCCTCATATAGCAGGGGCAACTTTACGTGACACAAAAGCTACGAAAACGTCGTAAATTCACTGCGTCGACCGCGCGTACGTTCGGGAATCTCGCGTTAATAGCTAATTTGCATAGACGACGGGGAAAACTACGTCGGCGACACCTAGCGGCGGGAAAAAAAATGCATCTAAGATCTGACAGCATAAGAGCCTTACGCCTGTCAGATCTAATGGATATCTATTCGTAACTGATTCTAAGAATCAGTCGCATAGATACGCCGGGCCAGATTAGGACTTTTGACGGTGCAAATGGCGTTGCGCCGTCGTAAGCCCTTTGAGAATCTGGCCCAGTGTGTTTTAGGTAGGACAAAAAAAAAATCTAAATGTGGTATCACTGCATTCGTCAGCAGCAGTATAATTTATTTTGGGTTGTTCTTTGTTAGTAGGTTATGGTAGTAACAAGAAATATACAGCTCCATTTTATAAAATATTGTTTTTTACAATTTTGGGCCAGTTTTTCTTTGATAATAAAATAAACCCAGGAGATATCCATAACCATTCACTACCAAATGAAAGCCCAATGTGTCCTGAAAAAAACAAGGTATAATTCACCTGGATTTGTGAGTTTTGTTTTATGGTTTTACTAACACATGTCAAAGTTGCGAAATTGTGTTTAGGCATTTAAATGTGCTTTACCCTTAGGTGTAAAGGGCTTAAATAAAAAAAAAACTCTCCCCCAGACTATACAAGCAATCAACTCTTGCACAAATGCAAGGGAGGATTTTTAAACTTTTCAGATTTGGGTTTTAATCCAACATATCAATGTTATTTCCTGCAGTGTTTTAATTTACATTTTGTCAATGAGCTCATGTGCAGTGAATGCTACATTCAATTCTGGTGATAACTGTCACTATTGCCAGTATGTCAACCCTCAACCAGGGCAACTACCAGTGGCGGTGCATCCATAGTGGGCGCAGGTGCGCTGCCCCCTCTCTCCTGCACCCGTCACTCAACAATGGATATATTCATGCCGCTGCTGCCCACTATTCAGGTGTCCGGCCCCCTGTTGAGCGCCAGCCATCTGAATAACAGCGGTGGGTGTGTTTTGGAAGTGCCTGATTGGAACCAGAGGCTCTAATAGGCTTCCCAATTAGTGCCTGTGTGGGCTCTAATCGGCTTTCAAATGATTAAACAGAGGGCGCACGGCTGTGCGTTCCCTGTTTAAGTCATACTGTGTTAGGGAATCGCTGCCCTAACACTGATCTGCCTCTCAGCCAATCAGGTGCCCCGGGTCTGGTTACCGGTCACCTGACTGTTTGAAGTGACATTGAGGACGGGAGAAGACATCGAGGGACTGGAGGGAGCGTGGAGGAGGACGGCGCTGACCCGAGGAAAGTAAGTTCCGGGCTGGGGACAAACTGGCGGCATTTGGAGACAAACTGGCGGCATTTGGAGACAAACTGGCGGCATTTGGGGACAAACTGGCTGCCTTGGGGGGAAACTGTCTGTATTTGGGGACAAACTGGCTGTATTTGGGGACAACCTGGCTTCATTTGGGGGAAAGCTGGCTGTATTTGGCAGGAAACTGGCTTTATTTGGACACAAACTGGATGCATTTGGGGGGAAACTGGCTGCATTTGGGGTGAAACTGGGTGTATTTGGAGGAAAACTGGCTGCATTTGAGGGGGAAAACTGGCGGCGTTTGATGGGCACAGTGGCGGCAATTGATTTAATTATTTTTTTCAGTTTGTTTGCGCCCCCCTAAAAATTTTGATCACCAGCCGCCACTGGCAACTACAAATCTAAACAGAGGCTAATGGCCCAATCTGAAAATCAGAAAAACTGATTTCGATGCGATCCTACGATAATCGGATCTTTAGTACAGAGCTTTCGAGAGCCAATCACGACAGTTCATCTGATATTATCCAATCGGACAAGCACAAAAAAAAATCTTGTACAATACCAGGTCGCACGATTTTCGTTTAATCAGTACTGTTGTCATCCGGAAATACAATACACTACAACACATGACATCACTTCTGATTTTTTATTCTGTCGTATGAGAATTTTCGAAACTTTAGTATAAACTCTTCAGGTTCGATATACGGCTAGAATGCAAAAATAAAAAGTATCTATCGTCTGATTTTCGGATCGTGTGTACGGGCCATAAGTAGGCGCCATCCTCAGTGGATAGAAAACTATTGGCATGTACTGTATATATTTTTAAACTGACTTTTGTCTACAGTTTAGAAATGGTTATCTTGTCCCATAAGCACCAACTAGCACTGGCGTAGGAAGGGGGGGGCAGGGGGTGCTGTTGCCCCGGGCGAACCATTTAGGGGGGCGACTTTCCGTGCCTCCTCCTAATTGTAATTTCCCGTGTCACCGCGACACGGATGTCCCGAGCGGCCAGCGGCCACCATGTGTATTGTCCAGCGCCCTGTGATTGGGCATATGCGGGTCATGTGAGTGGGGCTGGAAGTCCCGCCTCCGCACATGACCGCCATACATCCAATCGCAGAGCGCCGGGAAAGTCTGAAAATGGCGGCGGCCGGCGGGAGACGTCAGGCACTGAAAGTGTGAGCCGCCGGTGCCGTCTTTCCCTCCGCTCTGGTGCTCTGCGGTACGGCGCTGCCACTGTGTGGAGGGGAGTTGCATCATGGAGCGGGCTGCGGGTGGATGGTGCTGGCGGCCGGCGGGGAAGAGAGTCGGGACTCCATCCAAAGCAGTTCTGCACATCCAGTGCTGGGGTCCTGTCCGTCCTGGAGGAGTCTCTGGAGAAGAGCAGACACAGGTAAGGAGGACTCAGAGGATGGACTTCTACTGTAGGAGTTAGGTGGGTCAGTGCAGGGGTCAGTGTAGGGGTCAGTGCAGGGGTCAGTGTCAGTGCAGGGGTCAGTGCAGGGGTCAGTGTCAGTGCAGGGGTCAGTGTCAGTGCAGGGGTCAGTGTCAGTGCAGGGGTCAGTGTCAGTGCAGGGGTCAGTGCAGGGGTCAGTGTCAGTGCAGGGGTCAGTGTCAGTGCAGGGGTCAGTGTCAGTGCAGGGGTCAGTGTCAGTGCAGGGGTCAGTGTCAGTGCAGGGGTCAGTGTCAGTGCAGGGGTCAGTGCAGGGGTCAGTGTCAGTGCAGGGGTCAGTGTCAGTGTAGGGGTCAGGTCAGTGTCAGTGTAGGTGTCAGTGTAGGGGTCCGGTCAGTGTCAGTGTAGGTGTCAGTGTAGGGGTCAGGTCAGTGTAGGTGTCAGTGTAGGGGTCCGGTCAGTGTCAGTGTAGGTGTCAGTGTAGGGGTCAGTGTAGGGGTCAGTGTAGGGGTCAGTGTAGGTGTCAGTGTAGGGGTCAGTGTAGGTGTCAGTGTAGGGGTCAGTGTAGGTGTCAGGTCAGTGTAGGTGTCAGTGTAGGGGTCAGTGTCAGTGTAGGTGTAGGTGTCAGTGTAGGTGTCAGTGTAGGTGTCAGTGTAGGGGTCAGTGTAGGGGTCAGTGTAGGGGTCAGTGTAGTGGTCAGGTCAGTGTCAGTGTTTTAAAAAAAGCTCCGGGGGCGTGGCCAAGATGGCGGACTGAGAGGACGTGTTCCCTGAACTCTCCTGGAGTGTGATCCGTGAAATAGCCTTTTTTCCCTGCCTGGGCCTGTCTGCGGGGGCCCCGTGGTGCTCTTGATGCCGCCCAAAGCCATCGGGAGTCAGAAGAAGCCCAAGAAACTGAAATTCCCGGCGTATATCCCGGAGGATACCACTTTCTGCACCGGCGGCCTGCCGTCCCCTGCACGCATCTGCAACATGGCGTCGCAGACGGACCACGAGGAGGGCCCGGCTCACCCCCCCCCTGGCATCCCTGAAGTGATGGCGGCTATCACGTCGTGCCAGGCAGCCCTGACCAACAAGATCGAGGAGGTCCAGCTGAATGTCAGCCTCATTAGGCAGGACTTTGATAAGATCCGCTCCCGGGTGTCTGAAGTGGAGCACCGGCTGAGCGAGACGGAAGACGCAGTCTCGGGACATGATGCCTCTATCAGGGCCCTGCAGTCTAAGGTTAAAGCCCTCGAGTACCGTGCGGAGGACGCCGAAAATAGAAGTCGCCGCAATAATCTACGGATCGTGGGGCTGCCGGAGGGGGTGGAGGGTCGTGCCCCAGCTCAGTTTGCGGAGGAGCTCTTCCGCTCGTTATTACCGGCGGCCCGGCTCTCTCCGTACTTCGCGGTGGAACGGGCTCACAGGGTTCCCCCTAGACCTGGCCCTGAGGGGGCCCCTCCCCGCACGTTTATTCTCCGGCTGTTGAACTTTTGGGACCGCGACGAGCTGCTCCGGGCCTCCCGCGCTGCAGGGGAACTGCCGTACCGGAATGTCAGGCTGATGCTATTCCCGGATTATACGATGGAGACCCAGAGGCAGCGCCGCTCTTTTGATGCTGTCAAAGCGACTCTCCGACGCAAGGGGGTCAAATATAGTGTTCTATTTCCGGCGAAGTTGCGAGTGGTGGACGGGGAGACGGTGCGCTTCTTCACCTCTCCGAGGGATGCCTCTGCATGGCTCGAGACTCTAAACTGAACCCCCCACCCTTTGAATCCACTACTTTGGGATTGCGGAGCCTCTTCACCTACAAGTGAGTACTATCTCTGACTGTCCGGTGGTTCCTGCGGTCTGTGTATGCTTGTGGGGCTGCCTGGACATGTCGGCGTGGCAGTGGTGAGGTGTTTGAGCTGACTTTCCTGCAAGAGACCTATTCCCCCCTCGCTGTCATATCCGTCTGGGATGCCCTACAGCCCTATAGTACTCGGCAGATGTCCCCCACCTCTCCCGCCGATGGGCGCCATGATGGAGCCGTTGGGGGCTAATTACAACACGTGGATACTGCCCGCAATCCCAGTGCTCTTGTTAATGCAACGTTCAGACTGTTTAAGTATGTGCCCCTGCCCAGGCAGGTGAAAACGTTAAGCTAGCCATCCGTCTTGCATCGCTCCAGGGTACTGGAGAGAGACTTGGGTTACCCCCCTTTTTCTTTTTTACTCCTCTCCTCTGCTCTTTGTGAGGAAGGTGCATTAGTGTCCAACTCTGGCTACACGCTCCCCACTTTGTTGTTACTGTTCATAAAACTTTGGGGTTGATGGGTTTTAAGTGCTCCTTAATGTTCCCGAGGTGCGCGGGGTGGGGGGTGGGGGGAGGGCTGTTCTTCTGCCACGGTTTGGCGGGAGGGTTAAAGGTTTTTTTCTTTTTTGTATATAAGGTTGGTTGGTCTTTGCTCTCTATGCTTATCAGTATGTATGTGTACACATTGGGGTTCTGGGGCATTCCCGGGGCGTTGCCTGGATCTGCCGGACCGGGGCTGGGCGGGCTCGAGTCTCCCTGGTGGGTCGGCTCTGGCTGGCACAGTCCGGGGGTGATCTCTCCCCTGTTCTCTGACATCCCATATGGCTAAGTGCAGAGTGATCTCATGGAATGTGCGGGGACTCAATTCGGCAGTGAAACGGTCGCTGGTTATGAACTACTTGAAGAAGCTCCACCCCCAGGTGTGTATCCTTCAGGAGACACACCTGATGGGTTCCCGTATCCTGAGTTTAAAGAGGGCATGGGTTGGAGCACACTATCATGCGACGTATTCTAGCTATGCTCGCGGCGTCAGTGTGCTGGTACATAGATCCCTCCCTTTCCAACTCCTAGACGTTAAGCTGGACCCGGGCGGGAGATATGTGCTGCTGCATGCCTTAATATCGGGGATACCTATTGTATTGGTGGGTGTATACTTGCCCCCCCCTGCGGACCTAGATGTCCTCCATTCTATAATGCAATTGGCTACTATGTATAACGTTGGTGATGTATTAGTTGTGGGGGACTTTAATCTTGTTATGTCTAGGGATCTGGACAGGCTACACGCCTCTGGCCCGCAGCAACATGGCCTGGCCAATTGGGCGGATGCATTCCGCATGACGGATCTCTGGCGGCAGCTGCACCCCTCCACCAGGGCTTATACTTGTCTGTCAACCACTTACCGGACTATGTCCCGCATCGACTTGGCGTTTGCCTCCCCTGAACTACTCAGGAGGGTAGTTGATGTGGAGATCCTCTCTAGAGGTATCTCGGATCATGCTCCGGTATCTGTCATTTTTCAGCTGTCCCGGGTGGAGGGAGTGCGCCTGTTGAGATTATCCAAGTATTGGATCATGGATCCCGGAATTCAGGAGCAGATGCCGGAGGCCCTCTGTGCCTTCTGGCTGGACAATGAGGGCTCTGTGGACCCCCTAGTGGAGTAGGATGCCTTCAAGTCATGGCTAAGGGGTGACTTTACGGCTCGTGTGGCGGTGCGCAAGCGTGAATCGATGCAGTCTCTGAGGGATCACGAGGAGAGGGCAAGATTGAGGGAGGCCGGATACGTACGCTCACCGGACTCGGAGCACTACGTGCCCTGGAGCGACGCCCTGAGAGATCTTTCCCATGTTAGAGAGTGCCCAGCGGGTGTTTGAATATGGGGACAAGAATGGTCGACTGCTGGCCTGGCTAGCCAGGGGGCAGCGACCTCTGACCCATGTGGGGAGATTGCGTGACCGAGATGTGGGTTGCTTACGTCCTCTGTGGACATTGGGGCTAGATTCCTGGAGTTCTACCGGTCCTTGTACTCCTCTAGAGTAACCTATACTACGGCAGAGCTGCTTCACTATTTAGATCAGATCTCCCTTCCCTCCTTGACCGAGGCGCAGTGCACCTTCCTAGACTCTGACGTATCACTGGAGGAGATACAGGTGGCCCTAAACTCTATGCAGTCTGGGAAGACCCCCGGCCCGGATGGTATCCCAATTGAATTTTATTCGGTGCACCAGGAGCTTCTTGCTCCCAGGCTCACCTCCCTACTTAAGCAGGCCTTTAATCTGGGGTATCTTCCTGATTCACTGTCTGACGCGATTGTGGTGTTGGTGCCCAAACCTGGCAAGGATCCTGAAGAGTGTGCCTCCTACAGGCCTATCTCACTTATTAATGCGGACGCCAAACTCCTTGCTAAGCTCTTGGCTATTAGGTTGGCCACTGTGATTGAGGACCTGATACACGTGGACCAGACCGGGTTCATGCCTGGGAAGGGCACTGACATCAACATCCGTCGCCTGTTCTTGAATCTGGATGCGCAACATGATAATGGGGGCACCCGAGTCGTGGCCTCTTTAGATGCTGAGAAGGCCTTCGACTCGGTGGAGTGGGACTATTTGTGGGAGGTACTCCGTAGATTCGGCTTTGGTCCTAATTTTCTCCAATGGCTCCGAATGCTCTATAGGTCCCCTCGGGCTAGGATTCGTGTGAACGACTATCTTTCTGACTATTTCCCCCTCCGGAGGGGGACCCGGCAGGGTTGCCCCTTGTCACCCAGCCTGTTCGCCCTGGCCCTTGAGCCCCTGGCGGTCATGGTCAGGGACTCGGACCGTGTACTGGGCCTCCGGGTGGGCCCTCTGGAGGAGAAAATATCCTTATATGCGGATGACACTCTCCTGTATCTCCACGATCCAGTCGACTCCCTGTCCTCGGCGCTGGAGATATTTGATGAGTTTGGTAAGTACTCTGGGGTACGTATCAATTGGACTAAATCTGTTCTCTTCCCGCTGGATGCTGGGGCTAGAGAGGTGTCCTCGCAGTCAATGCTACAGTGGGTTGAAGAATTTGTGTACTTGGGGGTGAAGGTTTCCCGGGATCTGCAGTCCTACTACCGACTCAATTTGAGACCGGTGGTTGATAGGCTTAGGGACCACTGCTCGCGCTGGAGCACTCTGCCGTTGAACCTCCTTGGGCGCATAAATGTTCTCAAGATGATTTTCCTGCCCAAATTTACATACTTTTTCAGGAACAGCCCTGTGTGGCTGCCTCAGTCTCTCTTTCGGGAATTGGATAGCTGCATTGGCTCTTTTCTGTGGCGGGGTTCGTCCCCCCGGTTGGCCAGGTCCACCCTTCAGCTGCCTGTTGGCTTCGGGGGGTTGGCGCTGCCCAACCTTTTGGTGTACTACTGGGCTGCTGTATTGGTCACGGTCCGGTGGTAGTTTGAGCAGTCCAGGGCCAATGCAGCGGTCTGTCTGGAGGCGGCTATCGTGGGGTCCCTAACCGAACTTAGCAACCTGGTCTACCGGGGCCCGTCTGGATACCCCCTGTTGCCGGGTCCGTCTAGAACCACGCTGAGGGTATGGGGGGCGGCTAGACGTCGCTTTCAGTCCCCCGGCAGGTGGTCCCCCTTTACCCCACTGTGGGGGAATCCTAACCTCGGGCACTTTCGTACCATACCGGACCCGCAGCTGTGGGCGCGGTTCGGTATTAAACTCCTGAGAGACATTGTTGCTGATGGGTCCCTGCTCCCCTTTTCGACCCTGTCTACTCGTTTTGGTCTGGCGCCCTGGATGCTGTTTCGCTACCACCAGCTGCGGCATGCTTTTAGGGCCCAGTTCCCTACCCCCCCAGTTCTCAGGGCTGACCTGGTTGAGGACTTACTGGCCCAAAGCTCCTTAAAAAGGCGTTGTCCACTCTGTACCTAACGATTCTTAGCAAGGACTCCCCCAAGATAGATGCCCTGTGGCGTAAGTGGGAGGTGGATGTCCCGTCCCTGGATAGGGAGACTTGGGAGGAGTGTTTCGACGATGGTTATAAACTAGTGATCTCGTCTAGGGATAAGCTTATACAGGCAAAGTTCATACACAGGGTGTATTTCACCCCTCAGAGACTGCATGGGATATATCCGCACCGCTCGCCTAACTGCCCACGATGCTACACCTCAGAGGGCACATATATGCACATGTTCTGGACATGTCCTAGGTTGGTGGACTTCTGGTCCGCTGTGGTTGAGACGGTCAATGTCCGCCTCCACCTGAGTCTTCCGGTCTCCCCGGAGCTGATGCTCCTGGGGGTACAGGACGATGAGCAAAGACCTCGATATGTTAAGCTGTTGCTATCATTGTTATTCTTCTATGCGAAGAAGGCAATTCTATTGAAGTGGACCTCTAGGGCCCCTCCCACGGTGGGTGCCTGGATGGATGCAGTTAACGCTGTTCTCCCTCTGTATAAAATGACTTACATGAACAGGGGATGCCCGTGGAAGTTTGAGCGAGTATGGGGACCATGGATGAACCCTCTTTGATCATGCCTGCTGAAGTCCTGCTTCCTTACTGGCCCCCCGCCCCCCCCCCGTTCCCCCCCTTCCCCTCTCCCGGGTCACTTCACTGCTATTACCTCTGGTGCATAGGCTCCATTGAATTGGGTTTAAGCTTGGCTTACAGTTGATTCTCTTCTGTGCAAATGTTTCCTGGACCTCATGTTTGCTTATGATACTGCTTTGTTCTTTATACCTTGTACCTTGTACTGTACCACTTTTGCATTAAATAAAGACCAACCTTGTTGTTAAAAAAAAAAAAAAGCTCCAAAATATTTAAGTCCCCCACGTTTATGCACATATAAATGTAGATGTTTATATAATGAGGGGGGGGCGAAAAAAATGTTTCGCCCCGGGCTCCCATGACTCTGGTTACGCCACTGCCAACTAGATTCAGATCTGCACAGGTAAATGGCAGTTGGAGAATGGAAGTTTAAATCTGAGTCCAGTGTTCTAAGAAACCCAGATTTTACACTTTGCAGATTTGGAAACCTAGTAATACAGAATGATACGTGGAAGGGGCAGATTGTACAGTGGCCAGGTGCGGAGAAAATGACTTCCCAGATTTTTTTGTATGTTCAGGAAATGGTCTGTTAAAGGATTCTTTAAAGTTTTCTGAATGTCTCCCATGGTGAATACTATGAATTGTGCAAACTCCGGGTGGTTTTTGCCTGACAGTTATTACCCACTTCATCCTTTACCAAACACGGCTGCCAAACTCCTTCACTTATCTCTCAATATTTCATCTGCTACTTCACTATGCAAATCCTTTTCTGCTTCTCATTTCCTCTCAAATCAAACTTCAGATCCTTGCTGTCACACATACATCATTTAGTCTTGTTACCTCTCCCTACATCTTGTCCCAGGTATCCATATACTTCCCTGGATAATCCCACCGATCAAACCATGATTTACTACAATTTTTTTTCCTCATTTACACACCCTTCTTCTATCGCACAAGACATAACATCTATAAAAAGCAATAGAATTCAGCATTCTGAAAGCCCTAGTGCCCAATAAATGTAATTAATGCTCTGATGAATGACTCTGAATTATAAAGAAATACGTTTCAACACTTTCTTTGGCCTTTGTTATTTAATTTGCACTAAAGAAACATATTAGGGCTGTACCGAAAGTAACGCAAAAATGGGCATCACTTTTTTATTAACACCTTCCCCACCAACCTAAAGCAGATTGATGGCCAGGCAGGCCTTTTGTCCTTCTAAATGGACATTGTAATGGTCACCACCGTTTACGACCTTCCATCCCATCCAAGACAGCTTATCGACACTCCAACCAACAGGACCCGATCCATCCCATTTTCCAGAATAAGACGAGACACAGCTCTGTGGTTTCTGGTTTCAAAATGAACACAACTTTAATGGTTCACTCTCAGCTTTTATACAGTTTTCAAGGCACAGGAACAATTAAACTCTCCACCCACACCCTGGGGGGCTTCAATACACCTTCAGATGGCTAATTGCTAAACATTCTAGACATCTCGGCGCCGGGCTATAATTATCCTGACCTAATCACTGCACATTCCTTCATTAACAGAACTCAAACAAAACACCATCACCCAATGATCTCTTCTCAATCCACATTCCTAGACAGACGTTCTGTCTCCGCATACAGCTTGACAGAAAGGTATTCACACCTCTGAGCATCAATAGGCTTTAAGCATTGTTATCACACAATGAAAGGTCTTCCAGAAGCCTGACTCAATTAACAACTCACTAGCCAGGGCTAATCATAGAAATGAGTCACTATTGATTGGTTGGGTCACACTTAACCAACAACTTGCAATCTCTCAAGATCCTGCAATATGAACTATCAGTGATGTCCCCTGTCCTGTAATTTAGGATATAATTTCTCAGTCACCCTATGGCCCTATCGGACATAAGGTGACCCTAGACATAAGACTCCTTGGTGACGCCGGTACAGGAGTCCTGTACATCCGGTACATCCTTACAAAGTCTCTGTTTGTCCCGGGTCATTCCGTTACAGACATCATATGACATCTTCCCAGAACGTGCCTCTCGCGGGACCACGCAGCGGCGTGATCTGTCACCAACTGTGTCCACCAGACACAGCTGATGACTAATCACTATACCAGCCCACTGCCAGTTAGGGTGACCACATTTCCAAACTACCATTCAGGGACACCCCCCTTCCCAAAAATCAGCGTGTGCTGTAACGAATCACAGCACAGGTATTGGACACAAGAGGTGGGATTTATGATTTATTCAATCACAAGCAGGGGGCGGGGACTGTTGTCTTCCAGGCATTCCCGGCCAGGACAAGTACTGTGAGTGAGTAAAGCGGTGATGTGGCAGCCTTTTTTGAGGGCATTAGTATGGCTTGGGGGGTGGCTGTGGCAGTTTCATTCCAGGACACTGTATTGTCCTGAAATGAAGGTGCCCGGGACAGACCTGCAACACGTGGTCACCCTACTGCCAGTACTATGTGATCGCTATGACCAATCACAGCAGATTACATGACAACTGTAAACAATAGATGGCTTCTTTTCATGCCACGCATTGTATACAATTGTGTTTCTAGCTGTGATTGGTCACAGTGATCACATGGTACAGGCAGGGCCAATCACATCCCATCTATTCCATGTGATTAGCTTTCTAATCACAACAAAAGACACTAAATGAATCAGTTTAATTCAGTAAAAATAGTTACTTATACCAATGAAATTCACTGGTATAAGTAATCATAATAAAAAATTCCTGATCACTTTCCCAGAGTAGTACAGTGTTACTATGGTAACACTTTATTGCTCTGGTCTCCAAAAAAAAATGCGCAGTTACTTTTTGTGGATCTACTCGCAGCTGTTATTAATGTTTTGAACTATTGTACTCCTGTACTTTTTGAAATATGTAAACTGCTCTTCAATAAAAAAATTGTGACAACAAAATTACAACTTTAAAAAACTTACCATGCCTTTTACTAAATACCATGGATTGTATACTTTCCAAAAAGGGGTCATTTGGGGGAAAATTTGTACTGTCCTGAAGTTTTCGGGCCTCAAGAAGTGAGACAGGGCGTCAGTACATCAGGATTGATCAATTTTCATATATACTGTATATATCATAGTTTGTGGACTCTATAACTATCCTACAGACTAAATAATAAATAATGATTTGGGTTAAATTTACGAAGAAAGATTATTTATTTGGAAACAGAAACTAAGAAAAACTTTTTTTCCCCCAAAATGTTCAGTCTTTTTTAGTTTATTTAGCAAAAAATAAAAGCTGAAAATTGGCCTGGCAGGAAAGGGGTAAAAATTATTGGTATTAAAGTGGATAAATTTCATAGGTGGTAGAGTAAAAGGCCCGTACACACGGTCTGACTTTTTGCCAACAAACTTCAACATGAGCAAGTTTTCAAAATAGTCTGACCGTGTGTACGTTCCATCGGACAAACTTTTTTGGATTTCATCGGACAAAAAGTCTGCAAACGGACAAACTTTACGTCAACAAGAGTCCGATGGTGCCTAGTCCGACCGTGTGTACAGCAAGCAATCGGACTTTTGTACAAAGTACAAATGCGCATGCTCAGAAGCAAAGACCAGCCGGAAGCATTCTGTCTGGTAAAACTGGCATTCGTATTTGAAAGAGAACATTCGTGATGTGGCAAGTTCTGAAATCAAGAAAAGCAGCGCACATTCTCTTCTTCATTATAATGTGATAATACTAAAAGCTGCTTTGCTGGTGATACTGATGGAGTAAAAACAAATGTCTTTACTTTGGATTAGTGTATTTTGGTTTTATGAATCACACCTATTTCTATATTTTTTTGTGGGTCAAGTTAGCACAACCCCATTGCGCAACATGTCTGCTTGATGAACGGACGTTCAGAAACGAACAAAATTGCACGAAACTGAAAATCGCGAATGCACACAGACGAAACCTCTACTAACTCTCGATTAGCAGAAGAAGCCCAAAGGGTGACGCCGGAGAATTGATCTTCCTCTTTTAAACTCTCGTCAGTACGTTGAAACGTCACTACGTTCATGTTTGTTGCCGAAAAAGTCAGAGCGTGTGTATGCTATGGGTGTGACAACTCCATTTGGACAAAAATCCAAGGGAAAGTTTGTTTGATGTCCGATCATGTGTACGAGGCTTAACACTTCCTCTAATAACTCTTTCTTCTTTTTCATTGCATAGTCTACACCTCTCCTTTGTCAAGAACTCAGTGATTGCACATTGCTTCTGATAGGAATGCATTATTTACCTGCAATAAAAAAGAAGCATCAGAAGAAGAATTACTAGAGGAATAGTTACTCTACCAACATGTAAAATTTGAACAATCTATGTAAATTAATAAAAAAAAAGTTATGCCCAATTTTGCAGTACTTTCGGTACAGCCCTTGAATATTACTTACGCATTGTGTATATGCACATTAGAGCTTTATCTAAAATGTATCATCAACTGCAATTATGCATTGTAATTGTCATTGAAACAAGTGAAAGGATGCATTTCTACAGACATATCCTAAAAGTTGTTCTCCAAATGTAGCATTTCAACTTTTGCCGCGTACACACGATCGGAATTTCCGACAACAAAACCGTGGATTTTTTTCCGAGGGAATGTTAGCTCAAACTTGTCTTGCATACACACGGTCACTCAAATGTTGTCGGAAATTCCGAACGTACAACACCACGACGAGCCAAGTTCAATGATTCCGAGCATGCGTTGAATTGATTTCGAGCATGCGTAGGATTTTTTTGTGTCGAAATTGCATACAGACGATCAAAATTTCCGACAAGAACTTTTGTTGGAAAAATTGGGAACCGGCTCTCAAACATTTGTCGTTGTAAATTCCGACAGCAAATGTCCGATGAAGCATACACACAGTCAGAATATCCGACCAAAAGCTCACATCGAACATTTGTTGTCGGAAATTCTGATCGTGTGTACACGGCATAAGACTAAGTACCAGCAGGACAAATGATCATCCAATATCGATCTTCTACTTTAGATTTTTCCCTAGAGGTTTCCAGCTCTGCCCCTTTCCACAAGGCCATATTTTAGATGCCACCTTGTCAAAGCTGGATTACACATTCAATTATTTATTATTCATTATGAAGAATCCATAGGGACAGATTGACATCATTTAGTGTTTCAGTGTTAAGCAATTAGAGCTGCAAAATCTGGTGGAAGTATTTTACCACAGGAGTCCTCGAGAACAAAATGTTTTAAACTCTGACCCTAACAGCAATCATACATAACAAACGTTTCAATTTTGGGGTGTATGTAGTTTATAACCCCTGGTACAGCCTGATGTTGCAATGTGCAATCACCATTTGGCTAAATTCAGGCTTTATTGCACATAGTGTTAGGCACCATTTCCTATATGGTGACCAGGAGAGAAACTGACGTGAAATTTCCACCAAAGACAACCAATCTGGTATGTAGATGTTTAAAGTGACCCTGCCACCACAGGGTAACTTATAAAAAACACAAGACCTGTAAAAAAAAAAATTTGGTCTTTCTATACTTGCCTTTTCAGAAGGAAACGCCACCTTGCTGGCCTCTGCAGGTATTCCACAGTTCTGGGTGTGTAGATACCCGCTCCTCCTGAGGCATGCAGCGCTTCCTCTTGCCGGCTACAGGGTACAAAAGCTGGCAGAAGGAACCACTATTTGTGGCTGGGGGAACAGGTATTCAACCAAAGCTAAAGAGGAATGTCTGGACAGCCGCACTCCAAAAATGTTGCTTTTTTATTAATAAAACAGGATCACAAAATACATGCCACAGCAAACAAGACCCCACTGATGCGTTTCACACTATTACTTACTGCTTAGTCATAGTCATAAGCTATGACAGAAGCTCAGGAGTGAGCCTGTTCAGTTGCCCCCATAGCAAGCTGATTACTATGGAGGCACTCAGCAGAAGGGATGGGCCAGGAGTGTCGGCAGGTTCCTGAGATGAGGCGGATTGGGGCTTCTCTGTGCTAAACCACTGCTTAGGGCAGGTAAGTATAACATGCTTGTTATTTAAAAAATAAAATTAGCCTTTATAGTTCTACATTACTGTATGTTAAGAGACAATCCAACATTTTAAATTGTAACTAGAACAGGAATGGAGTGGAAATGTTTAAGACCTCATGCTAACTTATCTAGACTCCTTTACTCCTGGCAGCAGAGTTTTTGGTAGAATGGCATGTCAAGTTCTTGGGCAAAAATGAATTTCATTGGCCAGAACAACAATGTATTCTGTGCATGAGGCCTTAAAGTGGATGTAAACTCTCCATACACCCAGTGAAGTGACCAGCCTCAGATGATATGCAGAAATGAACCAAATCTCCCTACAGATTACAGTACTGTATAAAATAATGACACATCCCCTTTGTCCCTAGTGGTCTGTCCAGTGCCCTGCATGCACTTTTATATTATAAATACTGTTTATTCTGCCTGGAAACTGTAGATTGTCCATAGCAACCAAAAAGTGTCCCTTTATGTCAAAAGTGGTTTTAGACCAGCTAGAAAACAGCGATAATAAATTACAATCACTTGCAGAATTGAGCGATAGCGATTTGTGGGGAAATTTATCATCAAACACTAAAAGTAACAATTCTGCAACTGAGCAAATTTCAGTGTTTTTGATTTGATTACATTATTGAATAATGTTTATTATAATTATATTATTATTTGTTATAATTATTTATAGTTATTTATTATATTATAATTTATGATTTTGTGTTTCAAACTTTATCATACCCGGGATGTCTACTAGACTCTTGTTTGGACAGATTCAAGTGAGTTATTCCTAAGAATTGCAGGCCTACAATATAAAACGCCAAATTTACATGCAAAATAATTGTACCGCTTTCAGCACCTAAAATCTGACATAATCATACCGCCAGGGAGGTCAAGAACTGGGGTATGTAGATCAGGGTAATTTGGCTAGTTTCTGTTCTCATTATGATTTAAAAAGAGTAAACACAGTTGATTGATAATAAATGTCTTGAGCCAAACACTAACCATGAGTAAAAGAAAAGTTTTTGTGTTATCATTCATATGCTCTGAAAAATGCCCAAGAAATCATAAATCCTGCTATGGTATGTAAACGTATGAACACAACTATATATATGTATATATATATATATATATATATATATATATATATATATATATATATATACACACACTTTTTAAAGCGCTATATTTATTTATTTTTGCAAAGGATAACTAAAATTTAGGGCTGTGCAAATTAACTTTTAATTAACCGATTAATCTTAAATTTTTTTGATCGATCAAAATCTTTTTGATCGATTACAATTCTTTTGATTGGTACTCACCTCTCCGCCGGCTTCTGGGCCTTCAGGGAGTTCCGTTGGAGATCCGGTGACGTCAGACACCGGCGGGGCTTGCCGTGTCCATCTGAAGGGCTCCTTTGCTGTGCCTTCATATCTGCATGCCGGCGGGACCTTACTATCTGCCACACGCAAGGGCTGTTACACTTCCCTCTATCACTTCCCTCTATCACCCTGGGATTCTACAGCCATCCACTGGGAGTTGTGATAGTTCCCTTCATGGGACATCTACATGCCGACGGACTGATGTTAACCTCTCCTCATCTGGATTCAGCAGTGGTATCGTTGTACACATTTTTATACCAGTATCATACTTAGCTACATGTTTTTATGACTTATTTTGGTACCGTTTGGTATTACTCACACCATTTTTACAGTTTATGTAGCTACATCGATTTTATCTGCAGTGCAATATTTATTTGGTTACCTACTTGAAGACTATAAAAGTTTTAATGCTATTCCCATCGAGCGCTGCCTTTGTGTGTTTTTTTGTATCCTGCTATCCATTTTTGCAGTTGTTGGTAGCTGCACTGGGAATCAGCCTGCAAGGAGATCAGCTAAAAGTAGTTGGATCTGTATGTGCGTTATAATTAATCGAAATTAGTCGATTAATCGATAAAAAAAAAAAAACGATTAATCGAACAGAAACATTTTGATCAGTAACAGTCCTACTAAAATTATAAAATATATTCTTTTTTTTTATTTCTTTTTTTTATTCTGCTGAAATATTTTCTTTCCAAAATAAAGGTGTAGGGCACTGCAGTACTGATTGTATGCTCCTCTTAATGACTACAGCAGATGCAATCTACTTGGCAGGCTTGAAAAGCATGTCCTTGAAAGGGACTAGTCACTCACAGCTATCTCAGTAATTTGTGCTGATGCCCACATGTGTCTTAGCCAATCTCGCAAATCTATATTATTTCAATCAGGTTAGTTACATTAATCATAGGAACCTCACTGAACAAGTGGATTGTGTTCAACTCATGGAGTATGAAGAACCCCTGCTCCGAGCAGAATCAACTCTTGAGGTTTCTGTAGGTTTCACCTTCAAGACGCTATAGGACCTTTCATCCATATTGAGAATAAAATAGGAAACACTTCATAATACCAATTCACACACAAGCCCATCGTCTATTACTGTCTTTTTCAATGGGAGATTATAAAGAAAATACAATCTTTTAGAAAAACAAAAATCAGTTTTATATTAACTCTCTTGCTGACTTAAAAGCATACATTGTACATACAGCTGAATTTCTGAAATACACAGGGGCCAGTTTTTACGCAGTTGTGTATTAAATCATGTGCAATTTGCACAGGGAAATGTTAACATTAATCTTTGAAACTGTTGAACGACCAAACCAACAGTTTATGTTTTCTGTGATCATATTGGAAATTGACCAATGTACATCTTTTCTCTGTTGTGCCGTAACTGCGAGCATGGTGAGTGGGATGAAAGCACAACTTCACTCTCTCATTCAACAATAATTATTTTTAATCCTTAGCATTAGTAAATAGAACCTAAAAAATATATCATATTTACTTGTTTTAAACTTTTATTTCTACATTCCTTCAGTTACTTCCTGGCTTCCAGGCCTAGGCAAATGATGTCATACATCCCAGGAGTCTTCGGTAGAGGATTAGGGATTTTCTCAGATAAGTGCACCTTCCTGCCTGCATCTCCAAGAAAGATGTAACTGACAACTCCAGAATCCCATGAAAAATGTTATTAGCTACACAAAGGTCAAGATTAAAAACAGCTGACGCGTTTCAGCATACAGCCTTGTTCACAGCATTTTCACAAAGTGAATGACAGAACATTTATACCACACACCTTATATGAGGAAAAACAGTGTCAGTAAAACAATTATTCAATTAAAATAAAACAAATGGCAAAAAAACGGCACTGGATTCTATTCATATCTGATGTGGGCTTACAATGCTGTGTTATAGGGTAAATGGAATAGCCATTTTATTTATCAAACATTTATTTATAATACAGTTGTATTTATAAGTTTAAACACCCTGGCAGAATTTATGATTTCTTGGTCATTTTTCATAGAATATGAATGATAACACAAAAACATTTCTTTCACTCATGGTTAGTGTTTGGCTGAAGCCATTTATTAGTAGGAATGCTCAATAGCTTTCCCAGTATTGTTATTCGTTTTTTATTATTCTTAATTTTAATATTAATTTTATTCCGTAAGTTTTTTGGCTCTGCGTAACTTCTGCATACTTTAAGCTATTATGACCATTCAACTTTTAAAATGTTCAGCTCTTTCAGCCAACGATGGGACTTCTTCAGCTTTTTTTCTACTATTTATACTTTTTAAAATTTTAATCTTTTGGACACTTTTTTTTAATATTGAAGTCAATGAGAGCATGCTTCAAATCCTTAAAATCTTGTTCCACTAACAAAAGTTTCAGCTCCTTCATACTTACAGACGCCAAACAAACTTTAAAATGTTCACAAAATATTCAGCTATCCAGCTATATCTTTTCAGTTTGATATCTTTTACAGTTTTTGTGAAAAACCTGTTTAAGTTTAGTGATCTTTTCAGGAAATGTTATCGATTAAACAGAGTGTCTATGGGGCTGGTTAGAGTGGATGATGTCATCACTACAGCACAGAGCTTTAAAAAAAATATCTTTGTTCCTTCTCTATAAATTGCTCTCAGGCCCACAAGATCTACTTGTCATACACAATTTATACATTAAAACGTAGGTATCTGTGTCTAGTTTTTTGTGATACGCCTTTTACTTTTGGCTGGTTGAGTTCTACACTTTCTTCCATTGACTGTGATGTATAAAATTCTTCAGATTTAGACATTAATGGCTGTGTGTTGAGTTATTTTGAGGGGACATCAAATTTACACTGTTATACAAGCTGTACACTCACTACTTTACATTGTAGCAAAGTGTAGTTTCTTCAGTGTTGTCACATGAAAAGATAGAAGAAAAGATTTACTCAAATGCTTATGTGTTCTTACTAATGTTCTTACTTATGGGACATACTGTATGTGATCTCCTGCACACAGAGGGGTGTACTTACTTTTGTGAGATGCTGTATATATTTATTGTGGTCTATAAGTGGTTACATCACACATGGTGTGTGCTGAGTAGCACCAGAACCTGCGAACAGACCAAAAGTGTGAACTTTAGAACCCCATTAAAGTCTATGGGACTTAAAAGTGTTTGGGGACCTGGGTCCTGCCCCTGGGGACATGTATCAATGCAAAAAAAAAGTTTTAAAAACTGCAGTTTTTTCGGGAACAGTGATTTTAAATTACTTTTTATCCTTCAGAAATTACACTTTGTGCAGGGACAGTTCTAAGCACAGGAAACAAGCGCTGTTTTACAAGCATACTATACACACCCCCTAGGTATGAAATTTAAAGGAATATTTCACTTTTATTGTTTTGCATTATTAAAATCACTGCTCCTGAAATAACGGCCATTTTTTTAAAACTTTTTTTGCATTGATACATGTCCCCTGGGGCAGGACCCGGGTCCCCAAACACTTTTTATGACAATGACTTGCATATAAGCCTTTAAACTTAGCACTTTAGATTTCTCCCATAGACTTTTCCATGGTGTTCTGCGGCTTTTCAAATTTGCCGCGAACAACCCAAATTGTTCGCTGTTCGGCGAACAGGCAATGTTCGAGTCGAAACTCAAAGCTCATCCCTAGTGCTGAGGTCTGCAGCGATGAAGGATTTTTGTATTTGAAACTTTAATGTAAATCTAGACAGTTGAGGGGGTGTAATATTCCCGCTGGGTGGAGTATGAGATCCACTTACTTTCAATATCACCCCAATCGGGGCGTGATTTTGCTGAGATTGTCGCCTGACAAATCGCAGGACTGCTTTTGGGAAACAGGCATCCCGTCATTTTGATTGTGTAATTTGTCAGGTGACAATATTGTCCTGTGATTGGGGTGCCATTGAAAGTAATGGGATCACAAGCGTTTTGTGGTGATTCAGGAATCGCAGTAATTTCGCCCGCGATCCGGAATGCCTAGGTGTGATCGCAGCCAAAGCTAAGCGTCTTCTATCAGTTGCTGGGTTCTCCTTCTATAGATTCTGGGGGAACATTTTCTTCCTCAAACATTCCACACATTCTCTTCATTCTTTATTCCACCGCTAATATATACTCTGCATTGACCTTGTATAGCGCTTTTCTCTCTGAGGACTCCAAGTATTGGAGATGGCGTTGGCCGGGAATCGAACCCGGGTCATTGCTTAGAAAGCAGCTATGCTCACCACTGCACCACCAACGCAAAGGTGGCATGTCTTTGTTGTGTGGGAAGAAACCGGAGTACCCGGAGGAAACCCACGCAAGCACAGGGAGAACATGCAAACTCCATGCAGATAGAGTCCTGGTCAGATTCTGAAACAAGGACCCCAGTGCTGCAAGGCTAACCCCTAAGCCTCTGTGCTGCCCATTTACGGCCTTTGTTCTCTAAGGTCCGCCCCCGCTTAGCGGGGTAAATCACTTTTGTTCACTCAAAGTGCCTTCAGAAGAAATCCAAACTTATCCTAAACTACAATCTATAACACTCCTATAATAAAACACAACCAAATAACAATAAAAGAGGGGTACAGTGGTCCACAAATTAGCAACACAATGGAGCTAAATATTCCATTTACCTTTAGGGCTCATTCACACGGGGGTATGAATCCATACTCCATGGGAGGGCCATGTTTACCGGAATGGGGATGCACAGATGTTCTCAGCATCCCGTGTAGGCAGTCCCATTGCTGTCAACTGGGGTGCAGTGACTGTACCCAATGTGACATCTGTGTGGGTGCCAGTGCACGGCCCCGAACGCATCCAGGGTGCGTCCGCGCAACTGCACCCACATGGATGTCCTTTTTGGGGTTAACGCAGCCCCCCACAGGGTACAGATTCATACACCCCTTGTGAGTGAGGCCATGGACTTCTCCATGAAGTACCTCACTGGTGGGAAGAGTTCTCATTTCTCCAGCAGAGAAAGCCTAAAGAAAGCTGGAAAGACTTCTCCGACCTCTAAAGACAAAAAGAGTTCCAACCTCCACTCATAGCCAGTCCAACACATGCCTCAAAAACATACCGGCCTTTAACCTCCCCTTACAGCCGGTCCAACACACGCCTCAAAAACATACCGCCTTCAACCTCCCCTTATAGCCGGTCCAACACACGCCTCAAAAGCCTACAGGCCTCCAAACTTCACAACATAATCAGTTACTCAATGTCGATCGACAATACATAGATCAAACATATCACCTGTAAAAACGTGCTTGAGATGTTGGTGGTAAAACGCCTGCTAGGCCCGGGGGGACCAAGCCAAGTCCTCCAAAAGCTGCCTCATATCCAAAAGTTGCCAAGAGTGTAAATGTAGACATTATGCTATCAAAAATATCACATTCTAAAGGAAAAGGTAGGACAAGGGGAGGGGAGTATGGAAGAGGCAGAGAGGGAGGAAAGTAGGGGGGACGGAAAGTTGCGGGTAAGGAAGGGGTGTGGAGGTTCCACCAAACCCTCACCCCCTTCTTCCTCCAACCTTGCCTTCTTCCCCCTTTCCTCCCTCTTCCATACTCTCCCTTTGTTCTACCTTTCCCTTAAGAGTGTTATATTTTTGATTAACCTTAAAGCTTAATGTCTACATTTACACTCTTGGAAACTTTTGGATATGAGGCAGCTTTTGGAAGGCCTGCTTCGGTTCCCCCTCGGGCCTAGCAGGCTGTTTACCACCAACATCCCAGACACTTTTTTTTACAGGTAATTATGTTTGGGCAATGTATTGTCGAACCTTAAACTTCTGCAGAAGCTGCAGAAAGGTAAATAGAGGGCTGATGGTAAGACCCTCCAGTTACTGGAGTGGCAGCCGCCACCAGTTTAGGGACCTGTGTTGGTACAGCCATACCTGGTCCCTGGGAGGGTTCCTCAGACTTTTTGTTTAGACTTCTTCTAGGAACAGTAGATTTTCTTGTTTGTCCAGCTACATTGATAGTTGGTGATTCAGAAGCTGCAGAAAGGGAAATAGAGGGCTGATGGGAAGATCCTGCGGTTAATGGAGTGGCAGCCGCCACCAGTGTAGGGACCTGTGTTGGTACAGCCGTACCTGGCCCCTGGGTGGGTCCCTCAAACTTTTTGTTGAGTCTTTTTCTAGGAACAGTCAATTGTCTTGTTTGTCCAGCTACATTGATAGTTGGTGATTCAGAAGCTGCTTATGAGAATCTTTTAAGAGATTGATGACGTAATGGATTCCTGTCATGATGGCTTGAAATGAAGATCCTCTCCCTCATATTCACTAGCAAATAGTCCTATTCTCATCACCTAGTTTAAATTTTCTTCCAACATTTTGGCCATCTTCAATCCCAAGAAAGCTGCACCCCTCCCATTTAAGTGCAATCCATCACTACTATAAAGATGGTAACGGCCTGAAAAGTTAGCCCAGTTTGCCACAAAGCCAAACCCCTCCTCCCTGCACCAGTTTCTCAGCCACTTGTTAAGTACCATAAGCTCTTGCTGTCTCTGTGGTGTGGCTCGAGGAACAGGCAGTATTTCAGAAAATATTGCCTTGGGGGACCTTTTCTTCAATATGGCCCCTAAGTCCCTAAAATAATTTTGTAGGGCGCTCCATCTTTCTCTAACTTTGTCATTGGTACCGATATATACCATGACAGCTGGGTCCTCTCCAGTGCCATCCAATAATCTGTCCATGCAATCTGCAAATACTATTTGGCGATTAATGGTCTTTGTGACAGATTGCCCTCTGTATTCTTCCAATAACTGAATCCCCTACCACTAGTATGTGCCTAAAACCCGGTCGAATTTGAAAACATTTCTACCGGATTCGATAATATTTTTACCGGATTCGAATTCGATAATATTTTGATCGGATTTGAAAATATTTTAACAGAATTCAATAATATTTCATCCGCTATTGTTAATATTTCAACCAAATTTCGATGATATTTCAACCGGATTGGAAATTATTTCAACCGAATTTGAAATTATTTCAACCGGATTTGAAATTATTTCCACCGGATTGGAAATTATTTCAACCGAATTTGATATGATTTCAACCAGATTTGAAATGATTTCAACCGAATTTGAAATGATTTCAACCGGATTTGAAAATATTTCCACCGGATTGGAAATTATTTCAACCGAATTTGAAATTATTTCAACCGAATTTGAAATTATTTCAACTCAATTTGAAATTATTTCCACCAGATTGGAAATTATTTCAACCAAATTTGAAATTATTTCAACCGAATTTGAAATTATTTCAACCGAATTTGAAATTATTTCCACCGGATTAGAAATTATTTCATCCGAATTTGAAATTATTTCAACCGAATTTGAAATTATTTCCACCGGATTGGAAATTATTTCAACCGGATTTGAAATTATTTCCACCGGATTTGAAATTATTTCCACCGGATTTGAAATTATTTCCACCGGATTTGAAATTATTTCCACCGGATTGGAAATTATTTCAACCGAATTTGATTGTATGCATTTGTATTTGTATTATTGTATTTGATTAATTCTATTAAATTCTATTCTGTTCTTTACTATTCTTTGATTTTCATTCTATTGTTTTATTATTTTATATTCTATTTTATTGTATTCTTTTTTAGAAATCGATTTATATATTTTAGATTTTAAGTCAAATTTGCTTTCAATTTTCATTCGAATTTGTTTTCGATTCGAATTGTTTTTGAATTCGATTTGAATAGAATTTGTTCCGAATTCGAATTTCGTTCGTGTTTTTCTAATTTGTTTAAATTCGTTAATTTTGTAATTCGGAGATTCGGATGCATCTGAATTTCCGAATAATGAAAAATTTGTCCGAATTCGAATTTGTAACGAAACGAAACGCACATGTCTAGCCTCCACGTGAACATCACATGCTGGTGGAGCCTCCACATGAACGTCACATGCTGGTGGAGCCTCCACGTGAACATCACAGCTGTAGGGGAGCCTCAATGTAGCATTCATATTGTGTCTCGTTACTAGGGCAGTCCTGCCTTGTGAGCTGTCTCTGCAGTAAATACTGCGTACATCTGCAATAGAAAAAGAAGAATCAGGTTTAGCAGTTTCACCTACATTTATATATATATATATATATATATATATATATATATATATATATATATATATATATATATTTTTTTTTTTTTATATTTATACAACATCAAATTATACAGAGAAAAGTAAAAAATTCCAATGCCAGGGACAATAAATAAACCCAACATGACAGGGACACAGGGATCACTAATGGTGGCCTTCCTATAAAAATTTTGTTGCCTGGCAGTTATGCCGACCCACTAAAATGAATGGAGTCAGAAAGGGAACTGATTCTTAATTTCCATGTGCAGGGAGTAATTTGCAGTGCTTTTGTTTCTTATTATTAAACACCCAGCCTCTATGGGGGGGGGGGGCTCTAATTAATATATATTTAAATTCCTATACATGTGTAATTTGGACTCCAATAAAGATGTTTTTATAACAAAATATTTTTTTGTGTGTTTTGGCACCATTAACCACTTCCTTACTGGGCACGTATACCCCTTCCTGACCAGGTGAAATTTCAGCTTCTGGAACTGCGTCGCTTTAACTGACAATTGCGTGGTCGTGCGACAATGCTCCCAAACATTTTTTTTCTCAGTTTAGGCCGATGCGTATTCTTCTACATATTTTTGGTAAAAAGAAAAAAATCGCAATAAGCGACTGGTTTGCGCAAAAGTTATAGCGCTTACAAAATAGGGGACAAAATTATCATTAATTTTTATTATTATTTTTTTTTACTAGTAATGTCGGCGATCTGCGATTTTTATTGGGACTGCGACGTTATGGCGGACACATCGGACACTTTTTTGGCACCATTCACATTTATACTGCGATCAGTGCTATAAAAATGCACCGATTGATGTATAAATGTGACTGGCCGTGAAGGGGTTAACACTAGGGGGGCATGGAAGGGGTTAAATGTATTCCCTGGGTGTGTTCTAACTGTGGGGGGAGGGGGGTGACTGGGGGAGGTGACCGATGCTGTGTCCCTATGTACAAGAGACACAGATCGGTCTCCTCTCTCCCCTGACAGGACATGGATCTCTGTGTTTACACACAGAGATCCATGTCCTTGTCCCTGTAACCGCCGATTGCGAGTACCTGGCGGACATCGCGGCCGCCAGGCACACGCATCGGTATCTCAGGAATGCGGCGGGCACACGCGCGCCACCGGCGGCGCTCGCACGCCCTCTAGTGGAATAGAAGAGCGGAGGACGCAAATATGCGTCCTGTCAGAGATTTAGAACCACCCTGCGGCCGCACATATTCGTAAGGCCGTCGGGAAGTGGTTAAAACGTTTGTTATCCCCAAAAAATAAATAAAGACCCTGTTCCTTTAAAGCCTGTTATAGTGCTTGCGCTGTGTATGAAATATCTGGCTGATCCTACCAGTTTCTACCCTCCCCCTCTCTGCACTGACTCCCATGTATCAGGGCTGCAGAGTTCTGACACCGGAGTCAGTACGTGTCTCCATCATACGCTACTATCTGCAGCTCTCCCTGTGTCTCCTCCTCCCCCCTCACCCTCTATGTACAATACCTGTCGCCGAGAATGTGTTTCCAGCACGATGCCATTGCGCTGATTCTCGGCGACATGGTGCCGACATCTCGCACTCGCTGGAATAGAAAAAGCACATTCCAGCGAGCGCATCATAGAAGCGACGGGGAATCTGACTTGGATTCCCGCCAATTCTAGCCGTGTCGTTTGGTATGAATCATGAGGGGGAACTCCATGCCAAATTTTAAATAAAAAAACCGGCATGGGTTCCCCCCAGGGGCATACCAGGCCCTTAGGTCTGGTATGGATTGCAAGGAGACCCTCCTACGCCGAAAAAACGGCATGGGGGTCCCCCACAATACATACCAGACCCGTATCCAAGCACACTGCCCGGCCGGTCAGGAAAGGAGTGGGGACAAGCGAGCGCCCCCCTCCTGAGCCGTACCAGGCTGCATTCCCTCAACATGGGGGGTTGGGTGCTCCGATCCCAGTCCCCGAGCATGATGGGACTGTGACGTCATAAGAGGCCTATATAAATCATCACACACCAGACACCCAGCATTACAGCGGGAGGAAGCGACGCGTCAACATCTGAAGAAAAGAAGAAGGCAGAAGACGGCAAAGAAGGGCGGGCTGCGCCGCCGTCAGGCCTCGTACAGATGACCGGACAGTCCGCTGAAAACGGTCCGCCGGACCGTTTTCAGTGGACATGTCCGGCCGGAGATTTATGTCTGATGGTTGTACACACCATCAGACAGAAATCCGCGTGTACACGATCCGCGGTGACGTGGCCGTGCCGTCGCCGCGACGATGACGCTGCGACGTGCGCGGCCCTGGAAGTTCAAAGCTTCCACGCATGCGTCGAATCACTTCGACGCATGCGAGGGATGGCGGCCGATTGAACATGTACGGTGAGTCTGTACAGACGACCGAACATGTCCGACGGACAGGCTTCCAGCGGGCATGTTTCTTAGCATGCTAAGAAACATTTGTCCGCTGCAAAACGGTCGGCTGGACAAATGTCCGCTGGAAACCTGTCCGGTCGGCCGTACACACGACCGAACATGTCTGCTGAAACTGGTCTGCGGACCAGTTTCAGCAGACATGTTCAGTCGTGTGTACGAGGACTTAGTAATAGAGCTAAAAAGAAGAAGGCACCGGAGAGCGAGCGGGAGAAGAACCGAGGAGCGCCGAGGTGACAGCGGAGAGCGGAGAAGAACGAAGAAGACCCCTGGAGAGTGGAGAAGACCCACCGGAGAGTGGAGAAGACCCCCCGGAGAGCGGAGAAGACCCCCGAAGCTGATGTGTTGTGTGTTTATTTTATTGAAATTTTTCTTCCAGGTGAATGGGTAGGGGTACGATGTACCCCATATTCATTGACCTAGGGTGGGGGGCCGGTATCTGGGGGCTCCCTTATTAAAGGGGGCTCCCAGATTCCGATAAGCCTCCCGCCCGCAGACCCCAACAACCAACGGCCAGGGTTGTCGGGAAGAGGCCCTGTCCTTATCAACATGGGGACAGGGTACTTTGGGGTGGGGGGGCCGCAGGGCGCCCCCCTGCCCCAGAGCACCCAACCCCGCCATGTTGAGGGCATGCGGCCTGGTACGGCTCAGGGGGGGCGCGCTCGCTCGTCCCCACTCCTTTCCTGACCGGCCGGGCAGCGTGCTTGGATACAGGTCTGGTATGGATTGTCGGGGCACCCCCACACATCGTTTTTTCGGCGTAGGGGGGGTCTCCTTGCAATCCATACCAGACCTAAGGGTCTGGTATGCCCCTGGGGGGGAACCCATGCCGTTTTTTTTATTTAAAATTTGGCGTGGAGTTCCCATGATTCATACCAAACGTCGCAGCTAGAATTGGCGGCAATCCAAGTCGGATCCCCGTCGCTTCTATGACGGCTTTTTCCCCATCACGGCGAGCCGGGTCGGCGCTGGCTCCCGCGACAGGCCTCGTAGGTGGTCAATTTAGCTGAGAAAGGGAGTGAGATTGACACAATATCGCGGTCACCTACAGTACATGTGTCAGGGAACCAACCGTGGAAGAGCTGTCAGACGTGCTCTTCACGGACCAGCAAGCGCAGTGCGCATGCGCGCGCAAATGCGCGCAACGCGCATGCGCGCGCAAACGGGCAACAACTCTGCAAATCCTGTATTCTTCACTGCGCATGCGTGTGCGCCAGTACGCACGCAATGCGGGCGGGACTCCTGGCGTCAGTGCCCTATTTAAAGACTTGCTGCAGCAGTTACCAACTGCTGCATGATCGTTAGCCTGTGTGTGTTCCTGAGCCCTTGTTCCTGTGTTCCTGTTTACCCGTTGACGACCCGGCTTGCCTGACCTGACTTCTCCAGTGTATGACCCCGGCTTGTCTTTCGGATTACCCTTATCCTGTTCCTGCCTGATTGTTCCAGTGTATGACCTCGGCTTGCCTTCTGACCTACTCCAACTACATCCTGCTTCCTGTGCATGACTTCCGGCTTGGCTCCTGACTCCGCCCCTGGGTTTCCCTGCGTACCTACCTCATCTGGTACTTCCGTGGTACCCCTGCCTAACTACGTATCCTGGTGGATAGCTGAGCTTCTACACCTTCTCAGCAAGTCGCAGCTGGCAACCCCTGCATCTCCGGGCACAGCACCCCCTGTCTCACCTCCAGGGGGCGTTCTGCACTCAGTCGCAAGGGAAGCCCTCTCAGCACTTCGGCCTCTGGTAAGGTACGTGACAGTATCATGCAGCCAGAAGTTTCAGAGGCCGACGGAGGTGCTTCCCCGCTTGGGACTTTGTGCCAGCAGGTCGCAGCCCTTACGCAAACAGTGACGTGCCTACAGGACCGCTACTCCCAGCTTGAAAGCGACCCCCCGAATCAAACGATGTTCCCTCCTCCGGAGCCCCGTGTACCCACTCCTGAACATTTCTCAGGAGACCGAAAGAAATTCCGAGCGTTCAAAGTCTCCTGCATCCTGTACCTGACCCTGCAGCCAAGAACTTTTGCCTTAGAAACTGTTAAAGTGGGGTTCGTTATCACTCTGCTGTCTGGGGGACCCCAATCCTGGGCCCATCAGTTATTGGAACGAAAAGACCCCGCCATCAACACTTTGGACTCCTTCTTTAAAGCTATGGCCACCTTATACGATGATCCTCTACGTCCGGCCACCGCGGAGGCAGCTCTCCATGCTCTACGACAAGGACAGCGCCCTGTAGAGGACTATACGGTGGACTTCCGTAACTGGGCTGCAGACACGGGATGGAACGAGGTCGCCCTCAGGCATCAATTCCGCCTGGGCTTGTCTGAACTTATTAAGGACGAACTGGCACGAGTAGAGGCTCCTGCCACCCTGGAGGGGCTCATTCAACTCGCCATTCAACTTGACAGGCGCCTGCGGGAGCGTCTGTCTGAACGTGCCTGCCGGCCCTCTCACTGTCAGTCTACGGCTCCAGACGCTCACGCGCCCTCCTCTTCGGCCACGTTCAATAGGAGGCCTATACAGGTTGGCATGGTTCGCCCTGCCCTGACCCCCAATGAAAGACTTCATCGCCGGCAGGCGAACCTTTGTTTTTACTGCGGAGAGGCCGGACATCTTCGTTCCAACTGTCCAATCCGACCCTGTAGATCTTCTCCCCGCAACCTGCTGCATCTCCGAATTCCGAACCCCTCCTCAACTCACCTGGTTCTCCATGTCGCATTACAGTTGGCAAGTGGGGAGGTCAGATTCCCAGCAATCATCGATTCCGGGGCTTGTAGTTGCTTTTTGGACATTTCCATTGCTAAAGACTACCAAATTCCTCTGCGGAACAAGACACATAAACTTGAGATTCATTTAGCTGATGGATCTCCACCTTGTTCAGGGCCTGTTACCCAAGAGACTTACCCTATATTCACCTCAACTGATTCTGGTCATCAAGAGTTCCTCTGTCTTGATGTTATCTGTTCACCGATGTTTCCTGTGATCCTGGGACTCCCTTGGCTACGGGCACATAGCCCACAGATAGACTGGAGCAAAGGGAGTATCTCCTTCAAATCAAGTTACTGCCGCCAGCACTGCATGAGGCCCGAGCTTATAGTTCATCCCAGTTGTCTCACTGTCCAGCCAGTCTCCACTTCTAACCCAGATGTTCCGTCAGTCTATCATGATTTTCTAGATGTCTTTGACAAAAAGAAGGCCGATACGTTACCACCCCATCGTCCTTACGACTGCCCTATTGAGTTGTTGCCTGGTGCAGAAATCCCCTTTGGGCGAATATTCCCACTTTCAGAGACTGAGCTCGAGACCTTGCGTCAATATATTGACGAAAACCTAGAAAAGAAGTTCATCCGCCCATCTTCCTCTCCAGCCGGTGCCGGGATATTCTTCGTGGAGAAAAAAGATCACACCCTCAGGCCCTGTGTGGATTACCGGGAACTCAATAAAATCACCATCAAGAATCGCTACCCCCTACCTCTCATCCCCAAACTTTTTCAAAGATTCCGTACTGCACGAGTCTTTACGAAACTCGATCTTCGAGGTGCCTACAACCTTGTGCGCATCCGGGAAGGGGACGAATGGAAGACTGCCTTTAGAACCCGTTTTGGACACTTCGAATATCTCGTTATGCCTTTCGGCCTATGTAATGCCCCGGCGACGTTTCAACATTTCGTGAACAACATCTTTAGAGAGTTCCTAGATTACTTTGTTATTGTTTACTTAGATGACATTCTTATTTTTTCTGCTACCTTGGAATTACACAGAACCCATGTCCGGAAGGTACTAGCCACATTAAGGTTGCACGGGCTCTACGCAAAAGCGGAAAAGTGCGAATTTGAAAAATCTTCCATACAGTTCCTGGGTCTAATCATTTCCACGTCCGGAGTCTCCATGGATCCTCAGAAAGTGTCCGCTATTTTGGAATGGTCAGCCCCTACTGATAAGAAGGGCATCCAAAGGTTCATCGGGTTTGCAAACTTCTATAGGAGGTTTATTAAAGACTTTTCTGGCATCATTGCCCCCATTACCCAGCAGACCCGCCAGCATACCCGTTTTCAGTGGACCCAGGAGGCCCAGGAGGCTTTTAGTAAACTAAAGACTCTGTTCACCTCAGCTCCCATCTTACGACACCCGGATCCAACGCTACCTTATGTCCTCGAGGTCGACGCATCAGAAGTTGCCGTAGGGGCCGTCCTGTCTCAACGACAGGGCCCTAAAGCTTTGTTACACCCAATAGCCTTTTTCTCCCGAAAATTGAGCCAGCCGGAAAAGAACTATGACGTGGGGGACCGGGAGTTACTGGCAATAAAAACTGCTTTAGAGGAGTGGCGGTATCTCCTGGAAGGTGCTGCTCATCCCGTCATGGTATTCACAGACCATAAGAATCTCGAGTACCTCAGATCTGCCAAGAGATTAAGACCACGGCAAGCCAGATGGGCTTTATTCTTTTCAAGATTTAATTTTCATCTTACCTATCGCCCGGGGTCCAAGAATGGTAAAGCAGATGCCCTTTCACGCATGTTCCCAGAAACTCCAGAGACTGTCGTTCCTAGCACCATCCTGTCCCCCCAGAATTTTTTGTTGATTCAGCCCGACCTAAAGTCAGCTCTGAAACAAGCCTCTGCTCAATGTCCTGAATCCGAGAGTTCTGCATTCAGAAAACAAGAAGGGCTCCTGTGGCACGGAAATAAGATTTTTGTACCTGAGGGAGCCAGACTTCAGCTTCTCAAGACCCTTCATGAACACCAGCTTGCGGGTCATTTTGGGGTCCATAAGACTTCTGAGTTGATTCAGCGATCCTATTGGTGGCCGGACCTGAGGAAGGATTGCAAGGACTTTGTAAGTTCCTGTACAGTTTGTGCCAGAAGTAAAGGAAGCCGCACGCAAGCCTGGGGTCTGTTAAGACCGCTACCTGTCCCTGACCATCCATGGAAAGCGATATCTATGGATTTCATAGTGGAATTACCCCCCTCTGAAGGGTTTACCACGATCCTGGTGGTGGTCGACCGGCTAACGAAGATGGCCCATTTTTTGCCGTTATTAGGGACCCCCTCGGCCATGGACACGGCACATACATTTATCAAGGAGATTGTGAGATTGCATGGCCTGCCCAGTAGTATTGTATCCGACAGAGGGGTGCAATTTACCTCAAGATTTTGGAAGGCTCTCTGTAAAGCCTTGAACATCGAAATCTGCTTGTCATCCGCTTATCATCCACAAAGTAATGGCCAAACTGAGAGAACCAATCAAACACTAGAGCAATATCTCCGCTGTTTTTCCACCGCCTCTCAGGACAATTGGGTAGCCCTACTTCCATGTGCCGAATTTGCATACAATAATTCGGTACACTCCACCACTAACCAGTCTCCATTTTGGGCAAATTACGGCTTTCATCCGTCCTTTTTGCCCAATACCGTTCCTGAAGCAACGGTGCCTGCCGTACAAGACAGATTAACCTTTCTCCAAGACAATTTACAGATTCTTCAAGAAACTATGCAAAGATCCCAGGAGGACTATAAAAAATACTATGACAGAAAGAGGAAGGAGAGTCCGACTTTGGAAGTAGGAGACAAGGTTTGGCTCTCCACTTTGAACCTTAAACTGTCCTGCCCATCCCGGAAACTGGGTCCTAGGTTCATTGGTCCTTTCGAAATTAAGAAAAAAATTAATCCTGTGGCCTTCGAATTATCCCTGCCAAATACCTACAAGATTCATCCAGTCTTTCACGTCTCACTTCTCAAACCAACCATTACCGGTTCCTTTCCTGGAAGAGAAGATCCACCTCCGCCTCCAGTTACAGTGGGTGAGGACACAGAATTCGAAGTGGAAGCCATTTTGGATAGTCGAAAGAGAGGTAGACAAATTCAATATTTAGTAAAATGGAAGGGCTATTCTCTCGAGGAAAGCTCTTGGGAACCTGCAAAGGATGTTCATGCCCCTAAACTGTTGGCTGAATTCTTCAGGAAATATCCAGAGAAGCAAGTACGTCTGGGCATCCGGAGGCTGCCCCTGAGGGGGGGGCACTGTCAGGGAACCAACCGTGGAAGAGCTGTCAGACGTGCTCTTCACGGACCAGCAAGCGCAGTGCGCATGCGCGCGCAAATGCGCGCAACGCGCATGCGCGCGCAAACGGGCAACAACTCTGCAAATCCTGTATTCTTCACTGCGCATGCGTGTGCGCCAGTACGCACGCAATGCGGGCGGGACTCCTGGCGTCAGTGCCCTATTTAAAGACTTGCTGCAGCAGTTACCAACTGCTGCATGATCGTTAGCCTGTGTGTGTTCCTGAGCCCTTGTTCCTGTGTTCCTGTTTACCCGTTGACGACCCGGCTTGCCTGACCTGACTTCTCCAGTGTATGACCCCGGCTTGTCTTTCGGATTACCCTTATCCTGTTCCTGCCTGATTGTTCCAGTGTATGACCTCGGCTTGCCTTCTGACCTACTCCAACTACATCCTGCTTCCTGTGCATGACTTCCGGCTTGGCTCCTGACTCCGCCCCTGGGTTTCCCTGCGTACCTACCTCATCTGGTACTTCCGTGGTACCCCTGCCTAACTACGTATCCTGGTGGATAGCTGAGCTTCTACACCTTCTCAGCAAGTCGCAGCTGGCAACCCCTGCATCTCCGGGCACAGCACCCCCTGTCTCACCTCCAGGGGGCGTTCTGCACTCAGTCGCAAGGGAAGCCCTCTCAGCACTTCGGCCTCTGGTAAGGTACGTGACAACATGTCTCCTTTAAGAAGATGCTATTGTGAATGAGATTTAATCCTTTCAGTCCTCTGGCTGAAATAAAGATCTCTATTCTTATGATAACATCTTTTCATTTCTTTTATTTTCTCGTTATCACACACCAATTATTTCTCTATTTTTAACCCTTTCACTACAAAATCATATTTTTAAAATGTATTAACTCTTTAACTGCCAAACCAATATCCCCCCCCCCCCCATTTCTCCCCCATTTGTTACATTATAAATAAAGAAAATCCTGTTTATTTTTAGTGTTGGATGGAGTCGAGAGGGATTTTTAGAACCTGTCAGGCTTTTTCCTTTAAAAAAAATTGTCATTTTTTTTTTTGCTGAGTCATCATGAGTTGTTGTTTTTGAAATCTCTTGATGACTCAAAAATAACAATAACAATTTTTCTTAACCACTTGCTTACAGGGCACTTAAACCCCCCTCCTGCCCAGACCAATTTTCAGTTTTCAGCTTTCTCACTCTTTGAATGACAATTGCGCGGTCATACAACGCTGAACCCAAATACAATTTTTATCATTTTCTTCCCACAAATAAATCTTTCTTTTGGTGGCATTTGACCACGTCTGCGATTTTTTAATATTTTTTGTTAATTTTTTTAAAAAAAGACTGATTAAAAAAAACAATACAAAACCGTTTTATATTTAGTAGGAATGCTTCAGCAGTCCGAATATTGTTATTTGTTTTTTTATTAAGCTTTATTCCTTACGTTTTTGGCTCTGCGTAACCTCTGTATAGTTTCAGCTATTAAAACCATTCAACGTTTAAAATGTTCAGCTCTCTCAGCTAATGATGGGACTTCTTCAACTTTTTTTCTACTATTTATACTTTTCAAAATATTATGCTTTTAACACTTTTTTTACCATTGAAGTCAATGAGCGCATGTGACAGTTTTTGATGGTGGCAGTTTTTGATGGGGCAATAGGATGGGGGCAGTTTTTGATGGGGCAATAGGATGGGGCACTTTTTGATGGGGCAATAGGATGGGGGCACTTTTTGATGGGGCAGTTTTTAATGGGGCAATTTTTTGATGGGGCAATAGGATGGGGGTAGTTTTTGATGGTGCAGTTTGATGGGGGCAGTTTTAGATGGGGGCAATTTGATAGCAGTTTGTTGGTGGTAATATGATGGGGGCAGTTTTGATGGTGGTAATATAATGGAGGCATTTTGATAGGGGCAGTTTGATGGTAGAAATGTTATGGGGCAGCTCCTGCAAAAGGTAATTACTTTAAAAAATATGCTAATTAGTGGGAATGCTGATTCTCACTAACTTGTTCCTACGGATTTAGGCTATTCATCCAGTTAGCTTTATCATATGGGCTATTCAGCATCCCCACGCATTTTCTGCAGGAAATGCATTTTCTAGTTATCAATCAACTTTAATTTACTTTAAGTGTTTGCAAAGGCTCATGTTTAAGGGAACTCAGATGCAGATTCAGATGTAAAGGGGAACACTTGTGATTAACTTCATGTGATTAGTAATGTTATTTAATTGCAAAATATATGTATAATTTATACTATTAAAATAAATTGCTGTGTGCCGCTAAAGAGTTTGGGTTTGACTTGAAGGAAAGGTGGCAACCCTAGGTGTAGTATGGAGGAGTCCAGTCTGATGATCCCCATCACACATACTGAGGGGCTTTACTAAAACTGGAGCAAACAAAATCTGGAGCAGCGGTGTATAATAACCAATCATCACGGTGCAGTGTGGTACACGGAGGGTGTATGGGATGCACGGTGCAGTGTTGTACACAGAGGGTTATGGAATGCACGGTGCAGCGTTGTACACGGAGGGTGTATGGGATGCACAGTGCAGTGTTGTACACGGAGGGTGTATGGGATGCACGGTGCAGTGTTGTACACAGAGGGTTATGGAATGCACGGTGCAGTGTTTTACACGGAGGGTGTATGGGATGCACGGTGCAGTGTTGTACACGGAGGGTGCATGGGATGCACGGTGCAGTGTGGTACACAGTGGGTGTATGGGATGCACGGTGCAGTGTTGTATACGGTGGGTGTATGGGATGCACGGTGCAGTGTTGTACACAGTGGGTGTATGGGATGCACGGTGCAGTGTTGTACACGGAGGGTGTATGGGATGCACGGTGCAGTGCTGTACACAGTGGGTGTATGGGATGCATGGTGCAGTGTGGTACACAGTGGGTGTATGGAATGCATGGTGCAGTGTTGTACATGGAGGGTGTATGGGATGCACGGTGCAGTGTTGTACACGGAGGGTGTATGGGATGCACGGTGCAGTGTGGTACACAGTGGGTATATGGGATGCACGGTGCAGTGTTGTACACGGTGGGTGTATGGGATGCACGGTGCAGTGTTGTATACGGTGGGTGTATGGGATGCACGGTGCAGTGTTGTACACGGAGGGTGTATGGGATGCACGGTGCAGTGATGTACACGGAGGGTGTATGGGATGCACGGTGCAGTGTGGTACACAGTGGGTGTATGGGATGCACGGTGCAGTGTGGTACACAGTGGGTGTATGGGATGCACGGTGCAGTGTTGTACACAGAGGGTGTATGGGATGCACGGTGCAGTGTTGTACACGGAGGGTGTATGGGATGCACGGTGCAGCGTTGTACACGGAGGGTGTATGGGATGCACGGTGCAGCGTTGTACACGGAGGGTGTATGGGATGCACGGTGCAGTGTTGTACACGGAGGGTGTATGGGATGCACGGTGCAGTGTGGTACACAGTGGGTGTATGGGATGCACGGTGCAGCGTTATACACGGAGGGTGTATGGAATGCACGGTGCAGTGTGGTACACGGAGGGTGTATGGGACGCACGGTGCAGTGTGGTACCCGGATGGTGTATGGGATGCACGGTGCAGTGTTGTACACGGAGGGTGTATGGGATGCACGGTGCAGCGTACACGGAGGGTGTATGGGATGCACGGTGCAGTGTGGTACACGGAGGGTGTATGGAATGCACGATGCAGTGTTGTACACGGAGGGTGTATGGGATGCACGGTGCAGTGTGGTACACGGAGGGTGTATGGGATGCACGGTGCAGTGTTGTACACGGAGGGTGTATGGGATGCACGGTGCAGTGTTGTACATGGAGGGTGTATGGGATGCACGGTGCAGTGTGGTACACGGAGGGTGTATGGGATGCACGGTGCAGTGTTGTACACGGAGGGTGTATGGGATGCACGGTGCAGTGTTGTACACGGAGGGTGTATGGGATGCACGGTGCAGTGTGGTACACGGAGGGTGTATGGGATGCACGGTGCAGTGTTGTACACGGAGGGTGTATGGGATGCACGGTGCAGTGTTGTACACGGAGGGTGTATGGGATGCACGGTGCAGCGTTGTACACGGAGGGTGTATGGGATGCACGGTGTAGCGTTGTACACAGTTGGTTTATGGGATGCACGGTGCAGTGTTGTACAAGGAGGGTGTATGGGATGCACGGTGCATTGTTGTACACGGAGGGTTATGGGATGCACGGTGCAGTGTGGTACACAGAGGGTGTATGGAATGCACGGTGCAGTGTGGTACACAGAGGGTTTATGGGATGCACGGTGCAGCGTTGTACACGGAGGGTGTATGGAATGCACGGTGCAGTGTGGTACACAGAGGGTTTATGGGATGCACGGTGCAGTGTTGTACACGGAGGGTGTATGGGATGCACGGTGCAGAGTTGTACACGGAGGGTGTATGGGATGCACGGTGCAGCGTTGTACACGGAGGGTGTATGGGATGCACGGTGCAGCGTTGTACACGGAGGGTGTATGGGATGCACGGTGCAGCGTTGTACACGGAGGGTGTATGGGATGCACGGTGCAGCGTTGTACACGGAGGGTGTATGGGATGCACGGTGCAGCGTTGTACACGGAGGGTGTATGGGATGCACGGTGCAGCGTTGTACACGGTGGGTGTATGGGATGCACGGTGCAGCGTTGTACACGGTGGGTGTATGGGATGCACGGTGCAGCGTTGTACACGGAGGGTGTATGGGATGCACGGTGCAGCGTTGTACACAGTGGGTGTATGGGATGCACGGTGCAGCGTTGTACACAGTGGGTGTATGGGATGCACGGTGCAGCGCTGTACACGGAGGGTGTATGGGATGCACGGTGCAGCGCTGTACACGGAGGGTGTATGGGATGCACGGTGCAGCGTTGTACACGGAGGGTGTATGGGATGCACGGTGCAGCGTTGTACACGGAGGGTGTATGGGATGCACGGTGCAGCGTTGTACATGGAGGGTGTATGGAATGCACGGTGCAGTGTGGTACACGGAGAGTGTATGGGATGCACGGTGCAGCGTTGTACACAGAAGGTGTATGGGATGCACGGTGCAGCGTTGTACACGGAGGGTGTATGGGATGCGTATAGTACAGCCAGTGTTGTACTCTGAGGGGTGGTCAGGCTGTGATGGAAGCGGAAACACGTCATGGGTAATGCGGGCGGGCTGATTGGCTGTGGCTGACAGTGAGGTAGATGATCGGACATGGCGGGTAAGTTCTAGCGGGTGAATTGTGGCTGGTAAGCGGATGACACAGGAGCGGGGAGCCTCTCAGGGGGTCACACTAGAGGGGAGCAGAGCGGTGCGGAGTCCGGGGAGGGGGCGTGGCTTTACTCTCGCACCGTACACCGCCCGACCACCTGTACATTCTCCCGCCAAATCCACACTGCCGGCTGAGGGGAGTCTGCGTACAGTACCAGGCCTGACCGAGGGGGACTACAGGGCCCAGCATGGCCTACCAGCAGGGTAGGCCTGTGTATACTGGCTGAGGGGGGACTACAGTGCCCAGCATGTCCTACCAACTGGGAGAGGCATGTGTATACTGCCTGAGGAGCACTATAGGGCCCAGCATGTCCTACTAACTAGGGGAGGCCTGTGTATACTGCCTGAGGAGCACTATAGGGCCCAGCATGTCCTACTAACTAGGGGAGGCCTGTGTATACTGCCTGAGGGGGGACTACAAGGCCCAGCATGCTCTACTATCTAGGGGAGGCCTGTTTATACTGTCTGAGGGGGGACTACAGGGCCCATAATGTCCTACCACCAGAGGAGGCCTGTGTATACTGCCTGAGGGGGCTACAGGGCCCAGCATGCCCTACCAACTGGGGGAGGCCTGTGTATACTGCCTGAAAGGCACTTCAGGGCCCAGGATTTCTTACTGTCTGAGGGGCACTTCAGGGCCCAGCATGTCCTACCACCAGAGGAGGCCTGTGTATACTGCCTGAGTGGGGCCCAGCATGTCCTACCACCAGAGGAGGCCTGTGTATACTGTCTGAGGGGGCACTACAGGGCCCAGCATGTCCTACCACCAGAGGAGGCCTGTGTATACTGCCTGAGTGGGGCCCAGCATGTCCTACTAACCAGGGGAGCCCTGTGTATACTGTCTGAGGGGGCACTACAGGGCCCATCATGTCCTATCACCAGGGGAGTCTGTATGAACTGCCTAATGTACCATTGCAGGGCTCAGCTGGTATAAGAGTGTGTACACTGCCCATTCTGCTCTGTGGCACTACATGGCTCAGCTCTGCTTTATCTGCCACTACAAGGCCCAGCCACCCATTGAGAGCCTATGTGCTCTGCCTCCTGTGGCACTACATGGCTTAGCATGTCCTGGTAATGGAGGAGTGTCACTACAAGTTTCAGCATATCCCGAGAGATAAACATGCTGACATTTAGGTGGGATACATCATGTTGATTATCTCTGTGTTTGTACAGAAGGATGGTTGGGGTTATAGAATAATTTTCGGGAATAGTAGTTAAAGTGGATGTCCAATCAAAACCTAACTAAGCTTAACCACTTAAAGCGGGGGTTCACCCTGTTAAAAAAAAAAAAAAAATTTTTTTTTTTATTAGACCATTACATTCGGCATCGTAGCGCGAGCTACAGTATGCCGGTCTTACATTTTTTATCCCCGTACTCACTGTGCTATGGCTCATTGAAGATTCCGGGGAATGGGCGTTCCTATGGTGAGAGAAGGTGATTGACGGCCGGCCCTGGCACGTCACGCTTCTCCGGAAATAGCCGAAATAGGCTTGTCTATTCACGGCGCCTGTGCGCAGGCGCCGTGAAGAGCCGAGACCTACTCCGGCTGTCTTCGGGGAGCGTGACGTGCCAGAGCCGGCCGTCAATCATCCTCCCTCTCCATAGGCACGCCCATTCCCCGCGGGAGTCGGATTTTTCAATGATCGATAGCACAGTGAGTACGGGGATTAAAAATTTAAGACCGGCATACCGTAGCTCGCGCTACGATGCCGAATGTAATGGTCTAATGATGTGAAGGAGGGTGAACCACCGCTTTAAGACCCGGACCAAAATGCAGGTAAAAGACCAGGCCCCTTTTTGCGATTCGGCACTGCGTCGCTTTAACTGTCAATTGCACGTGCGATGTGGCTCCCAAAATTGGCGTCCTTTTTTTTTTTTTTTTTTTTTTTTTCACAAATAGAGCTTTCTTTTGGTGGTATTTGATCACCTCTGCGGTTTTATTTTTTGCGCTATAAACAAAAATAGAGCGACAATTTTGAAAAAAATGCAATATTTTTTACTTTTTGCTATAATAAATATCCCCCCAAAAATATATAAAAAAATTTTTTTCCTCAGTTTAAGCCGATTCGTATTCTTCTACCTATTTTTGGTAAAAAAAAAAAAACGGAATAAGCGTTTATCGGTTGGTTTGCGCAAAATTTATAGCGTTTACAAAATAGGGGATAGTTTTATTGCATTTTTTATAATTTTTTTTTTTTTTTTACTACTAATGGCGGCGATCAGGTTTTTTTTTTTTTTTTTTTTTCGTGAACGACATTATGGGGGACACTTCGGAAAATTTTGACACATTTTTGGGACCATTGTCATTTTCACATTTTAAATGCATTGTTTATTGTGAAAATGACAGTTGCAGTTTGGGAGTTAACCACAGGGGGGCGCTGATGGGGTTATGTGTTCCCTGAAGTGCGTTTACAACTAGGGGGGTGTGGCTGTAGGTGTGACGTCATCGATTGTGTCCCCCTATAAAAGGGATGACACGATTGATAGCGCAACAGTGAAGAACGGGAAGCTGTGTTTGCTCTCCCCGTTCTTCAGCTCCGGGGACCGATCGCGGGACTCCAGCGGCAATCGGGTCCGCAGTCCCGGAGCTTTGGACCGGGTCACGGGAGCGCGTCCGCGACCCACGACAGGGTACTAGTACAGGACGTACCTGTACGTACATGTGCCCAGCCGTGCCATTCTGCCAACGTATATGTGCAGGAGGCGGTCCTTAAGTGGTTAAAGAAAGCTTGTGATTGGTTGCTAGAACCGCCCTGCATCCTAGAAACCAATGACCTGCTTGTTAACTCTTCAGCCCCCCCCCCCCCCGGGCTTTCTTACCTCCTGCTCCTGGCTGTGAGAATGACAGCTCTGGGCAGAACAGCTCCTGAATGGGGGGGCGGCTGCGGTCCACGTGGAGCATGTTCTATATATACTAACTATCCTGTAAAGGAAAGATCTGTATACTTACCTATGCTGAGGGTGCTCCAGTCTGGTCACATGATCGTCTTGCTTGTAGAGGAGGAACAGGTGACAACGGATGCCTCATTTAAGAAAAAAGTGATCAGCGCAGCTTTCTTAATCCCAATATTAACATTTTAAATATAGACAAATGTGATAGATGTTTAAAGTCCACAATTTCCAAATGTGTAAAAATGATTCTAAAGGACTGTGATTGGCCCTTTACCTCGAACTGTGATCGTCTGTGTCCGAAGGGGGTGTGGGGTTCTGGGAAGATGTCAATAGATGCCCTTCCAGAACTGGACAACTGCGCTGTAGCTGTCTTTCGGCTGTAGCGTGGCTGGCAAGTGGCACGGCTGAAAAATGCCCAGACACCAGGACGGAATTTCAAGTTGCCATGGCGGCCTGGCACCTAGGATTTGCCGAGCCCTGTATTATATTGCAGCTTCCTAATTCTTAGATTAGATGGCTGAATTCGTTTTATTTATTTATTTTTAGACTATTTTTCTTATTTCATCTGGAGATCCAGCCAGATCAGTGCATTTGTATAGCACTGATCGCTGTATAAATGACGATGGTCCCAAAATAGTTTCCAAATTGTCTGATGTGTCCGCCATACTGTCACGATAAAAATCACAGATCGCCGCCATTACTAATAAAAAAAAAAGTTAATAAAAATGCCATGAAACTATCCCCTATTTTGTAGACACTTTTTTTATAGCGCAAAAAAAAAAAACGCAGAGGGGAGCAAATGCCACCAAAAGAAAGCTCTATTTGTGGGCGTGCAATGTCGCACGACTGCGCAATCGTCGGTTAAAGCGACGCAGTGCCGAATTGCAAAAAGTGCTCTGGTCAGAAAGGGGGTAAATTCTTCTGGGGCTGAAGTGGTTAAGATGCCAGTAGTCTGGAAAGTTATGTAATGATATCGCTTTTGGATCACTTGATTCAAGACCCGAATGAAGCATTGGCCGGCGGACGTGCTGGCTGGTTCCTCGGCCCTCCCGGTGGGACAGGAGAGCCCGGACGAGTGGCGGGAGGGATGGAACTGCTTGTAATAACAGCAGAGTGGCTGCTGAGCCACATCGGTTGTTATTACAATAAAGCCGAACATCTGCTCTAAAGAACGGTACCATGGCGATGGATGCAGCTGCAAGCATCACCCCGGTAAAACCCCTTGAAGCAATATCGATCAGTTTTTTGACCGATGCTGATACTTCTAAAAACAAGTGAATATCGGCCACACCAATAATCGGTCAATCCATTAAAAAAATTTGAATTTTTTTTTTTTTTTTTTACTGGGAGCCTGGAAAGCATTGCACCCGATATCAGCAGATCGTGGGTTCCATGCAGGACTCCTGCTTACTTGTCAGTGTATCTGTCTGCTCGTACAGATGGGCAGGATGAGGCCGTGAACTAACAATGCGCTCAACAGCGCCCTGGTAGTTCATTGAGAACTGCAAGCTGACAGCTGCAAAGGCTGTGTTGGTACTTGTAGTTCTCCATTCACAGAACTCTGTGAATGAATGAGAGTGCGTGAGGGGAGACGATTCCTCACTTGCTGTCTCTAGATGCAGGGGGGCGGGCAGCATGTTACATCCTAAAAACAGGAGGAACATATAACTTGTTCCCAAATGTGAACTCACCCTTGTTTTTCAAAAGAACAAGCTCTCCTGCAGATGTATCAGATACAGGGATGAGGCAAACCATTCCACACTAGCAGGGGTGCTTACAATAATCCGCTTTTATTTATGTAAAACATTTATTCCAAAAGGCAAAATGAAATTGTTACTGTAATTATATAGTATAAGCTGGAGGTTGGCTTCCATTTGTTAGTGTAATTAAAACTGCTCTACCCCCAGACTGACCATGCTATAGTACAAAGGTGCCCCCTGTGCTCCTTCATCCAGAGTGGAGGCACTCTATTACAGCAGGCATTTTACTGGCCAGATCACCAGATGTATTCTGATTGGCCAATGCCATCCATGTGATGGCGCTGACCAATTAGAATCTGTCTTGGCTGTACTGGATGAAGAGAAAGCAGTAGGGTTTTTAAAACTTTGGACTGGTAGATCGGCTTGTGAGAGCTCTGACAGCTCACATTTTCTGTAAAGGTGAATTAAAGCTTTACGGCTGGGTTCACACCATCGCCGCATGCAATGGTGAAATCGCATCTCAAATCAAAGGAAATCGTACCCAGTGTAAACCTGGGCTAAGAAACACTTAAAAAACAAAAAGAAAACTAGTCAATTGCAACTGTTTTTGCAGATCAAGCAGAGGGGAAAAAAAATGGAATCGCTCAATTCTGAGGAAAATATTATGGAATCACCATGTAGTTTGCAGTTCTAAAACAAACATCTGCATCAGATTACATCTGCTAATTAGTGTGCAGTTAAAAGGAGTGCTTGCACACCTTGGTGAGCTGTTGCACCATCCTGATTGACATGAATCCTCATGGCTCCAACACAAGAGATGTCAGCTGAAACAAAGGAGAGGATTATAAAACTTCTTCAAGATGGTAAATCATCACGGAATGTTGCAAATGATGTTGGTTGTTCCCAGTCAGCTGTGTCTAAAATCTGGACCAAGTATAAATCAAATGGGAAGGTTGTTAAAGGGAAGCGTACTGGTAGACCAAGGAAGACATCAAAGTGCCAAGATAGAAAACTAAAAGAAATATGCCTTGAAAACAGAAAATGCACAACAAAACAAATGAGGAACAAATGGTCAGAACTTGGAGTCAATGTCTGTGACCGAACTGTAAGACATCGCCTAAAGGAAATGGGTAAAAATGCATCTCAACCATGGGGTTTTACCTCCACCTAACCACACGTGTAAACTATCCCTTACACACTCGCCACCACACCTTTGCAGCCAGCGACCGTGTCCCTGAACACCGCCACATCAGTCCCAGTGTCATTCTGAGGGCTTGATTCAGAACGGGGCATGTTAGGCGAGGGGCCGTATTTTCCCATGCAGGGATACTCAGGCGTTCTGTGAATCCCGTTCCATTCATGTCTATTGGACACAGTGGCTACACTGATGCAGCTATTGCTTCCAATCTGACATCTGTAGAGGTGCAAGACCTGAACGCAGACAGGTTACAAACAACGGCTGTGTCCTTTAACCGCTTCAGCCCCTGAATGATTTACCCCTTTAATGACCAGGGCATTTTTTTGCGATAAGGCACTGTGTTGCTTTAACTGACAATTGTATGGTCATGCGGCGCTGTACCCAAACAAAATGTCCTTTTCCCACAAATAGAGATTTATTTTGGTGGTATTTGATCACGTCTACGGTTTTTCTATTTTGCGCTATAAACAAAGACCGACAATTTTGGTGAAAAATACTTTTTTTTTTGCTATAATACATATCCAAAAAAATTGTAAAAAACGGAATTTCTTCATCAATTTGGACCAATATGTATTCTGCTACATATTTTTGGTAAACAAAATCCCAATGAGCGTATACTGATTGGTTTGCGCAAAAGTTATAGGGCCTACAAAATAGGGGATTGAATTAGGGGATTTTTTTTTTTTATGATTGTTTTTACTAGTAATGGCAGCGATTTGTGTTTTTTTTTTCTTTTGTTTAGCAGGACTGCGACATTGCGACGGACAAATCTGACCCTGAGCCTAGGTTCACACTGCTGCGAATTCAAAATCGCGGTAAAAGTAGTAAAAAATCGCGGCCCGAAATCGCAAAAAGTAGTACAGGAACTACTTTTTGAAATCGCAGATGCGGCGTCGCACTGATTAGGACAGTGCCATTGCCGCCGATTTGAGATGCGATTTGACATGTCAAATCGCATCTCAAATCGTTCCAAATCGTACCCAGTGTGAACCAGGGCTAAGTGACACTTTTCTGTGCCTGTAGATCCCTGTATAAATGACACTGGCAGGGAAGGGGTTAAATGTGTTCCCTGTGGGGGGGGGGGGTAGATTCACTGGAGGGAAAGAGAGATCATGATTCAGCTGAAACGAGATCTCTCGCTTTTCCTTCCTGACAAAGCTGTTGTGCTTTGTTTACATTGGCACAACACTGCTCTGTGTCTCCTGTGAACAATCGGTGAGTCACAGCTGCCAGACCCACTGATTGGCTCCCGCTGTGTCCAATCGCATCAGCAGCGGCACCTAAACGGTGTGCACAAAATCACATACAGGTTCATGATTTTGCACACCTGGGCCGCCCTGCAACAGTAAATGTACGTGGGGCGGGTCGGAGGAGGTCGTTAAGCTGTTGCGTCCCAATTGATGATATAAATGGGACTGCCTGCACAGAACACCTGAGCATTTCCATGCAGGTAAATGTGGCCCTTGTACTAAGTGCACGTTAATACACCGCCTGTGAATGAGGCTTAATACAGCCTGTCGGTGTTCCTGATTGCCGCCACACCAGTGACAATGTTACCAGACAAGTTCAGCCAGCAACAGAAGCTCGCCAGTGCAGTGGTGTTTCTGCCTGCTGTCAGTACTGCTCTTGCCCTGTTTATTGACCACGTTTCTGGCTGCTGCCTGGACCGATCCTTTTTTGTGTTTATTGACTGTGTCACTGCATGCTGCCTAAACTGACCTATCGGCATGTTCAGCTGAGTACATTCCTGTGAGACACCAGTCTCGGCCATCTCCTCCTGGTACCCAAGAAATGAGTTTGTTCTCCCTTTCTTCAGTCTCCTGTACCTTCTGACCAGAGAATAGGGCATTTCTTGGGGGAAGTCGCATACCAGTAGGCTTGGCCTGTGTGGTTTATAGGAATGGTGATTGCTATATGTGACACTATATTAAGTAATATTTCCTGACCACAGAGGCAACCATTACAGTACATTGTTTTCTATGCAGGTTTGATTAAAGAGGAGCTCTGCCCCGCCAAGTCAGACTTAATATTATGACACTTGCCTGTCCAGGGATCCCGCAATGTAAGCCCCCTTAGCCGGTACCCTTCTATGCATGCGTGCTGCTCTTTAATGACCCGGGGGAGGGGGACGAACGGTGAGGTCTCCTGGAAGTTGGGATGGGTATATGTCAAAAACGGGTGGAGCTCCGTTTTAATGTTTGTGATGCACAAGATACAGTGGCTGGCACATAATCAGTCCAAACTTTGAAAGTCTCATACATGTGGTATCCCCATACTTGGGAGGAGTAGCAGAATGTGTTTTGGGGTGGAATTTTAAGTATGCCCATGCTGTATGTGAAAAATATCTTATAAAACTGATAACTTTGTGTGTAAAAAAAAAAAAAAAAATATTTTTTTTAATCCTGCATTTTCCAAAAACTTGGCACAAAAAAAAAAGACTCACCATGCCTATTATACAATACATTGGGATATTTAATCTCCAAATTGTGCTTGGTACATTTTCAAAAACTTTTGGTCAAAAGACTCTTAACCTCTTCCCACCCTGCGGCCGACTATATACTGCCGCAAGGTGGCTCTGTCCTGCCGGGAAGCCTTCTATATACGGCCGCAAGGCGGCTCTGTCCTGCCGGGAGGCCGTCTATATACGGCAACTGGCTGCGCCACACAGGTGCTGATGCGCGTGCCTGGCGGCCGCGATGTCTGCCAGGCACCCGCGATCGGCAGTCAGAGCCAGTGACATGAAGCTCTGTGTGTAAAACACAGAGCTCCACGTCCTGTCAGGAAGAGGAGACCAATGGTGTGTCCCTTGTACATAGGGACAACCATCAGTCACCTCCCCCACAGTAAGAATCACTCCCAGGGTACATATTATGTTAACCCCTTCCCTGCCAGTCACATTTATACAGTAATCGGTGCATATTTACAGTGGGGATCGAAAGTTTGGGCACCCCAGATAAAAATTTGTATTAATGTGCATAGCGAAGCCAAGGAAAGATGGAAAAATCTCCAAAAGGCATCAAATTACAGATTAGACATTCTTATAATATGTCAAAAAAAGTTAAATTTTATTTCCATCATTCACACTTTCAAAATTACAGAAAACAAAAAAATGGCGTCTGCAAAAGTTTGGGCACCCTGTAGAGTTAATATCTTGTACTGCCCCCTTTGGCAAGTATCGCTGCTTGTAAACGCTTTTGGTAGCCAGCCAAGAGTCTTTCAATTCTTGTTTGAAGTATCTTTGCCCATTCTTCCTTACAAAAGTCTTCCAGTTCTTTGAGACTTCTGGGCTGTCTGTCACGCACTGCTCTTTTTAAGGTCTATCCATAGATTTTAAATTATGTTGAGGTCAGGAGATTGTGAAGGCCATAGTAAAACCTTCAGTTTACGCCTCTTGATGTAATCCCCCATTACCATCCAAAATTTGTTGAAATTTTATTGAATCCATTTTTCCTTCTACTCGTGAAATGTTCCCTGTGCCACTGGCTGCAATACAACCCCAAAGCACGATTGATCCACCCCCATGCTTAACAGTTGGACAGAGGTTCTTTTCATTAAATTCTGTGCCCTTTCTTCTCCAAACGTACCTTTGCTCATTCCGGCCAAAAAGTTATATTTTAACCTCATCGGTCCACAGAACTTGTTTCCAAAATGCATCAGGCTTGTCTATATGTTCATTTGTAAAGTTGAAACGCTGATTTTTGTGGTGAGGACGTAGAAGAGATTTTCTTCTGATGACTCTTCCATGAAGACCATATTTGTACAAGTATCTTTATAGTGGAATAGTGTACCACAACTCCAGTGTCTGCCAGATCTTTCTGGAGGGATTGTACAGTCAAACGTGGGTTTTGAATTGCTTTCCTCACAATCCTGCGAGCTGTTTTGTCTGATATTTTTCTTGGTCTTCCAGATCTTGCTTTAACTTCCACTGTTTCTGATGACTGCCATTTCTTAATTCCATTCCGAACAGAGGATATTGACATCTGAAAACGCTTTGCTATCTTCTTATAGCCTTCTCCAGCTTTGTGAGCGTCAACTATTTTCACTTTCAGTTTTCTAGACAACTGCTTAGAAGAATCCATGGTGCTGATTGTTGGGGCAAGGTCAGATGAGTCTGGGGCATTTAAAACCTTTAAGATTGACATCACCTGGTCTTCCCAGACGATGATTGAGAACAATCCATGACACTGGCAGGTCTCAGCTTTGCAAAGGGGCAGTGCATGCTATAAATTCTGCAGGGTGCCCAAACTTTTGCAGACGCCATTTTTTTGTTTTCTGTAATTTTGAAAGTGTGATGGAAATAAAATCTAACTTTTTTTTACATATTATAAGAATGTCTAATCTGTAATTTGATGCCTTTTGGAGATTTTTCCATCTTTCCTTGGCTTCGTTATGCACATTAATACAAATTTTTACCTGGGGTGCCCAAACTTTCGATCCCCACCATATAGCAGTGTTCACTGTATAAATGTGAATGGTCCCAAAAATGTGTCAAAGGTGTCCGATGTTTCCGCCGTAATATCGCAGTCGTGACAGAAATCGCAGATCGCCGCCATTACTAGTAAAAAAAAAAAGTAATAATTTTTGTAGGCGTTATAACGTTTGCGCAAACCAATCGCTATACGCTTTTTTTTTTTTTTTTTTTTTTTTTAATCAAAAATATGTAGAAGAATACGTATCGGGCTAAACTGAAAAAAAGTTTTTTTTTTAAATGGGATATTTATTATAGCAAAAACTAAAAAATATATATATTTTTTAATTGTCGCTCTATTTTTGTTTATAGCGCAAAAAATAAAAACCGCAGAGGTGATCAAATACCACCAAAAGAAAGCTCTATTTGTGTGAAAAAAAGGACGCCAATTTTGTTTGGGAGCCACGTCGCACGACCACGCAGTTGTCATTCAAAGCGTGACAGTGCCGAAAGCTGAAATTTTGCCTGGGCAGGAATGGGGTATATGTGCCCAGTAAGCAAGTGGTTAAAGCCCATACACACGATCAAATTTTCCAACAACAAAATGTGTGGTGGCAGGGTTTTGTTGGATAATCCGACCGTTTGTGCACTCCATCTGGCAATTTTCATCGGATTTTCCAACAACAGATGTTTTGTAGCATGCTTTAAAATTGTCCAACAACAAATGTGTCTTGTCGGATTATTCGATTGTGTGTACAGAAGTCCATCGGAAAAAAATCAAAAGTACAAACATGCATGCTCCAAACCAGGGATCCTCAAACTACTGCCCTCCAGCTGTTGCGGAACTACACATCCCATGAGGCATTGTAAAACTCTGACACTCACAGACATGACTAGGCATTATGGGAATTGTAGTTCCTGAACAACTGGAGGGCCATATTTTGAAGACCCGTGCTCCAAACCATGGGTGCTCAACCTGTGGCTCTCCAGCTGTTGCAGAACTTCAAGTCCCATCATGCCTCTGCCTTTGGGAGTCATGCTTGTAACAGTCAGTAGCTTGCAATGCCTCATGGGAATTGTAGTTCTGAAACAGCTGGAGAGCCACAGGTTGAGCACCCATGCTCCAAACCAATGCTAACCATAGCACAACATTAGCAGAAGTTGCCCAAAGTGTGGTGCGAAAGTTCACGGCCAACGCCCTTTGGACAAAATTCCACGGATTTGTCCGATGGAAATCCGATCATGTGTACGAGGCTTTAGAAAATGTATGTTGGGTGGTTGCTTTCTGAAATGGGGTGAAGGTCTCACACGTGGTATCCCCATACTCAGGAGTTATTGAATGTGTTTTGGGTTGTAATTGCAAGTATGCCTATGCAGTGTGTAAGAAATAACTTGCTAAATTGAAAATTTTGTAGAAAAAAATGCCGCTAAATACATTTGGACTGTCTACTTTCCAATAATGGGATGTTTGGTGGGGTATTTGTACTGTTCCTGGCATTTTAGGGCCACAAGAAATGAGACACAGGCATTACATCAGGACTGATCAACTTTCAAATTTGTATACCACAGTTTGTAGACTCTACAGTTTTCACACAGACTAAATAATATACTGTACACTGATTTGGATTAGCGTATTTATCGTGGTATAACGCGTTCCCGCGTATACCGCGCACCCCTAAAGTTGCCGTGAATCCTGTGGAAAAAGTTTTTGTTGTACTTACAGTTTTGGTGTCTTGCGCGGCGTCCATCGGCGGCCTCGTCGGGTCCGGCGTCCTTCTGCGGCTTCGGGTGTCCTCTTCGTCGGGTCCGGCGTCCTGCGGCTTCGGGTGTCCTCTTCGTCGCGTCCGGCGTCCTTCTGCGGCGTCCTCCCCGCTCATTTCCCGTGCCGAGTTTGAATACTGCGCCGACATATACCGAGCGCAGTACACTTGTGTATCGTCGGGCAGGCTCGGCAACTCTCGCACTGACGTCCTGTACGCTCAGGACGTCAGCGCGAGAGGCGCCGAGACTGCCCGACGATACACGAGTGTACTGCGCTCGGTATATGCCGGCGCAGTATTCAAACTCGTGGCGGGAAAGCGGGTATCGGCGTATATCGCGCACCCGCGATTTTGCCCTGATTTTCAGGGCAAAATAATGCGCGGTATACGCCGATAAATACGGTATTTATTTTTACTAAAGAAATGTAGCAGAATACACTTCGGTCTAAACCTATGAAGAAAGATTTGCCAGTAATTGTCATTCAAAGTGTGAGAGTGTTGAAATCTGAAGATTAGCCTGGGCAGGAAGGGAGTGAAAGTGTCCGGTATTGAGGTTGTTAATCTTACTGTCTTATTTTTTTATACCTGAACATAATCATGCTTCTCAGTGATGTATTTTTTTCATTTCTTTTTTTCTTTAGGCCTCAGTGCTATGGAGAAGAAGCTTGCGGAGTACAAGTGTAACACAAATGAAGCCATTAAATTGAAATTAGGTGTGTTCATTAGATGATGTCATTTAAGTAAAACCTGTCACTCCTAACTACTAGAACGACCCTTACAAATATAGATTGGGCTCTGTTTAGTTGTTGCATTGCACACCAGAAGCAACTTCATCCAACAGCCTTTCTGTATTCAATGTCCTGGTTTCAGAAATGTTGCTGGTCAGCTTTCCACAATGCATACCTAGAACCTCCATCAATGCTTTGTTTAGACCTTTCTTTTCTTTGTACTGTTGTTTAGAACAGACATTTACCACCAATAAACACTGGTGGTGTCTAGTCTTTATATTTTTGGTAGTTGGATTATATGAGCTATATCAGTTATATGTTAAAGTATAACTAAAGGCAAAACTTTTTTTCTTAGTTTGGCTAGAGGGAACAAGGAATGCTTGTCAGGTTTTATTACTGTCAGTGCCCCCATTGGGGAGATTCACGCTCTCTATTTGTCCTGTTTTCCATTATCCTTGAAAGTAAAAGAAAATTCTAAATTTTGTGTTGTCCCCAGAAAAGTAATAAGTTATAACCCTCCCTTACTCTATCCAAAAAAAAAAAAAAGTTTTGCCTATAGTCCTTTTACGTACAGTGCACTCATGTAAATGTGTTTTTTATTTTTATTCTATCATAAAGCTTGTTCTTGCCAGTGCCATGAGGATGTTCTGGGAGTGTTTTTTTTTATGTAGCTCTGTTGAATGTGCATGTGTTCATCTGTGGACAGATTTGTTGGTACTCTTCCATGAAAAAAACACTTTTTTTTTTTTTTTTTAAACTTTTTGAGACTGACAAAATAATTTGCATCCATCATTGCTTGTTCTATATTTAATTAAACAAAAAACGATTTTGCTTTTTGTTTTTTGTTTTAACAGAATATTTCATATAAATGACAAAAATGATGGAACCTTTAGAGGCAGTCTCGCTACAAACAAGCGATTTCTGCAGCTCTCAATGAGACTAGTACCTGCCAAGAGATATTTTGTCCCACTCTTGAGCAAACTCTTTCAAATGTCTCAAGTTTGAAGGATGCCTTCTCAAGATGTAAACCCCTTTCATACTGAGGCAGTTTTCAGACATTTTAGTTCTAGAAATAGCCTCTAAAAAGTGGCTGAAAACTGCCTCCCGTTCATTGCAACGAGTGCTTTCACAGAAAAAGGAAAAAGGTCCTGCAAGCAGCATGTTTGGGGCGGCTTGGAAGCGCTATAAATAGTGCTCCCAAAATGCCCCTGCCCATTGAAGTAAATGGACTGCTCTTCCAAAGCACTTTGAAAGCGCTGCAAAACTGGTCTTTTTTTCCTTTTTTAAAGGTCACGTTGTCATATGACCTTAAAAAATCCGCCCCCGCTAGCGCCCTGAAAAACGTGCTGCTAAAGCACCGCAAAACGACCTGCGCTTTAGTGCTACAATGTTAAAAGGAGTTGTATGTTTCATCTCTTTCAGGGCTAATAGAAAGTGACTTAGGAATATTCCAATGGTCTGTTCTCAGCCATTCTTATTTATCTATATGTCTTCAGTTACTATTCTGTTGGGGGCCAATGACCTGTGACCAATACAGAGCTTTCTGACACTGGGCAGTATGTTTCAATCCAGAATTCCTTTATTGTCTTAAAATGTGACTGTGCCCTGCACAGATTTAAGGCACCCAATGACAGGTGCAGCCTCAAAACATAACCGCCTCCTTCATGTTTCACAGTAGGTACAGCAGGTTTCTTTTCTTTGAAAGCTTAATTTTTTTCATCTGTAAACCTAGAGCTGATATCACTTGCCAAAAAGCCCCAGCTTTATCTAATCTGTCAAAAGAAGCATTGTTGCACGTCAATATGCAGTTTAGCAAATCCCAGTCTACCATTTTAATATTTATTTTTTCCTTCCAACAGTGGCATCCTCCTGGGATTCTTCAGTTTGAGCCCACTGTTGCTCAAAAAACAACAAATGGGGTTATCGGACACTGATGCACCTTTTTACCTTGGAGTTTAGCTTGCATCTCTCGGAGGTTTCCTTGGCTTCGTCTACCATTCACACTATCCTTTTGTTCAATCTGGGGTCAATTTGTGTCATGCGGCCATGTCCAGGGAAGTTGGCTACACTCCTGTCCACCTCCGTGTTTCACAATAGGAATAGTGTGCCTTTCATCATAGGCCTTGTTGACTCCTCCAAATAAAGCATTTGTGGCCAAAAAGCTACATTTTGGTCTCATCGCTCCAAATGACTGAGGCTTGTCTCTGCTGTTTGGCGTATTGTAAGCGGGATACTTTGTGGCATTTGCGTAGTAAATTCTTCTGGTGACTCGACCATGCAGCCCATCTTTCTTCAAGTGCCTCCTTATTGTGCATCTTGAACCAGCCAAACCACATGTTTTCAGAGAGTCCTGTATTTCACCTGAAGTTATTTGTGGGGTTTTATTTGCATCCTGAACAATTTTCCTGGCAGTTGTGGCTGAAATTTTAGTTGGTCTACCTGACCGTGGTTTGGTTTCAACAGATTGAAACTTCTTGATTAGAGTTTGAACACTGCTGATTGGCATTCTCAATTCCTTGGATATCTTCTTATATCCCTTTCCTGTTTTATGCAGTTCAACTACCATTTTTCCATAGATCCTTTGACAATTTCTTTGCTTTCCCCATGACTCAGAATCGTCAGGGCAGCACTGGATGAAAGATGCAAGGGTCGGTCAGGAATGCAGAAACTCATTGACCTTTTATACACACACACACACGCTAATACAAGCAAACCGATCACAGGGTGAGGATGGTTACTTTTAAGAGTGCTTTCACACTGAAAGCTCCTGGACGTTGGCGGTAAACCACTGCTATTTTTTAACAGCACTTTACCGTCGTATGTGCAACGCTTCTTGGCCATTAGCGAGCGCTTTTAACCCCTGCTAGCGGCCAAAAAAAGGTTAAAAGCGCTGCTACAGTGCGCTTTGCTGGTGGATTTGCCCATTGATTTCAATGGGCAGGGGCTGCTCCTAAAGCGCTACAAAGAAGCTGCAGGTAGGACTTTTTTTGACGCCCTGCTTTTTTCAGGCGCTTTACAGGTGCTATTTTTAGCGCTAAAGCACATCCAGTGTGAAAGGGGTCCAATTGTGTCAACTTGTGTGCATGTTATCAGGCCAAAATCACTAGGTATGTAAACTTTTGATCAGGGTCATTTGGATAGTTTCTGTTGTGATTGATTTAAAAAGAGTAAACACAGTTGATTGATAAATGGCTTCCGCCAAACACTAACTATGAGTGAAAGAAATGTTTTTGTGTTCTCAATAATTTTCTCTGAAAAATGGCCAGGAAATCCTAAATTCTACCAGCATATGTAAACTTATGAGCACAGCTGTATCTTTGTAGAATAAGCAATGTATATATTTTCTTGCAGGTATACATGATGTAATTGCTTATATTTTAATCCCTATCAATGAGTAGGGATGAAGCTGTAAGGATGCCAGCAATTGTCTGTGTCTAAATGTAAAAAAGAAAAAAAGTTTGGTACAAGGGTCTAATTACATTTTCCCTGCTGATCTTCCTTTCTCACTGCAAGTCTACCTGATGACACTAATGAAGTGAAAATCCACTAGTGTTCCTGGTAGTGTTCCTGGTAGCCAAAGACTGTATGAGGGGGTTGTTATTTTAAGCCCTGACAGAAAAGTTAAAGTAATAAAGCTGAAAATGTAATAGACAGCTATGCATTAAAGTAGATATACTAGCTGTCTGAGACCCCATTGGGAAAATGTTCTATTTTGTTCCTTTCCCTGTAATGGGGGGGGGGGGACATGCAAATGTTAATGGAAAAGGAAGGTGTGGAAAGAAATTATGAGTTCTAACTTCTCACGTGTCTAAAATGTTTTGTCTCTGTCCTATATTTTGGAGAGATTTTTGATCACTTCCTGCCTTCATAGCAAGTGAAAATCTCACTAACAGGGGCACAGCAAAAAAACAGCTTTTTGGCTGAAGCTGGGCTTTCACTTATCAATTATTGTAAACTGTTCATAGTTCACGTTGGGTGCCATCAGATATAATAACCACTCCTTCATACCTGACAAAATCTGATGATGAAAACCAGATCGTAAGAATAAAAATGTGGTTCATGCTGTACATTCCATACCAAATGTTGGCCACGTATGTGGGGATCAAAATTTAAGTTTGACCTTGAGTATCACAACGTTCACCCAACTTGACATACAGTATGCTGGATGTCTGGCAAGATGAGAGCACTGAACCCATTCAGCCTCGGTTCACACTGCCGTGACTTCAAATCCGACCATACCGGCACAACTTCATTGTGGGTTGCATACAACTTCTTTAACAGAAGTCCATGCAAGTTGCATTGAAGTCACACCAAAAGTAAGGTTGGAGCCGCTTAAGTTGCTTCTATTAAAACGGTTCTATTGTTGCTAATGGGGAGTGTGTTTTGATCCATCTGTTGATCCAAGTATGGCAGAAAGCCTAAAAATGAACTTGTGAGTTTAGAAATATGGACACTACTCTGCTGACCTGTTTTGTATAAGGATAAGCTTTGGGCCTGTAAGTCTTCTTATTATGCTTTTACTATCTAGTGAGTCGGTGACTCACTAGTTGGGGAAGCCAAGTTCAGGTTCACAGCTTTAAAACATGTATCTATCTATAAAGCTTAGGCACTGTTTCCCCCCATAAAAAAGCATCAGTGGGCACTGCTCTCAATCCAGTAAGCTGTGCATGTGCCAATTCCTAGTCATTGCCAGCTTAATTCTCTGTATGTCTACACAGGCCAGTAGGCTAAAATTCTCAATTGTAAGGGGTCCGTGCATGATCCAGTAAAGTCGCAAATTTGACTTGAGTTGCATCAGTATTATCTTACAAGCACTTTGCACATTACATCTAGTTACCTGCAGTGTGGATTGCAATTCTTAAATCGTAAGTATAGAAAAAAAAAATCGGCACAAGGAAAGTTACTGTATGGTGTGTCCCTTGTGCTGCTGTCTTCTGGTTTAGTAGAAATCTTCCTACTCCGGTCCCCTCCTACTACTGTTATCTTCCAATGTGGTGGAGGCTAATAAAGTTGAAGAAGCTGTGACAGGGCTCTATTATAGCTTCTATAAATGCAAAGTGATGTATAAATGGAGGACATGTAAATGTGGGCAAATTAAAGATTACCCCCCCCCCAAATTCATAGATCGTGTTTTACTCATAGATGAAATTGTACATTTTCGATGAATGGAAGAAGTAGGTGGAAAGGGCGGGCATAGTTGGCACTCTTGATGAGCCCCTCCTGCTGCTCTTTCACCTCTTTTAATGCCTGCCTCACTGGAAGATTACGGTGAGAGTAGGGGTGATCAGAGGAAAAAGATTTCTCCTAAACAAGGAGACAGCAGCACAAGGGACACATCACACGTATAGTACTGTTATATGTGCTGATTTTTTTTTTTATGCTAAACTTGACTTTAATCTCAGAGTAAAATGTATTCATATATTTTCCCATTTTATTTTAGTGCGTTTTCCTGAGGATATTGATGATGATAGCACAACCTTTAATCCAGAGTTCAGTCATCAGCTATTTGGAGATGAGTAAGTAACACATGTATAATATAAGATTTTTCAAGCAAAAATTACATTAAACAAAGTATTAACTAAAATTTGTCAGATTTGTATTTCTGCATGTAACAAAAAGTGACAGGCTCTAATAGGAAAAGGCTTTAAACCTAAAAGGGTAACTAAAATATAAAAATAGATATCTGGTATACAATTGCGATACAAGTCATGTTGTAAATTAATATTATTAAAAATTACCTTCCCTTTTCAATCTGCAGCGCTGTCATTTTCTGTGACATACAATAAATTATGGCTACCTGGAATCATTCTGTACACAGATGGGGTACAGAATGCCCACCAACATTTTTATTTTCCTGCTTGTGTGATTGGCTTACTGATTTTCCCAGAAGTCTGCACTAAGATATAAATCAGATTTTGAGCATCGCCTGCAATTTTTGGTGAGATATTCTTAAAGGGGAATCCTATCTAAAAGGAAGCAGACCATGAAACTTTCCTCATTTTGAGCCCTGCAGGTGCAGCAACTGACCGTATAATTATAGAACCACTCCCATACAGATTGACTTTGCACATGGGCACAAACGGCTATTTCTAGGTAGATATCTGCAAAGAAGTTTTAAGATCTCTGCAATGTTTATAGATCACCCAGAGGGGAATGTTTTTTTTTTTTTTTTTTTTTTTTCCCCCTCAACAAAAGTGGAGTTACTCTTTAACCTGTTTCCAATAGACTTATGTATATATGCAGTGGCAGGATGGGTGGTACTTCACATCCAAGCCACTGCACTTACAGTATGCGTTCATGGGGAACAGTCTGCTGGGGATTCATTCTGTGCTGAAAACACGCTGACAAAAGTTTGCAGAATACACAAGAATTGAGAAACAGAAAGTTTCCCCCGCGATCCATAGCAGCAAAAATTAATGCTCGGATAAATAGGCACTATCTTGTATAGGATGCCACCTAGGACTCTAGCTTTTTTTTTTTTTTTTACTTTAAATGCATACGTTATCATACGTTTTGCTAATAACGTGTTCTGTTTGTCTTCTCAGTGAAGTAGCTTTTGGATACAAGGGTTTGCAGATCTTGCTGTACCACAGTGCAGGAAACCTCTCCCCCATGTTCCGCGTACATTATAGCGCTAAGGTTGATGACAAATTTGATGGTGTTCAGGTAAGTCCCTTTACTGTTCTTATCACTCTTCATTCAATATGATCTGCGTAAAATAATTTTATGACGTTTACCTAGAAGAATTGGTCAGAGCCTGCGGACGTGCTAGAGGAGAGAGGGTAGGTGGCTGCTGACGTGCTAGAGGAGAAATGGGTAGGTGGCTGCCACCATGCTAGAGGAGAGGGTCGCGGGGCTGCCGCCGTGCTAGAGAAGATGGGGATATGCTTCAGAGGACAGTCATTGATGAGACGGATTGATGCAAGAGCCCTGAGTGCTGCATGAAAAGTACCAATGGCATGAAGGTTAGGCAACAGGAATGTGAACATTGGCTTGTGTTCCCTTAAAAAAAAAATAGTTGCAGGAATTGAATATCTGTTACGGTGCCCACTGACTGATATGTTTTTTATCTAGGAATATACACTGTTCTATTCTGACACACAGTTTCTGTGTTTTGCACTATACTTTTAAAGTGGTTGTAAACCCTCACATATACCCAGTGAAGTGAACAGCCTCGAATGATACACAGAGATGAAACAAATCTCCCTACATAAGTTTTACATAGGAATATGGAGTATATCTGCTCTCTTCAGCTTTATATATTCTTTAGAATGTGCACATCATGTTAGATTTTCTCTTTCTGTTCAGCACTGGGAGTGAATTCTGGGCATACAGGTTTCTTCATCAGAAAGCTCCCTTACATCTGGTGGGCCCCTTTACGTCGCTTGTCCCCATGGGGAGGGCCCCTTTACGTCGCTTGTCCCCATGGGGAGGGCCCCTTAACAGATTGGGCCCCTTAACAGATTGTGCCCCACATACCTTGAGGACAGGAGAAATTGCGTTGGATGAGCTGCAGAGGGACGGAGGCTGCGATATATACCTTGCATGAGAGCCAGGAGAAGGCAGCCATGAGCAGCAGGGGGGTGGAGCGTGACGTCGCACCCGGCCAGGAGAGAGAGCCGCGGTGAGGAGCAGGAGGCGGGATGCTCACGCGCAACGTCATTGGTTGCTGGGAAACCTGCAGTCCCAGCAAACCAATGACTGGTACTACACTGGTGGTCTGGGCAGAAGCGGGCCACCATTTAATGACGGCTGCTTTAGAGCCTTACTATTTAGTGGCATCAATAAATAAAGAAGCAATCAGCGCACAAATAATAAAAACAAAATGTTGCAAGCTGAACACCAAGAAAGAGGCAATCACAAACAACCTCAGAAAAACATGTCAAAAATAAAAGTGCAGCGCAAATGTGAAGTCCATGAGTAGAAAAAACTGATGACACCCCGTGATACAGCAAATCTTCAAACGAAAGTGACAGTTCCTCCACCAACAAGAGAAATGCTTCCTTACCAGATGAGATGGACCATTTACATAACAAGTGGTCAGATTAAGGAGCGTCTTGCCGTGACGTCACCCGGGTCCTTTCCATCGCTGTTCCCAGCTGTGATCCGCTTTTTACATACTAGACAGCCTTTGTTTGACTGATTCCCTGTGTACTGGACTTGGCTCTGCTGGGACATCTGTCTACTTTTAAATATTTTAATTTTGGAATAAAATCAGTCTGCACTGAGATCATTCCCTTTTTATTTTTGACCTGCATGATCCGATACGCTGTTGGATTCCTTTTCCATTCCCTTTCCCATGGTGGGAACAAGCTGATCTGACCACTTGTTATGCAAATGGTCCATCTCATCTGGTAAGGAAGCATTTCTTTTGTTGGTGGAGGAACTGTCACTTTTGTTTTGAAGATTTGCTGTATCACGGGGTGTCATCAGTTTTTTCTACACATTGACTTCACATTTGCGCTGCACTTTTATTTTTGACATATTTAGTGGCATCAGCATTTTTAGAAGAGAGGACTTTTGACAAAACCTTTAATTTTCTATCTGGAATGCCTAATCTGGCCAGGCCACAGATCTAAGGCTGGATTCACACCTATGCAGTTTTAGTGCATTTTGCAGACTTGGTTTCCTATGCAACACAATCTGTAGTGCAAATCTGCAAAAAGCACCAAACATTGCATAGGTGTGAATCCAGCCTTAGCCTGGCTGTACTTGTATGTAAATCAATGCTGTCAAGACACATTAATTGAGACTGCCAATGCGGAACAATTCTTCTTCCCTTTTTCCTAAAAAAAAAAAAATCTGAATCACTGACTTTGACCAAATCTAGTAAGAGAGTTTGACACTCTTTTGACATTCATTCAAAGCATACATGTTCTGTTCTGTGATTCCAAATTGTTTAAACGGTTGGTTAGTTCACCTATTTACAGAAAAGAAAAAGAAAAGATGTATTAACACGCTACACCTTCCCACACACCAGGTCCCCACTGCACTTCTCTCCTTCCTTGATTATCTTCTGCTGCTCACTTAGTGTAGTGGTCCAGGCATCTGAAAAATGCAGTAAACGGACTGGTCTGAACGAGCGTTGGTCTGCGCCGGCCCCGTGTCCACACTGACCAATGAGACACATCAGACACAGCCAGAACATTAGCATTTTGTTCAGGAGGCCAGCAATGACAGCACTCGTACTTCCTTCAACACTTGAAAGAAACGTTTTTTTGTTCATAATTAATATTTTCAACAGCCTTTGTTTGTAATACCCTCCAGGCAAAATATATTTGTCATTATTCAGTTGTTGAAATTGGTGGTGCCTTCAGCTATTGATGAATATGCCTAGAGGCTAGACATTGTAATAATCACAAATCTATTTGTACCTCATGAATGCGCCCGCATGGAATATGTTTACTCCCTCCAAAATAAAGTAGTAACATGAGTATAACTGCAGATGTTTAGCAATGTGATCTTTGCCCCGATGTCTGTCCCCTCAGTGTCTGTTTCACTGCACTTGTTTTCTACATCCATCATCTCATCCTCGTGCCTAATTGAAAAATCCTTTTTCACAGGAGTTTTCACACACACATGTATTTTCATCCTTTCCACATTGTAACCCAACCCTAAGGTCCTAAACTTGATACAGGAATTACCATAGTTTGTCATGGTGTAGATAAGGGTGCAGCAAATATGGAGCCAGCAAAAGTGGATCCCAAGTCCACACTCAGTCTGTTGTGGCCAAAGGCGATGGTGTCATTTTTAATTACACATAAAAATATAGAAAAAACAAATGGCCTTAACTGTAGTATGTTTCTTTTTCAGTGAGTCTCTATTGAAGGTTTTTATAGTTGCTATCAAAAAATAATAAAGGAAAGTAACAATTTACACATCAAAAGTTGGCTTGGCTGCAGATTTATCTACATTAGATGCGTTTATTTTTTCCATAGACTCAATTACTTAGTACAGGAGTAGCTATAGGTTTCCTAAAGCCTCTGGGAGGAAAACGCAGTGTTTGGATCAGTATTGGCAATGAGTAAGTATAGGCTCCTTGTTGAGTGTAGGTGTCTGGAGCCGAAACGTCATGTATAAATACAGAGAGAGATTACAAGAAAGGGACAGAGGAAGATGGTGAAGAAAGGAGCAGTGTGGACACTGAGCAGCAAACAATGCTGGTCACATACCGACTTGCATCCAGATTAATGTTTTTCCCTGATACTGCTGTGCCTGGACATGTTTTCATAGATCCTCTGTGTCGGTAGTGGACTTACCGAGTTAGCCATATGTGGAAGACTTGTGCTAATACATTTCTGCGCTGTGGTTGAAAGCAGGTCAAAAACTGCAAAGATCCTGTGCTTTATATACTACTACTGTGTTGGTCCTACTCCTTGGAGACTCGTACCCGCCTATCTTTCCTAGAAAATCGCACTCAGACCGTGAAAGGTTTTACATCAGAAACACGGACCATTACATGCGGAGTCCCACAAGGATCGCCCCTCTCACCTGTACTCTTCAACATCTACATCCGCCCGCTCCTCAAAATCATCAGCAAACAGGACCTGCGCTACCACACCTATGCGGACGACACTCAGCTTTACCTTCGAATCACCAACAAAAAAGACCAATTTCATGAACTTGAAAAGTGCCTCACACTGATCGACAATTGGATGACTGAAAGCTCCCTCAAACTTAACGGATCCAAAACAGAACTACTCACCCTTCACGCAAATAGGAAATCCATTTCTAGGACCACAGGGACACCACCCACCATCCTCGGACAAACCATTGCGCCAAGCAATAAAGCCAAAAGTCTCGGAGTCATCTTTGACTCAGACATGACGATGGATGCACAAATAGGATCAGTCGTCAGCGGTTCTCATCATCTGCTCCGCATGCTACGTAGACTCATCCCCTTCAATCCCGGAAGAGGACACGGCAGTAGTGGTTGGAACGATCATCAACTCGCCACTCGACTACGCAAATTCCCTCTATTTAGGACTACCAAAATACCAGATTTCACGTCTACAAGTCGTCCAGAACACGGCAGCCAGACTGGTAACAGGTAAAAAGCCGTGGGAATCAGTCTCCCCGGTCTTGAGGTCCCTCCACTGGCTGCCCGTACAGGACCGAGTGACACTCTGCCTCACCCACAAATGTATACAGGGGAACGCTCCCCAATACTTAAGCGAGAAAATAAAACCCTACGTCACCAAGCGCGTTCTCCGGTCAACCAACCAAAACCTTCTCCAAATTCCTAAATCCCGCTACAAATCGAAGGGAGAATGTAGATTTTCGGTACAAGGACCACGGCTCTGGAATACTTTAACCACTACCATCCGCTTGGAGGAAAACCATCAGGCCTTTAGGAAAAAACTAAAGACCCACCTCTTCTGAAGGACCGGCACGACTCTGGACGGAAAGCGCCTTGAGGCGATTAAGTTCGCATTTGTTTTGCTATACAAGTTACTCACTCACTCTATGTAAGTGGATAACAGTTATTTTGTGATAAATGCAAATAAAGTGCTGCACTCCCTTTTTATATACATACAGTAAATACTATGCTTCTGTAAACATAAAAAACATGTGATAAATCAACTCCTTAAACATGGAGTTTTTTATTTATTTTTGGATCAGCCAGGGGGCTGGTTAAAAACAAAGAAATGGATTCCCCCATTCGCACAAGTGAGACGAATGGAGGAATCCTCCCTGCTGTGCCATTGTATTCCGACGGCGGTACTATTCTACTGCCAGAATACACAGCGGCTGCAGCTGCTGATCCTATATTCCTATTCGACAGAAGTCGATAGATCGACTTCTGTTGAGCAAGAATGGCCATACATGAAAGAATTTGGGTGTTCCCTGCTGCAGCAGCCGAATTTCCATCCATTTATGACCAACTTAAGGTAAAAATGTAGACCACCAGGTTACTGTATCTTTTGAGCCTGGATCCTAGAGATACTAAATTCCCTTCCCTATATAAAACCTACAATTAGCATTAGACCTGCTGTGTTATAATGAATGTTAAAACGTATTTATTAGCAGATATTGCCTTAGTCGTTTCTTTAAAGCAATTTTAGTCTAATGTAGTAATTTTGTTTGCTCAAGCTTAAGTATGCTCTGTTTGCTATTCAGCCTTAATGTTTTCCTTCACTCTATATAAAAGAAATTGAGCACAGAGGATCTTTTTTTTTATTTTTCTCATCTACACATCTATTACCACAAGTGTACGTTCTTACAGCTTGTATGCTAAAGGTGTTAAAGTAGGGTGCTTGTCTAGGGAGAACATATTTTAACATATTTTAAGTAATTATTAAAGAGGAATCTGTATATGTGTGTATATATATATATATATATATATATATATATATATATATATATATATATATATATATATATATATAAAATGTTGCTTTAAATTTTGAGTTGCTGACTTGGATCAATTATTCAGAACATGCCTTTTGTGACTCTCCCAGTTCATACTTGTTCCAGGTCATGCACCAGTGACTCATTACAGTGCATGTGCGTTACCGTATTGTGCGGGGCTTGACAAATTTTGCACCGAATCTCAAAACCATATATATATATATATATATATATATATATATATATATATATATATATATATATATATATATATATATATATATATTTATTATAATTTGCCGGCGTATAAGGCGACCAGGCGTATAAGACGACCCCCTAATTTTACAGTTTTTTACGATTTTTTTGCCTGTACTTACCGTATAAGATGACCCCCATTCCGATGCTTCATATTTCTTTCTTCTGGAGCCATATTCTTCTTCCGTCTTGCTGGAGTTGGAGCCAATCACGGCGAGCGATGTATTCTATTAATGAATACATAGGCTGCTTGGATTGGCAGAGGCTGTAACATCAGCCCACGCCTTTCAGACTCAGAAAACCAATCCGAGCAGGCTACTGTATGTAGGCACTCGGACTGGCAGAGGTTGTTACCCCAATCCGAGCAGGCTCTGTATTCATTTGAATACATCGCTAACCGGGATTGGCTAAGCGGTATAAACTGTATGTAGCCGAAGCTATATACAGTATTACTGCACATCCAGCAGGCATCCGAGCAGCTGACCCGGCGTATAAGACGACCCCTGCTTTTTGGACAGTTTTTTTAAGTGTAAAAGGTAGTCTTATATGCCAGCAAATACTAATATATATATATATATATATATATATATATATATATATATATATATATATATATATATATATATATATATATATATATATATATATATATAAATAATTTTTTTTTTTTTTTTATTCCTAACACGGCTTTATTTTTAAAGACAAAACCCCTTCTCCTATGTAGCCCTAAGACACCCTAGAGAATACAATGTTGGTTCCAATTTTTTATGTTTCATAATATTACTGAAAAATTTGAGTAAAAAAAAAAACATTAAAGTTAAAGGGACTTGTAAACCCTTGAGGTTTTACACCTTAATGCATTCTATGCATTTAGGGAGAAAAACCTCCAGTGATGCTTTTTTCTTTTGATGGTATTTGATTGCCTCTGCGATTTTTTTTTTTTTTTTTGTTTTGTTTTTTTGCGCTATAAACGGAAAAAGCCAGAAAACGTTGAAAAAATAAATATTTTCTACTTTTTGTTATAAGAAAAATCAAACAAACTCAATTTTAGTCATACATTTAGGCCAAAATGTATTCAGCTACATGTCTTTCGTAAAAAAAAAATGTCAACAAGCGTATATTTATTGGTTTGCGCAAAAGTTAGCGTCTACAAACTAGGGTACATTTTCTGGAATTTACAAAGCTTTTAATTTATGACTGCCTATCTAATTTCTTGAGGTGCTAAAATGGCAGGGCAGTATAAAACCCCCCCCCAAATGACCCCATTTTGGAAAGTAGACACCCCAAGCTATTTGCAGAGAGGCATGTTGAGTCCATGGAATATTTTATATTTTACCACAAGTTGCTGGAATATGACAAACTTTCTTCTTTTTTTTTTTTTTTGCACAAAGTTGTCACTAAATAATATATTGCTTAAACATGCCATGGGCATATGTGGAATTACACCCCAAAATACATTCTGTTGCTTCTCCTGAGTACGGGGATACCACATGTGTGGGACTTTTTGGGAGCCTAGCCGCATACGGGACCCCGAAAACCAATCACCACCTTCAGCATTTCTAAGGGTAAAAAATGTTGATTTCACTCCTCACTGCCTATCACAGTTTCGGAGGCCATGGAATGCCCAGATGGCACAACCCCCCCCCCAAATGACCCCATTTTGGAAAGTAGACACCCCAAGCTCTTTGCTGAGAGGTATGGTGAGTATTTTACAGCGCTCATTTATTTTTGAAAATGAAAGAAGTTTTTTATTTTTTCAATTTTCAAATCTTTGTGACAAAAAGCAAGATCTGCAAAATACTCACAATACCTCTCCGCAAATAGGTTGGGGTGCCCAATTTCCAAAATGGGGTCATTTGGGGGGGGGGGGTTTGTGCCATCTGGGCATTCCATGGCCTCCGAAACTGTGATAGGCAGTGAGGAGTGAAATCAAAAATTTACACCCTTAGAAAGCCTGAAGGCGGTGCTTGGTTTTTGGGGTTCCGTATGCGGCTAGGCTCCCAAAAAGTCCCACACATGTGGTATCCCCGTACTCAGGAGAAGCAACAGAATGTATTTTGGGGTGTAATTCCACATATGCCCATGGCATGTTTGAGCAATATATCATTTAGTGACAGCTTTGTGCAGCAAAAAAAAAATCTCTTTCCCGCAACTTGTGTCAAAATATAAAATATTCCATGGACTCGACATGCCTCTCAGCAAATAGCTTGGGGTGTCTACTTTGCAAAATGGGGTCATTTGGGGGGGTTTTGAATTGTCCTGGCATTTTATGCACAACATTTAGAAGCTTATATCTCACATCACCCACTCTTCTAACCACTTGAAGAAAAAGCCCTTTTTGACACTTTTTTGTTTACATGAAGACATTTTTTTTTTTTTGCAAGAAAATTGCGTTGAACCCCCAAACATTATATATTATTTTAAAGCAAAGGCCCTACAGATTAAAATGGTGGTTGTTGCATTTTTTTTCCCACGCAGTATTTGTGCAGCGATTTTTCAAATGCATTTTTTATGGCAAAAATACATTATTTTTTTTTTTAATGCACTAAAACACACTATATTGCTCAAATGTTTGATGAACTAAAAAAGATGATCTTAGGCCGAGTACATAGATACCAAACACAACATGCTTTAAAATTGCACAGTGGCGACAAACCACGTTTTTAAAAGCCTCTACAGGTTACCACCTTAGATTTACAGAGTAGGTCTACTGCTAAAATTACTGCCCTCGATCTGACCTTTGCGGTGATACCTCACATGCATGGTACAATTACTGTTTACATATGACGCCAGACTGACGCTTGCGTTTGCCTTTGCCCATGACCCCAGGGGGGACAGGGGTGTGTTTTTTTTATTTTTTTTATTTTTTTATATAATTTTTATTGTTATCTAGGGCATGTACATATCCCTATGATAGCAATAGTTAGTGACGGGTACTCCTTTTTTGAAAAAATTGTGGCTATTAGACCCTAGATCTCGCCTCTGCCCTCAAAGCATCTGACCACACCAAGATCGGTGTGATAAAATGTTTTCCCACTTTCCCGATGGCGCTCTTTATATCCGGGGGGGACATTCCCTCCCACTGCTTGTAAAAGCAGTCTAGAGGCTAATTAGCCGCTAGGATTGCTTTTACATGAAAGCCGGCCGCTGGCTGAAAAGAATGATACCAAGATGATGCCTAAACCTGCAGGCATCATTCTGGCATAACCATTCAAAGTCCAGTAACATACCATACGTTGATGGTTCTTGTTGGACATGTATTGTAATCTTTTTTTTTTTTTTTTTTTTTTTCATGCAGCCTGTTGGCTGAATGGAAAAAAAGAGATTGATTGGTGGGTATGCCCACCATTAGAATACCTCCCTTCATCCACCCACTTCTAATGATGGGCATACATGCACCATTTATATATGCCGAAGCATGGGGGGCATCCTCCCGCAAAAAAGTTATGCCGCTAACACATGGTCGAACTTTTCCACTGGCAAGCCCCTGTCGGAATTTCGACCGTATGTACGCGGCATAAAAAGTTATGGCGCATACACGCGGGCAGACTTTTCCACGGGCAAGCTTCCGTCGGAATTTTGACCAAATGTACGCGGCATTAGGAGCAAAATCGCTCCTCCGCCCCTAATGCCCCCATGCTTCGGCTTATATGCTCTTTTTTTTAACTGTGGTGGTGAAATCGCCTCCTACAGTGTTGGAGTCTTGGCTTTATATATCGTGGGAGCAAACGCTGTTGCTGTCACGCTAAATAAATCCGCGCTGCAACTGAATGGCGTACCTGCTAAGCAAATGATGGTTGACAATAAAACAAACATTACAGTATAACATACCATACCTGCAAAGCAAATACAATAAAACATAGTAAAAATAGAGAGAACAATAGATATAGAACAGTAGAGAGTGAACATAAGAGAGAACAATAAAGAGAGAGGAAAAAAAAATACAACCACAACTATTTTTGGATTTTTTATTTTATATATATATTTTTTTAAAAATAGCTTTTTTCACTTTTATAAAAACTGTAAACTGGATGTTGCAGATTATGGTCTCTCAAAATGTGATGGCCATCACATCTTCCGACACCCTGTGTTAGTGTGCCTAGGACTGTGTGGTGCTTTACCCTACGCTAAAACTCAACTAGTGTGTGGTAGCGTTTGAAACATTCACCAATGCAGGCACCAGGTTGGTCAGGACAGGAGGCACAATAAAAAGCGGGTGTCACGCCTAAATCCGCGTTTGCTGCAGACACAACATATTCTTTGGGGGGTTCTTTGGGTAGGGGTACCAGGGAGGACAAAAGGAAAATGCCTCTCATACAGCCGGCTCACTGCATTTGCGTTGGGAAGGTGGGGCACAGCACCGTCTAGAAACAGAAGGGCTGCGACGATCTCTTCCTGGAATTTTAGGAAGCATCCAGTCCGTCCTGAAGCTCTGTATAGCACATGAGCGTTCAGCAAAGCCAATTGAAACAAACAGACACTTTTTTGTACCAGCGTCTGGCCTTACGGGTCATTGAGGTCCACCGCTCCCATGTTAAGGTTGTACTCGTGGATTCAGGGGTTTCTCCACAACACCAGTCGCCGTAGGAATTTGGACTGCCGTGTCTGCGTGAAGTTAGGACAGAACAAAAACATTCCGTGAATCCTTCCACTTCACTGCTAACAAATTATTACACTGTAAGCAGGCTCTCTCCCCCGACTAAGACGGGATTCTACAAGCCGTTGGGGGAAGCCCCGGCGATTAGGTCGCACGGTGCCACATGCGCCAATTCCATAATCAAAAAGGTGACTAAAAAGTGGCTTGTGTAATAATTGTCCACGTACAAGTGGTACCCCTTTCCGAATAAGGGTGACACCAATTCCCACACTATCTTACCAGCGCTCCCTATGTAATCTGGGCAGTTCTCCGGCTCTATGTGGCTATCTTTTCCCTCGTAAACCATAAAGCTAGATGTGTATAGCCTGTTGCCCTGTCACAGAGCTTATACATCTTGACCCCGTATCTGGCACGCTTACTGGGAAGGTACTGCTTGAAAGACAAGCGGCCAGAAAACTTAATCAGGGACTCGTCAACGCAGACAACTTGATGGGGATTATACAAGGCTGCAAAACGTTTGTTGAAGTGGTTTACGAGGGGCCGAATTTTGTAGAGCCGATCGAATCCAGAGTCTCCTCGAGGACGACAGAGTTCATTGTCACTGAAATGCATGAACCGCAAGATCTGCTCGTATCGTGTCCTGGCCATGGAGGCAGAGAAAATGGGCATATAGTGAATTGGGCTCACTCTTTTTAGTAATGCCCATCAGGAGGGATAGGCCCAGGAAGGTTTTAAATTCGGAAACCGTAATTGGTTTCCAGTCTATGGCAAGGGACAGCTGGGGATTAGCGGTGATGTATTGACCAGCATACAAATTGCTTTGGTCCACAATAGATCTAGAGAGATCTTCGGTGAAAAGCAGCGAATAAAAATCAACTGTTTCCACCTGAATTCCGGGTTGGCCAGTGAATGGGGGAAGTACGGGTGCTGCAGAAGTGGTGGGTACCCAATCAGGATTGGCGAATGCAGTAGGAAGGGCACTATGGGCACAACGGTCTTGTCTTCTTCTTGGTGGCAGCGGGACACTACTTGTGCTTGCCACCTCGCCAGCTTGAACTGATTTTATGGGACTCGCCACATCACCATGTGATACTGCAGTGCTGGATGTACGACCAGGATGTACTAGGCCGCTGGTGCTTGCCAGTTCACCAGAAGGAATAGCGGCGCTAGTACTTCTCTGCTCCATACGAGAGCCCTGCGGTTCTTGCACCTCAGCGACAGCAGAAGATCGGGGTCTGGTACGCCTGACCTTGACAGGGACCACAACTCCGTCGTTGGAGCTATCTGTCAGGGAGCCGCATCTGTCGTATTCTGAGACAGAATGACAGATGCGTGACCTCCTCCTCCTTACTCTGTCATGCTCAGAAACCTGTAGGCCTATTCACTACTGTACCTTCGATTTGCCATTTTGGGGTCTAAATTTAGGGGTACAGTAGTGAGATTCACAGGTAAAAAAGCACCTGACCTGTCACCGACTGAGTCAAACGCTACCAAAAAACTGTTAGCGATCGCAGAGATCAGACCTGACTCTACGAACGATGCAGTTATGTGTTTTTGTGTTTTGTGACAGTGATCGATCGATACTGCACTTGGCTGGGCTGGGCGAAGGGGCTAAACGCAGGTGCTAGCAGGTAATAATAAAGCATAATAAAAAAAAAGTTTTAAAGTTCCCCACCAACGTACATGCACATAGGAGAGAAGAAACGCATGCAGCGGGTGCACTCTTTAAAAGCAACTATTTTGTATCGCGTGAGCTATCGCTGCAAACATTGGAGTGAGAGCAGTAATTCTAGGGCCTTCATTCGTAATTAAACTAATAACCTGTAAAGGCTTTTAAAGCATAATGAATGTGCATTTCAATGTGTGCAAAAACTGAAAAAATAGCTCAGGTAGTGAAGCAGCTGCGGTCATAGCTTAGATATTGCATGTAAGTCCTGTCAAATTAAAGTATTATGTAATGCACTTCTCCGCTTCTGTCTAAAGAACACGGCAGAAAGTATTGAGCACATTTCCCCAAAGTGAGGAGAAGTCCCCTTCTTTACGGTTGACACCCAAACAGGTGTGCCCCCATTGGAAGACTTCAGCTTGAAAATGTTTGATCTCTCCTCACTCTGACACAGTGGTCACCAGTACAAATAGAGAGTTAAACCTCTCAAGTGGGAACACAGACAGCAACAAAATACTTGAAGGTATCTTACTCTTCCCCACTGTTTAAAAAATAAATAAACATTGCCTTTACACACAATTTATCTAAAGGTCCTGTGCTCACTACTTATGTTTCCAGGTAGTCCATTAGCTTGAAATAAAAATTAAATTTTGCTTCTAACCCTTTTAAGTCTTTTTTGGTTAACTGGAACATGTGTTTATTGACTCTTTAAAGTTGCTTACTGGGCATTTGGCATCTGGGCTTTCAAATAGCATGGATGCCAAGCTGGCATTGGAGTATAGCACAACAGAATATTTAAATTTCTGTAATAAGTTTAACATTCTGCATTAAAATGTACAGAACAAGTTTGAGAAGCTCTTTACAAGGTAAGGCCTCTCAGTACTGAAAGAGCAGCCCTTTAAAGGTGCAATATTGTTTGAAAAACTGACAATGAAACAAGTAGCTTGTATGATATCATATCAGTCCATCCTGTAGGTTATAAAAATAAAGAAAGCAACTAATAGTCTTTGAAATGTTCACAAAAATAAAAAGTACGGGGTCATCGGTGAGCCTGTCATTGTTCCTTGTTCTGTGATAATAAAATGGCCAGAGTTGGCATAAAGTGTGTCAGTCCTTTCTCAGTCAGTAACTTACAGGGGTAAGTGAATGCCGATGTAAGTGCTATTCAACTGCAGGTGCATTGCTTTAACTAGAAGGAATAATAGTTGAAAGGACTGGAATTAGTGGCATGTTGCATTAGCCTTTTGTAGCGTATTTTATACTAAGCATCTTAATTTCCCTGTCTGAATGGGAAGCAGCAAGAGTGTGGGTTTTCAACTAATACTCATCATGCATGTAAACGGTGTGAAAAGGGTCCCTTGGTAAGTGAACACAGAGTGTTCTTGTGTCCGCCCTTGTGGAAATAGATACAATACAAACATTTCAGATGAACACGCTGTAGACTCCATTGAGTAAAAACCTGCCTTCATTGTTTAAGCGCCCTCCCCTACACAGTGAGAACACAAAGTCCATGAATAGGAGTGCAAGCTCATTTTGTCCCATGCACTGCTAGGCTTTTAGGGACTGCACTGAGGGGGCACGTTTTTTGTTACGTTGAGACCAATTCATTAAGTTTTATTGCCTGGTGAGAAGCTGTAATATGTTATTGTGTAAGTTCATCAAACATTCATAAGTAGTAAATGTATTCATTCAAGTGGTCTTAGGGGGATTTGAAAAGAAACATGGAGTCTGCTCAGCTGACAGTCTACAGGGAGACAGCGCTTGTTTAACAAGCTTACGTATAATCTCTGATTACGGTTTGTCTGAGAGGATTTCCTCTTTTATTGTTGGAAATCTGCATAAAATCAGCCATGTTCAGAACTTGTAATGCCTTGTAATCCCAAATTGAGGATCTTGACTTACACTTCAGTTTTCTTTAAACACATTTTTGTTATTTTTTTTTTATTATTTAAATCTCTTCTAGACAACCTTTTTGGGAGTTCTTTATTTAATTTTGCCCCCTCGACCCTGTTAATCCTAGCTCTGTTATGTACGTTCACGTTTCCTTTTGTCACCAAAGCAGAATTGCACCTGTCTTTCCTTGAAGAGGGTGAGACTTTATCTGCACTACAAATTTTCTTAAATCTTTTTTTTTTTTTTTTTTTTTTTTTGTGTGTGTATGTGAAAACATAGTTTACTTGTATCAGAAAAAGAGAATATACATTTTCTGAATGTGTACTACTGGAAAAACACTCATTACAAGATATCCTGAAACAGTGATAGATTTTAATTAATGTAAACTGGTCATTGGTCTAAGACCAATGTTTTATAGTCTTTTGGCCACTTTAAATTAAGACAAGGATCTAGTGAACCACATTTGCCTTAAAAAACAGCTTAACTTGAAATTGATCACCTAAGGCCAGGTGCCATTACTTTGCCAACCCATGTTGCTGATTTTATATGGCTCCTCACTATATTTTTACTTTTGTATTGTAAGGCTTTTATATACTCGTATCTGCATTGCCTTTTTTTTGTGTTTTACGTTCTTAAATTGTTCCTTCTGGGCTCTTATTTTTTTCTTGTCAGTGCTCAGTCCCAATCTTCGCTTGTCAGAACCATTACCAACCACCCCATCTTTCCAAATGTCAATACCCACTCATAGCTCATGGAACACACAGAATCTGGTGCAGCTATGCATAGTAACCAATCGGCTTCTAATTTCAGCTTGTTCAAATAAGTTTTGACAATAAAACCTTGAAGCTGATTGGTTTCTATGCACAGCTGCACCACATTCTGTGTGCACCAGTTTTAGTAAATATCCCCCAATGTGTCATGTATGATTAGCCAGGAACTTCAATCCTCTTTAGAATGACACTTTGGCTACTGAGAGTGAGGGAAAAAAACAAAGTATTCTCTTCTGGCGTCAATGATTAGTTTGGGGTGGTTGGAAGTCGTAGCGTGCAAAAGCCCAATCCGCTTGCCATCAATAACATTCTGAAGCATAATATATAAAGTTATGAAAGAAATAGAAAACTTGCGCCAAATTAATATACACTAATTGTAAACTTGATATACCAAGTGACTGAGTGAAGCTGCTCCCAAAAGAAATCAGATGACTGACTTATGTAATTGTGCAATAGAAGTGAGGGGCGCTAAAATTAATATAATGGATAATGTGTCACAATACTATTCAAGTGATCTATATCAGACCATATATTCAAATATAATCAGACCGTGTACTCAAATATAAGTGAATAAAATACAGATGATGGTAATATATCTTTAAATGCAATAGTGCCCAGATGATGTGAAATAAAAAGTCCAAAAAAAAAAAAACGCACGATGAGTGCAACGTTCCAAGATTGGATCAAGTCCAAGTGCAAATACAAATGGTGCAATCCCAGATTGCAGAGAAAGTGCAAATGCAAAGTGCTTGTAGATCTTCAAACAAAGTGCGAGAAAGGAGTGGTCCGCCTTCACCTATAGGTCACCAAAGTAATAATGGATGGCTCCTTACCACATGATGTTGACCAGATTAATTAAAATGTGGTCAATGAGGCTTAGTAGTAATATAAATCAGCAGGCTCTCATGGGTTCCAGTTTCAGCAATTTCAGCAGATGGTGTACCAAAAAAAATGAGGAGATGCCACCATAGCGTAAAACCATTTAATAAATGAAAATAAAATAAAAGTGCCAAATGGCCTCTTACTGTTGCTGGTGCCCTTGTCCCGGCACTGAGGCTGTGGGTTTTGTAGGGATATTAGACGAAGATTAGAGGTGGCCGCGTCCTGGTCTGCTAGCGTGTGTTCCACCGCTAGCTGTCCATCAACCAGTGAGACCGGAAGTGCGTGCCGGGATACCGTCTCGACGTCACGTTTCAGTTAAACCGTCATCAGGAAACGTATTATTTCACATCATCTGGGCACTATTGCATTTAAAGATATATTACCATCATCTGTATTTTATTCACTTATATTTGAGTACACGTCTGATTTATATTTGAATATATGGTCTGATATAGATCACTTGAATAGTATTGTGACACATTATCCATTATATAAATTTTAGCGCCCCTCACTTCTATTGCACAAATATATAAAGTTAGCTCATGGCCGTGGAGCACAGCTTTAGAAACAATTGTCTAAACCGGTGCAATTTTTCTAAACTTATATAGCGTCACCCTATACAGCTCTGTGTGCAGATAGATACTGACTAGTTCAGTTCTTGTTCTGCTCCTGTGCCTCAGTGAAGGTCATTGAAGGTGTTAAACAGTTGTAGACCAATAGTGTGGTAAGAAAAGGCAAGCCAAAATGTTGCTTAACTTAAAGGGGTTGTAAAGGTGGTTGTTTAAACACTTATTTTTTTTAATTTTTTTTTTAATTCTTGCCTCTGTGGAAGGGTTTTGCACACAGTGGCCCCGATCCTCCTCCTTCTGAGGTCCCCCAGCGGCGCTCCTGGCTCCCCCCCACATCGAGTGCCCTCTCGGAGACCCGCATTCCAAGGGCACACCCATGCGGGCGCTCCTGAGTCCTGCTGCTGCATCGATTGACAGCAGGACTCCCCCGCCCCCCCCCCCCGGTGTCACTTGATATGATTGAAAGCAGCGGGAGCCAATGGCTGCGCTGCTATTAATCTATCCAATAAAACCCTGAGGCAGCGGCTGGAGCTGCTGTGCTTGTCCCAGTCGATGAAACGATTAGTGTTCAGGTAAGTAAAAGCAGGGCTCTGGGAGGGGCATCTGCACTATAGAATGTTTTTCACCTTAATGCATAGAATGCATTAAGGTGAAAAACCTTGACAGTTTACAACCCCTTTAAGGAAATTTGTATTACTGAGCTTCATAGGGTTTTGGGGCTCTTTGGGTAATCCTGCAAGATATCTCTTTGGGATGTTAAGTATTCCTTTTGCAGAATTCCAAGCAAAATACCCGCTCCTCCTTTCACAGATTTCTGCATTCCATCATGATTTGTAGTCACAAATTAAAAATCGATCTGCCTATATAATGTATATTACCCCCATTATAGGCACAAGGTGCTAAAGGGTTGGTTTATACTTTATATTCCCATTTATTACATACCAAACTGGGCAAATATTTTCTTGCTGACATAGCTAAATGGCAAGTTCTTTTGCCTACTTAGACAGGCCAAGACAAAGATAAAGTATTTTCCTTGTGTGTTTTTAGTGGAAAAAATAACTACCGGTAGTTTATAATACAGTTTTATTGTTATTCATGTGACCTATCTGTCCCTAGTCTGTCTCCATAAACAGGGGAAGCAATACCCCCCCCCCCCCCAACTGGATTTCATGCATTCAACCTCAAGCTGATTTTATGCACTTTTATTTTGAGTTGGCTAGCATAGCTGATTTCTGGAACTGCTTCATATGTTTTCTTATAATGTCCCCCTCGGGCCCACACACACACCCTTTTTATTTTCTACCTAGCGATCCTGCCAGTAACACACTTCCTGTTGGCTGACAATGCTCACTTGGCATATTGTATCTATGGGGCATCGGCTGTCACCTTAGGACATCACTCTGGAAATCACATTTTTTATGGTATTTCTATTCTAGGTATATCTAGGGTGAAAATGAAAACTCATATATTCATTTACACATTGTATTTCAACTATTTCTAGGCTTCTAAATATGTATGACCTTGAAGTTTGTAAAACGACTTTGTGAAGATTCCCACACATTTACTTCCTTGAATTCAGGCAGCACTCACATTTCTATTGGATTGTCAAAACTGCTTGTTTTTGTGTTGCTATTACAATGCTAATGTTATAAAATGAAAGTGTATGTTGTGGCCACAGATTTTCTTTACCAGACCAAAACGGAGCAAATAAGAGAGATTTGTTGTTATGGTTTACATACACTTTAACTTGGGTTCTTTTATTTTATAGATTTTCTTTCTGTAATTTAACATTAGTCTCAATACCTGATGACTCTTCTCTTTTATTTCTATTATAATCTGGTTAACTCTCTTTTCTTAGGCTGATGATGTTGAAAACAAAATTCGGGAAATCATCCCTCCAGGGTTTTGCTGTGGTACAGATGACTTTATAACGTTATTGGAAAAAGAGGTTAACTTTAAGCCGTTTGGCACCGTATGTCACAGCTATAACATTTTTAATGAAGATGCTGGGGAAGAAATCACATACCAGATATGTAAGGTAAGTCTTATTTAAGTCTGTTAGTTCTAAAAATGTTATGTTTGTGTTCAGGTCTGGAAATTCCACTCCTGCTACAACTAACTCTGCAAAATTGCAGCAGATCACTGTCAGTTTGACAAAGTATCTTCTCCTCCTTTTTTTTTTTTTTTTTTTTTAAACTTGATGCAAAAATTCAACTGTTCCATGGAAAGCATTTTATTTCTTTTTTTGGCATTTAGGAATTCTATACGAGAGGAAAAAATTCATCCAAGTGGACCACACAAGAATACAATTCAAGTGGTTCCAGTTATCTTGGAAAATCTTCCATACAATGTTTTGTGGAGATCAGGAGTTAAGCACCTTACCAGCCATACATACCAGCGGGTTGACCGAAAAAGAAAAAATAACTGACATCCCCCCTTACATTAACCCCCATTAGAATATGTGCAAGCACAGATCAAATGCTTGTTTTCTGGCATGACCATTAGACAGAAGCCAGTCTTTGGACCAGCTTCTGTTAAACAGACTTCATCCTGTTCCTGCTGAACCAGCTAAATTGTGGTGCGTGTGCATTGGTCTTTCGTTTTTAACTTCTGGGATAATATGGTATTGTAGCATGACTATATTGTGCCTCCTTAAAGATGTGGAGCTGCAGACTCTTATCAATACTATAAAAGTGTTTACAGTAACGGGAAGGGGTGAGCTATACCTTCTATTGTTCTGTCTTTAAAAAAAAAGGGATTTAAAGTGGCGCAACACCCAAAAGGGGCGGCTCCGCTTGTTCACCACCCCTCTCCCTCTGCTGCCACATTTGGCACCTGGTTTTGACAGGTACCCACTACCAGTTCTGGCTAAACTCACTTGGAAGTTCGGTCCACCCCCACCGCCGGGCATGCGCAGTAGGGAGCCAGCTGTGAAACCGCAAGGCTTCACTGCCTGGTTTCCCTTACAAGAAAAATGGCAGCGGCAGCCGAGAGCTGATTGAAATATCGGTTTGGGTGAAGACACCGCTGGATTTGTGGACAGGTTATTAAGTCAGCAGCTACAGTATTTGTAGCTGCTGACTTTTAATATTTTCTGAAGGAGCCTGGAGCTTATCTTTAGATTTGGCCTGCAAATCACCTTTCAACTGGAGGGACCTCTTCAGGGCAGAAGGACTGTCCTATTCCTGTGAGGTCAGCCTGTAGTCCTCTTAGGGGGTTCATCATCATGCAGGCTGGGCTCTCTGTACTCCAGACATCATTGCATGACGAGCACAAGTCAGTCCTAGAAGAATGCCCACCCCTCGTTGCCACCAAAAGATCATCAAGAAAAGCAAAGGGTACTGGGCCAGCACAGTGGCTAAGTGGTTGGCTCTTCTGCCTAGCAGCACTTGGGGGTCATTGGTTAGAATCCCAAACCACAGCACTCCCTGCCTGAAATTTGCATGTTCTTAGTGTGAGCATTTCCTGCAGGTACTCTGGTTCCCCCCCCACACCCCATAGACATGCTGGTAGGTTAATTGGCTCCTGTCTAAATTGACCCTAATATATGTATGAATGTGAGTTAGGGACTTTAGACTATAAGCTCCTTGAGGGCAGGCACTGATGTATGTTGATATAAAAAGTCTACACACCCCTGTTAAAATTTTAGCTTTCTGTGTTTTAAAAAAAAAAAAGAGACCCAGATAACTAATTTCAGAACCTTTCTCCAGCCTTAATGTGACCTAATAAAATGTACAACTCGGTTGAACAACAAACTGAAATATTTTAGGTGGAGGGAAGTAAAACTAAAATATGGTTGCATAAGTGTACAGACCCTCAAACTAATACTTTGTTGAAGCACCTTTTTGATTTTATTACAACACTCAGTCTTTTTGGATTTGAGTCTATCAGCATGGCACATCTTGACTTTGCAATATTTGCCCACTATTCTTTGCAAAAACACTCCAAATATGTCAGATTGCGAGGGCATCTCCTTGTGCACAGCCCTCTTTAGATCACCCCACAGATTTTCAATCTGATTCAGGTCTGGGCTCTCCCTGGGCCATTTCAAAACTTGAATCTTCTTGGAAAGCCATTCCTTTGTTGATTTGGATGTATGCTTTGGGTCGTTTTCATGCTGAAAGATGAAGTTCCTCTTCGTGTTCAGCTTTCTAGCAGAAGTCTTGGTTTTGCGCCAATATTGACTGGTATTTGGAACTGTTCATAATTTCCTCTATCTCGTCTAAGGCCCCTGAAGAAAAACGGCCCCAAAGCATTATGCTGCCACCACCATGCTTCACGGTGGGTATGGTGTTCTATTGGTGATGTGCAGTGTTGTTTTTGTGCCAAACATATCTTTTGGAATTATGGATAAAAAGTTTAACCTTGGTTTCATCAGACCATAACACATTTTCCGACATGGTTTTGGGAGACTTCATATGTGTTTTTGCAAACTTTAGCTAGGCTTGGATGGTTTTACATTCGCCTGCCGTCTTGCCACTCTACCCCATAGCCCAGACATATGAAGAATATAGGAGATTGTTGTCACATGTACCACACAGCCAGTACTTGCCAGATATTTCTGCAGCTCCTTTAATGTTGCTGTAGGCCTCTTGGCAGCCTCGCTGACTAGTTTTCTTGTCTTTTTATCAATATTGGAGTGATATCCAGTTCTGGGTAATGTCCACTGTTCCATATTTTCTCCACTTGATGACTGTCTTCACTGTGTTCCATGGTATATCTAATGCCTTGGACATTATTTTGTATCCTTCTGAATGAGATAATAAGATCCCTCTGATGCTTTGGAAGCTCTCGGAGGACCATGACTTTTGTTGTAGGATGCAACCAAGAAATTGACAGGAAAGACCTACTACCGACAGAACAGCTGAACTTTATTTGGGGGTTAATCAGAGGCACTTTAACTGTACTGACTCATATATAACATAAGTTTGAATGTACAGTAATTGCTTAATTCTGAACACGGCTACATCCCCAGTTATAAAAGGGTGTGCACACTTATGCAACCACATTATTTATTTTAAAACATTTTTTATTAGTGTATGGTACTATTCCTGTCTTTGCAAGGATAGAGATGAGTTTCCTAGTGAGTTTGAAGTGCTTTCACTGGAGAAGGTGTACTATACAATATACATGCCATCATGTCATAACTTTTTTTTTTTTACATTCGGAAACACCTATGATAAATGTTTTTACTTTTAATATATCACTTTCGAGATGCCACACGCCACATTTGATGTCTGACCCTTACTTTGCATGTTGCTCTAGGCTGACATGACCTGTCCAGGCTTCAGAGAGTACCATGAAAGGCTCCAGACTTTCTTGATGTGGTTCATTGAAACAGCCAGCTACATTGATGTGGATGATGAGCGATGGGACTACTTTTTGGTGTAAGTGGCTTTCCAAATCAACATTCGACTCTCCTTTAACAAATCTTGGAGGTTTAATTGGCAGACACCAATTATGCAGCAACAGTATAATGATATTTTTTCCCAGGCATGATAAACTATTGTTTACAAGGCTCACAGTTCCCCTGCATTGTGTTTTCAGAGGCCTCCAGAATAGCGCTGAATTAAACTCTGTTGTCTGTGGGAGCTCTGAATGTGGGCTTTAAGAGTAAAATGAGCTTTGCCTGTGTTCCCTTTTACTAGCCACCCATTCAAGTGCACAATAGGCAAGTGCACTGAAGTGATGCAAAGAGGGCTGATTTATCCAAGTTGAGCTCACCAATTAAGTGAATTGTACATTTCAGAATAAAGCAGGTGTACCCATTGGGCCCTCACAGCGTAGCTTGCTGACACTGGAAACTCTCTCAGAGAATGGAAAAGGAAAATGGACCCTGCATGGGAGCTTGCCTGTAATTGACCTGCTTGGCTTTCTGTTTTATCTGCAGATTTGAGAAGTACAATAAGGACGGGACTACACTCTTTGCGACTGTAGGCTACATGACAGTCTATAATTACTATGTGTACCCAGACAAAACCCGGCCACGTGTAAGGTAATTGCCAACGATGCACGTGCCTCTTCTTTCTTCTCTTTTTTTTTTTTTTTTTTTCACAATTGAGTTTCACTCGCGTTCCCAATTTTACCTATAATTGTGTTTAGGTTTTTTTTTTTTCCCTTTAGGGGACAAGTGGGAAAAAGGGTAAAGATTGACTCTGTTTAGTTAAAGCTGGACTGATCTTTGTTAATGCTAAACCATAATTGTGTCTTTTTGTGCAAAGCCAAATTTACACAAAGATGCATAAAAGGATAAAGATTTTACCCCCCCCCTCCCCTTATTGCTATGAGCTGTAAGCTATTGGGAAGGCTTAAAATCTAAATAATAAAAAAATATATAATATTTTCGTTGGAATTAGATAAACTTAGCGTTGGATGACTTTCTGTAGTACAGTATAATCTAAAATGTTACCAGGATGAACATTTTTTAGTAGGTCGAAAAATCAAAATTTGAACTTGAAATTTCATCATGGTATGTCCATATATTAATGGCAGAAAATGCATAGAAGCATTAAAAAAAAAGCAAAATATTTTATTGAGTTGTCAATACTATAATTATGCAGTTATTTTAAAATTGACTTTTGCTGCAATACTACTAAATTGTATATAAATGCAAACATAAAAAAATATATTGCATTATACCAGTCGTTGGATGTAGTGGCTGCATTCATTTTCTATATTCCGGCTTTTAGATTATTTTTACTTGTTAATATTATGAATAACACTTCCTTTCCCTGAGTGGCTACTCTTTCACTCTTGTGTATGTATGTGTATATGTATATATATATATGTGTGAGTGTGTGTGTGTGTGTGTGTGTGTGTGTGTATATATGTAATATATATGTAATATATATATATATATATGTTGGGTTTAGTAGTTTAATCCAGAGCTGTCCTTTACAGTACTTCTTTTTTGTCACTAATAACTGGATTCAGATAGCTTTACACCGGCGTAACTCTGAATCTACGCCGTCCTAAATTTAGGCGTATTCTGGAAACCAGATACGCTTAAATTAGGCTAAGATACGAGCGGCGTAAGTCTCCTAAGCCAGCGTATCTTAGGGTGCAATATTTAGGCTGGCCGCTAGGTGGCGCTTCCGTTGAGTTCGGCGTAGAATATGCAAATGACTAGATACGCCGATTCAGAAACGTACGTGCGCCCGGCGCATTTTTTTTACGTTGTTTACGTACGGCTTTTTCTGGCGTAAAGTTAGTCGAACAAATAGCTGGCCTAGTCAATGTTAAGTATGGCCGTCGTTCCCACGTCAAAATTTGAAATTTTTACGTCGTTTGCGTAAGTCATCCGTGAATGGGGCTGGACATAAGTTACGTTCACGTCGAAACCAATACGTCCTTGCGGCGTACTTTGGAGCAATGCACACTGGGATATGTACACGGACGGCGCATGCGCCGTTCGTAAAAAAAACGTCAATCACGTCGGGTCACCAATCATTTACATAAAACACACCCCCTCATCCTCATTTCAATTAGGCACGCTTACGCCGGCCCCATTTACACTACGCCGCCGTAACTTAGGAGGCAAGTGCTTTGTGAATACAGCACTTGCCTCTCTGACTTACGGCGGCGTAGCGTAAATACGATACGCTACGCCGCCTCAAAGATGCGCCCGGCTACCTGAATCTAGCTATAAATATCTGTCTTTTGGTTTGTATGACGACAAGCTTCATTTTGGGCTTGGTTCACACTAGTTTGGGCCATGCGTTTTCTTGGGCATGGCAGCCCATTCATTTGAATGCATGCACCTTATTAAAAATGGTTTCCACACCCGCAAACGCACTGCATGCTGAGATGCGTGGGGGTGCCATTCAAAATGCAAGAGCGGGTCCATTTGGCTGCGGGTGGTTGGGGGTTTGGGAATCTGTGATTTCTGCATCCGGAACGCATGCACTAGTGTGAATCGAGCCTAAGCCCACTTCCTCTAAACTCAGGCTGTCAAGGACCTAGGGGTTCCTTAGTAGATCTTAGATGTCTTGAAATTGTGGAGAAATAAGTATTGTACAAGATTTTAGTATTGTCAAATCTATAATATTGTTGTAAAACACAACTGTGCACACCTCAAAGGATTTAATAACAAAAATATAAATAAAACACAAGTTTTCATCTGCCACATAATAATAATATTATTATTATTATTGGCTAACCCTTATAGGTTTTCCTGAGCACCAATACATTTCAGTGACACATAAATGATTGGAGCCATTGTGGAAGATGAGCAAAGAGCTAGCATTTTCAAAAAGGAGAGCTTTGTCTGCCTATGTATTTTTATCGCCCCAGGTTTGGCTAAATATTGAGGCTAATGCATGTAACATACAGTCTGAGCTTGGCATCACTAAATTAAAATGAATGGCCACCGATTACTTTTTATAGCTTCTTCATTCACAGAATTTTGACTTTTTGTATAACAATCTGGATGTTTGGGTTCCCATGATGAAAATACACGTTCTTTGTTTACCTTTGCAGCCAGATGCTGATTTTGCCTCCATTCCAGGGTGAGGGTCATGGCGCCCAACTACTAGAAACCGTTCATAGATACTATGTTACTTCTCCCAATATTTTGGATGTTACAGGTACTGTCCCTATAATTTTCTTTTTTATTTTACTACATTTTATTATTTGACATCCCCTTCTTCATTTCAGGTATGACTTTTGATTAAAAAATAAATAAATTCAAACTCCAGGCAAACGGCTAAATACAATGTTGTAATACATATACGGTATATACATATATAATATATATTTCCTGTTTACCTGCCAAAGCATTTGTAACTCGGTACAGGCTTGTGATTTACAACGCTGTACAGCAAAAACAAGTGGCATGCATAGTTCTAGGTTTAGTGATTCAGCTTCCTGTCACCTCTCTATCGTCTGCATCCTCAATTGACAGTTGATTTGTGTCATCAGAACTTTTTGTGTGGTGAGCATTGGCTTTGTCCCAGTAAACAGACCCAGTGAGTAGTACACATTCTGTGTTTCATAATTTTATTCTCACCATGTATTTAGTTGGAGTCCTACTTTGATTTTGTATTGGCTATTGCTTTGTGGTGCCCATTCTCTGCTAATTCTTTACAGTTAATAGACACCTAGTCTCTACCCTATTGTATAAAATAAATGTAAGCGTAATGTTTTTAAATAAAAGAAGGGCATAATGCTGCACAGAACTTGTCTTCATATTTTTTTTCCCTTATTGAACCAAATATCAAAGCAGATACAACAGTGGTGTTCATTCTAGCTGGACAGTCATAGATCACTGTTTTGCAAGCCTGATGTCTTCTATGAAAATGACACTTGATGTGCAGTTAACATTTAATTCCTGATATCATCATATTAATGATCATTGTTTGCAGTATTTATATAGTATGACATATTATGCAGCATTTTATGAAGTTCAGTGTTTCCCTCATTAAGGGATTGATGAGCAAATGTGCAGAAGGTTGTGAGAACCACCAATCATATAGGTGTTGTTACCTCTCGTTCTATTCCATGGCTAGAATACTGGTATCCAGGCTAAGGCAGCTGAAGCCTGCTCCTGAACCACTGGTTGAATACTGATATGTTATGGTTGTGATTACAGGGCCATATCTGCTCCTTTTTTGGGGTTCGTTAAAACACAGAGGCTGTATATTCATAGACCTTTGAACGTCTTGGTGAATGCAATGGAAGCCGTGTGTATTGGAATATGCCACGCCTACTATCCTTCCATTGGGCACAGTTTCACAGAACCATGTACCCTACAGGGCAAACTGCTACGTTGTGGAACCTTAAAAAAAACATTCCCCTCTGGGTGAGCTATGTACATTGCAAGGATTATAACAAACTTTGTTGCAGATTCCTACCTTTTGTTATTCTGAGTGGGTCTAATGGGAGTGGTTTCATAATTAACTGTCAGGTGTGTAGCTGCAGAGCACTAATGAGGAAATCAGCTGGGACTGCATCCATTTAGATGTGTTCCTATTGAAAGTATCTCCAAAAATGAAATTTTTGGTGCAGGGGATGCCTGAAATCTGACTTGTATCTTAGGCAGACTTCTGGAAAAATTGGTGAGCCAATCACACAAGCAGGGAATTATATTTCTGGGGGGTGGTCAGTACACACTCTGTGTACAAAACAACTCCAGGTAGTCATATTGCAATGCATTCAGAAAATACAGTGACTGTAGATTGAAAAGGAAATTTTAATTTTTTAATAACATTCAATTACAATATGATTTGTGTTGCAATTAGATGTGTGTTTTTTTTCTTTATATGCCATCCCCCCCCCCCCCCCCACAAAAGTGGAGTTATCCTTTAAGGGTCTCTATTATACTATGCATTGCATTAACATGGACTGGGTGTGCTGCTTTTAGGCATCCTATTAATTTTGAATGAACTGGAGTTGCACTTCACTGAACAAAAAATGTACCTGCCCCATTTATTGCACTAAAATGAGCATGTATTGAGGTGTGTGTGTTAGTTACATTGAGGTGCCATTCAAGAGAAAGGCATAGCACTGCAAAAAGTACAATGGGTTGCTGTAAAATGCATGTTACCACAGAACACAGGGGGTTATTTACTAAAGGCAAATCCACTTTGCACTAAAAGTGCACTTGAAATTGCACTGGAAGTGCAGTCGCTGTAAATCTGAGGGGTAGATCTGAAATGAGGGGAAGCTCTGCTGATTTTATTCAATTATGTGCAAGCTAAAATGCTGTTTTTTTTTTTTTTTTTTACCCTTGCATGTCCCCCTCGGCTCTACAGCGACTACACTTCCAAGTGCACTTTCAGTGCAAAGTGGATTTGCCTTTAGTAAATTACCCCCATAGTATGTGTTTATGGGCCTTGAAAGCAGCCGTTGGGAAACCTATTCCAGCTGCACTGATACAGATAAATATGGGCACATAGTACAACCACCTGTGTACCCAGATCATTGGGGATTTTTTAGCTTGGATGTTTAGACAAACTGCTGATAACTTGTTTTTTGTTGTGTTATGGTGTTTGAATTAAAATAAAAAGAAGTTGTTTCAGGTTAAATCCTAACTAAAATGACCAAAACCTTTGATGCTAGCCTATTTTAAGTTTGTCAGTTCTCTGGTCCTTTCGTTTATTTTTTATCTCTTTCCAAAGCTTGCTCAGTATCCCCTTGCAGGCTTTGTGGAATAATACTCTATTATACGTAAGTGCTGCTGCCCATAGAACAGTTTAATGTAATTAGAGGGTCTATGGAAGTGTTGTAAAGACTTATTTTAGAAAGAGGTTGAACTTTCTTTAGTGAAGAACACTGAGAACATTGAGGCTGCTCACTTGGGAACAATGGACTTGTTTCTTGAACACAGAGAATTCTGAAGCCACTGTTTCTTGCACAGTATATGAAGGGTCTAATGGTACTCATTTCCATCATGTACTTTACCTATTTTCTTTTTAAACATCAGGAGTCTCTTGTATTTTGTGAGTAACTTCTGAAATTGATTCTGATGCCCTTTTATATTGTAGTTGTGGAAGGTCAGCAATACAAATTGCAATAAGCATGCATAGGTTTCCATTGCATTAAAGATTCTGTAGTTCATTAGATTTTTTCCCAAAATGATACTGCCTAGATTGTTTGTTGAAATTGGATATACTGCACAACAAGGAGACAGGTGATATTGCTTGAGTATTTCTTATGTTTATAGCAACAGCAACGCATGCTGTTCTTAAGCGCATGTAGAACCAGTCCTCATCCCCACCACTTATTCCGATGTGAGCTTTTGATCGGAAATTCCAACCGTGTGTAAGCTCCATTGGACTTTTACTGTCGGAATTTCCACCAGCAAAAGATTGAGAGCAGGTTCTCAAATTTTCAGACGGAAAAAAATTCCGATTGTCTGTAGCAATTCCGATGTTAAAAATTCCGACGCATGCTCGGAAACAATTCGGCGCATGCTTGGAAGCATTGAACTTAATTTTCTCACCTCGTCATAGTGTTGTACATCACTGCGTTCTTGACGGTCGAAAGTTCAGAGAACTTTTGTGTGACCGTGTGTATGCAAGCCAAGCTTAAACGGAATTCAGTCGGAAAAAACATCCAAGATTTTTCCAACGGAAAATCCGATCATGTGTATGGCACATTAGGATCTTCGATAGGTGTTACAAACGACAAGGTTAGTACTACCAAGTTATTCTTGGAAATGCAGATGGTTCCCTGCAAAGTGTGGGGGAGAAGACCTCTTCCAGTCATTTGTAACACCAGGACAAACTATCAAATAATTATGCAACTTAAATGACTGATCTATGTAATAACCTTTCAGCTAGTGTTGGACTGAAAGGCTGAGCAATGGGAGGTGCAGATTGACCGCAAAACTTAAAGGATAAGTTCACCTTTGGGAACGGGTTACATGTTCCACTGTTTTTACTAGGGGTGCACCGAAATGGAAATTTCAGAACCAAAATAAAAAAAAAATTCAGTCCGAAACCAAAAATTACTTTTCTTTTTTTTTTTTTTTTTTTCACATTCAATTTTTTACGTAAAGTCAGATTCACTTTAAATGGCCCACAAAGCCAAAATACATTGTTATCGAGAAATCCACACATACACCAAAACATTATTATATTGCCTGTGACTGGAATTCATTTGTTTAGTAAGTACTGCATAAAGGATGATTCCTACAGATAACCATGTGCCCATCAAGTTAGAAAGTAATGTTGATCAGGCAGGATAGAAATCATTATTACAGACAAGTATGTGAACATTCCAAGAGAATATATCTGAGCCCGTATACACAAAAAACAAATGTTAAGCTGCTCATACACATGCAGATCAGACTGCCCAATACTTCTATTAGCAACAGGCTTTCGTGATAAAGGCATGTATCTGACTATGCAGGGCTTCCAGAGAAGTAGTTTTCTGTGATAGTCACAGACCTTACCTTAACTGCTGGCGGGTGAAGAGCAGCTTGCTCGGAGTCACGCTCGGAGTCACGCAGGGTTGGATGGCGCCCAGCCCCCACAGAACACGTGGACTTGACTGAGTCTGAGGGAACACACATGGACAGCCAGATGGTCGGACTTGCACCCGCTAGTGACTGGCTCCAACGCTGGTAGTGGCGGAGCCAAAGGGCAGGGGAAACAGGAAGTGAGCCGTACGGACGGTAACTAAGTCCGGCCCTTGAGGTGGGTTATTATCGGCCATTTTTTCAGTTGTTTCGGCATGCCCCCATAAACGCTATTTTCGGCTGATATGTATCGGCACCGATATATCGGTGCATCCCTAGTTTTTACGGTGTAACGCGCTCAATGCTGCAGCCGCTAGGCTAGCCAATTCTCCATACTAGCCCCGATTCTCCATATTAGAAGCCACCCAGTATGTGAATTGACTACAAGCCCCAACATCCTTTTGAGGCTGACATCTTGCATTTCTCGAACTACCACGGTGCTTTGGAGCGCCTTGGTAGTTAGTTGATTCTTCCTATAAGTTGTATCTGCTTGCCTGTATTGGATCCTTATCCTTTAAAGCCCTGTTTAAACCCTTTATATTTACTTTGTGTGCAGTCGACTGCCATTATTTCTTGTATCATGGAGGGGGGAGAGTAGCCATTAACATGTTCTAAGTCTAATACAATGGTCTCCAAAATGCAGCCTTTTGCTTGCCTCTATGTGGCCCTTAAGACCCTGTTCTTTCCAATGATATATGGCCATATTCCTCCCACTGACACCAACAATGAGTTACCGATCCTCCCACAAACACCACAGAAAAGGTGTTTTTTTTTTTTTTTTTGGAGCAGTGGATTATTTTGTGTGCCCAATTTAGAAGTAGGTAGTGCTCAGCCTGTATTATATTGTCAACAGGATATCACGTTGTCCTTATTGGTTGTCTGCAAATGTGGTTCCCTTTGGAAGGCTGAGCACTGGAAATCGACACTGGAGAGTTCCTTGGATTGAAAAGAGAATTTATCAGTCGCTACTCGGGAGCAAACAGATAGGTTGTTCACTGAATGAACAGATACTGAAACTGAAGCTCAAATGTTTTGGCCACATAGTAAGAATGCAGGCCTCAATGGCGAAGACTTTCATCCTGGGAAGAGTTGAAGACAAAGTGAGAGGATGATGGAGGTTGAAGCTGTACACACTGTAACTTGGGGAAATGGATGTTAACAGATGGGCCGGTCACAAGAGTTGGACCCTAGAAAACAAAAATAGTGGTAACAAGACCTCTATCGGGCCGTTATCTTTGTGTTCGTTCTTTACTCGTGCCACTAGGACAAAAGAGGCATTTAGCAAAAGAAAAAAAAATGCCACAACTGTCGGCAAACTTTTTTTTTTTTTGTAGTATTTTCTTTGGGGATAAATGATTGGGTATTAATGTTTTTTCCACTAACTACAACTCCACACTCACTTTTGTGTCACCGTGCGGTAGAAGAGAAGATCAGACTTTAGCAAGCTTGTAGGCAGTGGCTTCTTTTGCCAAGCAGGCAGTGTATGTAGTAGCATGAAAAGATCCGGAAAGATAAGCCGCCAATATTCTCCTGTCTGAAATGTATCTGTCATGTTAATCAGGAAAGCCTGTTATAAGAAAATGTTTTCCAGACTACATTGTAGTTTATTATACGATTACGGCACTTTACTTTGAAGTTTTGTAATGTTTTCCGTTTCAGATGGGCCTCATTTTTGCCTGTTACTTGTGAGAGCAGCATTTGCCTATTTTCTGCGTAGATAAGATCTGTCCCCATAACCCTGTGCTTGTAAACATATATTTTACTGTAGACATAGCAAATCTGCCCTCCAGAATGACTTTCTCTAACTGTTTTGCAGTGAGGAATTATCGTTTTAAACTGTTTTGGCACGTGGTTTGTCAGTTTCTTGCATGCTTTTTTGTTTCGGTGTTTTGAAATGTGTTCAAAAATAATAAATGCAATATGTATATTTGCACATATAAAGTAGTGGCTTTAAGGCCAGGGAGCTGAGTTAGCAGCAGTCGTTTATCATAAGTGATCTAGCCAGAGCTTGTAATGCATCCTTCAAGATTTATTGAATTACCACCTAAAAGAGAGCCTCCTGCAGTGGTTTCATGGCAGTGATGTTCAGAGAGGAGTCTCCACTTAGCTGGGGTGGTCTTCTTTTTGTAGAACAGATGTTTTTTTGTGTTACTGAATTCACAAAGTCTTTATTAAACATGTTTTTCTATTGCCAATGCTGTGTGGTTTCCAAGCCTTGGCTTATCCCCCCCCCCTTTATTTTAAGGTAGACTTTTGTGATGGTGGAGATACCTGGAGCTGTACACTGACACACACACACACACACACACACACACACATATTATATATATATATATATATATATATATATATATATATATATATATATATATATATATATATATATATATATATATATATATATATATATATATATATATATATATATATATATATATATATATATATATATATTACACATTGCCGTTTGCAAGTTGGTTTATCAGGGATTAGGCTGAGGGTTTTTTTTGTTTTTGTTTTTCTCAGCCAATGGCTGTCTTTTTTTTTTTTATATATATTGAAAGCATTTAGAGAGGCTCATGAGCCGGTGGGAGGACAAACCCGAGAAATTATCCTGTGGTGCGGTCAGCTGGTCACAGAGGTGAAAAACAGACTTAGATCATCTTTGATCGCCTCTATGGCCTTGGAGGACCGGAGGGACGCCATAATGTCACTTCCAATCCAGGGTGGAAGTTAACTATTCTTTTTATTTTTTTAAAGCAAAAGATCAATTTTTTTTTTTAACCACTTAAGGACCGCCTCCTGCACATATACGTCAGGAGAATGGCACGGCTGGGCACATGTACGTACCGGTTCGTCCTGTACATGTACCCAGCCGTGGGTCTCGTGCGCCCGCCACCCGGTCCAAAGCTCGCGGACCCGATCGCCGCTGGGGTCCCGCGATTGGTCCCCAGAGCTGAAAAACGTGGAGAGCCGCGTGTAAACACAGCTTCCCCGTTCTTCACTGTGGCGGCTGCATCGATCGTGTCATCCCTTTTTTTTTTTTAGGGAGACACAATCGGTGACGTCACTCCTACAGCCACACCCCCCTACAGTTGTAAACACACACACTAGGTGAAACATAACTCCTTCAGCACCCCCCCTGTGCTTAACTCCCAAACTACATTTTAAATGCATTTTTTGCTGTGAAAATGACAATGGTCCCAAAAATGTGTCAAAATTGTCCGAAGTGTCCGCCATAATGTCGCAGTCACGAAAAAAATCGCTGATCGCCGCCATTAGTAGTAAAAAAAAAATAATAAAAATGCAATAAAACTATCCCCTATTTTGTAAACGCTATAAATTTTGCGCAAACCAACCGATAAACGCTTATTGCGTTTTTTTTTTTTTTTTTTTTAACCAAAAATATGTAGAATACGTATCGGCCTAAACTGAGGAAAACACATTTTTTTATATATTTTTGGGGGATATTTATTATAGCAAAAAGTAAAAAATATAGATTTTTTTTCAAAATTGTTGCTCTATTTTTGTTTAAAGCGCAAAAAATGCGCGGGAGCCACGTTGCATGACCGCGCAATTGTCAGTTAAAGCGACGCAGTGCCGAATCGCAAAAAGGGGCAAGGTCCTTTTAGCTGAATTTTGGTCCGGGTCTTAGGTGGTTAATCTTACTCCAACCTTTTTACTGGCTCCGCATATACCATGTCTCGCATTTGCACATTTCATGAGGGGGTCGGCAACATCAGCCTTCATTTCTCTCATGAAATACTATAGTAGAGGAAAGGGTTCTCTCTACAAATTGGTTGAAATAATTTATTATAACTTGCTCCATTCCTTTGTAATAAAAGAGCAGCTGACATGTAACCCGATGTCTGGTAAACTGAAATTTTTTGTCTCTGCCTGCTCTTTCATTAAAGCGGTTCTAAAGTTTTTTTTTTTTTTTTTTTTTTTTATACATTTTTTTTTTTTTTTACCTACAGGTAAGCCTATAATAAGGCTTACCTGTAGGTAAAAAAAAATCTCCTAAACCTTTACGGTTTAAGAGATATTGCCCTCGCAATGAGCCGCTGAATGCAGCGGTGCATGCGCACAGGGGATTTTCGGCTTAAGGCCTGGCAGCTGCCGGACCTTGACGGAAAGAAGTCTCCCGTGCGCATGTGCAGGAGTGACGACATCGCGGCTCCAGCCCCTCACAGCACTGGAGCCCCGATACCCGGAAGACACGTCGAGGTGAAATGTCAGCTGCCTCGGCGTGGACCGGGAGGGACACCGACGCCTCAATCTAAGGTAAGTATAGCTCATTATTTTCCCTTACAGGTGTAAAAAAAAATTAAGTCAGCGGGTTTACTACCGCTTTAACATCATTTGACAGAGTGGATGTCCGAGCTATGGCAATATTAGAAGTGATTTCTTTATTTTCTAAAATTAAGTTATGTGGCCATTTTAGAACTAACACTGTTCACCAGAGTTCTTGTTCAAGATCTACTTTATTATGATTATGCAAACATACTATACATGTTTTATGTTATTTTGTGAGTGCTACTAAGCACAGTATATAATATAAATCTGTAGTAGTTTTCACTTATAATTTGTAGTTAAAACTGTGAAGGATAGAGGTAAAATTATTAAACGTGTGCTGAATACTGTATATGTGAGTATTTTTTATTTTATTTTTCTCCATGAAAGGTGAATGTGTGGAAAATGTTGTTTTTTCAAACACCTGCATGTCCCCTGTATAATCAGTGCAGGCTGCACAAATCCTTCCCTTTTGTGAAGAGATCTGTCTGAATGTCTCTTTGTGGCTGTATGCCCCCCTATACTTTTCAGAATGGGCAGTACCCACATTTCCTGCATCTTGGCCCGTCAGCTGTAAATGTAGGGAGGGAAAGAGCACTTACAAAATCTGCCTGGGCTTTGTTGAAGAGGTAGAATTTTTTGAAACGATTAACATGCATGAGCTATTTTTATGCACATTTTAAGTGCTACTTAAGTGTTTATTGCATATTTTCTCTGCCCAAAGGGGATGCATTGAAAGGCTACAGACCTCTGTAGTTTTTATATATGGATTTAACAAGAAGTGTGTGTGTGTGTGTGTGTGTATATATATATAAATCGCCCTAAAAAAATGTTTGGCATTGCTGGTAATTGTGAGTTACTTTGTATGGCTTGGGAAATCCAACTCCACATATTAAAACACAAAATTATATATATATATATATATATATATATATATATATATATATATATATATATATATATATATATATATATATATATATATATATATATATATGAGAGATCTCATACATGCTCACACACTGTATAGTGTGTGTGTGTATATACGTATATACTGTATTGGCGTATAACGCTCACTTTTTTACTCTGAAAATGAAGGGTAAACTGTGTGTGTATGTGTGTATATATGTGTGTGTATATATATATATATATATATATATATATATAATATGTGTGTGTGTATAATATATATATACATACAATCTCTATATATCCATGAAAAAGTTTTAGGGAGGTTTGAATTCTTTTATTTTTTCAATTTATAAAATGCAAAGTGAGCAAACAGAAGAAAAAACTCAATCAAATGATTATTTGGTGTGACCACCCTTTGGCTTCAAACCAGAATCCTTTATTCTAGGTTTTTGAAGTAACTTGGTGGGTACGTTGTTCCAAACATCTTGGAGAACTAACCACATATCTTTTGTGGCTTTAGCCTCCCTTATATCTTTCTGTCTCTTCATGAAATCCCAGACAGACTCGATAATATTGAGATTAGGGCTCTGTCATGGCCTAACCATCACTTCCAGGGCTCCTTGTTCTTAATGACATTGGCTGTATGTTTGGGGGTCGTTGTCCTGCTACAGAATAAATTTGAGGCCAATCAGAAGCCTCTCTCCGGTGGTATGGCATCATGGATAAGTATCTGCCTGTATTTCTCAGCATTGAAAAATGGCAGCAAGTTCTCTGGACTGATGAGTCTAATGTACAATAAATGTCTGAGGGCAACAGTAAAGTATGTTGGGGGTTCCTTGCAAGTTTAAGGCTGTATTTCTAAAAAAAATGTGTTGGAGATTTGGTCAGTATCAGTGGTGTTCTCAATGCTGAGCAATACAGGCAGATACTTCTTCAGCATAAAGAACAACAAGGAGCCCTGGAAGTGATGGTTTGGCTTCTATACAGAGCCCTGATCCCAACATCATGGAGTGTCTAGGAAAGTAGTACATGAAGAGACAGAAGGATTTTAGGCAGCCTACATCCACAGATCTTTGGTTAGTTTTATGAGATGTTTGGAATAACCTACCTGCTGAGTTCCTTCAAAAACGGTATGCAAGTTTACCTAGAAGAATTGATGCCGTTTTGTGGCAAAGGGTGGTCACACCAAATATTAATTTGAATTTCTCTTCTGTTTACTTTCCATTAGTTGCACACTACTAGGCAGAAGTGGAATAGAGCTAGATACATGCACACATGCACTTTTATGTGCATGGGCAGTCCTACACACACACACACAATAGATTATAATAGAACTGACAAATGTGATAAACTTTTGTGTGGAATTTGTATGGGGTGTGCAATGTTCTGATCATTTGGTTGACAAGGAAATGCACATATGTGTTCTAAAAGAATGTTAGGCATGTCAACAGTATGTCCTGCACCGGATATGTTCGATGTGATATTTTTTTCTTTCTCTTGGGTTAAATGTGTTCACCAGATGTTGTAGGTCTTACATCCTGAGTATTGCAGAAATTTGCTATGATGGCCTATTGCTGTATGTTGTGAGCAGCTTGGTGGGATTTTTATATATATATATATATATATATATATATATATATATATCTATATATATATATCTATATATATATATCTATATATATATATCTATATCTATATATATCAGGTTTCTGTGATGTCAAAAAATTTGACAAAAGATAAATTATTTCAGAACTACTTCCTTCTTTAATGTGACCTATAAACTGTACAACTCAGTGAAATATTTTAGGTGAAGGGAAGTAAAACGAAAAATAACATGGTCGCATAAGTGTGTACACCCTTAAAATAATACTTTGTTGAAGCATCTTTTGATGTTATTACAGCACTCAGTCTTTTTGGATTTGAGTCTATCAGCATGGCACATCTTGGCAATATCTGCCCACTTTGCAAAAACACTCCAAATCTGTCAGATTGCAAGGACATCTCCTGTGCACAGCCCTCTTCAGATCACCCCACAGATTTTTAATCTAATTCAGGTCTGGGCTCTGGCTGGGCCATTCCAAAACTTGAATCTTCTGGTGAAGCCATTCCTTTGTTGATTTGGATGTATCGTTATGCTGAAAGATGAAGTTCCTCTTAATGTTCAGCTTTCTAGCAGAAGCCTGAAGGTTTTGTGCCAATATTGATTGGCATTTGGAACTGTTCATAATTCCTTAGGTGGACGGCATACTGCATTTATGACATTAGCATGGCTTCATGGTAGAAGAGTCCAGTATGAAATGATTTGTTGCATCTTGAAATGAAACCTAAGACAAAGAAATCGCATTTTTTTTTTTTTTTTTTTTTAATCTAATGCTTTACACTATAGAGAGGAGATTTGGGGTCTTATTGATGCCAGATCTCTCCATAAAGAGGACCTGTCACTGTTTATTTCTATCGCAAGGGATTTTTACATTCAGTTTCCTGTTCTTAGCTGACAGGAGTGACACCTGGATGTGTTGTGTGTTCAGAGATGATATTCTGCATACCTTGGTTGTATCGAGTGTTTATTTGAGTTACTGTTGCCTTTCCATTTTACTGTTGCTTTTTCATTTTCCTCTGACATCATTTTTGTCCACACAACTGCCGCTCACTGGATATTTTCACTTTTTTGGGCCATTTTCTGTAAACCCGAGAGATGGTGGTGAGTGAAAATCCTAGTAAATTAGCAGGTTTTGAAATGCTCTGACCAGCCCGTCTGGCACCAACAACCATGCCATATTCAAAGTCACTTAAATCCCACCCCCCCCCCTTTTTTTTCTCATTCTGATGCTGGGTTTGAACTTCAGCAAGTTGTCTTCACTGCGTCTAGATGCCTAAACGCATTGAATTGCTGCCATGTGATTGGTTGATCAGCAATTTGTTATCAAGCAATTGAACAGATGTACCTACTAAAGGGAATAAAGATGAAAACAACTCGCTGCTCCAGTTGAGATGGGTGTGCCTGATGGAACCTCCAAACAAGTGCTAGCCCCAGCCCATATCAGTGGGTATTGTCAAGATAAAGAAGAAATGGCTGCATATCAGGTAGGTTCCAAATGCTGTTTACCAAGGTGTGACACCAACACACAATCTTGTAGACGCGTTTACAAGATTGTGTGTTGGTGTCCCCTCGCGTCACCTTGGTGATTTAATAAACAGCATTGGAACCTACCTGATGTGTACCTAATAAAGTGGCCGGTGAGTGTGTGTATATATGTACAGTTGTGCTCATAAGTTTACATACCCTGGCAGAATTTAGGATTTCTTGCCCATTTTTCAGAGAATATGAATGATAAATCAAGCTTTTCTTTCACTCATGGTTAGTGTTTGGCTGAAGCCATTTATTATCAACTGTGTTTACTCTCTTTAAATCATAATGACAACAGAAACTACCCAAATGACCCCAGTCAGAAGATTACATACCCCATCTCTTAATACCGTGTATTGCCCCCTTTAACCTCAATGATAGCTTAACGTCTTTTGTGGTATTTGTGGATGAGGCTCTTTATCTTCTCAGATGGTAAAGCTGCCCTTTCCTCTTGGCCTCCAGTTCCTGTTGCTGTAAATTCTTGGGCTGTCTTGTATGAACTGCATGTTTGCGATCTCCCCAGAGTGGCTCAATGATATTGAGGTCAGGAGACTGAGATGACCACTCCAGAACCTTCACTTTATTCTGCTGTAATCAATGACGGATCGACTTGTCCTTGTGTTTTGGATCATTGTCCTGTTGGAATGTCCATGTACGTCCCATGCGCAGCTTCCTCTCTGATCCTCCTCTACTGCATGGTAGTCCTTTCCGGTCACGATTGCAGACTGACAGCAGGGAGAGCCGACGTTGCTGAGGATGTTCTATGTGGGCAGCTTTTCCCTGGATGCCTTAACCTTCTTGGGCATGGAGTTTACCAAGGCTTCACAGGTGTGTGTGTGTGTGTGTGTGTGTTTTTGATTCAGACTATCATCTTCGTTTGATGCCAGCCTTTTGAAATGAGGTTCTTAAGAAGTTTTTTTTTTAACCTGTGAATAGTCCCCAGTTCTCTGTTCTCTGTTTTCTTGAGCCTGTTGGCATGCATTTGCCGTGTTGCCTACCAATCGGTTGGATTGCTTTTGAATGACTTTTGGATGACCAATAGGATTGTAATACACAATCCTTTTCAAACCATTTCTTGGAGTCCATTGAGGGAGACAAGACCCAACACTTTGTATGATCATGTTCTTGTTAAAGCGGGAGTTCACCCATAAAAAATTTTTTACCCTTAGATGGATGCTCATTTTGTCTAGGGGAATCGGCTAGTTGTTTTAAAATCCGAGCAGTACTTACCGTTGTGGAGAGCGATCTTCGCTGCCGCTTCCGGGTATGGGTCTTCGGGACTGGGCGTTCCTTCTTGATTGACAGTCTTCCGACAGGCTTCCGGCGGTCGCATCCATCGCGTCACGAGTAGCCGAAAGAAGCCGAACGTCGGTGCGGCTCTATACAGGGCCTGCGCACCGACGTTCGGCTACTTTCGGAAAATCGCGACGCGATAGATGCGACCGTCGGAATCCTGTCAATCAAGAAGGAACTCCCAGTCCCGCAGCCTATACCCGGAAGCGGCGGAGAAGATCGCTCTTTAAAACGGTAAGTACAGTTTCGATTTTAAAACAACTACCCGATTCCCCTAGACAAAATGAGCATCAATCTAAGGGTAAAAAGTGGTATTTCCGGGTGAACCTCCACTTTAAGGCTTCATGCACACTAGGGTTTTTTAAGCTCCTAGAAGCTGTTAGTTTTTTCTGTGCTTAGAAGCTAAATAATGTTATCCTATGTGTCCATGCACACTTTTTTAGGCTATTGGTGTTTTTTGAGCTTCAGCGTCTAGGAGCAGAAAAAAAAAATTTTTCTATAGTTTCTTAGAGCGTTTTTTTCCCCCAGCAGAAACACTCCTAAATGCTACTAATAGCGTTCTTGAGCTTTTTTTTTTTTCCTTTTTCTGTAAAAACGCTAACTTTACTCTAAAACACTACTACAAAAATCTATTCCCTGCGTTATTTTATTATTTTTCTTTTTTAGTAAGTTGGTGTGAATGGAGGCTTGAGCTTTACTACAAAACAGAGGCAAGTAGATAATGATATGGGTTTCCTAAGCTGGCCTACAGGGTTTTAGTTTGCCAGTGTCCAGTCCTCCTGTGGGTGGCAGTACATCCTGAATGTAAAATACTTTGTGTCCCTCAGTGAGTTGCCCAATCTGTGTTGGTGAGAGCTTTATTTGGAAAAAAAATAAAAAAAATGGTTGCTTGGTAAAAGACCTGATTAATTTCTACACATTCTACAGTTTTTTTTTTTATTATTGTAAATGTTTAAGGGTCTGAAATTGTCATTGACCTGTTGATGTTCCATGGGGTTAAGGATGCCAGCATTGGCTGAGTGATTTGGCAGTAAAAGGGTACAGGCTTTTCTGAACAATTAAATCTTTTTGTTTCCTTCTCTTTGAAATGCTGGGTATTTATGTGCTTACAGTACAATGGAGTGGCTAATGACTATGGATAATGGTAGCCAGGCTGCTTTTCCCAGGCAGCTGTGTCGATTCTTGAGATTAGAAAGCCCTTTACACAGTAAAATAATATAATGTGTAAATGTCTCTGTCTACCCATCCACCTCAAAATGACCGTTTGTCTATTTGTATTGATCTTTTCATTAAACAAGGCAGAGTTGGCAAAGTATAATTAACATATGAAAGGGAAAATATGCAAGTGTTTAATTTTGCTTTTTATCTTATTAAAGTGAAACTCCACCTTTCCTTTCTGAAGATTGCTGCTTCTTCACGCGCTTACACATTTCCTTTTAGGTTTATATCTTCTAAAATACCACAGGCTTTGGAAATTGTATTTCTTATATAGGATTCCATATGTGTAGTATTTCTCAAGCTTTGTTGGCAGGTCTAAAAGCTGCTGTGAGATGCACTGTGCATGAAAAAACTGTCACAATTAAAATATATGTAAACTATTATCTTGTTAAAATGATCCATTCCGTTTAAAATGGATATATACAAGGCAACATGTTTGTGTGTGTGTGTACTATATAATAAATATATTCTGCTGTACACAGTTTTTTCATCTTTTCAGTGAAGAGCTGTGCAGGGGATGTGTCGGCAAAAATCTGACCATTAGGCCCCTTTCAGACGGACGGCTGTTTTGTCGAAGTAAAAAGCACTACCAATGTTTTGTGAAATTCAGGGCTCCAGGCACTGCGATTAGCTGCATTTGCACATTGCGATTACATGCGTTTACGTGCGTTTAATTGCGGCCGCGTTAAGCTGCGGTATTCATTTCCATAGCAACCCCTTTTATTTTTTGGGATTATGATGTGCTTCCTGTTCTTCTTCTTTTTTTTTTTTTTTTTTTTTCCCCAACGCTGCTATCCGCAGTTGACAAAAAAGATTGCGATTACCTGCGGTTATGTGCATATAGCTGCGCTACATCGCACCTGGACGCATTCAATTCTATTTTTTCTATTCGCACCAAACCGCATGTAACGAAATCGCACGTAAACGCTGTGTGTGAATGGGGCCATAGGAAAACATTGTGTGCTTTTAGCTGCGGTAGAAAAATAGAAAATCCGCAGCTAAAAGCACCATTCTATCCGCCTGTCTGAAAGGGGCCTTAGAGTACAGGCTGGCTGTGCTCCAAAATAAAGTGCCAAGAAGCAAACTGACCATACAAAGGAAGCAATGCAAAGAGAGCAAGATACGTTTTATTGCATGTACACACAGACACCTATGGGAAATATGAAATGTTGGGGTAACGTGCATTTTAAGTTAGGGAGGGGGTGTGTGTTTTTCAGCCTAAGGCCTCATGTACACTGGATGTTTTCCCAGCTGCTTCTAGGGGCGTCTGGCTTCTGTTTTATTCTTACCTCCAATCTCCCCTGCATGTTGGCCTATGTGTCCATGCACACACAGGCTTTTTAGCAGCATTTAGAGGCGGGGGAAAAAAACACCGCTAGTGTGTCCTGGAGATACAGTTTGTGCAGAGAAAACGCTTGACTCTACTAAAAGCTGCCAAACGCTAGGTGTGTTTAGAGCTTGAGCATTCATTTCAACGGCCAGGATAAATTGTTTTATTCTGGCCTATGGAATGAATTAACTCCCAAGAGCTTGACGCTTGTAAAAGCTCCTAAAAGCATGTAAAATACTTTTACAAGCATCAGGCATTTTTTCTGCAAAAATGCTGCTGGCTTCTAGGAGAGTTAAATGAATGCTATGTGTGCATGAGGCCAAAATATGTTTTAGGGCCAGTTCACACCACATGCAGTCAGTGCTTTCCAATTCCAGAAAAACCTATCATACAGCATCTTTCCTGGGCTGTACTAGAACACTGTAAAATGCACTGGAACAAGCCTAAATGCACCAAAATGGCACTGGAACACACAACCTTATTTAGGTGTTTCTATGGTGTAAGCTGGCCCTTAGTAACTTATTTTTTTTTTATCATTCTGCCATGCAGCACTTTTGATTGAACCATGTATATACTGTTCAGAAACTGCCACATAACAAGCAATCACATCCTATTTGAGCTGTAGCACTGTAAAATGTTAGTTATCACATGTTTTTTTTTTTTGTGTTTTTTTTAATTCCTGTATAGTGTATCTCTGTGCTAGGAGCACAAAAGGGAAAGAAGAGCTTAAGATATCAATTAGACAATAAAGGGTGCAAATTGAGCACATTAAAAGAAGATAATATAAAAAGGACCAGCAGAGCTATCAATAAATTATATAATGAATGTTGTGCAGCAATAAATCTTTACATACATTTTTAGCTGACCACTATATAATACAGTATATAACCGTGTTCTCCAAACTGTGGCCCAGTGGCCAGATGTTCCAATTTCACCCACTGATACAAGACACTATTCTGCCAACTGGCACAACAGGGCACTCTTCCTCCCAATACCAGAGATGGGACACTATTCATCCCCCTAAATACCAAATGTGGTGATGTTTACTCCCGCTGATGTCAGGAAAATTTCCACTCCCGCTGGCTACAGTCCGACCCCCCCCCCCCCCCCCCAATGTCTGAAGGACAATTAAATGACCCTTTGTTTAGAAGTTTGGAGACCCCTGGTATGTGGGCTTACCACTTCTGTTACTGTCCACTGAAATGTGCTGACTGGCAGGAGGTTCAGAATGTATTTACTGCTTGGTAGTTACATAAAACATTAACTTGCCCAAAAAGAAGCAGAGATTAGAATAGGAAATGTGAATACACAGAAAACATACTGAATCCAATGTCCAAATGAACTAGCGTGTGTTGCTATGTGATGCCTAGGTCCAAGTGTGGTATATATTATAACCAAATGGTGCAGCTGGACAGCCTAAATGTTTCATGTGTTCCCCCATTTAAAGTCTCACTTTTAACCCCTCTTTTTTTTTTTTACTTTTGAGAAAGCGGTTGAAATTGTTGCTCTGTTTGTCATTTAATGGCCAATGTGTGCCTAATGGTGAACTATAAGAAAGCTGTTACACATAACATCCCTAGGATTGATGCCATATGTGGAAGAGTGTGTATCAGCTTATATAACACTTTCTTGAAAAACGGTACTGCTTTCAGTTCCTGCTAGGGCCATTGTCTACAAGTACTTTTGTTTTCTTTGATTTTTTTGAGAGAGTTTTTTATTTAAAAACCTACAAAGTACAGAAAAAAAAAACTCAAATCAGTTTGAAATGTCTACATTTTGCCTTCAGCGCCTCATCGGTTCTCTACTTGTCTTTGTATGTTGGTGTTGGGTATCCCTCATGCCATTTTTTTGTTTGCAACAATGTGTACCCATGTCTTTTGCCAATACTCACTGTATCTTCTTTGGAAAACAAGTAAACCATTTTTTTGAAATAAAACCTCAGTCCTCAAAAATACACTTGCACGCAGTAAACTTTAGTTCTCTAAGAACTAAACAAAGTTGGATTTAGGCAGTTTCAGTTGCTTTTGTCTCTTCAGTAATCTGACTCATTGAGGTTTCTTCCAGGACTAAATATGCCTGTACTTTGTAGAACTGAGGAAACTAATAATTCCAATCAAGTTCTACGTGTAGAGACGGAGCCTCAAACCTGCAAGAAGCCTCCACCATGCTTCACTGTTGCCATTAGATGTTCCACCTTGTACCGCTTTTCAGGCCTGTAGTGAACAAATTGCCTTTTGTTACAAATATTAAAATTTTCACTCCTCAGTCCAGACCACCTGCAACCATTTCTCTGTTCTTGTGCTTTGTGTATAGCAAAAGCCCCCTGGCCTTGCTTCCATGTCAGAAGACTTCTCTCGACTTTTAGTGGGTGTACCAGGGTTCCAATGGTTTCTGCCAAGACTGAGATGATTGTGCTACAGCAGTAGTTCTCAACCTTCTTGTGCTGTGACCCCTTGATAAAATTACCCAAGTTGTGGGGACCCCCAGCAGTAAAAATGTTCGTAGCGTAGGTTGTCAGCACCTAAGGCAAGACAAGTAATTTGTGCCCCCAAACCCATGGACAATTTAGCGCTCCCTGAGTCCCTTCCACTTGTACAGTATTAAAATCCCTTATGGTACATTTTGGGATGTAGAACTCTTTCTCTTTGATCTTCTTTCTTTCCCTTTTATGTCTCTATCCTAATTTCTTTTCTTTTTTTCCATCCCTCTCCATTTTTCTTGTTCTTTCTCTTCCTTTTTCTTTGTTCCTCCCCCTCTTTTCCTCTCCCTTAAATGTATTCTCTATTTTTATTTCTTCTCTTACTCCTTGGTGGGAAGGTGGGTGGAATGGGATGAGTGGCAGTGCTGGAGGGAGTTCTGTTCAGCCAACTTGGATGCTCTTGATCAAGGTCATCTGCTGATCTGAGAACTGTAGTGGAGATTTAATGGCAACTATAATCACAGGTAATGTTACTCAGTCTCCGACTTTGTGGTGTCTCGTAGCAGTGACACCTATGCCGAAATCAGGAGATAGGGTCTTCTCCAGCCCCTCCCACTTCACATTCCTCACCAGTCAGCTGACCTCTAGTCTCTGCCCCCCAGCCATGCCGTGAACTGAATGGGCGGCTGCGAAGAGACTTAGTTGACGGCCGTGGGTTCCAGGAACAGCCCAGGTGGGCAGCTGCAAAAAGGTTGGAGGAGCAGTGCGGGCTTCAGGAACAGCCCAGGATTCCGTGACCCCTGGCAAATCCTCATTCGACCCCCAGGTTGAGAACCACTGTGCTACAGGATCCCTTACAATTACAAACTGATTTATCTTTCATCTGAGACACAAAGTTTTTTGGCTGACCACTGCACATTTGGTCATCGGCTTTGCCTGTTTTTTATGCATCTACAGAAGAGCTTGGACTATGCATCTGAAATCGCCAATTTTGCTTGAAATGTCTTCCTGTAAGATATGTTGATAAAGCAATAGGACCACTCTGTCTTGTTGCTGTGCTCAGTCTTCGCACTGTGTAAGATATTATTTATATTTACCTGTCTACTGTGACCTCCGCTTACTTGGGCTATGTTCACACTGGAGATTGGTGCTCGTGTGAATAGTAGTGCCTGGAATCGCAGATTCCTGTTCCAGCTCTCAGCAGCTAGGTGCAGCCGATGGCCCCTTTCACTACAATGACAGGTCGCCGGCAGCCACTGGTATTCAGGGCTTGTCCGCACAGCCAGAGATTACCTGCTGTGATCGTGTTGGACATACTTTGTGTGCATCCAGCAGTGATCACTGCAGGTAATCACTGTCTGTGCAGTTAAGCATGGATTTCCCCACCCAATATCATTCCTCCTGCACAGCTGAATCTGTTGATTCAGTTATTGTATTTTATCCCACTTGTTATCTAGTTGGTCATTAACACCCGTTTGCCATAATTGTTCAAACGTGCGCTGGATTATATGCCTGCAGAACCTAATCACACTTACATACACACACAGTGTATATTTTACACAGGATACACTTAAGAGGTCTCCACTTTCATGGGGAAAATATTGGCAAATAAAAAAATTACTGCACATACAGTTGCTACACAAGTCATATTGTAATAGAATGTTATTAAAAATTACCTTTTCTTTTCAATCTAAAGCACTGTAATTTTCTGTAAAATTCAGTGCAATACGACAACCTGGAGGCTTTATGTACACAGTTGACAGAACCTCCCCAGAAAAGTAATTTTCTGCTTGTATGATTGGCTCACAAATTTCTGCCAGAAGTCTGCACTAAGATACAAGCTAGATTTTGGGCATCCTTTGCAACAATAAAAAAAAAATCATATTTGGTGAGATATCCCCAAAGAGTTAATTCTAATGAAAAGCAGACCCTGCAGCTTTACTCAGAACACTGCAAGTGCATCAGCTGATGATGAAAAAGTCACTCCTATTAAGAATCTTTCTACAAAGAGACAAAGTGGAACAACTCTCTCTTTCTTCTGGACAGAAACGGCTTGGAATCTGTAACAAATTTTGTTAAAGTAGAACTACACTGTATCGAAGCACCACCAACCAAAAACACTATTAAATTCATTTTTATTGTATGATGTATGACATTTGCCTAGGCCTGAAGACCCGGAAGCAACTGAAGAAATGTAAAAATAAAAGGTTAAAAACCAGCAACTATGATATGCTTTCATATCTTCTGTAATAACTAATGCTAGCAGCATAAGGATTACAAATAGTTAATGTTGATCGAGAAAGTGTAGTTCGGCTTTAAAGTGTAACTAAAGCCAAAAGCTTTTATTTATTTTTTTCATTTTGAATGTAATAAGTTTTGCGATTTGTGTCCTATTGGGGAGATTTCCCCTGGCTTCCTGTCCCATAGCCAAAACAAGAAGTGAAAGGAAATCCCTCCAAAGTAAGGGAATCCCGGCGTGTCCCCAGAACTAGTGTCCCCATTGGAAGATTTCCCCAGTGTTCGTGTTTTGATGTCAACCCAAAATTTGTGATTTTTTTTTATTTTCAATAATAATGGTAAACAGGATAAGAGAGGATGTATCTCCCTAATAGGGGAACAGACCGCAATAACTGACAGTTGTTCTAATCCCTCTCCAATCTATCCAAAAATAAAAAATAAATTATTTTTGTTGCACTTTAAAATCTATGCAATGTACGTTGATCACCCAGAGTGAATTGCTTTTTTTTTTCTCAATAAAAATTGAGTTACTCTTTAAGGCTGTACCAATAATGATTGCAAAATTCAAGCCTTATTCCTGATTGCTTAGTTATTTGTATGCAGAAGACAGAGAGATGAGAAGGTTTTGGAAGTAAAAAGAAGAAATAAGTATTATGTTTTTCTTTTCTTTTTTCTTTTGTCCAGCTGAAGATCCATCAGAAAACTTTGTCAGGCTCCGAGACTTTGTTCTTGCAAAGCTTTGCCAGAATCTGCCGTGTTTTTCTCCTGAAAAACTTCTTGAAGGGTTCAGTCAAGAAATGGTGACAGAGGCTCAACAGAAACTCAAGATAAATAAGGTACTTTTGCTATAGCATCGCCTGTGATGACTTGGTGAGCACAGTATTACTCTTTTTACATTGACATGCTGTTGACTCGGAAAAATTCCTAAAGCCTGAACATTTCCCCCTTCCTGACATGAATGCTAGACTATTCCATATCATTATCTGTCTTTCATGGGAATTTAGCTTGCTCTACTTGAAATGCCGACATATAGTGGGAAAAGCATGAACTTTCAATTCTGATACAAATATACATTATGTACTCTTTTTAAATCTCCTTAAATGGATAGAAAAACCATTCTATATCTGCGGGATTATATGTGTTCTGTGGTTGAAGCTGCCTTATTTACATGCATTAATCTCTTCCCGCCCAGCCTATAATTGAATGAAGGCCTAGTGGGAGCACTACTATCTTGGGTGGATGTCCTATGATGTCCTCCCAGGATCACACCACGATGCAACATGATCTGTCACCCACTGTTTCCACCAGACAGTGGATGACATATTTGTGTACCCGGCCACTGCCCGTACCACGTGATCACTGCAACAGATCACATGACAGTTGTGCGCAATGATTGGCTTTCATTCATAGCCGCTCATGGTGTACTGTTGTGTTGATCTCTGTGATTGGTCCCATGGTACAGGCAGGGCCAATCACACTGCATCTGTACTATGTGATGGTTGTGGCCAATCACTGCTGTACACACTGGATGAATGGATGCTATTCTAAAAAAAAAAATTACTTTAGAACAGTGATTATTGCAGTTATAAGCAATCGATGTATAAAAGAAAAAAAATCCTGATCACCTCCCTAAATTAGTATAGTGTCACGTGGTAATATTGCACTGCTCTGGTCACAGTAAAAAAAGAATAACCGTAAAGAAAAAAAAAAATATTGTTCCTGGTCACCGTCCCACCAGTTTTATGATGATGCTGTGCTGCTCTGCTGACCGTATGTAAAGTTAAAAAAATATAGTTTTTTCATTTCTATATTTTCCAAAAAATTACAACTTAAAAAAACTTTCCATGCCTCCTACTAAATACCTTGGAGAGTATTTTCCAAAAAGGGGTCTTTTGGGAATATTTGTGCCATCCTGTTGTTTTCCGGCCTCAAGAGGAGAAGAGGGGCCGACAGTAGATCAGGATTGATCATTTTTTTTTATATATAGATTACAGTGCAACCTCTGATTACGAGCATAATCCGTTCCAGGAGAATGCTCGTAATCCAAAGTACTCGCATATCGTATCCATTGAAGTCAATGGAAACGAAAATAATTTGTTCCGCATTGACTTCAATGGCATGTAATACCGCATGCGGCCAGAAGTGGGGCGGTAGGGCGGCGCTGAAGAGCCTCGGAAAGGCCCCGAGGACACCTCGGCTGACCTCGGCAAACCTCGGATAGACGCCGTTCCCAAAGTTTGTTGAGGTCAGCCGAACTGTCCTCGGGCCTTTCTGCGCATTTCCAAAAGGCGCCTCTGCTCGACTCCGGCGCCCCACCTCAGGCCAAACGCGGTACTGCACACCACTTTGAGACAATGCTCCAAAACCAAGTTAGGTTTTTGTTTAAATACAGTGCTAGTATTGCGAAACGCTAGTTAAGCGCGTTACTCGCAATCCGAGGTTGGGACGGTAAAGGTGAAGGTAGGGGGTCAGCCAGGAAAGACCTTGCAGATATTACAAGGCTGTCAGGAGAATGTCAGGGCTTGGGAGCAGAAGAGAAGCCCCAACATCTGGCTGGCACTTCTAAGGAAGTGTGGCAAATGTACAGAACCTCTTCACGGTAATATAAACGGGTGGTGATAGGGGGTCTCTATAACCACTTCAGCCCCAAAAGGATTGACCCCCTTAATGACCAGGCCAATTTTTGCCATATGGAACTACGTTGCAGTCATGCCACGTTGTACCCAAATAAAGTTAATGTTGTTGTTTTTTCCACAAATAGAGCTTTCTTTTGGTGGTATTTGATCACCTCTGTGGTTTTTATTGTTTGCACTATGAACAAAAAAAAGACAATTTTGAAAAAAAAAAACACCAATATTTTTGACTTTCTGCTATAAAACATATCCAAAAAAAGCAAACAAATGTCTTCATAAATTTAGGCCAATATGTATTCTTCTACATATTTTTGGTAAAAAAAAAAATATATATATATATATATATATATATATATATATATATATATATATATATATATATATATATATATATATATATATATATTAGGGCTGTTACTGATCAAAATTGTTGTGTTCGATTAATCGATTTTTTTTTTTAATCGACTAATTTCGATTAATTATAACGCACATACAGATCCAACTACTTTTAGCGGATCTCCTTGCAGGCTGATTCCCAACAACTGGAAAAATGGATAGCAGGATACAAAAAACACACAAAGGCAGCGCTCGATGGGAATAGCATTAAAACTTTTATAGTCTTCAAGTAGGTAACAAAATAAATATTGCACTGGAGATACATCGATGTAGCTACATAAACTGTAAAAATGGTGTGAGTAATACCAAATGGTAACAAAAGCAGTCATAAAAACATGTAGCCAAGTATGATACTGGTATAAAAATGTGTACAACGATCCAACTGCTGAATCAAGATGAGGTTAACATCAGTCTGTCGGCATGTAGATGTCCCATGAAGGGAACTATCACAACTCCCAGTGGATGGCTGTAGAATCCCAGGTTGATAGAGGGAAGTGATAGAGGGAAGTGTAACAGCCCTTGCGTGTGGCAGATAGTAAGGTCCCGCCGGCATGCAGATATGAAGGCACAGCAAATGAGCCCTTCAGATGGACACGGCAAGCCCCGCTGGTTGCCGTGACGTCACTGGATCTCTGAGGGAACTCTCTGAAGCCGGTGGAGAGGTGAGTACAAATCAAAAAAATTTTGATCGATCAAAAAAATTTTAGATTAATCGATGAATTAATAGTTAATTTCCACAGCCCTAATAAATATATATATATATATATATATATATATATATATATATATATATATAATATATATATATATATATATATATATATATATATATATATATATATATATATATATATATATATATTCTATAATGTATATTGATTGGTTTGCACAAAAGTTATGGCACCTACAAATTATGGGATATACTTATGGACTTTTATTTACTGGTAATGACGGTGATCAGCTTTTTTTTTTTTTTTGAGTTTTCTAACCGTGTGGGAGATGGACTGACTGGGACAACATGGAGATTGTCTGTTCCTAGTAATCAGGAACAGCAATCTCAATGTTCTCCCCTTGTTTACATAGACAGATCTCGGTTCTGCCTCTCTGTGGAGCGATCTCGGGTGACCCATGCACGTGCTCCCTTAGCGCACACCGACAGTATCTCATGCACGAAACCACGCACAGGTACATTGTTTCGTGCAATAGAGCTGCCCTGCAGCAGTATATATGAGGTGGGTGGTCTTTAACTGGTTAAAGTGCATGTTAACCATAACCATTTTTTTGTTTATTTGCTTCGTTTTTTTGTCTGTTAAATATATCTGTGATAGGAGAAAAAAACACGTGTTGATCTTGTCAGAAATTCTGAGCCGTCCTGTGTACACTGCTGGCATGCTCTCAAATCTCATATTTCTTATCACTCACGGACTACAGAATGATTTGCTTTTTTCATGTTTATAGAGGTCTGAGAGCAGGCGTAGTTGAGTTGATTAGCTAAAGGCAACTGGATAGAGCCGACATCACTCAGTCCACTAAAATGCTATGGGCCAGATTCACAGAAAAAGTACGCCGGAGTATCTGCTGATACTCCGGCGTACTTTCAAATTTGCCGCGTCATATCTTTATTTGTAATTCACAAACAAAGATACGACGGCATTTGGCTAAGATCCGACAGGCGTACGGCTTCGCACGCCTTCGGATCTTAAGATGCAATACTTCGGCGCCCGCTGGGTGGAGTTCGCGTCGTTTTCCGCGTCGGGTATGCAAATTGGCTGTTCACGGCGATCAGCGAAGGTACACGCGTTCGTCGCATTCTCTTACGTCGTCGCTAGTCGGCTTTTCCCGTCGCAAAGTTACGGCTGCTATTTAGATGGTGTAAAAATAGACAGCCCATGTTAAAGTATGGCCGTTGTTTCTGCGTCGAATTTCAATTTTTTTTGCGTAGGTCGTCCGGGAATACGAAAGGACGTAACGCACGTCGCCGTTCAAAACATTACGTCGGGGCGACGTCATTTCGTGCAAAGCACGGCGGGAAATTTCAAAACGGAGCATGCACAGTACGTTCGACGCCGGAAACGCGCCTAATTTAAATGGTACACGCCCCATTTGAATTAGGCGGGCTTGCGCCGGACGGCTTTACGCTACGCCGCCGCAAGTTTACAGGCAAGTGCTTTGTGAATCAAGCACTTGTGCTGAAAACTTGCGGCGGTGTAACGTAAACGGGATACGTTACGCCGCCGTAAAGGTATGTGAATCTGGCCCTATGTTGTCAGCCTACATCAGGATTTAGGAGCGACATGCTATTCTGCAGAATCAAAAAGTATTTCTCTCTCTGCTTGTAGAATAAAACACAGGGAAACGTTCTGAAGCATGTTACACGGTACATCCTAAATATGGGTGTAATGTGTAACATGCTCCGAAAGGTAATCTTTTCCTTTCGGTTACATGCAACAACAGTACTTTGCATATTCCTACCCAAGACAATATCCACAAGCTCGGGTCTTCATGACTTCCCAAACCTTCCTGAAATCTATTCCCGGCAGAGTTGTGACATGAGAGAAAATATTATGATGGATACTATTCTTGAGGAACCACAGAATTGGATTTATTTAAAAAATAAATGGAGACTGTTTACTTCTGCAAAGTGAATGTTCATGGTGTAGGGTAAATTAAGATGAAGCTATATTCACTTTAATCAGCCAATCATGTGCTAGGAAAATCGTATAAAAATGATTTGCCATTCAGAGTGAACACAAGCCGTGTTTTTACTTTTATTTTTCTGTCATTCACTTTACACGGTGGACATACACACTGTACTCTACTCCTCCTGTAGTAAAGCAAAGTGTGTGAACTAATGCCGCTTACACACGACCGTTTTTCATGACGAGAAAAATGCAATTTTTTTAATTTGGTCGTTAAAAACGATTGTGTGTGGGCTCCAGAGCATTTTTCTCGACAAGAAAAATGGGCATTAAAAATTTAGAACATGCTCTATTTTTTCTCGACGTTTTTCACGTCGTCGAAAAATGGTCGTGTGTACGCTTTAACGACGGGGGAAAAAAACGTGCATGCTCAGAAGCAAGTTCTGAGCAGGGAAATTTGCATAATCAGCCCAAAGGGTGTCACCAATCGAATGGAACTTCCCCTTTATAGTGCCGTCGTACGCGTTGTACGTCACCGCGCTTTGCTCAAGCATTTTTTCCGCGATCTTGTGTATGCAAGGCAGGCTTGACAAGAATCACATCGAGAAAAACGTCGTTTTTTTTCCCATGACATTAAAAACGATCGTGTGAACGCGGCATTAGTATCTTTAGGGAAGGAGGGTGGGATGCGAGCCATAGCTTTAGGATTTGAGCATTCACATAAACACAGCTTTGCTGCGTATCACTTACAGTGACCACCATTATGACTAGAAGCACATGTACAGAATCCCTAAAACTGTTGATTTCTGTAAAGTTTCTATTTTTTGCTAAAAGGTATTTTTTTTTTTTTTTTTAATGCTGTTGTGAATAGAGGAAACATTGTAACATTGTTCTGTTTTGCCTATTTTAATCACTAGCAACATGCAAGACGTGTTTATGAAATTCTTCGGCTTCGTGCAACAGACATGAGTGATCCTGAAAAATCCAGGGCTTACAGACTAGAAATCAAAAAGAGACTTGTTGGCCCATATAAGGTATGGATGTATTTGCAATCTCTATTATAGCAGCTTTGATGGAATCCCAATGTGAACTTTTTTTCTCCATGAGTATTACTATGGTAGCTTACATATACACCTTCTATTCATACATATATTTCTGGGGATACCATAGTATTAAAATCAATAGCTGTTACCACAGAACATATGTTCCATGCTATACAGATGTACTGCCTAGTGCTATTGTTTGGACTCCTTCTCTCCAGTCAATAGTTGCCTATACACCCTTCACACCTTCTTGTTAAAGGAACACTGTTAACCATATTTTGTATTTGTATATCTCCACATTCGTAAAAAAAAAAAAGCTGTTACATAAGCCATTTTGTAGTTTAATGTTTAAAATGTATTCAAACCAGTTGTAATCTTTTTTATCACTGACAAAAAATGGAATGTTGCTTCAGTTTAAGCTCATCGTAGATTGATAGAATTTAGGAAAAGTCTCAGGAAAGTGTGTGTGAAAATTCTCAGAACATTTGAATGTTTTAAAGATTTTGTTTGTTTTTAACATTTGATTTTGGTTGGAATTAATTTTACTGTGAAACCACACTTTAAGAAATTTGTTCTAAAAAATTTCCATCCTGCTCTTTGAAATTTTCTCGTCACTGTAATTGAAAACAATTAATGATTTGACCCCACTAATGATTAGAAAAATGAACAAACGTTCTTAGAATATTATTTTCCTAAGAATTGTAATTGGAAATTCTACCCACCTATGGCCAGGTTTAAGCTGGTGTTGTGACAAGAAAGGTCCCCCATCGAATAATGCCCACCCTGTACTGCACAGGCGCAGCGCTTGCGCAGTACAGAGCACTAGTGACCCGCCGAAAGGCTCCAAACATGAAAAGCTGTACGCAGCACCTGCACACAGCAGACGTCCCACACGCTCCCGATGCTTGTGTAACTCTAAAAGGGGCGGATATAATGTTGATTAAAGCGTGTGATGCCTACAGAAGAGACCGTATTTAATAATGATGGGCTGAGCTGATAAATTTGAGGTGGATTTCTCAATAAACGACACAGGCTTATCAATAATACATCCGCCCCTTTAAGAAATCCACCCCCATCGTATGCGCTCTGCCCGTCCTGATACAATACGGCCTCTTCTGTATGCATCCGCCCATTGCAGAGTGGCACAATGTAGTCTTCATTGCGCAGGTAGCCACGTACAGCTGATCAACAGCTGTTCATGTACGGAGACTTTCGGCGGCTCAGTTGTGCTCTGTACTGTGCAAGCGCTGTACAGGGCGGGCATTATTCGATAGGGCTCATTTCTCGTCGGAACACTGGGTATAGATGACTGGCTGAGATTCGATCCATCTATGGGCAGGCTGATTGTACCCAAGTCGAACCATCTATCAACTTGGGTACAGCCAGCATATCGGATATTTGACAAGCCGTTCTTGCCAGCAGCTATAGCTGCTAGCAGTAATCTTTGTGTTCTCCTGGTAGGGCCGGATCCCCGTGCCCCTCCGCTGGGAGAACACCGACTGTGTTGATGGGGGGAATTGAGTGGTTTTTCTTTCCTGCAACCCATGGTTACAGGAAAGAAAATTGCATAATCTATGGCCTGCGTAAGTTAGGTGAACCGAGTGAACTACTACTTTTCCTATGCAAAAAATAGCAGAGGGATTGCACACTTCCATGTTTCTTGTATAGCACATCCATAGGCATTGCAATGGCATTCCCCGTCCAAGATGAACACAACTTGAGCATCGAGAATGTCCACACCTGTACATCACTGTAGTACTCAATCGGGTACAAACCACTAGTCCTGGAGATGCACATAATCGGAAATAACATATTACCTGCTAGTCTTGCCACAAACTGGACATGTGGCAATATTTTTTTTTCTCATGTCCTTCTCACCATATACGAAGGGTGCATATCTCTGAGTGATAAGTATTTTATCTAATTTTATTCCAAACTGTAACATGTAGAAAATCTTTAGTATATGATGCAAATAGCCTCTCAGACATTAATGGTTTTAAATTGAGGCTTAATAAAAATGTAGGTTTTATATGTTTGAATTGCAGTGGGCAGTATACCATGAAGACTCTGTTAATACTGCCAACACCATTCAGTACTCTTTTAGGAGTAGTGGGGGGGGGGGGTGCCATTGCAATGCCCGTGGATGTCCTATACAAACCACATAAATGTCGGTGATCCCTCTGGTCTGGAGCACCTTTTTGTTATCTGTATTGTCTCTGTGAGCTAGGACGGCTTGGTTTATCTCTGGCACCTGGGGCTTGAGTGGCATTTGGGGTGGAGCAGCTTAGAGCGGAGAATTTTTTTTTTATTACTACTACCAGTGTTGAAAAAATATCACTATTCACATCTAAATCGACTGCACTAAATTCCAAGATCTGTTCGTATATTTTTCAGTGTTTTATACTCTGTTTTGTGTCTTAACAGAAAAATCAGCGAGAATTGGCCAAGATGAGGAGATGCTTAAAACCAGAGGAGCTTACAAATCAGATGAACCAAATAGATCTGAAAACACAGCATGAACAGCTTGAGGAGAGCTATCAGGAGCTGATAACGGAGTACAGAAGGACAGTGGAAAGACTTGCCCAAGTATAGATCTCGTCAGTACGCTGAAAACTTTTCTCAACTACTTTACAGCCTGATGTTGCCAGTCAGTCTATTCCATACAAAGCCCACTGAGTACTGTTAGAAGTACTGTTGCTTTATTGTGGACTTTAAATTCAGACATGGCATTCAGTTGTAACCTGTTAATAACGGCAATAAACTGACTGTTTGCTGCTTAAATAAAGTCTATAAACCAACACATTATTATTGGTTCAAACACCACTTGTTGAAGATTGCATTACCTGACGGGTGCTTTTGCTTTTGAAGGTGCAAAGTTGATCTTTGGGCAAAATGTGTTTAGTGTTTTTTTTTTTGGTGATTTTTGTATAATTCTAAAGTTATCTATTCATCACTATTGACAACAATTTTCACATGTAAATATACCATGTACGACTTGCCCTGGTCATGATTCCTATAAAAGACAGTGTTCTGGTTTTCTGTGCTTTTCAGCGGTTTTATTTTTCTAGTTGACTAAATTCAAATGTCGATATTTACTCAGTAGCACTTAAAACTCTAAATAAAAAAATGAAAAGTTATTTTGCCATTGTCTTTGTATAACACATTTTCCTAAATTCTAGATTAGGTAAAATTCTCACTTCAGAATATGCATACTACTTGGCAAAAAGATTTAGGCAGGTGTGAAAATGCTGTAAATGAAGAATGATTTCATAGATAGAAGTGTTAATAGATTATATATTATCAGTTAACAAAATGGAAAGTAAATGAACAGAAGAGCAATCCAAATCAAACCAATATTTGGTGTAACCAACTCAGCGGATAGGTTGTTCCAAACCTCTTGGAGAACTAACCACAGATCTTCTGTAGATGTAGGCTGCCTCAAAGCCTTCTGTCTTTTCATGTAATCCCAGACAAACTTGATGAGATCTGGAGTCTGTGGGGGCCAAAGCATCACTTCCCAGGACTCCTTGTTTACACTGAAGATAGTTCTTAAAGCGGAGTTCCAACCACAATTAGCATTTTTTAAATGTATGTCCTTTCATCCTGCGTTTTTATAATATAAATCCGGTCACTTACTATTTTACAATCCGCTGCAGATCCGCATAGATATTCAAAAAAGATAGTTTATAAAACTATGTCCACACCGTTGTCATTTTGCTTGTGGGCATTGTGAAGCCAACAAGCACTTCCTGGAAGTCTTGGATGGGGAGTGATAATTGGACAGCGCACTGCATCCTGGGAAATGATGACACACATTTCCCAGGAGCATTAGAGGGAGATGATGTCAGAATCCTAGGTGGTTTCAAAGGCAGATTTCGTGGGACCGCATAGCAACAGGCATTTCCAGATGAGTAAAAAAAAAACATTTCTTTTCTTTTTTTTCTTTTTTAGGTGTAAGCTACAGTTTAAAGCAAAATAGTTTTTTTGATGGAACCTCCACTTTAATGACATTGGCTGTATGTCTGGGGTTGTCGTCTTGCTGCAAAATACACTTGGGGCCAATCGCACACCTTCCTGGTGGTATGGCATGGTGGATAAGTATCTGCCAGTATTTCTCAGCATTGAGGACACCAGTGATCCCGACCAAATCTCCAACACCATTTGCAGTAATGCAACCCCAAACTTGCAAGGAACAAGTAAAAAATGTTAATATTTGGCTGTAGCAGGAGGCAGTTTGTAAGCTGAAGGGCTGGAGAGTAGTGGTACAACAATGAGTGTCTGCAGGCAACAGTAAAGCACACAGCTTATGTTTATGCACCTGTGTGAATGTCTTGTCTCCATTGAAAATTCTCAGAACATTTGAATGTGCTAAAAAATGTATTTGCGTTACACATTTGATTTTGAAATTAAATGAGTTTACCGAATAAACACATGCACTGTTGGAAATTTGTTCGATAAAAAATTTCCATCCTGCTCGTTTGAATTTTCAAGTCACTGTGGTTGAAAACTAACATTGATTTAGCCCACTAATAATTATTAAAATGAGCAAACTTTCGTAGAACATTCTCTTCCTTAGACCCCTTTCACACGAAGCGTTTTTACAGCATTTTGGCATTAAAAATAGCGCTCTTTAAACGCTCATAAAACACTCCATGCATCTCAATGGACCCTTTCACACGGAGTCCTGCAAGCAGCTTCTTTGGAGCAGCTTTTGAGCGCTGAAAAAAACGCTCCAAAAACGCCCCTCCATTGAAATGAATAAAAACGCCCCTCCGTTGAAATGAATTGAAAGCGCTGTAAAAACGCCTTACCCTTTCACACCAAGGCACTGCAAAAACGCCCTAAAACGTTAGGGTCTTAGTGGTGCTTTACCAGCACATTGGGATTGCAGATGAGGCTTCGCTCGAAAAAAGCTGTAATAACACTCGAAAAACGCCCAGTGTGTAAGAATTCTCGTTTGAAAAAATTCTTCCCATCTGTGGCCAACTTTATTGTACCAATTTTGGTGCATTTATTACATTTTTGCAGAAGATGGACTTCCTTAGGCAGAGCTATCGGTCTTCAATCCAGACTCTTGATGTTGGGAGCTCTCAAAAAGACTATAGGGGCAGTAACGCACCATAGGTGAAAAGCAGTAGGGAGAGAACTTTCCCAGGAGTGATGCCTAGGGTTGTTTTACTTTCTTGGCCTTTGAAAGGGTCATTCAGAAGAATGATACTTTGGGATATTCTTCCCATACGTCATAATGCTGAGAAAAAAGCACCTAGGCAGTGCAGAGCAAAGTTGATGCTGAAGTGCTGTATCCAAAGCAAGTGAGCGTCTTGTAAACTGAAATTTGGTTATGGATTACTGCCCTCAGCACATTCTTGACCTCATTCGTACTGTTTTAAAGAATATACTTGAAAGTGCTTGTCGACATCAATAATAAAATTATCCCTACCTGTAAAACAAGATCAATGCTTTCTTTCTTTCTAGCAGTCTATGCGCAAGAACTCTGCATCTACTGCTGTTCCCTGGCTGCTGCAAGTAACGGACACTTCTGATGTGTGGGGATAACCTGCTCCTTCTGCCACACACTGTTGCTTTGTTACACAATACGATGTATGCTGATGGAAACAACTACAGTGTGTGGCAGGGGAGCGGGTATTCAACACATCTAGCAGTGTCGGATACCTACAGTGGCTGGAGATCTGCAACACGGCAGATTTTACACAACTACGTCACTTGAAAGGTAGGTATATAGTATCTTGTTCAACAGGTTTGATTCAGTTTAGTTTTGACACTATAGTGAGTGTCTCTTTAATCCATATTATAGAATGAAGTAGATACTGTACTACGGTAGAGCATTCTCTAAAGCTGAGTATGCACTAGTAGAATTTTGAACCAAAATTCTCAGAACATTCAAATGACGTTAAAGTACTTCAAGGTTGGGAAAGAACAAAATAACCCCCAAAGGTTGGGACTTTATAAGTGACCATAAACGAAGTAACAATTGTATAAAAAGTAGCAAATTTTATTAAATAAGTTTGAATGATGAGCGCAAAAATAAGTGAATGGTGAATATCCACAAAATAATAAAATATGGATAGGATCCCCAAAACAGGGGAAAAACAATAAGTGAATGAATTATGATCTAAATAGACCAATCACTAAAACCACTGTGACTGTGATAATAAACAATGAAACAAAGAGTCCAGTGTTATAAAGAAATTAAAATAACCTGTGTTATAAAGAAATTAAGATATATCTATATAAAGTCAATATAAATATAATAGAAGTCCCAGGGTGATCAAGAGTAATCTTGTGCATCCAAAACATAAAATGTTTACACGATCCCACCGGCAGCTGAGCTCACGGAGCGCTTACCTTCCTGGTGTATATAAACAGCGTGTGGATGCTCAGATAGAGACTTCAAAACCTTCCTTCTGCTGGGACGAGCTGGTCCAATCCTCGATCCTGTTGCCTGGAGAGCGTCACCCTCACTGTGTGTGGTCCGGGGCTACGCCAAAATGGAGGCTCCGTGCTCAGATCATATACAGGCCATCGATCGAGTAACAAGGAAGGAAAGAGGAAAGGAGCTCCAAATGGTGAAATATTTCACAGCAATCGATTTATTAAAGTCCAAATAGTAAAAATGCTCAACATGAGCTTGAATTAAAACGTTGAATACAGCAAGTGTCTTAATGTGCGGACGGAACGTCACGTCACTTCCGGTCACGTCTATTCAGGGCCTTACGCGTTGCGTCACGTGTCGTGACGCAACGCGTAAGGCCCTGAATAGACGTGACCGGAAGTGACGTGACGTTCCGTCCGCACATTAAGACACTTGCTGTATTCAACGTTTTAATTCAAGCTCATGTTGAGCATTTTTACTATTTGGACTTTAATAAATCGATTGCTGTGAAATATTTCACCATTTGGAGCTCCTTTCCTCTTTCCTTCCTTGTTACTCGATCGATGGCCTGTATATGATCTGAGCACGGAGCCTCCATTTTGGCGTAGCCCCGGACCACACACAGTGAGGGTGACGCTCTCCAGGCAACAGGATCGAGGATTGGACCAGCTCGTCCCAGCAGAAGGAAGGTTTTGAAGTCTCTATCTGAGCATCCACACGCTGTTTATATACACCAGGAAGGTAAGCGCTCCGTGAGCTCAGCTGCCGGTGGGATCGTGTAAACATTTTATGTTTTGGATGCACAAGATTACTCTTGATCACCCTGGGACTTCTATTATATTTATATTGACTTTATATAGATATATCTTAATTTCTTTATAACACAGGTTATTTTAATTTCTTTATAACACTGGACTCTTTGTTTCATTGTTTATTATCACAGTCACAGTGGTTTTAGTGATTGGTCTATTTAGATCATAATTCATTCACTTATTGTTTTTCCCCTGTTTTGGGGATCCTATCCATATTTTATTATTTTGTGGATATTCACCATTCACTTATTTTTGCGCTCATCATTCAAACTTATTTATTCCACATTTTTTGTCGTTAGTACACTATAGATTTGAGCTGCATTTATTCATCCACTCACGTGATTGTTTATATTATTTATTCCTCACTTTGAGAGTATTGGCTAGCGCTTTAGTTTCCCCTTTTTCACAAGCAAATTTTATTAATTACACATAGTATACCAATTGTATCAAAAATATTTACATCATGAATACAAATCATTCAAATACGTAATTGAACAGGAAACACAAGGCTGCTTAGAGTCACACCCACAAAGTACTTCAAGGTTGAGTAGTTCTGATTGAATGGTAAGTTAATTTTGGCCAATCGGAAAACAATACTTTCTAAATTGGTCTAATGCCAGAAGACTGCCATTTATGTTCCAAGGTTTTAATAATGTTGCAGAGGCTTACTATTCTGCTGATCTGTTATAGTTCAGTTTACACTTGTGGTTGGGGGTGGTGGTAAAAACAGATGGCTGAGTTGCGTTTTTACCTCCCCTTAAAGCTGAAATACTCTCAATATTAACTATTTTTCGCTATGGGCAGATGAATTCCAGGAAGTAAATGCTATATGAATCACTCTGCCTTTGCTCAAGATGGCATCTGTTAGAAATGCTAGAGCAGTGATGGCGAACCTTTTTAAGCCTGAGTGCCCAAATAGCTTCCTGACTGCTCATGCAGATTACTGCGGCAGAATGGCTCTCCTGGGCAAAATCCCATACACATACGGCTTCGCCCAGGAGAGCCGCCAGAGGGCACACCGGGGAACCCGATGCACATGGCAGGTGGGCGCGATCGCCACCGGCCACGCTCGATCGCATGCACGAGCAGCAGCACTGGGGTGTGTGTGTGTAGGTGTAGGTATAAACACACACATCCCCGTGCTGTCAGAGGAGAGAAGACTGATCGTGTGTTCCTACAAACTAGTGTTAACCCCTTCCCTGCCAGTGACATTTACATAATAATCAATGCATATTTATAGCACTGATCGCTCTGTAAATGTCAATGGTTCCAAAAATCTGTCAAGTGTCCATCGCAATACCGCATAAATCACAGATCACCGCTATTACTAGTAAAAAAAAAAAGCCATATAGATGCCAAAAACCTTTCTAATAGTTTGTAGACTCTCTAACTTTTGCGCAAACCAATCAATATCCCCTTTTGGGATTTTTTTTTACCAAAAATATGTAGAAGAATACATATCGGCCAAACTGAGAATTTCTTTTTTTTTTTTAATTGGGATATTTACCAGTAAAAGATTTTTTTTTATTTTTTTTTTAATTGACCTGTTTTTTTGTTTATAGTGCAGAAAAATAAAAACCGCAGAGGTGATCAAATACCACCAAAAGAAAGCTCTATTTGTGGGAAAAAAAGCAAGTCAATTTTGTTTGGGTACAACATCGCAGAACCACGCAGTTGTCAGTTAAAGCGATGCAGTTCCGAATTGCAAAAAATGGCCCGGTCATTGAGCAGCCAAATCTCCTGGGGCTGAACTGGTTAAATGCATACTCTATAATGTTATTTGATAATATACCTGTAATGGTGCCTTGAAATTCCTTGGGAACTGAATTTAGATGTGGATTGTTGCTGTGTGTGATTTTCTTTCTTCTCTTCCAGGTGGCACCAGTCACCAGAATAGTTAACGGGAAACCTCAATAAAGATAAAAATCTGACAGTTGCAATGCCCTGAAGGAGCTGCTAGAAATATTGGGTTCTGGTTCCTTTTCTAGTGACAACTCTCCCTGTAACTGGACCCAATAATACACCGACATGCCAATGGCAGATATCTGGGGTTTATTAACACAGGAATGACCCCCCACAGATAAATAATAACAAAGCAATGGTAGAGATAATTGCAACAAGACAATGATAGCAGTGCAATACAAGCACAAGATGAAGTGAGCATGATGAGGTTTCATTCTCTTGGCCACCTGTGAGAGGCCTTGCATCAAACGTGTTAGGCAAGTAGAGTATGATGCTGTAAGCAGACAAAAAAAAGGGGGGGGGACAGTACATAATACATGGGTATACCTAGTTAGATGGTGGGAAGGGTTCAGCTAACTACAGGGCTTAGCGACAATTTACTAGCCCTGACCCTGGACAGTGGGTAAACCTATCAGTCTGCTTGTCCTGGGGCCTTTAATTCCAACTTTGCAGGGTTAAGCTTTTAGGTTGATAGGAGGTCCAAAGCTGTGACCCGTTCCATGTTCACCATGCTGTGGTCTGCGTTGCGGCCTATTTTGGCTGCAACTTTGGTGTCTCAGATGCTTACTGAATGGGCAAAGATTTTGCGACAATGGAGGAGCATCAGCTCCCCCCCTGAGTGTTTGAGGTTGGCCGAGCAGTTGGTACAGGGCCTTGTGTATGTCTGTGATGCCACTCTGGATGCAGCTCCCTTGATCTCCAGAGCACCTGTATCGGCGGAGGTATTACGCCGCCTGATTTGGCTGAAATCCTGGTCCGCTGACCAAGCATCCAAAAAAGCTCTAGCAGATTTGTCCTTCAAAGGTTGGAGGCTTTTTGGTACCTCGCTGGACGACATTATTAAGGATGTCACTGGAGGTAAGAGCACACTTCTCCCTCAGTTCTCTAAGGGGAAGGAGCCATGCCGTAAGCCGGTGCCCTCCTATTCCGCGCAGAAGTGGTATTTTCGTCAATCTGGGTCAGCCAGCAGATCCTCCCAGTCTGAAGCTCCAGCTGGGGGACAGAAGCGTCCCTGGGTGCGCAAGCCAAACAATCCGGCTCTCAAGCCTGCTACCGCATGAAGTTTTGCCCCCGCCCAACTCAAGGGTTGGGGGGACGGCTTTGCAGCTTGGTGGACATCCCTGCTCTCCGACCAGTGGGTCTGCGAGGTGGTAACTTTGGGGTACAAGGTCGAGTTTCTTTCTTGTCCACCAAACAGATTCTTTCCCTTAAATCTTCCACTTCTTCAGGCTCGTCGGGCTACTTTAATTGGAGCAGTACAAGACTTGCTCAGGTGCGGGGTCATTTTACCTGTGCCAATACAAAAAAGGTTTCAGGGATTCTACTCGAATCTGTTTGTGGTCCCAAAGGACGGTGTCTGTCCGATCTTGGACCTCAAGGCCCTCAATGCCTTTGTGAGGGTGCGAAAGTTCAGGATGAAATGCATTCGTTTGGTGGTTGCTGCGGTCCATCCGGGGGACTTTCTGGCGTCCCTGGACATCAAGGACGCATACTTGCATGTGCCCATCTGCACCGGGCATCAGAGGTTTCTGCGATCAGCGAAGACCACTATCAGTTTGTGGCTCTTCCCTTTGGCCTAGCGTCGGCACCCAAGAGTGTTCACCAAAGTGCTCGCCCCAATTCTGGCTTTGCTCAGACAGCGAGGCATTGCTGTCGTGGGCTACTTAGACGATCTTCTGAGAGCAGCTTCCGGCTCAGAATTAGAGGACGAGTGTATAGCCAGTCAGACCCTCCAGGAATTCTGTTGGGTGCTGAACATTCAGAAGTCGGTCTTGGTACCGACTCAGTGTCGGGAGTACCTAGGATTAATTCTGGACTCCTTGGAGGCGAAGGTCTTCCTTCCTTTGGAGAAGTTGCAGACACTCCAGTCGGCGGTGAAATTGTTAGCATCCCGCAAATGGTCGTCTCTCCATTTTTGCATGCGAGTTCTGGGCCTCATGGTGGATGTCTGGATCGTCAGATTCAGGTAAGTCGCCTGGTCAGGGCTTCCCTGAGTTGGTGGCTGAGATCCCCAGGTCTTCAGTCCATAAAGTGGTTCCTTCCTTTCCATTGGACTGTGATCACGACGGACGTAAGCCTCACAGGTTGAGGGGGAGTCTGGGGGGTCCAGTCTGCATTGGGTCGCTGGACTCCGGGCGAATGTCACCTGCCGATCAATGTAGAGGCTATGCCTCTCCTCGTAGTCACAGAGGCTACAAGGACATCCTATCAGGATCCAGTCGGACAACGCCACGGCGGTGGCTTATGTCAACCATCAGGGGGGAACAAGAAGCTCGGCTGATGCATTGGAGGTCGCTCACATCCTGCGGTGGGCGGAAAGGAGCGTGCCGGCTCTGTGAGCTGTTTACATTCCAGACGTAGAAAACTGGAAGGTGGACTACCTAAGTCGCCAGATGCTGGATCAAGGGGAATGGTCGTTACATACGGAGGTGTTTCAACTCCTTTTCCGGAGGTGGGGCACACCGGACGTGGATCTCCTGGCCTCTCGACACAATTTAAAGGTGTCGAGGTTCGTGGCCAGGTCCAGAGATCCTTGGACAGACGCGTCGGTGGCCCCGTTGGGGTCAGTATCGGCTAATTTATGCGTTTCTCCCACTGAAGTTCCTTACTCGTCTGCTCCGCAGAGTGGACACCGAGGGGATCCGGGTGATTCTAATCGCTCCTGATTGGCCCCGACGTCCCTGGTACGCCGACCTTGTGCGCTTGGTGGTGGATGCACCCTGGCGGCTGCCAATGCGGCTTCTGTCTCAAGGCCCTATACTTCATCCTGCTTTACAGTCGCTGGCTTTAACAGCATGGCTATTGAAAGCCAGGTGCTAAGGGACCGAGGTCTGTCGGATTTGGTCATTTCAACCATGCTGAGGGCCCCGGAAGTCATCTTCGTGGAAGATCTATCATCGCACTTGGAAGGCCTACATCTCTATGTGCGATGAGATGGAGTGGCGTCCACAGACGTATTCGGTTTCCAGGGTCCTGATGTTGACTTAAGCACCATTAAGGGATGGATTTCAGCCTTGGCTGTTTTTTTTCAATGACCCTTGGCGACCCACTCGTTGGTAGGTACTTTTGTGCAGGGGGCTCCGACATGTGCTTCCCCCGATTAGACCACCGCTTCCTCTGTGGGATTTGAATCTGGTGTTCTCGGCTCTTCAGGAGCCTCCTTTTGAGAACATCAAAGAAATTCCTCTCAACGCTATCTCAGAAAGTGCCTTTTCTAGTGGCCATTACATCTGTCAGACGTGTTTCTGAGTTGGCGGCCTTGTCTTGCAAGTCGCCATACTTGGTCCTCCACAAGTATAAAGAGGTGCTACGCCCGCAGCCTTCCTTTCTTCCGAAGGTAGTTTCAGCTTTTCACCTGAATGAGGACATTGTACTTCCGTCCTTGTCCGTCACATCCCAAAGAGGCTGCACTACATACCTTGGATGTGGTACATGCTCTGCAGGTGTACCTGTCTGCTACTGCTCCGTTCCGGAGGTCGGACTCACTGTTTGTGGCGGTATCTGGTCCGCAAAGGGCCTGATATAGCCTCCTGCCGCTGTTTCCCTTCTCATTGGATCGATTGATATTGCCTCCTGCCGCTGTCTCCCTTCTCATTGGATCGATTGATATTGCCTCCTGACGCTGTCAATTGAAAGTTATGACAATGGAGCGGGGCTGAGTCTGTCTGAGTCAATAGAGGCAGCATCGGGACTAGGGAGCGAAAGTGGCTTTCTGTGGGGGCACCTGCTGAAGAGGAGGGGCATGGAGCCCCGGCGGGGGACCCCAGAAGAGGAGGATCTGGGCTGCTCTGTGCAAAACCACTACAGAACAGGTAAGTATAACATGTTTGTTATTTTTTTATTATTATTTTTTTAAAGGGGTTTAGTAACACTTTAATATTAAGCGTGTGTTTCCCTTTAAGGTGCTGGATTTTGGGATGACCTTCCAAAAACAGATTTCAATGAGACGTGCAATTTACTAAAAATAGATGACGTTATATCAGCAGCGATCATACAAGTATGAGTGAGAATTCCAAGATATTTTCCTAGAACTGCATTTTACATAACCAATCACACATCTCATCACTGACACGGCACATAAACTTTGCGTTTTAGCTTCTTGGCTCAGTTCCGCTCCGTCGCTGGCGCCAGATTTGCCCGCTTGTGGGCGGTACCCAGCGCCAAAGACAGGTCTTCCGCCAGTGAGTAATAGCCAATCGGCGTCCTCGGATCTGTAACATGTGAGAACACGTGACTGGAGGCGCTGATCACGATGCCGGCGTGTAGAGTCCTCCGCTGTATTGTGCAGAGAGGTAAGAGGCGGCGGAGGGGTCAGGCAATGGAAACGTGCTGTTCATATAGTGCCAGCAGAGCGGGAAGGACACGGAATGTGTGCCAATGTCGCACACCTAATGTCACTCACTCACCCACCAATGTCACACACTTGCTGCATGCTGGGCACTTTACCCTTCATATACTTTATACTGTAATATTGGCACTGTTGCTGTGTACATGCATCGATTTGTAGGCATCTCTCCACAGTCATTATGGGGGTTTACATGACACAAAAATGTCAGTGCCGTTCCCAGGTACGGTCCACCAGATAATGTCAGTGCAGCTCCCAGGCACGGTCCACCAGATAATGTCAGTGCAGCTCCCAGGCACGGTCCACCAGATAATGTCAGTGCAGCTCCCAGGCACGATCCACCAGATAATGTCAGTGCAGCTCCCAGGTACGGTCCACCAGATAATGTCAGTGCAGCTCCCAGGCACGGTCCACCAGATAATGTCAGTGCAGCTCCCAGGCAAGGTTAGATAATGTCAGTGCAGCTCCCAGGTACGGTCCACCAGATAATGTCAGTGCAGCTCCCAGGTATGGTCCACCAGATAATGTCAGTGCAGCTCCCAGGTACGGTCCACCAGATAATGTCAGTGCAGCTCCCAGGTACGGTCCACCAGATAATGTCAGTGCAGCTCCCAGGTATGGTCCACCAGATAATGTCAGTGCAGCTCCCAGGTACGGTCCACCAGATAATGTCAGTGCAGCTCCCAGGCACGGTCCACCAGATAATGTCAGTGCAGCTCCCAGGCACGGTCCACCAGATAATGTCAGTGCCGCTCCCAGGTACATCCCACCAGATAATGTCAGTGTAGCTCCCAGGTACGGTCCACCAGATAATGTCAGTGCAGCTCCCAGGCACGGTCCACCAGATAATGTCAGTGCCGCTCCCAGGTACATCCCACCAGATAATGTCAGTGTAGCTCCCAGGTACGGTCCACCAGATAATGTCAGTGCAGCTCCCAGGCACGGTCCACCAGATGTCAGTGCCGCTCCCAGGTACGGTCCACCAGATAATGTCAGTGCAGCTCCCAGGTAAGGTCCACCAGATAATGTCAGTGCAGCTCCCAGGTACAGGCCACCAGATAATGTCAGTGCAGCTCCCAGTACATCCCACCAGATAATGTCAGTGCAGCTCCCAGGCATGGTCCACCAGATAATGTCAGTGCAGCTCCCAGTACATCCCACCAGATAATGTCAGTGCAGCTCCCAGGCATGGTCCACCAGATAATGTCAGTGCAGCTCCCAGGTACAGTCCACCAGAAAATTTGTCAGTGCAGCTCCCAGGTACATTCCACCAGATAATGTAAGTCCTTCTCCCAGTTGCGGCCCGCGTCTCGGTTTTATACGGCCCCCCACTTGCAATTTGCTACTATCACTTTTGTGGCCCCCCAAGCTCCACACAGGGTAAGATGAGCTTGGTTTAGAAAAATATATATACAGTACCTGACCGCGATATTGTACATAATCGCGGTCAGGCAGACCGACATTGGCCGCAGGAGCCCAGCGCTGAGCTCTGTCGCTCCTCCCACTCGCCGCACGCAATACATTCCTATGGATGCGCTGCATCTCGTGGGGAGGGTGAGCGTGAGAAGCACAGTTTTACAGCGGCGATATCCAGCGCAATCCCATTGTGCTGGATATACAAAATCGCCGTATTAGTGCTCGGATGAACACAATTACACCGAATTTTAATGGTTCAAAGAATGTCGGGCAAAATGGTCGGCCCTCACGCATGTTCACTTCATCAAATCTAGCCCTCTTTCAAAAAAGTTTGGACACCCCTGATCTATGGGGATTAGAGAGTAACAGGAGGGGGGGGGGGGGGCACACACACAGTTTTTGTATGCTCGATGGCAAGTGGTTAACCCCCTTAGCGGTAAACCCGAGCGTGACTCGGGGTAGGTTTCCAATGTTAGGATCGGTATCCCCGAGTCACGCTCGGGGTGGACGTGCAGAGTGTGCAGCGGCGCGGCTTACCTTTCGCTGGATCCACAGGCAAGTTACTTACCTTGTCCTGGATCCAGCGATGCTACCGCGCTGTGTGAGCAAGCGGGTCCTCCTCGCTCGATTCACAGTGTCCCCGTGTGCCGCCGATCTCCGTTCCCTGCGACGTTACGACGCACGGGAGCGGAGAACGGCACCAAATTCAAAAAAGTAAACAAACACTTTACATACAGTATACTGTAATCTTATAGATTACAGTACTGTATGTAAAAAATACACACCCCCCTTGTCCCTAGTGGTCTGCCCAGTGCCCTACATGTTCTTTTATAAAATAAAAAATTTCATTTCTGCCTAAAAACTGTAGATTGTCCAAAAGTGTCCCTTTATGTCAAAAATGGCTTTAGATCAGCTAGAAAACAGCGATAATAAATTATAATCACTTGCAGAAATGTGCGATAGCGATTTGTGGGGAAATTCGTCATAAAAATAAATAAATAATGACAGCGACAATTCTGCAACTGAGCAAATTTCAGTGATTTTGAGTTGATTACATTATTGAATAATTTTTATTATAATTATATTATTATTTGGTATAATTATTTATAATTATTTATTATATTATAATTTATAATTTTGTTTTAAAAAAAAAATCATACCCGGGATGCCTACAAGACTCTTGCTTGGTCAGATTTAAGTGAGTTATTTCTAAAAATTACAGGCCTACAGTATAAAACGCCAAATTTCCTTGCAAAATAATTGTACCGCTTTTGGTACGTAATTCCAGACAGAATCATACCACCAGGGAGGTTAAACTAAAAATCAATCCTCCCCTGTCTTATACACCAAGAGCTCCAGTACCTGAAACATGTTAGAATCACAATATTCCTTTCATGGGTCACTTTTGTGCCAGTCCCTCAGTTGACCTGATTTCTGGTGTACAGAAGATTCAGGGAGCTGATTATATAGATACATTTCATAGAGTTATACTAGTATTGACAAAAAAGTTTTTTTAAAAGAATATAAAAGTGTATCAAAAGACTATTAAAAGTCATTTGTGTTTATATTTTCCTGAGCTTCCGCTTGAAACATTTTTTTCCTCTTTGGAGATAAATGTGTGTGCAAATATTTTCATTGGCTCAGAATGATCTTTTTGGATCAGAGATGTTTCTTATCTTTTAATTATCAGAGTTGAGGGGGAGGGGGCATTGTTCCAAGTCAGTGCTTTGATATGACTGTACCTGGCCTCTAATCCATCACTGGCCACTGTTGCTTGTCTCTTTAGCACTGACTGCCATCCCGGCCCATACAAAGGTCCCATTCATCTTCTCCTTCCACCAGCTCCAGCCCTCGTGACAATTACTATCTCTTGTAAAAGGCTAAATTGTTAGCAAAAAGTATTTTACAATAAAAAGCATTCAAACTATCTGGTTGTGCTTTTTAATAGCATGTTTATGGAATTAGGATGATATGAAAATATCAGAATATTGTGCTTTTAATTTCCAGGAATGGCCAAATTTTATTCTGATTTCGGAGGTAGAGAGTGGTGCAATTTTGCCATTTTTGTTTAGAATTGGATAAAATGCTTTACTTAATTTGTATGTTCAAAGTATCAATTAACTCTGTCTAAAAAAATATCCAAGCAAGTATTCTTAAAGCGGAGCTCTACCCAAAAGAGAAGCTCCGCTTGTCTGCCTCCTCCCCCCTCCAGTGCCACATTTGGCACCTTGTAACGGGGGAGGGGGGAGAAGGTACCTGGTTTTGACAGGTACCTGCTCCCACTTCCTGCTGAGTTTGCCACAGCGAATTCAGCCTGAAGTTAGTTTCTTGCCGCAGCTGGCCCATTGAGAAAGCGTAGTAGGAAACCGGCTGTGAAGCCGCAAGGCTTCACTGTCTGTCTCCCTTATCCAAGATGGCGACGCCAGCACCCGAGAGTCAATTCAAGAATCGGCTTGGGTGAGGACACCGTGGGTTACCCGGACAGTAAGTGCCCTAATAGTAAATTTTTGGTGGGGCGACTGGAGCTCTGCTTTAACTCAAAAAAGTGCACTCTACTTCTGCTCCAAAACTCGCGTTTTTTTTTTTTTTTTAACCAACTTCCTGTTAGAGGGTGACTGTGTTTGTTCTCCATGGTCTCACTGTTTATAGAAACGTAACCACCCTCTCTTGCTTGCTCCCAAGAGGAACTAGGGACTATGGGATTTGTAGTGTCTATTATATTGAACTATTAACCTCTCCTATCAGTTCATCCATATAACAACGTATTACAATAAAGTGCTTCAAACACAAACATGTAATTTCTATAATATACAGTATAGAGGTCGACCGATATATCGGCCGATTCTTGGCACTTTCTAATTAATCGGCATCGGCTGATTGTTTAAAAAAAAAAGCCGATTTACTTCAGCGCGACTTGCATTGACTTCTATGATACAGAAGTCATTGCAAATTGCCTGAAGTTTGTGGAGCAACTTGTCTCTGGGCAGCATGCCAAGTGTGAGAAAAGATACAATGGGCCGGATTCAGAAAAGAGATACGCCGGCCTATTTCCTGATACGCCGTCGTATCTCTGAGTCCGGCCATCGTATCTATGCGCCTGATTCATAGAATCAGGTTGCGCATAGATATCCCTAAGATCCGACAGGTGTAAGTGATTACACCGTCGGATCTTAGACTGCAATCTCACGCTGGCCGCTAGGTGGCGCTTCAGTTTGTTTACGCGAGGAATATGCAAATTAGTAGTTACGTCGATTCAGAAACGAGCGACCGCCCGGCGCTTTTTTTTACGTCGTTTGCGTTTGGCTTTTTCCGGCGTAAAGTTACCCCTGCTATATGAGGGGTATGTGCGGCGTATCCTATGTTAAGTATGGCCGGCGTTCCCACGCAGAGTTTTGAAATTTTTACGTCGTTTGCGTAAGTCGTTCGCGAATACGGCTGGATGTAATTTACGTTCACGTCGAAAGCATGACGATTTGCCGACGTCATTTGGAGCATGCGCACTGGGATTCAGTCGCGGCTGGTGCCTGGATTTACGCTACGCCGCCGCAACTTTACAGGCAAGTGCTTTGTGAATAAAGCACTTGCCTGAAAAACTTGCGGCGGCGTAACGTAAATGAGTTACGTTACGCCAGCAGAAAGATCCGCTGATCTTTCTGAATCTGGCCCAGGATTTCTACTTATCAATGAACTGAACAGCACTCAGTCTTTTTGGGTATAATTCTATCAGAATGGCACAACTCAGTTTAGCCATTTAAAGACTAAGGGCCATATTCTCAGAGAAGTTACGATGGAGTATCTCAGGATACTCCATCGTAACTCCCTTTTTTGGCCAGTGTATCTATGCTCCTGATTCTCAGAATCATTTTTGTATAGATACACTTAAGATCCGCCATCTGTAAGTCACTTACACTGGCGGATCTTAAATGCAATGACGCCGGCCGCCGCTAGATGGCATTTACGTGAAGGAGTCATTTGCATATGCAAATGATCCTTCTACGCCGATTCCCGAACGAGTTCGCGTCGCGTAACCGTCGTTTGCGTAAGCGGAAACTTACCCCTGCTATATGAGGGGTAAGTTTCCGCAAGTCTCGCGTAGGCCATGTTACGGATGGCGTCGGGTCCCCGTCGTGTTTTTCCGTCGGATACGTCGTTTACGTAAGTCGTTCTTGAATACGACTTTACGTCAATGACGCACACGTCGGCGTCATTGACGTTTTCCGCCGAGAACTGGAGCATGCGCACTGGGCTTTTTGCAGCCCGGCGCATGCCCAGTTCTTTTGCATCGGGGGCGCGCTTCATTTGAATAGAAGCCGCCCCCTTGGAGATCCGCCAGGCTACGCCGGGACACTTACACTCCGCTGTCCCAAGTTATGGAGCAAGTGGTTGGGGAATACAACACCTGCTCCAGTAAGTTGGGACAGCGGAGTGTAAGTGCCCTAAGCGAAGCAGGCGGAGATTCTTTGAGAATATGGCCCTATATCTTTTCTGACACTTGTTGCTTACAATTAAAAATTCTGTATTTTCTGCTAGCAAATCACTTAGAACCCCCAAACATCATATATATATTTTTTTTGCACCCAGGGAATAAAATAGCAGTTGTTGCAATATTTTATGTCACACAGTATTTGCACAGTGGTCTTTTTTGGGAAAAAATACACTTTAATGAATAAAAAAAAAAAAAAAATGAACAGTAAAGTTAGCCCACTACCAATGCAAAAATGGATGCAAAACGGACCGTTGTTTTCATCCGATCTGTTTTTTTAACGGAAGTAAAATGGGGCTTTGATCAATTTCAAAAAACAAATGTTGACAGAAGTGGATGCAAACGGATGATCAACCATTTACATCTGTTTTTCCATAAAGATGCATTGAAATCTGTTTTTCATCTGTCAATGTATGGATAAACCGACAAACAATCCGTATGTGTGAAAGGGGCCCAACGCTGATATTGGCCCTACATTGCTTACCGAAAAACTGAGCTGTGGGTGCCTGATTCAGCACTTTCCAGTTCAATATAATTTGATCCAAAGGTGAATGGCTAGTATAAGTTGGTAAGGGATTCGATCACTACAATGGAAGTTCTTTGCTCAGAATATTGTTGTTGATAAAGATCCCTTTATCCCATTTTGGCCTTTTTTTTTTCTTCTTACTGATGTATTATAGAAATTATATGTTAGAACTAAGTACTTTGTTATAAAAAAAAATTTATACTGACACATTCGATAACAGAGGTTACTAGTTTACTATAATACACTCCAGGGTTTTTAGTTAGCGCTGAATTTATAATGAAACAGTTGCCAGGCTGGTAAGATTCCATCAGTTACATATCTTCTAGCATACCATCGCTAGCAGGGATGAGCTTTGTTAGAGCCTGCATCTTTCAGCACTGTCCCAATCCTGCTATTGATACCCTCTCAGAACAGATTTGCTGTGTCTAGTCAATCAGCAACGCAATCATTGCTACATGCCTGCTGCGATTTTATGAGAACTGCTCGGCAATAAATCTGGGCTCCTTTGTGTCGCCGAAGAGGTTTTAATTCCCAGAACATAGGTCATGTCATTGATAGACTACCCAGCTGATCTGACCGGACGTTTACTAGCGACTTTATTATGCAAGTATGGTTGTTGGAACTTTCTCTAAATTTTCCTTTTACTTTCTTATTTTTACAGTCACAGGAAGGAGCCTGAGAAGCTCCCAGATTAGAGGGATATTTTATGAGAGTTGTCATCAAAAACATCTGCACTGAAGCATGAGTCTAAAATATAGCACAGCTCTCCTTCTAGCACAAAAATTAAACCTTTTTTTGTCCTCTTTTGTAATCGATTGAGTATGGATATTATGTATGTTTGATATCAAGTGGACAGGAAGGAAAGAAGATGACCATATTTTCGTGTGCTTGCACCAAGTACAGTGGCAAGAAAAAGTACATGAACACCTTGGAATTAAAGTGGTTGTAAAGGCTGAAGGTTTTTACCTTAACGCATTCTCAGCAGTAAGGTAAACAACCTTCCCTGTGCAGCCCCCCCCGCCCCCCTTATACTTACCTGAGCCGATCTTGATCCAGCGATGTGCACGAAAGCAGCATCGCTCATGGCTCTCGCCCTCATTGGCTTAGAGACAGCAGCGGAAGTTATTGACTCTCACTGCTGTCAGTCATTCCCAGTGAGGAGGGGGGTGACTCTGTGTGTCACTGGACACATAGAGCTGGCTCAGGAGCAAACCACACAAGTGCTATGTGGCTTGCTATGGTGGGCAGTTGGTGGGGTAGAGCAGCCAGAAGAGGACCCCAGAAGGTGAGGATCTGGGCTGCACTGTGCAAAACCGCTGCACAGAGCAGGTAAGTATAACATGTTTGTCAAAAAAAAAATAGTTTTACAATCACTTTATCTGGTTATCTTCTATTGAAGTCTTTTCCATAGACTTCAATAGAAACGCCTGACTTGAGCAGAAAAACGCTCAAATAGCAGCTCTCCACCTCTAATCTCCTCTCCCTTTCCTCCCCCTAGTGTTTCTATTGGCTAAACAAAAACGCCTGAAGCTGTAAAACGCTTGTAATGCGCTTTAAAAAAGCTTGTAAAAAAAAAATCCTGAAAAACACCAGTAAATCGATAAGCTCCATTCACACCTGAGTGTAAGGCCTAGTACACACGAGAGGATTTATCCGCAGATACGGTCCACCGGACCGTTTCCACGGATAAATCCTCTCGAGGATTTCCACAGATTTGGATCTGATGGAGTGTACTCACCATCGGATCAAAATCCGCGCCGAAATCCCATCGCGATGACGTGTCGCGCCGTTACGACGCATGCGGGGGATCCATTCGGACGGATTGATCCGGTGAGTCTGTACAGAACAGCGGATCAATCCATTGGGATGGATTCAAGCGGATAGATTTTAAAGCATGTCTTCAAATTGTTATCCGCTTGAAATCCATCCCAGGGGATAAAAATCCACGGAAACAGATCCGCTGGATTGTACACACCAGGGGATCTATCCGCTGGAGCCGGTCCGCGGATCAATTCCAGCGGATGGATCCTCTCGTGTGTACGGGGCCTTCGCCTCAGCTCTAAAAATGCCCAACAAGACAAATCCCATTCATTTATATGGCCCATGTTTACATCTGAGTGTTCTGTTGTCTTAAGCAAAATGCTCAAAAAAAGTACATGAGCTTCTTTTTTGGCAGATTACTAGCGTTTTACTGCTTTTCATTGGTCTCTTGTCAACTCAGAACGACTGTGCAGAATGCTGCAAAAAAAAAAGAGAAAAAAAACGCTTGGAAAAATAGCATTGTCTAGATGTGAACAGAGCCTTATGCCCCGTACACACGATCGGGATTCCCGGTGGTAAAAAGTCCACCGGAAAAACCGAGAACCTGCTTTGTCACTTTCCCAGTGTACACACCAGAGGTTTTCCCGTTGGGAATACTACGGTGAGAGCTTTGGCTGGGAATCTCGGCCGTATGTATGCTCCCCCGCAGTGTTTCCCATAGGGAAAATGACCACCGGGAATTGTGGCAGGAAAAAAAGAAAACATGTTCTAATTTTTGCTGCCGCGATTCCCAGTGGTTTTCCTATCGGGAAAACTGCCATGGAGCATACACACAGCCAGTTTTCCTGGCCAAAAGCTGTCATGGCAGTTTTCCCTACGGGAAAACTGGTCGTGTGTACACGAATCTACAGAGACACAGGACATTTTTTAACCTGCCAGGGAGACTTATTCATGAGTAATAAGAAAACGTGTGCTGTAGCTGTTTGGACTTTTGACTCTTGTAGAAGAGTAAATTTTACATTTCATTTTTCGGTTTCTTTATTAGTAATAGCTTAGTTATTACTTATAATATATATTATTACACACAGTAATTTTTTTTTTCCGGACAAACAATACTTTCCTTTGGAAATAAAAAAGGAATTACCGCGCTAGAGAACAATCAGAAAAAATTACTAAGAAAGCTGCAACAACAGAGTGTCATACTTTCCTTTGGTTATATTTTCTTCTATGAAAAGACATAAGGACAAAAACAAAATAAAAACAAGTATGCTAGTCTGACCAATGGTAATTTTACAATAACTAGTGTTGCTGTAGATAACTTTTTATTCTAAGATTTGTCCCATTTACAAACCAGGTTTAAAGCATGTCTAAGTTATTTATAAATTTAATAAGACATTTTTTAAACTTTGTGTCTTATGTAATACAAGGAAATAGAACAAAATGAGTAAAACAACATCTGAATAGTAGTAGTATTATTATTATTATTATTATTTTTTTTTTATTATCAATTTTTTTTTTTTTTGCTAAAAACAAAGTTAGGGATTAATGGTAGACGTCAAATAAGGTTTAAAAGGGGTTTAATAGGAATATATATTTTTTTTCTTTCTTTTCACTTGCAATTTTACTGAATTTGTCATTATGTAGAGATGAAAAGATTGGGTGCATACCCAAGGTACTTGGATACACTTTTTTGGGGAATGCATTGTATAATTAAGGTCCTCAAGTGCAGGTGTACTTTTGTGCAAAAACACTATTAGCCAGATTCTGGTAGCTTTACGCCGACGTATCAGTAGATACGCCGACATAACTCTGAATCTACGCCGTCCTAAATTTTAAGCGTATTCTGGAAACCAGATACGCTTAAATTAGGCTAAGATACGAGCGGCGTAAGTCTCCTACGCCGTCGTATCTTAGGGTGCAATTTTTCCGCTGGCCGCTAGGTGGCGCTTTCATTGAGTTCGGAGTAGAATATGTAAATGACTAGATACGCCGATTCACGAACATACGTGCCTTTTTTTTACGTCGTTTATGTATGGCTTTTTCCGGCGTAAAGTTAGTCGAACAAATAGCTGGCCTAGTCAATGTTAAGTATGGCCGTCGTTCCTGCGTCAAAATTTGAAATTTTTACGTAGATTGCGTAAGTCGTCCGTGAATGGGGCTGGACGTAATTTACGTTCACGTTGAAACCAATACGTCCTTGCGGCGTACTTTGGAGCAATGCACACTGGGATATGTACACGGACGGCGCATGCGCCGTTCGTAAAAAACGTCAATCACGTCGGGTCACCACCCATTTACATAAAACACGCCCCTCATCCTCATTTGAATTAGGCGCGCTTACGCCGGCCCCATTTACGCTGCCGTAACTTAAGAGGCAAGTGCTTTGTGAATGCAGCACTTGCCTCTCTGACTTACAGCGGCGTAGCATAAATACGATACGCTACGCCGCCGCAAAGATACACACATGTACCTGAATCTGGCTATATGTACTTATCCAAAAACCAGACCTTGTGGGCAGGCTCGACTATATGTTCCATACTGATGAATAGAAAATCAGCCATTTATCTTTAAGAACCATGTAGTCATGGCTGTGCACTAGAATATGGATGCCAGGAGGAAGATTGGAAGTGAACCCTGCCCGCTGCAACAGAAAGCTAGATAGTATAGAGTAGGGGTGCCAAACTAAATGTCATTGCTGGCCGCACTAGCGTTATGGTTGCCCTCAAAGGGACAGTTTTATCTGTAAATCTAGATATCCAGAGCACCCCACTCCCCCTTACATCAGATGTCACCACCATCAGAAGTCGAGTGTCCCCCACCATCCCATACATCACCGTGGACCCCCCTTACCTTGTGCTGCTGCCGGGAGGAACCTGTGGGCAGAGTATGGAGGAGGACCAGAGGAGGCCTGGAGTGAAATGGCCCATGCCAGATTCGTCCCGCAGGCCTTGTGTTTGCCATATGTGGTGTAGAGGGTAACCCTGCTGCATCTGAGGTGTGTTTTTTGGTATATTGCCTATGGCGGGTAAGGGTACTCTCATACAATTTTTCCTACAAATGTACACCTGTAAGTATCAAGATGAAATGGATAAAGCAGAAAACCCCTTCAACCTGCTGGCCTGTTTAACAAAAGATGAGATGTTATAGCAGAGCCATGTACTGTGGTTTTATCAGGAGGCGAAGCTTGTAGGGGGAAATGCAGGAAGCACTTACTGTATTTACAATGGTGGGATCCATATTATAAGCTTTTCCAGCTTGAAATGATATGTGTGAGAAGATATTAAAAGCATTGCGAGGCGCAGGCTATACATATGCCCTATTTTACAGTTATTACTATCTGCGGAAAGAAACGGCCTGGCGACCGTTGTATTTTAATTTCATTTTTTCGTTTTGAGTTACACCTTACTGGCAGCATCCCTGACCACTACTGTTACCCGATGGCGCCTATGTTTCATCAAGCTTAGACAAGCAGACTACCTGGATCGTGGCCCAGCTGACCTGTTCAAGCTGATAAACATGATCTCCCCTGTTAAGGAATTCTAGACCTTTGGTAGCAAAATTCCCAAGGGATTTGAAAGAAAGCAGTGTTCAGGGTCCTGGACTCTTGCTTCGCAGGCCTCTGCTGCTGTTGTGCCATATCAGTTTATACCCTATGGGCTAAAACGCCAGCTAATCAGTTAGACCTCTTTGCTTTATTGGTAATTAAGGTCAAATATTCTTTTAAGATAAGATCACAAGAAGGAGAGGCAGCAGAGTATGCAGTGAAAGACTTGCGTTGTCAGGTTTTGATTGTTCTAGAGTACAAAAGAACGACTGCATGGGCTCAGTGGAGCAAGGACAAGAATACGTCACACCTGCTACCGTTATGTCAACTCCTGTTTAATTAATACAATTTAGCTTCTGGATGTTATTTTAAGGTGGTTTTCAACAAAATCTATAACCACCAATTCACTTGGATTGCAAAACATATATTTTGAACATAAAAAGTAACTGTGAATGTATAATTTCCCTCCCTCCCCAAATAGAACAGTCCAAAGTTAATAAATCATTTTAAAGTGTAAATGTATACCTAAAACTTTTCTTTTAGTTCTGGATAGAGTGAGAGTTTTTTTTTTATATTGTTATTAAAGGGGCAAGGAGGAAAATTCCTTACGGTTTGTGTGGAGTCCACAAATTAGAAATATTAAATAAGCTGCACCAGCTGAATTTCGATACATCTTTGGCTGGTTTAAGACAGTTAGAGACCTAAGATCATTATTCTGATGATTTACTGATCTGCATGTATAGCCTTCCCTGTCTCATGTTTTCCAGGAAAAATTAAGGCAGACCATAGATTATGCCAGTATTGATGAGGGAAACTCACCCGCAGCGCTATTGTGCTCTGCCGGCGAGGAGCCTTCCCCGCCAACAGAAAACAATGTTGCCGGCAATAGCCAGTAGCACTAATCGTTTTGGGAGAAACTGGCTACTTGTACACAATTTGATCAATTGATCTACCAGGGTGCCCATACATGGATAAAAAGTTGGCTAGTAACTTCTGAACCAGCTGAACTTCGATCTGTGTATGGCCAGGTTAGGTGGCAAGGTTGTTTTTCTGCTTTAACCTACTGCCTCTTCTCAGATAAGATCAGGGTTACCTGCAGACTCCGGGCCAGATTCATGTAGAATTACGGCGGCGTAACGTATCCCGTTTACGTTACTCCGCCGCAAGTTTTCAGCGTAAGTGCTTGATTCACAAAGCACTTGCCTGTAAACTTGCGGCGGCGTAGCGTAAAACCTGTCCGGCGCAAGCCTGCCTAATTCAAATGGGGCGTGTACCATTTAAATTAGGCGTGTTCCCGCCGTCGTATCTTTGTTAGTGAATTACAAATAAAGATACGACGCGGCAAATTTGAAAGTACGCTGGAGTATCAGCAGATACTCCGGCGTACTTTTTCTGTGAATCTGGCCCTCCATGTCTATTGCTTGGTCATACTGTAAATGGATTGAAATTCGACTGATTCTGCAGGGCCTGAATTTCGATTCATCTATTGCCATTTTCAATCCAGAGAATCTAATGATAGACTTGTCTTGAACCAGCTTGTTGGAAACATTTCCTCTGATCAGCGCTGAATGCAATAATGTGGCGGGGAGGATTCCTCCATCCACCTCTCTTGTGTGGATGGGGGAATCCTGTATGGCCAGCCTAAAGCAACACACAGACCTTTTTGAGTTAAAAATAAATGGCCGACATTCTGCCCGTGTGTGTATGTTGGTATGTCCGGCTTCTGTTGGACGTGCATGCTGGAAAACCATCATCCGACTGACTCCCGATCAGCGCTCTCAGCCAATGGCAGAGATCGCTGATCAGAGTGTTCAGCTAAGCGGGGAAGATCTCTGTACTAACATTGCATAGTTAGTACAGCAGTTCCGACCGGAGCTGACATTTTCTTTTCGTTCAACCTGCGGGGTTGAACGAAAAAAACTAGTAGTATGTACCCAGCTTTAGGCTTGCATTATGTTGAATAACAAAAATGTTCAACAGGGCACGGACCTCTATCTCAATACTGTGGATCGTTCTTTTGTAGATAGATGTATAGTGATGGGGAAATTTATACTAGCCATAACAGATCATTCTAATCTAAACTTGGGTATGCCTTTCGATTGAAGAAAATAATCTAGTGTAATCAAAATGAGTCTATTGCAATATTCACATTAATTTACTTATCTTCTGTTGTAACAATTTATTATTATTATTTTATTATTAATAGTTATTTATTTTGTAACTGTTTATTTCACTTTTTTTGTTAAATGTTTTTTTATTGAAAAACATTTTTTTGCATACAATACAGCAAAAAAAAAGAACAAAAAAGACAAATATTCATGTACAGAAAAGAGTAACACACATGTTCTGTGATGCACAATAAAACAGGCATCTTAACACATCAAGTATCAGTCTCATAGTTAACCCTGCAAGGAATACATCATGAGTAGTTTAATAAGCCATCTCCATAGGCTTATCTGTAATGCCGCGTACACACAATCGAAATTTACGACAACAAATGTTCGATGGGAGCTTGTTGTCAGAAATTGCGACCGTGTGTATGCTCCATCGAACATTTGCTGTCGGAATTTCCGACAACGAAAATTTGAGCGCTGCTTCTCAAAGTTTCCGACAACAAGTTTTGTTGTCGGAATGTCCGATCTTCTGTACGCGGCATTAGAGTAATGAAAGTATATAAAGAAGACAAACAATAAACATACATTCTAGGGTAATATCCACTAGGGGTGGGGAGGACAAAGTGAGACATTTAGTCTAAACCATAGTAAGGAGCGAGGTGAAAAAAATAAACAACAATAAAGTAATGAAAGAAAAATGAGGAGGGTTCTTCCCCTCCAAATTCCACTTCTCATATTATTTTCCTATGTCTGATCATGGGACGATGCTATCCCATGGTCCTGCCTGTTCGGCTACTATCTCACAATATTCCATTCACCCCCCTTATTTACAGTCCATTTCCATTCCCTTCCCTCTCCCCCCCCCCTCCCCCCAAAAAAATAAAAAAAACACCCCAATGTTCCCCTCCACTCTCCCTTCCCCCCCCAGGACTCCCCTCCCCCTCTCTTCTCTAATTTTAATCAATTCGCTTCTTCCCTTCCTCTGAAGAAATAAAACTATTCCATGGTGACCAAATTTTCAAATAGATTTCTCTTTTTTCCTGTTTGTCCATACTAGATCTTCCATCCTGTTCACCTCTTCCACCTTTTTGAGCCACATACTCAGAGTAGGGGGTTGTATCTGTTTCCATTTGAGCGGTATGCATGCTTTAGCAGCATTCACTAGGTGACACGGGATGGAATTCCCGTATGTTTCCCTCGGAATCTCTGATAAATGCAAAAGAAATAACGCTGGATCACTCCTGTTTTTCTGCCTCACTATATTTTGGAGTAATCTCTCGGACTTCCTTCCAGAATTTCTTAATTCTAGGGCAGGACCAAAAAATATGTAACAAGGTTCCCTGTTCTATCTGGCATCTCCAACACTCCCCTGATATATTTGGGAAACACCCTTGAAGTATTTCTGGGGTTTTGTACCATTGTGAAATAATTTTTATAATTTGTTTTTCTGTATTTTTGTACATGTTGCTGTCTTAAATATAGATTCTATTATTTTAGTTTTTTGGTCCTCCGAAAAGGTTCTCCCCAGGTCTATTTCCCATTTACGGAAAAAGGGCAACTGAAAATTCTCCGGTGGTTTAATCAGTAACGGATACATTTTAGATACTGCGTGCGGAATTGGTTCTTTTTCCATGCATTGTTTCTCAAATGGTGTTAAACTGCGATCCAAGGAGCATGGTGCTACTACAGCACTTAGGAAATGTCTTAAAGCGGGGGTTCACCCTATATAAAAAAAATAAATACATTTTTTTCCCTCTAGCATTAAATCCGGCATAGTAGCGCGAGCTACACTATGCCGGTCTTAATTTTTTTTCCCCGTACTCACTATTATAGCGTACATAGAAGAATCCGGGGAATGGTCGTTCCTATGGACAGGGAAGGTGATTGACGGCCGACCGTGGCACGTCACGCTTCTCCGGAAATAGCCGAAATAGGCTTGGCTCTTCACAGCGCCTGCGCATAGCCTGTGCGCAGGCGCCGTGAAGAGCCGAGACCTACTCCGGCTGTCTTCGGGGAGCGTGACGTGCCAGAGCCGGCCGTCAATCACCCTCCCTCTTGCTAGGAACGCCCATTCCCCGCGGCAGACGGAATCGTCAATGCACGATATAACCGTGAGTACCGGGATAAAAAAATTAAGACCGGCATAGTGTAGCTCGCGCTACTATGCCGAATTTTATGCTGCATTGTTCTTAAGGAGGGTGAACTACCGCTTTAATTGTGCCGCTTGCCAAAAATCTAATTGAAAAGGACCATTTCTATACATCAGTTCCTGCAATGTTGCCAGTTTCCTGATCTCATAAAATGCGAGGCCTGATACAGTCCTTGTTCAATCAATACCGCAAAGGGTCCTTTCTGTATACCTGGTATGAATTGAGGGTTACCTAATATAGGCACAAAAGGTGAATTCTGTGTAGATATATTTTCCTTGGGGGAAAAAAGGTTATAGCACACCCGTAATGTAGGTCCTATTGTTGGGTGTGACTTAATATTGGCTGAAACGACTCTATAGCACCAAGGGGCTCTATTTAAGAGCTCCCTACACTGTGCTTGCTCTAAATTTGGCCAGATTTTCATATCCCTATGTCGACACCAATCCAACAGTCGACCTAAATATATTTTTTAGCAGAGACCCTAGAGAATAAAATGGCGATTGTTGCAATAGTTTGTCACACAGTATTTGCGCAGCAAACACATTGATTTTTTTGGAAAAAATACACTTTAATCAAAACAAAACCCAATTGTTACCCTATTTTTTTTGTATAATGTGAAAGATGTTACATCTAGTAAATAGATCCCTAACATGTCATGCTTTAAAATTGCGCCCGTTCATGGAACGGTGTCGAACTACTGTACTTAAAAAATCTCCATAGGTGACGCTTTAACCGCATGCTGCCCAGCCTATAGCAAAATGGCGACTGGACAGTGGTTCAGTTATACTGACTGGACGTCATGACGCCTTTAAGGATAACTGCTGGCGTGTGCCTGTGGGGGAGCGCAGTGCGACGATCGGTGGTGCGGCGTGTCAGTCTGACACACCGCAACACCGATCTCGGTAGAGAAGCCTCTGACGGAAGCTCTTTAACAGGTGATCAGCCATGTCCAATCACGGCTGGTCACAGTGTAAACGGGAAGAAACATTTATCGGCTCTTCCCAGAGCTGGGGAGATGGCCAGCACACGTGGATGACCAGGTATGCCCCCCATGGATGCCACATCAGTGATGCCCAGCAGTGCCAGCTATCTGTGCCACGTATCAGTGCTGCCTATGAGTGCCCATCAGTGCCACATTGTCAGGGAAGCCTCATCAGTGCCTGTCAGTGAAGGAGAAAACTTTTTATAATTTTATAACAGAAACAAAGAAAAAAACGTTTTTTTTTCCAAATTTTCAGTATTTTTTTGTTTATTGCACAAAAAATAAAAACCCCAGCAGTGATCAAATACCAGGAAAAGAAAGCTCTATTTGTAGGAACACAATGATAAAAAATGTGTTTGGGTACAGTGTAGCATGACCATGCAATTGTCATTCAAAGTGCGACAGTGCTGAAAGCTGAAAATTTGCTTCAGCAGAAAGGGGCGAAAGTGCCTGGTATTGAAGTGGTTAAACATTTTTACAGGTTACGGGCCAGATTCACGTACGATCGTGTATCTTTGTGCGGGCGTAACGTACCTGATTTACGTTACGCCTCCGCAACTTAGACGGGCAAGTGCTGTATTCTCAAAGCACTTGCTCAGTAAGTTTCGGCGGCGTAGCGTAAATCGGCCGGAGTAAGCCTAATTCAAATTTGGAACAGGGGGGCGTGTTTTATGTAAATGTTGTGTGACCCGACGTGACCCAGTGTGCTTTGCTCCTAATACGCCGCAAGGACGTATTGGTTTTGACGTGAATGTAAATTACGTCCAGCCCCATTCACGGACGAGTTACGCAAACGACGTAAAATTTTCAAACGACGTAAAATTTTCAAATTTCGTCGCGGGAACGGCGGCCATACTTAACATTGGTACGCCGCACTTACGCCACCATATAGCAGGGGTAACTATACGCCGGGAAAAGCCTAACATAAACGGCGTAAATGTACTGCGTCGGCCGGGCGTACGTTCGTGAATTTGCGTATCTAGCTAATTTGCATACTCAACGCGGAATTCGACGGAAGCGCCACCTAGCGGCCAGCGTAAATATGCATTTACGATACGACGGTGTAACACAATTACGGCAGTCGGATCTGCGGGAAATCAATGCGTAACTGATTCTAAGAATCAGGCGCATAGATACGACCGCGCAACTCAGAGATACGACGGCGTATCTGGAGATACGCTGTCGTATCTCGTTTAAGAATCTGGCCCTACCTGTTTAGAGTTACAGGGGAGGTCTTCCACTAAAATTATTTCTCTCACTCTGACGGTTGCGGTGATACCGCACGTGTGGTTTGAACGCGGTTTACATACAGGGGCACAATTTGCGTATGCATTCGCTTCTGTCCTCCAAGGGCATAGAGATGAGTGGGGGGCCATCTTGCCCTCATGTGACTTCCTGCCCAGCAAACGGCCGCATTGGATCGCTTCTGATCTTTACCGACGGCTCCGGTAAGCCTGGGAAGTTGAGGGGGGCACCTCTCCCACCACCTTTTAAAAGTGAACCCGTTGTGAATGCACTTGTGGGTCCAGCTGTACATCCCGATGGCAGGGGTTAGCGATTTTCATCATTAGTAATTATGTGTTAATAACCAAGCACAACACATGACAATTCAGTAGAGTACAGACAAAAACAGATTCTTTCAGTAATGACGTGTTAATGTTCAGTATATGCAATTTCTAGAGACTGCCTGCCTTCCAGATGGAGGAAGCAGTTAACAAGTCTTAGCCTACTTTGTGATTTAGATATATTCATGATCTCACATGGTGAGCATGCTTTCATTTCACTGGCTACCTATTGCAGTGCGTCTGCTCTGTAACACAAAAATGACTTCATTGCTCGATGTGCATTATTTTCATAACAATAACAGATAGATACCCTGGTGAAATGATTACTCCTGAGATATAGGTAGCCATTGGAGGTAACATTTATGCTCATTGCTGCCCTGTAAAAGAACATTTCCTTATCATATTTTTTTTTCTTTTTTGCATTCAGTAAGTAAAATGCCTGTCTGGTTTACATCTAATGGGGATGGACTGTGCTAAGGCACTCGAGGACAGCTATTGGTAACAGCTTATTAGAAATGATATGCGAAGATTCATGCAGGGTGTTTTTTTTGGGGAAGCACAAAGGTTTTTTTTATGATTTGGTGACAGGCTTGTTCCTATACAGGTTAAAGTGGTACTAAACTGCCAGCGATTTTTATGTTTATTTTTTTCTAACCTGCAAGGCAATGTCATCGCATACTAGCACATTATGTTAAACTTATCTGAAAACAAAGTCCTTCCAGCGCCTTCCACCACTAACCGGGCTTTCATCTTCACCCGCTCTTCCTTTCGGGTTTGCGGACTCCGGCTGTGTCAATGGCCAGAGCTGTGATGACGTCACTTCCGCGCATGAGTGCGGGAGCCACAGTTTACCACACAGGACTCTGAAGGAACAGCCTGGGTGGCTGTTCCTTCAGAGCGCATGCACCGGTGATGTCACCGGCTGCATGTACAGTAAATATATCCTAAACGGTGCACATTTAGGGGATATTTACAGTACCTATAGGTAAGCCTTACTAAAATCTAGTGGAACCAATTGCCTTCAGAAGTCATCTAATTTGTAAATAGAGTCCACCTGTGTGTAATTTTAATCTCAGTATAAATACAGCTGTTCTGTGATCCCCTCAGAGGTTTGATAGAGAACCATAGTGAACAAACAACATCATGAAGGCCATGGAACACACCAGGGATAAAGTTGTGGAGAAGTTTAAGGCAGGGTTATAAAAAAAAATATCCTAAGCTTTGAACATCTAACGGAGCACTGTTTAATATAGGGTTGTCCCGATACTAGTATCAGTATCGGGACCGATTACGAGTATTTGCGGGAGTACTTGTACTCCCGCAAATACCCCCGATACCGAAATAGAATACTTTCCCCCCGCCGTTACGCCGCATCCCGCCGCCGTTACGCCGCATCCCCGCTACCGCCGACTGGGTAATACGGGCGGGGAACATTACAGCTTTGAATAGCTGTAATGATTTGCGCCGCGTATAGACACTCCCCCTTGCTCGGGTGAACTGTCCAATCCCGAGCGAGGGGGAGTGTCTATACACAGCGCGGCGCGAATCATTACAGCTATTCAAAGCTGTAATGTTCCCCGCGCGTATTAACCAGTCGGCGGCAGCTGGGATGCAGGTAAGGGGGATATGGCTGGATATGGGGGGGAGACATGGCTGCATGGGGGGAGACATGGCTGGATGGGGGGGGGAGACATGGCTGCATATGGGGGACATGGCTGGATATGGGGGGACATGGCTGGATCTGGGGGGGACATGGCTGGATCTGGGGGGGACATGGCTGGATCTGGGGGGGACATGGCTGCATCTGGGGGGGACATGGCTGCATCTGTGGGGGGACATGGCTGCATTTGTGGGGGGACATGGCTGCATTTGGGGACACATTTAAAAAAAGTATCGGTATTCGGTATCGGCGAGTACTTGAAAAAAGGTATCGGTACTTGTACTCAGTCCTAAAAAAGTGGTATCGGGACAACCCTAGTTTAATCCGAAAATGGCAAAAGTACACCACTGCAAACCTACCAAGACATGGCCATCCACCTTAACTGACAGGATGTGCAAAGAGAGCACTAATCAGAGAAGCAGCCAAGAGGCCCATGGTAACTCTAGAGGAGCTGTAAATATCCACAGCTCAGGTGGGAGAATCTGCCCATAGGACAACTATTAGTCGTGCACTCCACAAATCTGGCCTTTATGGAAGAGTGGCGAGGAGAAAGCCATTGCTGAAAGAAAGCCATTGCTGAAAGAAAGCCATAAGAAGTTCTGTTTGCAGTTTCCGAGAAGCCATGTGGGGGACACAGCAAACATGTGGAAGAAGGTGCTCTGGTCAGTTGAGCAAAATTTAACTTTTTGGCCAAAAAGCAAAAAGCTATGAGTGAATTTAAACTATCCTTGCATGTCACACTGAACACAACATCTACACTGTTAAACATGGTGGTGGCAGCATTATGTTGTGGGGATGCTTTTCTTCATCAGGGAGAGGGAAACTGGTCAGAGTTGATGGAAAGATGGATGGAGCCAAATACAGGGCAATCTTGCAAGAAAACCTGTTAGTCTGCAAAAACTTTAGACTGGGGTGGAGGTTTCACTTTCCAGCAGAACGACCCTAAACGTACAGCCAGAGATACAACAGAATGGCTTAGATCAAAGCATATTCATGTGTTCGAATGGCCCAGTCAAAGTCTAGACCTAAATCCAGTTGAGACTCTGTGGCAAGACTTCAAAATTGTTAGTCACAGACGCTCTCTATTCAATCTGACAGAGCTTGAGCTATTTTGCAAAGAAGAATGGGCAAAAATGTTACTCTCTAGATGAGTAAAGCTGGTAGAGACATCCCCAAAATGACTTGCAGCTGTAATTGCAGCGAAAGGGGGTTCTACAAAGTATTGACAAAGTATTGACTCCGGGGGGCTGATTACAAATGCACACCACACTTTTCACATATTTATTTGTAAAAAAAAATTGAAAACCATTAATCATTTTCCTTCCACTTCTCAAATATGTGACACTTTGTGTTGGTCTATCACATAAGATCCTAATAGAATACATTTACATTTTTGGTTGTAACATGACAAAATGTGGAAAATTTCAAGGGGTATGAATACCTTTTCAAGGCACTGTATTGTATAGTGCAGTGCTTCCAGTCTAACATGTTTTCAGGCCCTGGGAGCTTGCTTAACCACTTAACCCCCGGACCATATTGCTGGTCACAGACCAGAGCACTTTTTGCGATTCGGCACTGCGTCGCTTTAACTGACAATTGGTGTCCTTTTCCCCACAAATAGAGCTTTCTTTTGGTGGTATTTGATCACCTCTACGGTTATAAACAAAAATAGAGCGACAATTTTGAAAAAAAATTATATTTTTTACTTTTTGCTATAATAAATATCCCCCACAAATATATAAAAAAACATTTTTTTCCTCAGTTTAGGCCGATACGTATTCTTCTACATATTTTTCGTAAAAAAAATCGCAATAAGCGTTTATTGATTGGTTTGCGCAAAAGTTATAGCGTTTACAAAATAGGGGGTATTTTTATGGCATTTTTATTAATATTTTTTTTTACTAGTAATGGCGGCGATCAGCGATTTATTTTTTTCGGTACTGCGACATTATGGCCGACACTTCGGACACTTTTGACACATTTTTGGGACCATTGGCATTTTTATAGCGATCAGTGCTATAAAAATGCATTGAATTACTATAAAAATGCCACTGGCAGTGAAGGGGTTAACACTAGGGGGCGGGAAAGGGGTTAAAGTGGAGGTTCACCCGGAAATGTAAATTTTTAACATTAGATTCATGCTCATTTTGTCAAGGGGAATCAGGTAGTTTTTTTAAAAACGAAGCAGTACTTACCGTTTTAGAGAGCGATCTTCTCCGCCGCTTCCGGGTATGGGCTGCGGGACTGGGCGTTCCTATTTGATCGACAGGCTTCCGACGGTCGCATCTATCGCATCACGATTTTCCAAAAGTAGCCGAACGTCGGTGCGCAGGCACCGTATAGAGCCGCACCGACGTTCGGCTTCTTTCGGCTACTCGTGACGCGATAGATGCGACCGTCGGAAGCCTTTCGGAAGCCTGTCAATCAAATAGGAACACCCAGTCCCGAAGACCATACCCGGAAGCAGCGGAGAAGATCGCTCTCTAAAACGGTAAGTACTGCTTCGTTTTTAAAAAAACTAGCCGATTTCCCTAGACAAAATGAGCATGAATCTAATGTTAAAAATTTTTTTTCGGGTGAACTCCCGCTTTAAGTATGTTCCCTGGGTGTGTTCTAACTGAAGGGGTGGTGGCCTCACTAGGGGAAATGACTGATCTTCTGTTCATACATTGTATGAACAGAAGATCAGCATTTCTCTCCCTGACAGGACAGGACTCTGTAACGAGCGATCGCGTGTGTCTGGCGGCGATTGCGCCCGCCAGGCACACGCACGGGAATCGGGGGCGAGCGGGGGACCTGCGCGAGAGCCAACGTTATATTACGTGCTCTCGCGCAGGGGAGCCGACCTGCCGCCGTAAAACGATGGCGGCTGGTCGGCAACCAGCTAATGTAGCGGAGAGTATGTGACCAAACCATTTTTTCATATCTGCGATGGTGGAAGATGAAGTCAATCTCCTTGCTCTGCAGTGTGATGGCGATGTTAGAATTAGGACTCTGTCTGAACAACAATTACAAACATTTCAGCGGGTTACACAGTTCACGTTTTTAGGGGTTTCAGACGTGTATTTAGCTCTTTTTGGCTGGAGTTCAGCTTTAACGGGATTGGAGAGATATATGGGTAAAGCAAAATTCTTCTCGTTCTTCCTTCTCCTGTCCCCCTTAGTTGTCTGAATGATTAATAGAAGAATACTTCTGACCCATTTTAATCATGTCAGACTCCGTGCGAATTTACATAATGAAAAACACAGGCAGTTCCATTGTGAACAGCAGATTCAGTGAACTCCAACCAGCGTCTTTACTCTTAGATTATAAGGTAACACAGAGGACATTAACGCTAATCATAGTATAATTTATTAAGCTATGCTAATGTGATTGTCAAGCGGTAACAAAATATAAATTTGAACATAATGTTTGTGAAACAGACACTAATGAACTGTGAGGCAATGACATGGGATAATAAAATGTAACCTCCTGTTTATTAGGCATACGGGTGTTTTTTTTTTTCTAAAGTAATTAGCTGCTTACATGTTAATAAGGAGTTATCGCATTTCTTAATTCCAGCCTTAAAGAAAATAAATATATACCTCTTTGCCGTGAAGGCGAATTATCGTACATTAGACTATGGTTGATAATGGAACAGTAGCAGTAGGGTCAGTTACAGGAAAATAATCATCTTAGCCAAATGATATTTATCTGCATTTGTTCGAAGGGCTGGCTATGGGTTATTATTATTGGTTATTGTTATTGGTGTTTCCTTATATATGTACTGTTGACTCCACTATACACTCCTGCCAGTCACTTGGCTCACTTTCTATTATCCTTGCTTCACACACTTTGGCCCCTTTCACACGGACAGATAGAAAGGTGCTTTTAGCTGCGGATTTTACTGCACACAATGCTTTCCTATGACATCATTCACACACTACGGTTACCTGCGGTTTTGATACCCGCGCTTTTGTGCGGATAGAAAAAATAGAACTGGATGCGTCCAGCTGCGAAATCCCGCAGCTATCGGCACATAACCGCAGGTAATCGCAGTGCACTGTGTCCGCTGCGTTTGGTATGAATCTTGAGGGGGAACTCTACGCCAAATTTCAAATAAAAGATCGGCATGTTTTTTTCGGCGTACGGGGTTCCCCTTAAAATCCATAGCAGACCCAAGGGCCTGGTATGCTCCTGCCGGTTTTTTATTTGAAATTTGGCGTGGAGTTCCCCCTCAAGATTCATACCAGACACAGTGCTTGGTATTGGCAGGGATCCAAGTCGGATCCCCGTTCAATATCGTGCCGCGGCTATACGCAGCCGCAGCTAAAAGCACTGTACAAATGAAGCTGATCGCTGTGCTTGGAGTCTTGAATTCCAGCAAAACATAAACATGCTTTTATCTGCGGCAAAACAGCCGTCCGTGTGAAAGGGGCCTTACAGAAGCAGGAAATGTTGAAAAGCATTGCATAGGGCAATCAGCAGTATGTCTGCTAAAACTTGATCAGATTGCATGCAGACTGTTAATTCTGTGTTTGCGTCTCTTCAAGATCTCTCCCACATCCTGGACTATTTGCTGTGTGGAAAAGCAATTGAACCCAATATACACCTCTACTATAGAGACACTCAATGGGTAGGATCACAAGTTAAATTGTGCTCTGCCTGCCAGAACCAATTTAAAGACAAAACCTAGGTATCTCAGATAGCAATTGAGCTGCAAGTTTGAAAATTACTTGCTAAGCCATTGCTAGACTTGCCAGGCTTCACAAGTTTGTTTCACAATTGCAGCAAATCCACATTGCATGACTCCAGATCAACTTTCTTTGCAAACATTCTGCAAGTCTGCTGCAAGTTCTGGTTCAGTTTTGTTGTGCAATAGTCCTCCCACCACAGGGGTCACTGTGGCTTTCAGAGCTCTTGCTGTAGACCTACCATTGCAACTTTGCTCTTGCTAGTCTTGCCACCCAAATTTGCTACAAATTGGAAAAGTGTCAACTAGAACTTGTGCTTCAAGTGCTTTGCAAGTGTACAAAGTACCCGTGAAAATGTGCAGCAAGTTAACAAGGCTTGCAATTCAACGCTGCCACAAATTTTTGTCGTCGTTATCTGGGGTGTTTTTTATGGCATTGTTGAGTGCTCCTGTAAAGCGACTTAAAACTGCCTCTCATGCCTCCCCAGTGTGAAAGCCTGAGTGCTGTCACACTGGGTGGTGCACTTGCAGGACGGGAAAATACTTTTTTTTTTTTTTTTATATATATTTAACAGTTTGTAATGTTAGGCAAAATTATCGGTGCATATGGAAATATTTACCTGTATAAAGCTTATTATCTTTTACAGAGTGAGTCCATTTGTACATCCTTGCAGTGTTTTCACCTGCTGCTCTCATTGTTTTGCTCTCCTTCTGGCCCTACAACCTGCTCCTTTTGACCTTTTTAATCCTATTTGTTCAGCATTTCAGTCTACAGTCTTCTCAATCACCTCCAGATTTTTGTGCTCTTTACCTGACCCCTATTTGGATTTCCTTTCATCCTTTTTTCACCATTAGGTTCCACTACTTCTCAAAAAATAAGTGAGTACCTTTTGGTTTCAAGTATGTTTATAATGTCCAAATTTACCCTCGATAAATGTACCCGCCACTTGAAGTTTTTGTCTTTCTCTTGTATACTTGGGTTTGTAAACAAAAGTGTTTGACCAACATTAGTAAAGGTGCTCACACGTAGTTTAACCTAACCATATGTGAAAAAGCTGAACTGTGTGAGCAATTTTTCAATTTTCTTGAGGTTGAAATGAGCAGGAAGCATTCAGACAGGCTAGAAAACACTTCAGTTGTTTTTAATAGGTTTGCAGTATGCATGATCTTTTATTATTCAGTGTTCTTTATGCTATACAAAATAAATCCATCAAATGGAGAATTACCGGTTATAATTATGATTTTAATTAAAAAACAAATTATTCTAAAAATTTCAAGATTTTCTACATTTTAAACACAGCTTATTAACGACTTAAATGGGTTGTAAAGGTAAATGTTTTTTCATCCGAAAAAAAAACATCCGACGGTACCGGCCCCTCCCCCCGAACCCCCGTTTTACTTACCTGACCCCTCGAAAGTCCCGCGCGCGTCCACGTGATCCTCTTTGGTTCCCAGCCTGGCCGTTGATTGGATAGGCTGGACGGATTGATGGCAGCGCAGCCATTGGCTGGCGCTGCTGTCAATCACAGCAGATGACGCGGCGCGCAGCTTTCTTTTGCTGGTATTTGATCACCTCTGCGGTTTTTATTTTTTGCGCTGTAAACAAAAATAGAGCGACAATTTAGAAAAAAATGCAATATTTTTTACTTTTTGCTATAATAAATATGCCCCAAAAATATATAAAAAAAACATATATTGTTTCCTCACTTTAGGCCGATATGTATTCTTCTACTTATTTTTGGTAAAAAAAAATTGAAATAGGCGTTTGATTGGTTTGCGCAAAAGTTATAGCGTTTACAAAATAGAGGATAGTTTTATGGCATTTTTATTAATCAATTTTTTTATTTTTTTTACTAGTAATGGCGGCGATCAGCGTGTTTTTTTTTTCCCGTGACTGCGACATTATGGTGGACACATCAGACACATTTATGGAACCATTGTCATTTTCACAGCGAAAAGTTCTATAAAAATGCACTGATACTGTGAAAATTACAATGGCAGTGAAGGGGTTAACCACAAGGGGGCGGTAAGGGGTTAAGTGTGCCCTAAGGGAGTGATTCTTACTGCAGGGGGGTGTGGCTGTAGGTATGATGTCACTGATCGTCGTTTCCTATATCAGGGAACAGATGATCAGCGACACTGCCACAGAGAACAACGGGAAAGGTGTGTTTACACACACCTCTCCCCGTTCTTCAGCTCCTGTGACCCGATCGCAGGACATCGGCGGCGATCCGGTCTGCGGTTCCCGCGGTCACGGAGCTTCGGACCGGGTTGCGAGTGCGCCGCTGGTGGCTGGGATCTTAAAGGCGACGTACAGGTACGTGCCTGTGCCCAGCCGTGCCATTCTGCTGACGTATATCGGCGTTAGGCGGTCCTTAAGTGGTTAAATGATCTTTCATGAGCACCTGTATGGAGGCAGAACCATCAAAGGGCACAGTAGAGACTTGGCAATCTATCTGATCGAATTTGAATTTAGTACTGGGCCACTGCAGAGATTTGCAAGCATGTTGGAGAATCTCTGCCTCTTACAACAAGCAACCATGCTCACAGCTGATATCAGTGCTCAGTATTAAACCACTACAAGGCCTCAATTCTTTCCTTTCATATCTAGAGTAAAAAAAAAGTTGCTTACAGAATGCCTGAAAGGGGCTACTGAGTTCTTCTGGCTATGAGAGGTGGTACTACGCTCTTTGGGCCAGATCTACATACATGTAGAACGGCGCAGCGTATCAGAGATACACTACGCCGCCGTACCTTACCTGGCGCATTTTCGAATCCTCAGCGATTTCGCGCCGTAAATTACGACGGCGTAGTGTATTTCTGGCGTCGGATTTGAAATTGGGCGGGTTGGGGGCGGGTTTCATTTAAATGAAGCACGTCCCAGCGCCGAATGAACTGCGCATGCGTCGTCACAAAATTTCCCGCCGTGCATTGCACTAAATGACGTCGCTAGGACGTCATTTTTTTAACTTAGGCGTGAGTTACGTCCATCCCTATTCACGGACGACTTGCGCAAAAAAAAAAAAATTTCAAATTTCGACGCGGGAACGACGGCCATACTTAACATGGCAATTCTATGTATACGCCGCAAAATACCAGCTTTAACTATACGCCAGAAAAAGCCGACTACAGACGACGTTCGAAAATGCGATGGCCGCGCGTACGTTCGTGGATCGTCGTAAATCGCTAATTTGCATACCCGACACGGAAAATGCCACCCAGCATACACCGAAGTATTGCATCTTAGATCGGAAGGCATACGAAGACGTACACCTGTCGGATCTAACCCAGAAGCCGTCGTATCTTGTTTTGAGGATTCAAAACAGATACGACGCAGGAATTTTGAAATTACGCGGCGTATCAATAGATACGCCGGCGTAATTTCTTTGTGAATCTGGCTCTTTAACCCTAAGTTTAAAGTAGAAATCCACCCTAACACTAAAATCCCTGCATCTGTGGACATTCAAGCTCCAACAGTAATTTATCTAACCCTGTAAAGAAGAAATCAGTATACATACCTTTTCTGAATATATCTGACCCGATCCCACGCTGAGCTGTGAGCTGCGGCTTCGCTGTGAAGGCGGGTGGATGGGCGCCCCATAGTAAGTCTATGGGTGACGTCACTCCCCATTCATTTCACAGCCATTGTAAGCTGTGTCCTCTGCAGAGCTTCCGCCGCTGGAAACTGGATCGGATCGGCTTCATAAAAGGTATGTATAGCGATTTTCTTCTCTACAGGGCTAGATAGGTTAGTGTTAGATCACGGATGTCTGTAGATGCAGGGATTTTAGTGTTAAACCTCGTACACACGATCGGATTATCCAATGGGAATTGTGTGATGGCAGGCTGTTGTCGGAAAATTTGACCGTTTGTATGCTCCATCGTTGTCGGATTTTCTGCCGACAAATGTGGGATAGCATGCTTTTAAAATTGTCCGCCAACAAATGTGTGTTGTCAGATTATCCGATCGTGTGTACACAAGTCCGAAGGGTGGCGCTAAAGAGCTGAAAAAACAGATAGTTTCATGTTTGTTGGCCGACAATTATTTGATGTTTGTATACAATACAAGTTCCTGGCCAATGCCCTTCGAACAAAAGTCCTACGATGAAAATCCGACCATGTGTATGAGGCTCAAGGGTGGGCTCACTACTCACTATCAGACAAAGTGGCCAGCTCTGTGCTGTCAGTCACAATGCCTGGTGAAGGAAATAGGCTTTGCTGAGAACCCATCTCTGTTTGCATGATGGATTTTAAGTGGGTGGCAACGCTTGCATGTTGGGGGGGGGGGGGGGGCGTCTGTACTGTAACCCTTATAAAGCAAGTTTCAGGCTCTTGAAAAATAGCTGGGTGTTTATGATGACATCAATATAGACATTAAACACTGCAGTTTTCTTCGTATTCTAACAAGTTTAAGCTGCTGTTATTTGAAATGTGTCTATACTTTTAAAGGTGCTTGAATGGAGTAAGCTTGTAGTAATGACAATAGCAGGTACTAATACACAGTGGGGGAGATTTACTAAAACTGGTACACACAGAATCTGGTGCAGCTGTGCATAGTAACCAAAGGAAATAGAACAAAGGGGCCTGACCTGACAGTGAAAGGGAAAGCAGCAGACTGATGAGATCATCTCTCTGTCATTCTGCTATTCTTCTCCTATCAGCATGCTCCTTTTTAGAACACGAGGACTGCAGCACAATTTATTGGCTCCCAGGACTGTTTCCTCCACTTTTCAATCTGAGCTCTTCTGCACAGGGGACTACAGGGAGCTAGTAGCAAATCGCATACAGATACTTACACTTCTTGCGTAAATAAATATACAACAGTGCAGTTATAATGGTGGCTAAACTCAAAAAGATTTTTTATACAATCGTATTTCTGATACATTTATTATATGATTAGAAGATCACAAGGATCGTCTCAGGAATTGTGCGCGCTCCTTTTGTCAAGCTTTATCGAGCTTGACAATTCCTGAGCTTTCAAATGCGCATGCTCCGAAATGTGTCACAAACACGTCCGGTGACGCCATTGTGCGCTACAGTCCCTGACAAAAGTCTTGTCGCTTACGTACAAATTGACCTGAAGTGCCGCTAAAATATATTTCTAATCAAGATTTTGTTACAAGAAATGGGTCATTTTAATCCCAATAGCTTTTGTAATAATGTTTCAGTGCAAAACTAAACTGACAAAAAGTATTCTAATATTCACAGCTTGGTAAAGCCCATTGAGTAAATTTTTGCCAAGACATAAGATTCGATAATATTTCAATCGGATGCGAAAACAAATTCTATTCGAATGGAAAACAATTCGATTCGAAAACAAATTCGAATGAAAATTGAAAGAAAATTTGAATCAAAATCTAAAAAATATAAATCGATTTCTAAAAAAGAATACAATACAATAGAATATAAAATAATAAAACAATAGAATGAAAATCAAAGCATAGTAAAGAACAGAATGGAATTTAATAGAATGTAATCAAATACAATAGAATATGACCTGGCTTCCTCTATCTTCCATTTTCTGAAATTCGAAATTCATATAGAATGAACTCAAATTCGAATAGAAAAATATTAGAAGAGTAGAATAATTTTTATTCTACTCTATTCTAATATTTTTCTATTCGAATTTGAGTTCATTCTATATGAATTTCGAATTTCAGAAGATGGTTATATATATAAATGTAATTTTTATATATATTATTCTACTCTTCTAATATTTTTCTATTCGAATTTGAGTTCATTCTATATGAATTTCGAATTTCAGAAAATGGAAGATAAATAGAAGAAGCCAGGTCATATTCTATTGTTTTTGATTACATTCTATTAAATTCCATCCTGTTCTTTACTATTCTTTGATTTTCATTCTATTGTTTTATTATTTTATATTCTATTTTATTGTATTCTTTTTTAGAAATCGATTTTATATTTTTTAGATTTTGATTTAAATTTGCTTTCAATTTTCATTCAAATTTGTTTTCGAATTGTTTTCGAATTCGATTCGAATAGAATTTGTTTTTGAATTCGATTAGAATAGAAGTTGTTTTCGATGTTCGATCGAAAATTTGTCCGCGGGTTTTCGATTCTAAAACGTTAGTTCGGATTCGGTAATTTCGTTAATATTACAATTTGGGAATTCGTATGCATCCGAATTTCCGAATAATGAAAAATTTGTCCGAATTTCAATTCGGAACGAAAGGAAATGCACATGCCTACCTGTGACTAATAGGTCTCGGTGTGTATAAAAAGAACACCAGTACACTAGACCTTCTCAACTGCAACTAGACCTCTGCAAACATGCCTAAGATTCACCCGGAGACTAAAGTGTTGATTTATCAAGAGGCTGAAGACCAGATCCACTGCTGATGTGGCAGACACCTTCAATGTATCTCAGCGTCAAGTTCAGAGGATAAAAAAATAGATTTGAAGAGACTGGAGACGTTTTGGACAAGGCCAGGTCAGGCCAACCCCGCAAGACAACTGCTCGAGAGGACCGTTTGTTGGCTCGAAAATCCAAGGCCAGCCCATTTTGCACTGCAGCAGATCTCCACGAGACCTGGTCACCTGAAGTCCCTGTGTCAACCAGAACAGTTTGTCGGATTCTATCTCGAAATGGCCTCCATGGTCGAATCAGTGCCCATAAGCCAGCACTAAACAAAAAACAATTGAAAAACCGTGTGGCATTTGCCAAGGGCCACAGCCTGCTAAAAGGATGGACTCTGAAAAAGTGGCAGAAGGTGGCATGGTGCAGAGATTTACCCAGAAAACAGTGAAGTTTGGTGGAGGTAAAATCATGGTCTGGGGTTACATCCAGTATAGGGGTGTGCGAGGGATCTGCAGGGTGGAAGGCAACATCAATAGTCTAAAATACCAAGAAATCTTAGCTACCTCTTATATTCCCAACCATAAAATAGGCCAAATTTTGCAGCAGGATGGTGCTCCATCGCATACTTCCATCTCCACATCAAAGTGGAGATAGAAGAAGATCAAGATGCTCCAGGATTGGCCAGCCCAGTCACCAGACATGGACATCATTGAGCATATGTGATGTAGGATGAAAGAGGAAGCATGGAAGACGAAACCAAAGGATATTGATGAACTCTGGGAGGCATGCAAGACTGTTTTCTTTGCTATTCCTGATGACTTCATCAATAAATTGTATGAATCCCTGCCAAACCGCATGGATGCTGTCCTTCAAGCTCATGGAAGTCATACAAGATATTACATTTGGATCTCACAGCACCACTACTTAATTTGCTGATATATTTTTGGATTTTCAGTAAAGTTGTTCAATTTCTGTATAGGCGACAAAACTTTTGTCTTGCCAAAATTTGACCTTTCTGTCTTGATTAAATGATAAATCTTTTTTCAGTGAAACAAATTTATTTCAGTGCATTAAACATCATTTGGGAGGGCTTTAGCTTTTCATTTGAGCTATTTCTAACACCAATTGATTAATTAAAAGTCAGGTTAATAGCAGGAGTTTCTACAAAATAGAGAAGCGACAAGACTTTTGTCAGGGACTGTATGATGATGTTCGCCCTGCATTCCAGCCCTCGCTCCTGGTCTCCACCATCTCTTCACCATCCAGCTTGCTGAGTACACAGTGAGAGAGCGGCAGGGATAGCTCCAGTGTAAATTCCCAATTATCCCATCGGACTTGAGCTTTGCATGCCCGTTTAAACTTCCCACATGTGAGTGGAATTTTACTGTTATAAAACCTCTTTACAGTCTACACTCGGAGGTGCTTGTGTTCTCTTTCCTTGCATGTTGGGAGGTTGCTTGTGCTCCCTCCTAAAAGGCTGGCCCTGAGTTGTTGACTACTCTGTCTGGGGATTCCTAATCTGGATGAACGTATTCCCCTTATTATTTTTGTACTTTTGTCCCATTGCCCTGCATTTTTACAGCTATTTGCATTTTTTTTTAGCTGTACATTCACTGTATAAAACTGGTTGCTAAGCCGGCCACCGCATTCTTAGAAAACCGATGAGTAGCTTCCCCTCTGACCGTCGAATGTAAAAAAAGAATTGCTGGCAACAAAAAAAATCAGGGGGAAAAAATGGTGTGGGGGTCCCCTCCAAAATCCATACCAGACCCTTATCTGAGCATGCAGCTGGGCAGGTCAGGAAAGGGGGGGGGGGAAGCGAGTGCGAGTGGGGTGGTGAGTGCCTATATTAATGGGGACAAGTACCCCTTCAGACAATCCTTGCCCGGTGATTGTCAGGGCCTGGGGGGCTTATCGGAATCTGAAAGCACCCTTTAACAAGGGGGCCCAGCCTCTCCCCTATGTGAATTAGTATGGGGTACATTGTACCCCTACCCATTCACCAAAAAAAGTAGTGTAGTGTGAAACAATACAGTAGACAGTTTTTTTGACAAGTTTTTTTTTAAATATCTTCTTTGGTCTTCCTGCATCTTATTCTTTCTCTCCTCTTCTTTGTCCGGTGTGCTTCTTCCTCTGCTCCAGCTGAAGACCCTCCTCCAAAGCTGCGCCTCGCTGATCTGTCCACGCCGATGTCAAACATGTCTTAGATAACAATGGGGGTGTGACCATCGAATTATGTCATCCCGAGGCCCCGCCCCTTGTGACATCACTGAACCATCATGCCCCGTGCTGATGGCATGTGGCTTGGTACGGTTCAGGAGGGGGGCTCTGCATGCTCGGATAAGGGTTTGGATTTTGGGGGGAACCAGAATTTGCAGTTTTTTTTTTTTTTTTTTACATTCGGCTGTCAGCGGGGAATCCTACTGACCGCTGATGACTCATCGGTTGCTTCCTTAGCAATAAGTTATATACAATGTAAAAAAAACCCGCAAATCACGGGTCCAAAAACGCGGCAAAAAGCACTGCAGAAACGCTCGAAAGCAATATGCATAGATGTGAATTGAGCCTAAATGTATGATACATCAGAGGATCTTTGTGATATTCTGATCGTATAGTAAAAGTATCAGAAATACGATTCTATAAAAAATCTTTCTGGGTTTAGCCACCAAGCAGTGTAAGTATCTGTATGTGATTTGGTACCAGCCCCTTGTAGTCCTCTGTGCAGAAGAGCTCAGATTGGAAAGTGGGAGAAGCAATGCAAGGAGCCAATTAATTGTGCTGCAGTCCTTGTGTTCTAAAAAGGAGCATGCTGATTGGAGAAGAATAGCAGAATGACAGAGAGATGAGCTCATCAGCCTGCTGCTTTCCTTTTCACTGTCAGGTCCAAGGCATACAATAGCTAGTTGTATTTCTTAAATGCAATATAATGTTAGGCTTCTAGGCTAACTGTGCTGCTGGCAGAGCTCTTTAAATCTCACAAATGAATAGACAGAAATACAAATGCTTTGGCAGGTAAAACTGCTTCTCATGTATGTATTTTCTTTTGTGTATTTAGCAGTGTGCCTGGAGTTTAGCTTTTAGGCTACTTTCATACTTGAGTGTAGCATATTCGGGTGATTTTTAAAGACATTTCTAGTGCATTTTCCTACATGTTTTAGGAGCAATGTGTCATTCTTTCGGTTAGGATCAAGCATTTTTGGCCCCATAGACTTTTATTATGTGAACGTCTGAAAAATGCATGTGATGTTTTTCAGGTACTTCTATTGAAGGCTGATGGGCCAAATATTCCAAAATCTGCCTCAATAGAATCTCCTGTGCATCTAATCATGGGCAAAATAAGCATGAGTGCTCTGGTTTCAGCAGACCGTATTTTAAATAATGGGAGTGTATTGTAGCTTTCAGTTAAAAAAATGCTTAGTCGTGAATGGGGTCAAGAGTAAAAGGTAAGGAATAGTCATCGGGTAAGAATGATAATTTTGGATAGGGTGGAGTGGTAGCTTGCGAGGCAGAATTTTCTCTTCCTAATTTATTTATTTTATTTAGATTGCTGTTTAATGACATAACAAAACTAACCAAGTACATTTTAAAATAATTTGTAATTTCCATCATAAGTTTGTATACACAGTGATACATGTTTAAGGGCCCCTGCTGACAAAGTCCAGTGAATTGGATGCTGCTGTCTAGTGAGAGTACAGGCTAGCGAAAGGTTCAGTCAGACCCAAGGCATGCTGTAGAAATGGGAAGAGATAGCCCAGCCACTGCACACCTAGCCTGAGTGGTTAGCAGGTAAAAAAAAGCCGCAGCTCATCTAGGCCACGCAACCAACCAATGTTTCGCCCAACCCTCAGGACTTAATCGTGGACCTCCATGATTAAGCCCCAGAGGCAGAGTGAAACATGTGAAACATGTTGGGGGCATGGTCTGGATGAATAGAGCTGAGGCTGCTTTTACCTGCTAACCACTCGGCCTAGATGTGCAGTGGCTGGGCTATCTCTTCCAATTTCTACGCAAGTTTATATACAGTTGAAAAGCTGCACAATATTCTCAAAATGTGTCAAATTACAAAATTTGCAAAACGTATTATTCATGTGAAACAAATAGAAAGAGGAAGTCTTTCCTTCCAAAGGCCAGACTACCGGCATGGTTATTATTTTTAGAGAAAGCCAATTACTTGGGGAACTCACCAGGCAACAATGTTCACTGTGATGGCAGTCCTACAGGTACGGAGCTTTTGGTGCTGGACACGTGGTCCATTTTTTCTGCATCTTCCTATTAAAAAGGCTTTCAAACTGTGCAGTAAATACAGGAAAAGTTGTTATTTCAATTATTTTTTAGTTATTTATTTGTTTTTTAATGTTTGAAGCTGCAGGTTTAATAAAGGTGGTTTCTGCAGTTTAAAACCTGAATTGAACTGGACTCACTACCTGTACAGAAACCCCTTTTAGACTGCTGTATCTCGAGGCTGCCATGGTTACACAGTAGGGTTATTCAGATTTTGATTTGTTCCATTCTTTATTTTAAACTTAAAATTCTTTATCTTCAACCACATGTTATAGCTGTATGGTACACGGCTCTCTTCATTCCAACCCGTACAAAGAATCCTTGCAAGTCTAGCGTCCAATCTATATGTATTTTCTTTCTGAAGAGCAGTTTAAAAAGCGCTCAAGATCCTCAGACTCTAAAATGAAAACTAAGTCATGATAATTTGCACCATGTTGTCCTAGAAATAGCCTTATTTCGTGGTGAAGATTGAAAAATCTATTCAGTACTTTTCTCTTGCTGAGCCAGCAAACTATGAAGTGATAGAGAACCATCACCATAATATGAATTAAGTTTTATTTTACAACTCCCAATACACGGGAGTGACCTAGCTTTCCTTCACAAATGGGGTTTTACAATATATTCAGCTTCCACTGTGCATTAATAGCTCAGGCGATCACACTTGTAAGCTTCAGAAAAGCAACAGATGACTCCTGGGGATAAGAATCCATTAATATAGACAACTGTCATTTTATCTGCGCTCATCTATTAAGTCAATGTCATCTAAGTTTCCCCAAGTACTGTTTGTACTTGTGGAAACATTTGTAAAATAAAGTAGGTGATGTATTCAGGGAGTTATACTGTATTTAATGCAACAGTGAGCGAAGGATCATTCTGATTTCCACTGAGGCTTCGTACAAGGCATTGTAAATGCGGACAAAGTACTAGGTCATATTGTAACTGGTGTGGACAAATGAGAGCACAGCCATCCACATCTGCAACTGAACTGTCAACCCCAAGTCTTGGTATGGAATCCATAACTCTGCACACTCTTCCTGTGTCTGCGGGTTCCAATTACCCAAACTTGACAGTATATAAGCCTCTCTGTATATAAGAATCTCTCAAGGCTCCCAGTAAGCCCTTCAAAGGCAATGTGACACTGTCTCTTCAATGGGCACACCTCTTGAACTCAACTTGCTTGTGCTTCCTTAATGCTCCTTTCTTCATCAGCTGGTGATACAGCCCATTACTTCAAGGTATATGCGACCTGCTCCTCTGTATCAGTGCTCAGGCCTAGCAACCAATTGCTAGTCTCAAGTACTGTTGCATGACTGAGGGAGTTGCATTGCTGTTCTCCCTGGTCACTGACTGCTGATTGCCAATTCCCTGCTCTGCCCTTGTTTAATACCACTTTAAACAGAAATGCATAGGTATGAGGAAAAAAATCTCTAATAGAAATGCAGTAGTCAGGTGTAGAAATCCCTGCCTTCTCACTGCCATGTCCTTCTTATGGCTGGGCAGTGTTTATTTTTTAGTGCTCAGATATGTAGCACATGTGTTGGACCCAACCATAGAGAATAATGGCACTTCCCATCTTTAAGTACAGATCATGCAGCGTGGTGGTCATCATCTTGTGTCTCGGCTTCTACATGCACAACAGAGCCCTGTGACAGGCAATGCTAACAAGAACATGGCAAACGTTCTATTGGTGTGCTTGAAGGTAAGGCAGGCAGTAGATATATAGAGATGGATGTATATTTAATTTTTCTTAAAAAAAAACACTTTATGAACACCTGGTAATCTCTTTCCTCATTTGTGATAAATGTATGTACTGAAGGATAACAGTAATTTCCCACCAATGGTGAAGGTTTTTTTTTTTATTAGCGCATTGGTTGAAATCAAAGAGGAGCTGTGATTACAACAACATGTATGTCATTTTTAAAATGAACAACAAGTTGAAAATGCATCCATGTTACTTAAAAATATCTCACACAAAACAGTGAAACTTTGTAGCCAATAAAGTTAGCATTTTAAAAAAAGTGCAAGTTGTCCAGTTTTCTTTTTATAAAAATCCCTACTGTGAATAATATTTTTTAAAGCTGAAATATAGTTAAAAAAAAAAATTCTACAAATTTAGTTCCATTACTTTCCTGTAATGAAGTACATCCAAATATAATGATCATATGTATATATGAAAAATAAATGCTACAAAACAAACTTCTTATATATGACACGTATAGTATTCTCCCACCAAAAAAAAAAAAGGAAAGGCACCCCCCTCCCCACATGACAGGGCGAGACTAAAGGAAATTCCTAGATAGAAGAACATAGACTATTATCCATCAAATCCAGCCACAGAATTCTTCTCAGAAGATAGGGGGCACAAATAATCACTCCCATAACCTGTTTTATAGGTTGTTTTTTTACCTGTTGACCTGTCCTTTTTCACCTTCCTTTAACAGACCAAGCTGTGCTGCAAAAGTAGACGTTGGAGGGTTAAGTCATTGCGTTGAACCTTTATCCCAAAAAAATAAGTGTTTTGTAACTGCTTATAAAATGTTAGGTGGAGTCAGGCTTTAATTTGTTAAAGTGGAAGTAAACCCTCCTATCAATTTCAGCCAAGGAAGCTGCCATCTTGGCCATTGTTTAATCTTCAACTGCCCTAATGCTGCACATGTGATCGGTTATGACACCAACCATTGGATGGCTTGACAGTTTGGTTGAGAGCACAAGCAATGTGACCGTTACATTCCCGGCATGTGATGGAAATTTAACTGTTTTTTGAAAGTATTAAATCGATGGGTTTACTTCCGCTTTAAGTCAGTTATGTAAAGCCCATCTAAATCTACTAGTCCACCTAAAACGTCCCTCTCCAGACAATGCTATTGTCAAAGTATGTCTCTGTTGCTCCTCAGAAAATCAAACAAGGCACCTCTAAGTGCACAAGTATAAAACTTTTAATATCCCCTAGAGGGTTAAAAACACTTAAAAGCTAGTGGATAAAACGAGCATATAGCAGGTAAGTGCATCCAGGAGATGTTCCAGTGGCAGGGCAGTCCCAGTCTGTGATAGTAAAGCTTCCAGGGAAGTCCACGAGATAACAGCTGACTTGTGCTGTGAATATTCAGAGGACACAATAAAACTGGAGCCTGGGGATGACGTCAGAGCAAGCAAGACAGAAACCAGCATGGACGCGTTTCGGGACAGCTCATTGGTTCCTTCTTCGGCTATTCCCCATGTTCCGTTGTGTACACAGAGCTGAAGAAGGTATTTAATAACTTGGCCTTCTCTTTGTCCCCAGTCACCCACTGTAGATTATTTTGTAAAGGGCCTACATGCTCAGACCTGACCTTTTTACTATTAATACATTTGAAGAATTTTTGGGGGTTTGTCCTATCTTTTGCAATCCGACATTCGTTTTGTTTTTTTGCGGCTGTAATCTTCTTTTTTACATATTCTGTTATATTCTTTGTAACATTTAAACTATAGTGTTCAGTCCTTTTATATTTTTTAAATGCCTTGTTGTTCTTCTTTATATCTTTTTTAACTATGGCTGTGAGGCACATAGGTTTTATTTTTAGCCTTTTAAACTTATTGCCCATGGGAATATATTTTGCAGTGTGTTCACACACAGTCTTTTTGAAGAATTCCCATTTCTGTTCTGTTTCATCGATGCCAATATTCCCTCCCAGTCTAAGTCTTGGAGAGCAGCCCTCATCCTTGGAAAATGTACTCTCTTAAAGTTAAGTGTTTTTATCTTTCCAGTATGTGTTTGTTGCTTACAGCTAACATTAAATGAAATCATGTTATGGTCACTGCTACGCAGATGTTTTTTTATATGAACATTAAAGTGGAACTTCAGTAATTTTTTTCAACTTTCCATCTAATAAATCTTCTGCCCTTGTTTTAGTTTTGGATAGTAAAACTTTTTTCTGCCAGTAAATCCCTTATACAGCCCACTTCCTGTTTCTTGTCTGGTAAAAAGCCTAGGCTTATGACATTATTTACAGCTCTCTTACACTCGTGAGATTTTACTAGGAAGAGAGGGCAAATGAGAGCTGCGGAGCTGGAGGTGTGTCTGTGTCAATTCAAGAAGTGCACAGGCAGCAGCTTCAGCTGCCCACAGTTAAAATTGATGCAGCCAGACTCAGTGGAGGGAGATTTCTGCAGAATATTTGGCAAGAAGAGAATCAGAGTATATATAAAATAATATGCAAAGTGGTTGGAGGGAAGAAGCTTCAGAATGGCAAAGATGTTTTTATTACAAATGTGAGCAGACTGCATCTTCTCCTTTAATAATAATATTTGCATCGTTTTAGTCAATATATCCTCTAGTTATATATATTTGCTTCTCTATAAAGATACACATCCAAAAAAGGTAAACTATGCCTATTAAAAGTCGATAAAAGAGGTTGAACGGATTGCTATTCAAAGCCTCACCAATTTCCATCAGCAAATCACTTGGGCCCGTTCAAAAGATCTAAATATTTTCAAAGTACTTTCGCCATAATTCAGTATGGCTGAGGTAAACTTGCATCATACAGTGAAAATCAATGCTCCCATCCCCTTCATCTTCCTTCCTTATGTAGGATATTTGAATACAAAGATTCCACATGAGTTGACACTAAAATAGTGTCAGAGGTGATGTGGACCCCATCTAAGATATTAAGTACATGGATTGTGCCTTTAAGATATACGAAGATAACAACTCTACGTGGGGTCTCAGATAATCATCATTGAGGATACTCACATTCTGCATAGTGTAGTCAATCCAATACAGCTCACCATCCAAATAGCACAATTCCTACAGTAAAGCATGGAGGTGGTAATATTCTATTATGGGGGTGTTTCTCATTTGTCTGCATATGTAAAAGGCATTAATCCTGAGCAAGTTATTTGTAAATCGCGTTGATCCAAAACACCATTATCTGAACTAAATGGATGCCTTTGTATATGATGTACACCAGGGGTAGGCAACCTTGGCACTACAGCTGTGGTGAAACTACAAATCCTATCATGCCTCTGCCTCTAGGAGTCATGCCTGTGATTGTCAGGATCTTGCAATGTCTCATGGGACTTGTAGTTTCACTACAGTTGGCGGTCCAAGGTTGCCTACCCCTGATGTACACCATAATTGGCTGTGTTTTTACCTATGTTTTAATTGCATAATAAAGATTCTGCATATTTTATGCATGATCTCTGTGTGGCACGTTTGAAGTCCCATAACCCCGCCATCCTCAGTGAGGGAACCAGGAAGTGAAGTGCTCCGTCTTCACTGCCCGGTTCCCTACGGCGCATGCGCGAGTTGCGCTGCGCCGCTGATTGGCTCCCGCTGTGCTCTGGGAGCCGAGTGTTCCCAGAGCACAACGGGGGGAGGACGGGAGGTGACGTTCTGCCCGCAGTCTGCCCGAGACTGTGTGGCCGGAAGTGGGTATCTGCACCCCCCTCCCCCCTGAAAGGTGTCAAATGTGACACCGGAGGGGGGGGGGAGGGTTCTGATCAGCGTGAGTTCCACTCCGCTTTAAGGTTGGAAAAGGCTGGTCTAGATTAAGGGATGGTGCCCAAAGAGGGATATAAGTAACTACAGGAGGTTTCACCATTATTAGGCTTTGTAGAAAAATAATGCAACCATGACAATCTAAGGATTGGTAAACTGCAATATTTTAAGTGTTTTTTTTAATACACTTTAAATTCCTCATTCAAAACAGCAGACAGTAAGGGTATTTGCCTATAGTGAGCACTACCAGAAGCAGAAACGTTTGAATGCCAGAGAATACATAGGTTAAGTGGCTAATCAGAGAAGGTTTGTGGAAGACACTACCAAACCCAACTATAATGTGGAGCTTATTATAAGGAAGGGAGCCCTTAAAGTGCTGACTTTGGTGGTACTCATCACAGAAATTTTCCTACTCTCTTGTTTATTTATGAACAAATTTTGTATTTTTTTGGGGGGTTCTCTCTTTTTAGTATTCCAGCTGGAACACAGGTCACACTTTTTCCTTTGGAGCTGCCAGCCCCCGTTATCTCCATATAGTTTTAAGCTTTGATAGTTCTTTACTCTTTAGTTAGTCACATGTTATTGTTTGTTTAGTTATTTATTGTTCGGATAATACTCTGGTTAGTTTATGCTCTCCACACTTCACACTCTGCTCTTTGGTTTCTAGAGATCACTCTACACATGATTGGCAGTGACAGAGTATTTTTTAAGGAGTGCTTATTTCTTTGTGTCATAAGTGATATATGTTTCCAGTGCCGGGTATATAAACACCCCTTTCCTCTATTGCTATGTGAAATTCAGGTCTGGCCCTGCAGAGAACAGGCGCTTTTGTAAACTGAGTGTGTGGGTGAGATAGTCAGTCATATTTCTCTATGCAACAATTTTAAACAACAATTTTAGAAGTATGACGACACCTGTCAGAGAAACACTGGTTCTGCTTGAGCTCCATATGAAACAAAGAGCTTAAGGTGCACTGTTCGATTACACAAGCAGGTTCAGAGTGTCATTGAGTAACGATAGATGTAAATGGATCTTTTGTTTATTTCACCTGATTCGGGTCGTTCCAATGTCAGGGACGCCATCGGATGTCTCTAGCTTGACAATCTTGGAAGCAAAGATCAGCTTAGCAGGTTTAAAAACATTCGTCTAATTTTCTAAAATGTATTTTTTTCTCTCAAATTACGGAGGGAAATTTACCAAAACTGGAACAGCCATAAATTGGAGCAGCTGTGCATGGCAACTAATTGGCTTCTAGCTTTTATTTTCAAAACTTAGAGGATGTAAACCTTATTATTTTTTTTATTTTTTTTAATGAAGACTTCTACTTGGTACAGTAGAGGATGTCAAGTCATCTGTGCCCAGTCTTGCCACAAAGCGTTAATACAGCTCTGAGCAATCCTCTTGTGTTTTTTTTAGTAAGATAAAAATTACACACAGATAAGTTTGTGTTGCCACTTCCCCAAGTGTTGTGACTGACATGTCATTTCTTTATTTCATGAACGAGCAGCTTCACGTTTTCCCTCCTTTCTACTCCAGCTCTCCCAGGATGGGCTGCTCCACACCTCAGCATGATTGGGCATGCTGAAGTCATGTGGTGTCTTTTTTGAGTTTTGACTGGATGTTACTAATCATGTTGTGGGGGGGGGGTGTAGAGGGTGGGAGACTTGTGACTCTGCCCTCCGAACTCCGGCAAAAAAAAACACCCACCCGCTTATAGCGACCATGGCTCATTTACATACATTTTTTTTACATGAGTGCTGTAACTTATTTTTGATTATGCAGAGCTTTAACTTCTGCACTGTTTTGTACAACATTTTGAAAATACATGAATAAAGAAAAGAAAATATCCTAAAGTCTGACTGTGATCTGAGCTCTGTGATCAATGACTAATTTTAGCTTGAATAAATTGTGGGGATAGTTTTGATGATGGATAACTGGAGATGTAGAACTAAAGCAGGCATATGAGGCATATGCTGAGACCACCTGCTGGTTAAGATGTGTACCTTTGTCCATGCTCAACAGCAACTACAGTATTTCCCAAGGACTAATACAGAAATATGTTCGGAAGTGTTTGGACAGAAGCGATTAAATGGGACAGCGGGAGAGGGAAACCTACAGGAAGTGCTTCAGTAAGTCTTAAAAAACAGGTCTAGCCATACATTTGACCAGAGAGTGAAGAAAAATTAGAACCCTTTTCTCTCTTTTGTTAAGAAATGATCCTCACTTTCAATTCTGGTGACTAATGCCACTTGGGACAGAAATTTGAAAAGACAGCAATGAGCACTTTTTTTGTGCAAAAAGCAGGGTACAGAGTATATGCTAGGTCAGGGGTGGGCAATTATTTTTTCGATGGGGCCACATGAGAAACTAAAAATATTTTGGAGGGCCGGGCCAAAAGGCTAAACTCAATACTGCATAAAATCAATTGTATTTCTTTATAAAAAGCAGTAAATATCATTGTTGGACAACTGGTACGAGTACTTGTTATAGACATGGCACAGGAGGGGGACAGAGGCTGGGGACATGGCACAGGAGGGGGACAGAGGCTGGGGACATGGCACAGGAGGGGGACAGAGGCTGGGGACATGGCACAGGAGGGGGACAGAGGCTGGGGACATGACACAGGAGGGGGACAGACGCTGGGGACATGACACAGGAGGGGGACAGACGCTGGGGACATGACACAGGAGGGGGACAGACGCTGGGGACATGACACAGGAGGGGGACAGACGCTGGGGACATGACACAGGAGGGGGACAGACGCTGGGGACATGACACAGGAGGGGGACAGACGATGGGGACAGGCAGCCACTGTTTAATCAATAACAATTGATTAAACAGTGGCTGCATGTGATGGCACAGTGGCTGCGTGTGATGGCACAGTGGTTGCGTTTGATGGGCACAGTGGCGACAATTGATGGCACAGTGGCTGCGTTTGATGGCATGGCACAGTGGCGACAATTGATGGCACAGTGGCTGCGTTTGATGGCATGGCACAGTGGCTGTGTTTGATTGCACAGTGGCTGCGTTTAATGGCATGTCACAGTGGTGACAATTGATGGCACAGTGGCTGCGTTTGATGGCATGGCACAGTGGCGACAATTGATGGCACAGTGGCTGCGTTTGATGGCATGGCACAGTGGCGACAATTGATGGCACAGTGGCTGCGTTTGATGGCATGGCACAGTGGCGACAATTGATGGCACAGTGGCTGCGTTTGATGGCATGGCACAGTGGCGACAATTGATGGCACAGTGGCTGCGTTTGATGGCATGGCACAGTGGCTGTGTTTGATTGCACAGTGGCTGCGTTTGATGGCATGTCATAGTGGTGACAATTGATGGGCCCAGTGGCTGCCTGCATATGATGGGCACAGTGAGGCTTCAATTTTTTTGTTTGTTTTCTCGTCTGCCCCCCCCCCCCCCCCAAAAAAAATTTGAGCACCAGCCGCAGGCCACTGGACAAACTAATGCAGACAGACAGTGCACAGTACCATGAGGAAGTAAAAGCTGCCCAGGCCCCAGGCCCCCAGCACACATGCCACAGCTATACTTACTTTTCTTTCAGTGTCTGAGAGGCTGGCTTACACACACTGTCAGTCAGGTCGGTGGTTGGCCACACTCAGCACAGTCATCACTGCAGCTCTCTCACCTCCTTGTCCACTCCTCAGCCCTCAACCCCACACTTCCCTGAGTTCCCTCACGCTGTGGACTCGAGATGGGCGGACGCAATTTCCATTTAGGCGCGGAGGCGCGCTGTGAATGCTGGGGCGGCCGCGGCGTCCTCGGCTCCTCCTCCTGATGTCCTGATCACTCTGCTTGCTAGGTGCCGTTTGTTTGAACAGCTGTTTTCCCCGCTGCGCATAGACACTCCCCCTTGGACAGATCTGTCCAATCGCGAGCAAGGGGGAGTGTCTATGTGACTCCCCCTTGCTCGCGATTGGACAGATCCGTCCAAGGGGGAGTGTTTATGCGCGGCGGGGAAAACAGCTGTTCAAACGAATGCTGTCTGTAATGTTCCCCGCCGCGGTGATTAACGTGGCGGCGGCGGCAATTTCGGCGGCGGCGGGGGGGCCGGATTAAAAGGTCCGCCGGGCCGTATACGGCCCGCGGGCCGTAGTTTGCCCAGGTCTGTGCTAGGTAGTACTTGGTGCCAGAGCACCTTTCCAAAATGTACCTAGGCTCCCCGTCCTCCTGCTTCCAGGGTTGTGGCCAGGTGGAAACAGCCCTCCAGATGTAGTGGACCTTTCGTAAGATCTGTCGCATTTGGACACAGGTCCACTCCCTTATGGGCTCACTCAAATGTCACTGTGGTAATATTACCAAAGATGCTCAGACTACACTATTAAACACTCCAGTAGAAAATATCCTGAGACACACACATACTTTTGATCCACTTGATCCAGTTTTTTACAACTGTGAGCAGAGAACGGCTCTGCACTTATTACATGAACGAATCATGGAAATGCTGGATTTAGATCGTGAGGGCGGTTGAATCGAGATCGTGATTTTTTTTTTAATGATTAATCGTGCAGCTCTAATGTTCAGTAATGTACAATACAATGTGCTGTATTCCAAACCCCATTGTAAAACGAATTAAAACAATGGAAAGTAAGGATTAGAGCTCTTGCTACCCTTGTTGTCTGTTTTTGTTGAAAATTATCATTCACTTTTTATTGTACCCAGGGCCGATCCCAGGGTCACAGGCGCTTGGGTGCAGAAATATTTCTGGCGCCCCCACGTGGACGTGGTCATTTTACTAACTCCTCCCCTTTACAGCTGTTTCTATGGCAATGACTCAACCACAGAAATGCTCCACCACAAAGTCTTCATTACCCTGGGATCCTTACATGATCTCTTTACAATAAACAAAATACAAGAAGAGAAGCAGAGTATTTTATTGGGACCTGGAGAGGAACCTCTGATGGACACAGAGAAGGCTTCTGTTAGAGAGTCTGTTAGAAAGACCCCCAGACATACTACAGACATGATACAGGAGATGGTCAGAAACTACAGACATAATACAGGAGATGGTCAGAGACTGCAGACATGATACAGGAGATGGTCAGAGACTGCAGACATAGTACAGCAGATGGTCAGAGACTGCAGACATAGTACAGCAGATGGTCAGAGACTGCAGACATAGTACAGGAGATGGTCGGAGACTGCAGACATAGTACAGGAGATGATCGGAGACTGCAGACATAGTACAGGAGATGATCGGAGACTGCAGACATAGTACAGGAGATGATCGGAGACTGCAGACATAGTACAGGAGATGATCGGAGACTGCAGACATAGTACAGGAGATGATCGGAGACTGCAGACATAGTACAGGAGATGATCAGAGACTGCAGACATAGTACAGGAGATGATCAGAGACTGCAGACATAGTACAGGAGATGATCAGAGACTGCAGACATAGTACAGGAGATGATGAGAGACTGCAGACATAGTACAGGAGATGATGAGAGACTGCAGACATAGTACAGGAGATGATGAGAGACTGCAGACATAGTACAGGAGATGATCAGAGACTGCAGACATAGTACAGGAGAGGATCAGAGACTGCAGACATAGTACAGGAGATGGTCAGAGACTGCAGACAATAGAACAGGAGATGGTCCATTAGACCCCTTTCAAACTGGAGGCATTTTTCAGGCGGTTTAGTGTTAAAAATAGTGCCTGAAAAAAGCCTCATCTGCAATTCCAGTGTGAGAGCCTGAGTGCTTTCACACTGGAGTGGTGCGCTGGCAGGACGTCAAAAAAATTCCTGCAAGTAGCTTCTTTGAGGCGCTCTCTGCACCCTGAAATAGAGATGGGAGGGGGAGGCATTCCAACTGGATCCCAGACTCCCAGTGTGAGAAATTAATTCCTGCACATCAGCACTCAGCAGCCACTGAAAACTAGAACCCTTCATGTCAGGAAGAGGAGCGGCCCTTCCCCCGAGCACTGCCAGAAGGAGGGGAGAACTCTGGCACTTCGGCGCCCCCACCTCTTCAGGCGCCTGGGTGCAAAGCACCCTGCCTAGGATCGGCCCTGACTGTACCTTAACAACTGCTGCCACTTGGAAGCAACTGAAAATCTTCCCAATGGGACATAAACGGCAATAAACCCCTGAAATACATTTTAATCCTTCCCTATGCTATCAACAGCTGGAACAAAAATTGGCTAGACTTCTACTTTAAGAAAGGCAGCTTCTCCAGGACCGAATGTACTTTGGAGTGACGCCACCTGTTTCTGATCTTAGAAGCCATTCAGCAAGTCATGCCTCCACTCTTGGCTTGGCATGGGTCAAATAGAGATGGACAAATAAATGTGGAATTGAGAAACCATTTATTCCAGGCTTGGAACAAGATGGATTTTTCTTCCAAAATTGCTGAATGTCCTAACAAATTCAGTTAGCTTCATTCCTGGTCTTCCACTTCTGAACGTCTACCTATACTGCCTTGATTCACAAATAGCAAATATTCACTGGTGGGTGTATATCCACTAGCTGAAATATTTTTCAGGGCAGAAAATGTCTGTAGCCACTTCACTGACTAATGTCATTGATGAATTATTGTACTACACAATACATTCACCTGTCTCCATCTCTCCTATTCTTTTGAGGATCTAATATTTCTGAATCCCTAAATAAACCTAAACTATTTTGATAAAAAATAAAAAATACATTTTCTATATGAAGATTGTATATGGTTCACCCACGGTGTTAAGCGCACTCAGCAACCATATAACAGAGGTAATTCTGGCAGGCTGCAGGAAAACAATTAAGGAACTGACTTTCCAAACTGGTCCAAAAAAGCTAACTGCTTAGGTTGGAGCTGCTGTACTAGCAATTAGATGTTAGTACAGCGATCTCCCCTGCTGTTCTATTGTGTTCTGACAGTGGGATGGCCCCTTGTCAGAACACCCCGGTCAGCGCTCTAAAGCCCTGTACACACGATTGGTTTGTCTGTTGAAAACAGACCGATGGCCTGTTTCATCAGACAAACCGATCATGTGTGGCCCCATCTGTTTGTTTTTCATTGGTGAAAAAAAAAAATAGAACATGTTTTAAAATTTTCCTATGGATAAAACGATAGAAAAAAACGATCGTCTGTATGAAAGTCCATCGGTCAAAAATCCACGCATGCTCAGAATGAAGTCGACGCATGCTCGGAAGCATTGAACTTCATTTTTTTCAGCACGTCATAGTGTTTTACGTCACCGTGTTTTGGCTCTGTCGGATTTTTGACTGATGGTGTGTAGGCAAGACTGATGAAAGTCAGCTTAATCGGATATCCGACGAAATCCATTGAATTAGATTCCATCAGATATCCGATCGTGTGTACGAGGCATCAGCCATTGGCTGAGAACGCTGATCGGAAGTCGGTTGGCTGCTGGTTTCCCAGCATGCTCGGCCGGCTTCTGACGAACCAGCTGCTATACACAGGGGCCGAATGTTGGACAATTTTTTATTGAACTGGCCAATGTTGCCCAATAGTCGGCCCGTGTGTACTAGGCTTTACAGGCTATTTTCTTATAATTATTCCCCAGCTGTTGAGTGCAAACACCATCCCTCTTGATAAGCTGTGGGAAAAATGGAGGGAGGCGATCCCTGTCAGACAGGGAGGAAACCATCAGCTCATACTTGGTAAGTAATATTGTCTAGATACAAATTCATAGATCTGCTATCTATACTTTTATTAATTACCAAGCTGTACAATGATATAACATGAACAGGCTCCCTACACAGTATATATCAGAGGCACATTTGTTTTCATTTAAGAATGTCCACTGGTGAATGTCCACTAGTATGCCCATTTTGGTCTGACATGCCGATTATTCCCAAATCTTTTGCCCTGCCAAGCATTTATGGTAAAAAAAAAAAAAGAGCAGTCTAGAGGTACTGGTGACATCATTCAGGCTAAATCATACACTGTTCTTTCTTTTGTTCACTCTGCTCTTATGTTAGTAACTTACAGTCCATTCAAGCTCAAGTTTAGCTTGAAAAATCTCTAACTTTGGTGAGCTAACTTACCAATAATGAAAGATGTGTCAGGATGTACAGGCAGCTAAATCCTGGAGAAATCTTACCTGAAGGGATGCCCCGCCCCCTTTCCTGTCTCTGAACCTCCAGCACTGCAGGGTTAATAATTTTGTGTCTTCTGTGAAAAAGTTCCAGATGAAGATCTACTCTCTCTTCCTCCATTGAGAAACGTTCTTCCATTGCTTATACTGCCCATAACAGGATCTGTGAGTGGGGAGAGAATCCTTTGAGTCATCAGGCTCACCCACATTCACAGATCGTGTTACCAGCAGTGAAAATATTAAAGTGCTTTTCTCAAAGGAGGGGCTTTTTCACAGGAGCTTCACAGAAGACCTAAGCTATTTAGCCCTGCAGCGCTGTAAGCTCAGACAGAAAGATGACGGGCCATTACTGTACAGAAGATTTCTCCAGGATCCAGCTGACTACACAATGTGGGAGAAACTTCAGTACAGGTTCTGTAGAGTAGCTCACTGAAGCTATAGAGAATGTTGTCAGACTAAACTTCAGCTTTAAATTGAAGCACACGGTTTATCCAACAATAGATTGGCTAAAGAATGGAAGGGGGGTTAGGACCACCTTCATGATTTTGTTGCTCTCTATATACCCTCTAGAGCAGTGATTCTCAACTCCTGTCCTGAGGACCCACTAACAGGCCAGATTTTAAGTATTACCTTAGGGAGAGCACCACATTATATCACCTGTGATGTGTTTCGGTTATCTTGCAAATCTGGCCTGTTAGCGGGTCCTGAGGACAGGAGTTGAGAACCACTGCTCTAGGGAGATTTTCCAACTGTTTGTTTGTGTCAGGACTGAGCTCCTGCTATTTATGAGCAGCTCTTTTCTTTCAGTGCACAGTAGCCGCTCAGCTGCTGGTTAATTTCCAGCCTCTCATTGTTTCCACATTGACTCTACTAGTTTCTATTACCTGCCTACAGCCAACCCCTTTTGGCTATTTAAACAGTTTTTGCTCATTTCCTCTGTGCCCTTGCGTGGTCTGATCTCCAGTGTGTTCCTGTGTATGACTTGGCATGGTTGACTTCTCTTCGGATACCTGTACCGGTTTTTGCTCCTTACTACGCTGACTTCTGGCTTCCTGACCCTGGCTTGTCTGATTACCCGCCCTGTCATCCAAATTCTGGCTTCAGTTTTTGACTATGTTACTGAACTGTTATTTGTTGCTATTTTTTTTAAAGGTGTGATTTTTAACTGTATTTTCTGTCTCCACCTGGTTTATGGTTCCTGACAGCGGTTTATGGGTATTGTCATCAGGAATTACAGTGGGGAAAAATATGAAATTTCAAGTTTTCAATAAGTCCGGCCGGAATAGAGGGGGGGGAATCTTAAAAAAAAAAAAAAAAAAAAACCTCGCAACTACCAAGAAAGGAGATTCCTTTCCATAAGAGATACCTCCTCTATGATTATTGATGACGTTTTGTCTGACACAGAATTGGAGGTCAATTTGTTTTTTTCTTTGCAAAAAAATAAAATAAAAATTATCTTTAGAAAAAAGTGACTCAAAAACTGTACTTACATTGACATATAAAAAAGGTAAAAAAAAAAAAACATTTTGATATCTTTTTAGTTGAATGGGTGCTGTGTGTTTGTTTTGTTTTTTTGTGATGGGGTGTGCGAATAGCTTGTTAGGCTATACTATACCACTATACCATCATATGCCCCAACATAAGTCTGTTGTCTCTTGGCTCTTCTTCGGTAATAACAGATTTTGACTTATCACTCGGAAAGATCAGAGAATTCTGAGCTCGAGTAATTTCAGATCAAATTGGACAAATTGTTCTTTACCCGCAGCCCGACATTATTCTGTTCTTTTTAAAAACTTAAATGCAACCTCGAAAAAAGAGGGAAAGTCCTAACGGACACACACTTCTGGTTTTGATTTAGATGTTTTAAGATAAATTCCTATATTTTTCCTCCTAGTAAAGTGTAGTAAGCAAAGTGGAATGTTTCTTTTGCCAGTTGGAACGTTGACATTTTCCAGACATGGTGTGTAAGCAAAAGGGCTTTATTCCCCTGATGGTAGCTGTGTGAGAATCTTTTAGCACAGCAGTGACCAGGCTGTGAGTCTGAACTCCGCTTGTGTTGCTTGCTCTGAACATTTCATATAGTGCTTGTTAGATTTTTTAAGTCATAAGCTACACATTATCTTTGAAATGTTTATATTTCTTCCAAGGTATTAGCAAATCTGGCTTTGCTGTGTACCGAACGTATAGAGTTGGAAAAACTACACCGGCCTAAGCACAAAGGCAGCAGAGGCTAAACACCTAAAGATAGTTGTGCTGTCTGTGTCTTTTTTTTTTCTTTCTGCTGTTGCTATGTTGATTGTGAAAGTTTAGGCAAACAATGTACATTTTTCTTACTGCTAGGTAAATGTAGTGAGATTGTATTTTTTTTTTCTTTTTCTATTGTTGGTTATTCCATGATGTTTGTGCGAACACAAAAATTGTTCTTATTAAAGCATAAAATGGAAGCTGGTATTGTAGATCTTCAGCTAGCTAGTCCGGCCATTGTGCTTAGTCGTTGTCTTCAGTGTCTTCACTTTTATGCCCCTTGCTGTATGTTTGTTCCTGATTTAAAACCCTGAAAGTGGTGGGGTCAAAACACACCCAAGCAACTAGCATTTTCTGAAGGAGGTCGGCAATGGTAGCTTCCTCATCTCTCTCATCATATGGATCCTTTTTTATTTTTGTTTTATAATTATATATCTTAATTTTTTGCTCTTTTAAGGCTAGGTTCACACTGCTGCGCTGCAAATTTGTTCAGTTTTTTGTCTTGTGTGAGGTGCGAATTTATCGCGATTTTACCGTGATTATACCGCAAATTTGGACATGGCTGCGATTGATGTTCTAGCCAATGGAATCGTAATGTAAAAAAAAAAGGTGTTAACTTCCTGTGTACTTCCTGTTTTTTGTGGAGAGTAGAGTTGAGCGGACACCTGGATGTTCGGGTTCGGGTCCGAACCCGAACTTTAAAAAAAAAAAAAAGGGGTTCGGGAACCCGAACCCCGAACCCCATTGTAGTCAATGGGACACGGACTTTTAGAAAAAAAAAATGCACGGAGGTCCCCGCAAATTCAATAACCAGACCCTTTAGGTCTGGTATGGATATTAAGGGGAACCCCGCCGTCAATTTAAAACAAAAATGACGTGCGGTTCCCCCTAAATATCCATAGCCAGACCCGTTATCCGAGCACGTTGACCTGGCCGCAGAAAAGAGGGGGGGACAGAGTGCAGCCCCCACTCTCCTGAACCGCACCAGGCCACATGCCCTCAACATGGGGAGGATGTCCCCATGTTGATGGGGACAAGGGTCTCATCCCCACAACCCTTGCCCGGTGGTTGTGGGGGTATGCGGGCGGGAGGTTTATCAGAATCTGGAAGACCCCTTTAACAAAGGGGACCCCCAGATCCTGACCCCCCCCCCCCCCTGTGTGAAATGGTAAAAACACACTGACACCGTAGAATAAAGTCCTTTATTAATAAAAAGAAAAAAACTCCAGCGGTGATAATCCACTCGTTCCCGGCTTCCTGCGGTGTCCTGATCCTGCGACGGCTGCGGGTGATCTCCAGCGATGAGAAGATCATGCGATGGCCGGGTGATCTCCGCTCCAGCGATGAGAAGATCCATCCATCCAGCGCTGCAGCATCACTGACCTCCTCTCATCGCTGGACACAGCCCAGCGAATGAGCGGCTGAAGCTGTGACATTTCTTATATAGGGGAGGCAGGGCCACCCGTCACGTGACCCCGCCCCCTCTGACGTACCCTCTGCTACGTCACTGGGGAATCCCAGGAAGAGGAAAGACTCTGGGCTTACCCTGTGACGTAGCAGAGGGTGGGGGGGACTTGCAATGATCATGATCGGTTTGCAATTAATGATTGTGAGGGGGGGCTTGCAATGAGGGTCTTACAATGATGATGGTGAAGGGGGGGTGCAATGATCGTGAGCATAGGAATTTGTTCATCGTTTTTTTTATAGTCCGGCCCTCTAACGGTCTGAGGGACAGTGAACCGGCCCCCTTCTTTTTGAAAAGTTTGAGGACCCCTGGCTTAGACATTCGTGGACATCGCTGGAGAGATATGGGGCACCGCTCAGTTAAGTAATTAGGGGGGTGCTGGGGTGGCTGCTATACACAAGTTTTTAGAATGCATTAAGATAAAAAACCTGCCTTTACAACTCCTTTAACTATCTGAGAAGGTATGAAGTGATAAGGTGCGTCCTCACGCCTCCTTTCACCTAGCCAAGTTCTTACAAATCCTTGAAGATGCTTTAGCTAAAGCCAGTTGGATCATGCCTTCACACTCGATTGCTTTTCAAAGTTTGGGGCCATTCTTAGGATGTTGTCATTTGCATTGCTTGATTTATCTGAGAGGTTGGGCCAGGGGTTTATTTTTCTTTAGTTCCTTTCTCAAACCATTTCTTGTACAAGACGTCTAAGGTTCAGCTAATAACTCTTTCCTAATCCTGCATCCCTGTAGTACATATGTTATATTATGTGTATATTTATGTGTAATTGAATCAAGAATAAAAATCAATGTTACGTTTATAATTACCTTTTTAAATAAAATTGTATGCAATTACAGTTTGTCTGGTAGTAATTGTCCAAGAAGGAAACACCCAGAACAGCAAAGCCTCTTTTTCAATGTATCTTGGTTATTGGAAAAACTGGTGGAAAGCTCAGATACTGTGCCCAGACATTGTCTTATTACAAAAAGAAGACGGAACACAGGAACAAACCCCAGTCCCATCTGTATACATAATTCTAATCAAGTAGCATTGCTTCTTCTATTACTTGGCTTAAGGGAAGTAATATTTTTACATGCGGTCCCTATGGGGCTTTCAGATGAGTATTTCTCTACAGTTATGCCTTTTATCTTCTCAGGCCTGATTTATGCCTGGAATACATTATCTGTAACCTATTGCTTTTTCCCCTCCAGAGAGTGGGTCTTTGGTCCCAATAACTGGTTTATTTTTGAGGCAGCAGTACAAGTTGTAATTAAGAATGGACTGGAGCCAGGAAAGAAGTGCAGCGATTAAGAATTTTGTATATACAGCCTAAACATGTTGCTACTCTTTTGGTATTTTTTTTTACTTTTGATATTTATCAACGTTTAAAGCCTCGTACACACGATCAGTCCATCCGATGAGAACGGTCTGAAGAACCGTTGTCATCGATTAACCGATGAAGCTGACTGATGGTCCGTCGCGCCCACACACCATCGGTTAAATAACCGATTGTGTCAGAACACGGTGACGTAAAACACAACGACGTGCTGAAAAAAATGAAGTTCAATGCTTCCAAGCATGCGTCGACTTGATTCTGAGCATGCGTGGATTTTTAAATTTTAATTTAATTTTTTTTTACATTTAAAGCAAGTTGGCTTCTTTTTAACTGATGGTTAAATAACCTATGGGGCCCACACACGATCGGTTTTGACCGATGAAAACGGTCCATCAGACCGTTGTCCTCTGGTTAACCCATCGTGTGTACGAGGCCTAAGATTTTAGCACAATGGTGACTGTTACTGCTTTGTATCAATGACCCTTTATTTTTGGCATGTTGCATATTTTCAAAAGCTTATAGGAGGTAATCATGGTAGAAAGCTTAGCTTGGGTACATTTCTAACTTGTAATAGCCATAACAAAATATGTACATCTGCAGCTGAAAGGTAATTTCTTGTAATATTTAAGAAAGCCTCCGTTTACGTGGCGAGATCTTCTTGAAGATTGGTGATTCCTTCATTTTCGACAGAGCTCTTCTGGCAAACATACCTCAGAAGATGATCCAGTGCACATAGTGGAGTTGATGTACTAAGGCAAACAGGCTGTGCACTTTGTAAAGAGTAGTTGCACTCTGCAAGAGCAGTTGCTCCAGAGTAAATTAGGTAAAGCTTCACTTAGCAAAGAATACTCAATCACGTGCAAGGAAAATAAAAAAAATAGCATTTTTGCTACCATGTGATTGGATGATGGAAGTCAGCAGAGATTCTGCTCACTTACTAAGCTCTGGAGCAACTGCTCTTTGCAAAGTGCAAGTCTATTTCCCTTTTAGTAAATCAATCCTAGTGAGTTCAAGATAGTCCATCCTTAAAGCGGTGTTCCACTTTAAAGTAGAATTTCCACTCATCTGATTCCCCCTCCCCTACGGTGCCACAATTGGTACCTTTCGGGGGGAGGGGGGACAGGATACCTGTCTTTGATAGGTATCCTTTTCCACTTCTGGGAGCCTCAGCAGCGGATATTGACGTCATGGCTGGGGCACCTCCCCCTGTCGCCAGGCCAGTAGGAGAGAGGAGCGGGCCTCGCGCATGCGCAGTAGTGTTCCTGGCGTTAAGCCGAAAGGCTACACTGCCGGGTACCCTTAACCGCAATGACGGCGGTGCCGACATCTCTGGACTCCAGGACAAGCAAGTGTCCTAATATTAAAAGCCAGCAGCTGCAGTATGTGTAACTGCTGTGTTTTATTTTCATTTTTTTGGCGGACCTCCGATTTAAGGATTCATTGAATGGGGCCATATGTTGCCCAACAGAATTTACAATGTTAGATTCTGAAATTATGGAATATGTTAGCGCCCTTTTTCCTGTAGTCACCTCTCCTTTTGTGAAGAAAGAGATGATTTTCTTATTGTAAATGATCTTTTTACAGTTATGGAACTCTACTAGATAACAAAAGAATCCATTCAGGACCGTGTAAGCGCAGATGGGAAGATTTCTCGTCACCCTTAGTTTAAATCATAGATCTACCCATGTATGACCATCCATAAACTACAAAAACTATAAGGATAATAGGGGACTGTCTTGCAGAAGTGGATGGGGCACACCTGCAACCCATATAGTCTACACCAAGTCATGTTTCGAACAAAGAAGAATTTTAGTGACCCGCTTTGGGCTCCCTGCTGTGGCACAGAGTTGGTCACCCCAATTGCTATTTTCATTACGTAAGAGACAGTGTTCAGCTGCTATAAATCCTAGTACACACAGCGGGTTGCACGAAAAAAAAAAAAAAAAAGACAGCTCAGATTGGTGCCACTGTATTAACAATCTGATGTTAGTACAGCAAACTCCCCTGCTGAGATATTGTGTTCTGACAGGGAGACGGCCCCCCCACAAGAACACTCCGGTCGGCAGAGCTTTTTCAGTCATGAGCCTTCAACAGAAGCTGGCCGAACGGCCGGATTCTGTAGGACCGACTGCCATACACACAAGACAAAGTCAATGCTGGCTGACATTCGGCCCGTGTGTTCTAGGCTTACGTTTTGTGACCTGAACAATCTGTAGTGATTTTTGGCATACATGGTATATCTTTCTGGATTTTTTTTTTTTTTTTGTAAAATTTGAAAAATTCAGTTTAAATCGTATGTGTGTGTGTGTGTGTGTGTGTGTGTGTGTATGTGTGTATATATATATATATATATATATATATATATATATATATATTATAAAAAAGATTTAGGACAATCAATGCTTCAGAAATGAGGTTGTTGGATATCGGTGTAGATTTGTCTATGGGGACATTAGCATATGTGGCAATATTACGTGGAATGCAATTTCAATATTCTAATACATTTCCTGTACCCTGCCTGAAGCTTCTTATTTGCAAGGCTTGCAAGTGGCTGGCATGGTGACAGTCGTTGAAGTTTGTTGCCCCTTTGGTTCTGAATACACTGGTTTCATGTCTACATGGAGTTTGTATGCACGTTTGCAAGGGCCTTTTCTATGTGTTCCATTTATCTCCCACAAACCAAAAGTGTACAGATAGGTTATTTAACTTCCACTAAATTCGCCTTTGTATATGCTTGAGTGGCTGTTATATGGACAGTAAACTGTAAATTCCATTATAACCATTGTAATTTCATTGTAAGATTGTATAGTTGCTGGCATAAATCAACTATTCTAAAATACGTTGACTCATCGTTTGTTATGGTCTGTGTGTGGGTGCTTCATGAATACTGTTAGTTGAATTTTCCTGTTGAAAAAAAAATCACTTGCAACTGGAAATAAACAGATGTTGTTATAAAATGGTATGTAACTGACCGCCCACAGTATATATACGTCATCACTTTGATGTTAAATATTGTTATGGCAGCAGCTAGCTGCCATACCCCGGTATATTTTTCTGTGGGCGATTCGGCATCTGATAAAAGTTATTCAAGCACTTTTAGATGTGGTGGGAGAGGTGCCCTCCTGCCACTTCCTGGTCGTTTCTGGATTCACCAGAGCCACAAGTAAACCCGAAGCGATCCAATGTGGCCAATGGCTAGGCAGGAAGTGGCCCCCACTCAGCTCTATGCCCTTGGAGGACTTGAGTGACCTGTGACGTCACTTCAGGTTCTTGGGCATAAAGAAATTATTTCTTTTTCTTTTTTTGTATGTCAATTTTCTTTCTTTTTTCTTTTGCTTTTAAAGGTAAGTGAGAGATCTGGAGTCTTTTTGACCCCAGATCTTTTAATAAAGAGGATGTTTCATGCTGCTTTCTATTACAAAGGAATTGTGCATTTCTTGTAATAGGAATAAAAGTGATAAAAAAAAGGGACAGTGTAAAAATAAAAAGTGTAATAAAGAATTATTTTTTTAAAACCCCCCCCATTCCTCCGTGTTTGCGTAAAGGAAGCAAACATATACGCAACCCGGGCCTGCAAATGTAAACGGTGATCAAACCACACATGTGAGGTATCGCCATGATCATTAAGGCCCATTTTATTCTAGAAGCATTTTTCAAGCTTCAGTGTTTAGGAGCAGAAAAAAAATCGTTTTTGGAAGCGTTTTTCCGGCAGAAAAAAACACTTAACGCTACTAAACCATTCCTAACAGCTTTTTTAAAGCTGTTTTTTTTTTTATGTGCTGTTAAAACGCTAATAAAACACTAAGGCCCTGTTAACTCGATCAGTCTAAACTGATGAGAACGGACTGAAGTTCAGTTTCATCGGTTAACCGATGAAGCTGACTGATGGTCTGATGTGCCTACACACCATCAGTTAAAAAACCGATCGAGTCCAATGCGGGGACGTAAAACACAACAACGTGCTGAAAAAAAACGAAGTTCAATGCTTCCAAGCATGCGTCGACTTGATTCTGAGCATGCGCGGGTTTTGAACCGATGCTTTTACGCACTAACCATCGGTTTTGACCTATCGGTTAGGTATCCATCAGTTCAATTTTAAAGCAAGTTCTAAATTTTTGGACCGAAGGATAACTGACTGATGGGGCCCACACACGGTCGGTTTGGACTGATGAAACTGAACTTCAGTCCGTTCTCATCGGTTTAGACTGATCGTGTGTACAGGGCCTAACATTCAACACTAAACACTTTTAAAAACTACTAATACGCTACTACAAACCAGCAAAAAAACACTATTATCAGCATTTTTCATCCAGTTTTTAGCTTATAAAAAATGCTAGTGCATAGAGCCTAGTAGTAACTTTTTTTTTTTTTTACCATGCAGGATTTAGGTGTACTAAAAAAGTGGTAATAATACATATCAGTCCTACTACTGGCCATTTCAATCTTCGCTTACAGAACTACATCGACTGCTGAGGTCTTTCTGGCTGTGTTGGATTCCTGCGACACTGCGTTCTTACCCGCTGTTTCAATTTATTTTTCATTTATTTAAATTTTTATGTTTAAGCGACAATAATTATAAGTGGAATGGTTAGCCATATACCATTACCTTATTCTTCTGTGATCATTACAGACTAACTCCCAATAGCTCTCTTTGTTTGTATATGACGCGTTCTCCTAATCTTTGCCTGCAGATTGGTAAATCTCAGCCTTGTCTCATTCACAGCTCTTCATATGTTTCCTTCTCCCCAATCATATACTTATCGTTTACAGAATATGCACATTATATGAAAAAAAAAATCCTTTTCCGTTTCTGTCCCTCTGATTATGGACAGTATGTTTCTCAGTTTTCCTGTCATAGATTTGACTGATCCTAAACTACCAGAGCAGATAGCATTTACTTGATACGAATGTCTATTTTATTCCCAGCATGCTGTCTTTTCAGCACCAATATCAACTGAGTGCCGACCTACAGACTGGTGCTGTGTGTATCTATGGAGCCAGCGTGAGGTGGACCCTTCAATAATAAAATCAATAACTCCTTAAGTTTAGCCAGTAAATGGGGCTGTTCATTTAAACAGAGGCTTGATCTTCAAAATACAAATAGACAAGTGACTTTGATGAGTAAGCCACGGCTGCAGAGATATGGAACCCTATTCAAATTCAGAGCCTTATATTGCATGTTTAATGGAATTGTATATAATAGACTAGATGCTCTGTTTTCGTTTTGAAGACCACTGGTTCAGGTTTGGAGTATTGTTTTATTTAATTTTTTTAAGTTAAACTCTAGGCAAATAAAATAAAAATAAAAAAATTCAGTCTGTGTTAATTTAAATAATTGTAATATATTTTAATGCAGCTAGTATAAGTACCTGCGTTTTAAAGTGATTTTAAAGCTTGCTTTTTTTTTTTTTTTTTAAATAACAAACATGTCATAATTATCTGCTCTGTGCTGTGGTTTTGCACAGAGCAGTGCCAATCCTCCTCTTCCGGTGCTCCTGGCTCCACCCCCTGCCGAGTGCCATTGTGAGGGCACAGCAGCGGGTCCGGTGCGTCCATGTTCACGGTTTCAGGTCTGAATATTTGGTTGAATTCAGACCTGAAATGGACCAGAAGGTGCACATGATTCTTCTGCAGTGCGCTCCATGGCTTCCCCGGAGATGTGTGAACCGGCTCCCCATTGAGAGACAGTCACACTCTCCTGTCATGTGTATTAGATGCAGGGAAATCTGCATCCAATTCGCAGTAGTGTGATTGAGATCAGGCTCAGGTATGTATTTAGGGGGGCTGTGAGGAGGAGCTGCATGCAGATGTTTTTTTACCTTACTGCTTAGAATAAAAAGGTAAAAAAACTTATGCCTTTACAACCACTTTAGCGGAGGTTCACCCTAAAAACAAGTATATACCATTCCGTCCAGCATACTGCCGACATGTACAGTATGCTGTTTTTTTTTTCCGCTGTACATACCGCCGTATAGCTATTTTCCCCACCGACTTCTTTCGGAAACTGGTGACGCGCTTATGCGCCGGTGGGAAGCTTTTGTCATCACGTCAATCACTTGGTCTCTGAATAGGAACGCCCACTCCCGCGGGATCCACTACCTGGAAGCCAGGGGGGGGGGGGAATAGCTATACGGCGGTATGTACAGCGGAAAAAAAACAGCATACTGTACATGTCGGCAGTATGCTGGATGGAATGGTATATACTTGTTTTTAGGGTGAAACTCTGCTTTAACTTGGTAACGCCCTGTTCTGACAACATTCCACTAGACATATAGTGTAAACAGAATATATAAAACAATAATGTGGTGCTCCAATTTATGAATTTATGAATAAAGGACATATACAAATGTGAACCTGTAGAGTCCAAAATGTGAGTGTGGTGACCAATAACGTGAAAGACGGTATAAATGAAACATGGAATATATCATTGAAAAAAGCAATGTTCAAAATGAATCGAAGTTCATGGTTGAACATCGTGGGATAATACCTCATAAGGAATAAATCTTGTGTATAAAAAGTCTCCCACACTTCTTGAGGTGAATGAAAAACTTGATCTTTTAAATTGCAATCAACAAAAGATAATGTTGGCACGCTTACCAGAATAGATGGACTCAAATACTGTACAGCATGAAGGTCAAAAAGGCAGTCATGAGGGGATAACTTCAACATGATCCAACACAGAAAGGTTGATGATTAGAGAAAAGGTCCCATCAAGTATTGAGGGAGAGGCTCCAACATCAGAAAGCGGGCTCCATAGTGTACAATGAACCGCATCAGAAGTAAAAATGATCCATGGTGGTGGGCATAAAAAACTGAAAACCGCACATAATGTGACATTGTATGTTATATTAAATATAGAAAAAGGGGTGTAAACACTTACAACAATTCAATAAAAACACGCTAGTATCCATTGGTGGTATAGACGGTATGCAGTGATTCAAAAGATGTCACCCAACGCGTTTCGTTCTATTGGACATCACTCCAGATTTTTGAGCCATTGAAAACCTGTATTTGTAGAGATAAACACTTTTTTGTATTTTATAACAGAAATAAAAAAAATGAACAGACTCCTCAATCCACACAAACGAGTTGAATAGAGGAATCCCCACCCGCCAGGACCCGCTGCTGTCAGAATACACTGATCAACGGCTGCAGCTGATTGGCAGCAACTTTTGAACAAGGAAACTTTTCCAACTTGCCCCTTTTGACAGATGTCGCTCATAGGATCGACTTCTGTAAAGCAGGCACTGCCACGCAACTACTCATAAATCAGATGAATTTCAAGCTGTGTATGGCCAGCTTTAGATTAGGATTTTAATTGTTTTTACAGGCTACAGAAATTAAATGATGTGATCGGCTTAGGTGTTAGCAGTGCATAGCTAGTTTTCTTCTTTGGAGTGCACTTATCTCGGCCTGTATGATGGCAGTCCTGCCACTTTATATTGGGTTGGTATTCTTTATCAGAAGTCAAGGTATTCTGTGTGATAATTAAAACTAGGGGTGCAATTTTATAAAAAGCCTATAGGAGCAAATTAAAGCATATCTTCACTTTTGTTGAGAAAAAAACATTCCCTCTGGGTGATCTATGTACATTGCAAGGATTTTACCAAACTTTGTTGCAGATTCATGTATTTTGTTATTCTGAAGAAATCCATGTGTGTTGTCTGTGCCTCTGTTTTAAGTGGGTCTAATGAGGGTGGTTTCATAATTATCAGTCAGGTGTGCACCTGCAGAGCACTAATGAGGAAAGCTGCTGGGCCTGCATCCCTTTGAAATCGGATTGTATTTTAGGCAGACTTCTGGGAAAATTGGTGAGCCAATCGCACAAGCAGGAAATTATGTTTCTGGGGAGTGGTCAGTACACATTCTGTGTACAGAACAACTCCATGTAGCTATTATGCATTACATTTATAGAAAATTACAGCGGCTGCAGATTGAAAAGGAAAGGCAATTTTTAATAACATTCAATTACAATATGACTTGTATTGCAATTGTACACACTATATTCTTTATTTGCTATTTGTTTTGCCCACGAAAGTGGAGTTGCCCTTTTAAGTAAATTTCTAGGATAAAAAACTAAATATGGAGTTAAAATGCATATACAGTATGTAAGCTTTTTCACCTGCCAGAGGATTTGTAATTCTGCTCAGCAAATCTTGTGACCAGACAACCGGTGTGGCATTTTGGTGTCACCTGCCTTATCAGTGGACTTTGAGTGATCCTCATCACATTGGTGAGTACTGTCTGTATTCTCTCACTTATGCTTACTTAGATCTCAGAATTATTGATAAAATGTCAGAATTTTTCCTGCTCATAGTCACTTGTCACCTTTTAAAGACAGGGACAAAGGAAAACGTGCCATTTGTTTCTAATTCAGCTAACTGGAGCACTATTTCAAATATTTGATAGGAAATCTATTTAGATTGGACGGACTTTCCAAATTGTAGCTGTCATGTTCAGTTCACATAGTCTGCAGTCATTCATTGTTGAGCTTTTTTTATGTATAGAAATATTCTACTGAGTACATAAGGCTTATTGAATTTCTGGGAACAACAAATGACATATATATTGATTTATATTGGTATGACCGAAGCAGTGATGCAGTGTCCCAGTAGTGAGTGACGTAGCAGTCCGAAGGTGGAATCATAGTGCGCGGCAAGGGATGCTGGCATCCAAAACATCCAGATACTAAAGATCCTTTAGCCAGTGTAGCTCTTCAAGTGAAGATTTTTCTGTTTAGTGACAGAGTAGCTTTAAAGCGGAGCTCTACCCTAAAGTGGAACTCGCACAGATCGGGAACCCTCCCCCCTCTGGTGTCACATTTGACACCTTTCAGGGGGGAGGGGGGTGCAGATACCTGTCTAAAGACAGGTATTTGCACCCACTTCCGGCCACACAGTCTCGGGCAGACTGCGGGCATGACATCACCTCCCCCCCCCCGTTGTGTTCTGGGAACACTCCGCTCCCAGTACACAGCTGGAGCCAATCGGCAGGCGAGCGTGACTCGTGCATGCGCCGTAGGGAACCAGGCAGTGAAGCCGGAGCGCTTTACTTCCTGGTTCCCTCACCAAGGATGGCGGGGGGGGGGGGGTCAGCAGAGTGACGAGCGATCGCTCGTCCTCTGATGCGGACGGCGATGGACTCCAGGACAGGTAAGTGTCCTAATATTAAAAGTCAGCAACTGCAGTAGTTGTAGCTGCTGGCTTTTAATATTTTTTTTTTTCAGCGGACCTCTTCTTTAAGTAAATTTGTAAATTGTTCAATCCATTTTAAGTCTCATTCACCCATACAAATATTTTCAACCTCTATATTTTACAGCAGAAGTGCTAGGAGTTTAGATTATGAGTGTTTTGGGTGTCACAAGCCCAGCTATTCTTAGGGAATTCGTTGCCCATTAGCACATATACGCTCATATTTATCCACATGTTAATGTGGAAAGATTCGATTTGGAGGCTGCATGGACTTTAATAGTACTTTCATATGGACATAACGCATAAATAATTTTTTCTTTTTAATCACATGAGTCAGTTTAAACATATATCAAGAATATGCCCACACAAAGGCATTAAAACCAATCTCTATTGAGTGGATAATTACAGAGTGATACCAGAAGCAGATTCTAATGGTCTATCACAACAGGTTTATCCATATCTTCTCAACATGTTTTGAATATGTAACTGCTTTTTCAGGAGTATTTTAGAAAGCAAAATCATCGATAAAGAAACCATAAAAATCTAAATACAGAAAAAAAATGTACAATACGATACAATGTAGATAATTACAGTAATATGTCCAGGCATAGGAAACCAGGTAGATAATTGTGCGAGAGCTTACCCATCACCCATAGAGGTGGACAGCATGTAGGACATCAAAGGGCAAATCTGATCTTTATATGTAGGTACATTTGGGTAATATATTACCTACTGGTAAATGTATGTGAATGTGTGTTATCTCATGATATGTGTTGAAGTGTCATTCATTTTCAATGGCACCCCGATGCACATACAAGGAATAAACAAACACACTTGTCCTTAAAGTAGAACTAAACGCAAAACGTAATTTGGATAGAATAAAGGAAGATTATAACCACCTACCCCTGTCGATTTTATTTTTTTATTTTTTGCCATTTTGGGAAAGTTTTGCCTGTAGTTATACTTTAAGTGCACCACAACACAAATAATAAAAAATGGAAAACAAGTGCATAGGTTTGAATGAGCCTTTAAAGTCGCATATACTGGAGGGCTGTGCTGAAAAGAAAAGCTTAATAAAGTAATTTGAAAGGTATCCTGCACCAGGTAAAATGCATAGGCCACTTTCTTGTGAAAAAAAAAATGCATAGGCCACCATTACTGACCTCATTCTCAAGTGTGGCTCAAATCAATACTCTGGGGGGAATTCATAGTTACATAGTTAGTCAGGTTGAAAAAAGACACAAGTCCATCCAGTTCAACCACAAAAAATAAAAAAACAAAAATAAAAAACACAGTAAAATCCTATACACCCAACTCCATTCCCACAGTTGATCCAGAGGAAGGCAAAAAACCCCAGCAGAGCATGATCCAATTTGCTACAGCAGGGGAAAAAATTCCTTCCTGATCCCCCGAGAGGCAATCGGATTTACCCTGGATCAACTTTACCTACAAATCTTAATACTCAAGTTATATTCTGTACATTTAGGAAAGAATCCAGGCCTTTCTTAAAGCAATCTACTGAGCTGGCCAGAACCACCTCTGGAGGGAGTCTGTTCCACATTTTCACAGCTCTTACTGTGAAGAAACCTTTCCGTATTTGGAGGTGAAATCTCTTTTCCTCTAGATGTAAAGAGTGCCCCCTTGTCCTCAGTGTTGACCGTAAAGTGAATAACTCAACACCAAGTTCACTGTATGGACCTCTTATATATTTGTACATGTTGATCATATCCCCCCTTATTCTCCTCTTCTCAAGAGTGAATAAATTCAGTTCCTCTAATCTTTCCTCATAGCTGAGCTCCTCCATGCCTCTTATCAGTTTGGTTGCCCTTCTTTGCACTTTCTCCAGTTCTCCGATGTCCTTTTTGAGAACTGGTGCCCAAAACTGAACTGCATATTCCAGATGAGGTCTTACTAATGATTTGTACAGGGGCAAAATTATATCTCTGTCTCTGGAGTCCATACCTCTCTTAATACAAGAAAGGACTTTGCTCGCTTTGGAAACCGCAGCTTGGCATTGCATGCCATTATTGAGCTTATGATCAACTAAAACCCCCAGATCCTTCTCCACTACAGATCCCCCCAGTTGTACTCCCCCTAGTATGTATGATGCATGCATATTCTTAGCCCCCAAGTGCATAACTTTACATTTATCTACATTAAACCTCATCTGCCACTCAGTCGCCCAATCAGACAGAGCATTGAGGTCGGCTTGTAAATTGGAGACATCCTGCAAGGACGTTATTCCACTGCATAGCTTGGTGTCATCTGCAAAGACAGAAATGTTACTTTTGATCTCAGACCCAATATCATTTATAAATATATTGAAAAGTAAGGGTCCCAGCACTGAACCTTGGGGTACACCACTGATAACATTGGACCATTCAGAGTAAGAATCATTAACCACGACTCTCTGAATTCTGTCTTTCAGCCAATTTTCTATCCATTTACAAACTGATATATCCAATCCTGTAGACCTTACCTTACACATTAGCCGTGTGTGCGGAACTGTATCGAACGCTTTTGCAAAATCCAAATATATCACGTCCACAGCCACGCCTCTGTCCAGGGTTTTACTTACCTCTTCATAAAAGGAAATCAGGTTTGTCTGACAACTTCTGTCTTTCATGAATCCATGTTGTCTGCTGCTTAAATAGTTTTTTTCCTGCAAGAACTCATCCATGTGGTCTTTTATTAAACGTTCCAGTATCTTCCCAACTATAGAAGTTAGACTAACAGGTCTATAGTTACTTGGTAAAGACTTTGTTCCCTTTTTAAATATGGGCACCACATTGGCCCTGCGCCAATCCAGTGGTACTATTCCTGTCATTAATGAGTCCCTAAATATTAGATACAGTGGCTTTGAAATGACAGAGCTCAACTCACCTAGGATCCGTGGATGGATGCCATCAGGTCCAGGTGCTTTATCCACCTTTATTCTGTCTAAATATTTCTGGACCATATCACTTTTGAGCCATTGTGGATTTGAGGCTGTGTCACTCCCACCCCCATTTTGGACATGAGCTCCCCCATGCTCCATTGTATACACAGAGCTGAAAAAAACATTTAATAAATTTGCCTTCTCTTTGTCCCCAGTCACCCACTCTAGATTATTTTGTAAGGGGCCTACATGCTCAGACTTCACCTTTTTACTATTAATATATTTAAAGAATTTTTTGGGGTTTGTCCTACTATCTTTTGCAATCTGTCGTTCGTTTTGAATTTTTGCTTCCTTGATTTCCTTTTTGCATATCCTGTTATATTCTTTGTAACATTTAAACAACACTAGTGTTCCTTCATTTTTATATTTTTTAAAAGCTGCTTTCTTTTTGTTTATAGCTTTTTTAACTTTGGCCGTGAGCCACATAGGTTTTATTTTTAGCCTTTTAAACTTATTGCCCATGGGAACATACTTTGCAGTGAGGTTCCACACAGTCATTTTGAAGAATTCCCATTTCTGTTCTGTGTTCAGCTGTGCCAATAGTCCCTCCCAGTCCAAGTCCTGGAGAGCAGCCCTCATCCTTGGAAAATTTGCTCTCTTAAAATTTAGTGTTTTAATATTTCCTGTATGTATTTCTTGCTTATAGTTAATATTAAATGAAATCATGTTATGATCACTGCTACCCAGGTGTTCCTTTATCTGAACATTAGTAATAAGCTCTGCATGGTTTGAGATTATCAGGTCCAACAGGGCATCATTCCTAGTTGGGGCCTCAATAAAATGCACCATAAAATTGTCCTGCAATAGGTTTTTAAATTTTTGTCCTTTAACTGTCCCAGAAGTGCCATTAATCCAGTCAATTTCTGGGTAGTTAAAATCCCCCATTATTATCACCGTCCCAGACCTTGCAGCCCTTTCCATCTGTGCAAGGAGCTGAGTCTCCACCTCCTCATTAACATTGGGTGGTTTATAACAAACTCCAATGATTAATTTTGAACTACGCACATCTGTATGCAGTTCCTGCTGCACCACTTTTCTGGCATGAATCCCTCTTGTTAATATATTGTACTAAATTCATAAAGTATTTTGGACACTTTTTGTTTCTGGCAGTAACTGGTGCGCCAAATTCAGGTAGTTCCACTTTTTCAGTCTAGTGCGATTCTAGTGCCAAATTCAAAATAAATTGCAGATACATGTAGTTTGTATCCTAGGAAAGTGGAACTAATTTAGACCAACTCTTTTGCAATAGAAAGATAAACTAAAACTGGCACAGATTTTTCTGAAAGTGTCTGTGTATTGTAAAAGTGGGGCATCATTCATCAAATCTAAGTACTAAATTTAAGTTCTAAACAGGTACATGGTGAATTTGACGCATTCTGCACCACTTTTAGCGCACATGAGACATACTTTCTGCACTAGTCTTTTTTAATTCCAATGTCTGAGTCAATGACCATGAACAAGTATAGAGACTTCTGACATGCTTGTTCCTAAAAAGTGATTTATTGAAGCAAGCAGTAATCATTTTCTAGACGGGAGACAGAATTTGAAGCCTGCAACATTTTCAAGTCAGTTTTCTTTAAAAAAAAATACATTCTGCGCGCACATCTGTCAGATGATGTTGGGTGTATGCCCATTGAGTCCTATGTATGTTGGTAGCAGTGAGCATTGGGATTTGCTCAAGGATTTCCATATTTGATTCATTGACATCTTGTCTGCTGTATTCATTTTATGTCAATACAAAGCCTGATATTCTCATCATGGTAAAGTTTGACTCTTTGGGTACTTTGGCAAACCTTTTGGCAACCATGCCAACCTTGGTTCCTGTGCGTTTTTGTAGGAACTCGCAATAACAAGACAATCTTACAATCCTGAACATACACTCATTATATTTCTGGATTTTTCATCCTGCCAGTTGGAAATTTTTTGAATAGTAGTTCTAGAGAATACATTCTGATTAGCAGAAACCCAAATCAACCAAATTGTGTCAATAACTAGCCTGCGAAAATCTACAAATTCGATCATGTGGCACTACAACCTTTAAAAAATTTTAGTGCTATTTTTCATGAAATTTTTTCAAGATAAATGCAAAATGTTCCTGTTTTTTTTTTTGGGGGGGGGTTAGCATAGTTCTCTATTCCTTCGTACAGGAGAGTCCAAAATAATTAGTAAATTAGTATATTCTTAACTAGGTCAAGTAGTTTGTTGTTCCACTGTGGAAAAAGGCAACTTGTGTTTTTGAAAGAACTATTTATATATCTGTGTCCTGTAATCAGCAAAAGCAGCCCCAAGGGTGGCGCCACCTGCTTTATAGTGCCATTGTACGTCACAATCGTGTGTAGGCAAGGCCGGTTTAACAATAATCGGGTTGAAAAAAACATTGTTTTTTTTCTAGACATTAAAATTTTTATTTTTTACATCCCGAAAAACGATCGTGTGTATGCGGCATAAGTCTTCAAATGTGCAGGTAAACTGATGTGAAACTGATGTCTTCTGTGCGGCCACTTTTATTATCTGAGAACCCCTATCAGACAGCACAGTAGCTGTAGGGAGCAGTAGCATAGTGATGAACTATGACACTGCTTTCTTCTCTTGTCAGCATATACCGTATCTATCGGGGTATTGCGCGCTCCGCTGTATAGCGCGCACCCCTAATGTTGACCCAAAATTCCTGTAAAAAAATCATTTTATTACTTACAGTTTTGGTGTCTTCCCCAGTGTCCATCGCGGTCTTGTCCGGCGTCTGTCCGCGGCCTTGGTGGTGTCCTCCCGGCTTCTACCGCGCTGTCTTCGTGTCGAATCCCCGCTTCCGGCGCTCAGTTTGAAGCCTCCGCCGACATATACTGAGCGCAGTACACTCGGGCATGCTCGGCTTCTCACGCATAAACATCACAGAGCGTGACCACGAGCGAAGCCGAGCCTGGCCGAATGTACCCGAGTGTACTGTGCTCGGTATATGTCGGCAGAGGCTTCAAACTGATTTGATTATTTTGATTATTTTAAGGGGAAAAAAAGTGTGCGGTATACGCCGATAAATATGGTACTGTATGCACTGCTCAGAGTGTTGTCCTTTTGTCACCCAGATTTGTTACTAATTTACAGGGGTCTAACATCAAGACCGCTGCAGGTACTTTAACTAGTGTCAGGACTTGGATCTGAACCCAGAACATCTGCTGTGCCTGGCAGTAGTTCTCCTTGCTAAGCTACTTGAGATGCTGGACAGCTCCCTGTCCATCATCCCTTGGACAATCCTTGTTTTTTTGGGAATGTTAAACTCCTTGCCCCTCCCATGAACTTCCCATTTAAGTCATACCTTTTCACTTCCGGTATGCCAGATTATTGTGCTCTTCTCCAGCCAATACCTTGCTCCTTGCATTCCTGCTGGTGTCCGCATCTTCATTACCATTCGTTACCAACCCTTTGGGTTGTTCCTCGACTAAGCTTTGTTTCTGTGTCAGCAGTGAGGTCCTCCTGGGTCTCCTACAATTGCATCCCTTTTCATTCAGATGGCGATGTATGGTGCAAGCTGACACAATTGTACCCTGTGCCTGAAGGTCAGCTTGAATTTGTCTGGAAGTTGATCGAGGTTCTTTATCCGCCATTTGAACAATCCTTCGTTGCAATCTTTTTGATTAATTTTTCTCTTTCGTCCACGTCCAGGGAGATTACAGTGCCAAAAGGGCTGTAAACTCAGAGCTCAAGTCCTGCGGGAACGCGTGGGAACGGAGTTCCTGCACTTTTTTCACAGCAGGAACTCAGTTCCCTTTGCAGGACTAGAGCAGCCGAGAGCAGCCGAGCCGCCTGAGCCAATCCTTCACTATGCCCAGCTCGAGTCACTGTCAGGGGCAGGCGAACCTTAGTAATCCTTTATGTTACTGGCCGCTTCCTGTATATGGATTAATCAGGTAGTGTGCGGGTATTCTGCCACTTCCTCGATGCCGCAATGTCTCCTGGGAGCTTTTGTCATTGTTCCCAGGAGACATTGTGGAGGTCTGCCGCGAGTTATCGCGGGATTTAGAAAGAACTTGCGGTTTAGTAATTATGCATATGAGCGTATCATTTTTTTTTTTTGGTGGGGGAGTGGATCTTGAGTGGGAGTTCCCACACTTTTTTCCACAGGACTTGACCCCTGTGTAAACTTCTTGACAATGTTGCACACAGTGAACACAGGAACTTATAGATCTCTGGAGATGGACTTGTAACCTTCAGATTGTCTATGCTTTTCCACAATTTGGGTTCTCAAATCCTCAGACAATTCTTTGCTGCTTTCTCTTCTCAATGCTCAGTGTGGTACACAGAGACACAAAACAGAAAGGTTGAGTGAATTATTCACAATTTTAACTGGTTTGCCGGTGTGATTTCTTTATCAGCACCTGTTAGTTGATACACGTAAGTTTAATTACAAATTACAGGCGCATCACAAACTTGTAATGCAATTATTTCTTACAATTTTGAGAAGGTGCCAGTAATTTTTGTACAGTCCATTTTTGGAGTTTTGCATGGAATGTGTCATATCTGGCTTTTTATTTCAATTTTTTTTTTGTGTTATACCAATACAATCAAAATAAATAAACATAAGCATGCCTAAACGTGTAATTGCAACAATTTTCTGGACGAAGTGGTGCATTATCTGACAGAAAATCAGTGGTGCCAACATGTTTGCCCATGACTGGACCCTGTTTGTTTGTGAGCCTTTCCATTGCTATAGCCACTGGCCTCCAAACCTGACCCCTGTTTGTGAAAACTAGCAGCATTCATAAAATAAATGCAATACATTTTAATGCATAACTACTTTAATCAGTATATTTTTTTTCTTTCTGCTGGTGGTAGTAGTACAGGTTAGATTTCAGAAGGTTTCTGAACTGAGGAGGAAGAAGAAACTAACATTTCATTGAATGAGGCATGCAAGTCAATATGAAAGGATCAGAAATGCCTCATTCAAAGTCCCATTTTCCTCCTTTTTTCCCCCCCACATAGATATGGATGGAGGCATGACTATGTCCCTGCCTCATTTATAGTCCCAACAAATCTCCTTTTTGCATTAAATCAAGGATGGAGACTAACAGTCTATACACCACAGTTAGATTCAATTAATACATGGCAGCTTTATTTCATTGTCGCTGGCCCAACTATATCAATCCTTAGTTGTTGTACTTTGTGCTTGTAAGGGATCAGACCTATCAGGATGGTCGCTCCTTTATAATAAATTTTTATTATCTAGATTTAATATAAGAAATTCCAGGAGTAGCAATGCACTTCACTTTAGGGGCAGGGGTCGCCTCTGCAATATGCATTGAGGTCATGTTCCATACACTTGACATGCGGCATTGCTCAGAGAGCGTTGCCGCACCCACAGTGTATTTCTATCTGTAATGCATGTGGGGGGTTTGGTGCCAAATGCTGGGCCACATGACCGCTCTGACGTTGGCGCCTCCTCCCTTCCTATGCACACACGCGGCGTTTGGGGGTGTGGGATGTGTGCGTCCTTATAGGTTCCCTCTGGGGTGGCAGGTCCGTCCTGGCATTTCCAGATCAGCCTAACTATATTTCATCACTACTCCCTAAGTTCCAGCACTAGGTATCTTACCATTCATAGTCTCCCATTGCACATTGATATAGGTTCTAAATGGGTTCCTATTCACATAGTTTATGTGGGTGTTTGTTTTATCTTTTATTGTCACATTATTCCATTCCCCAATCCTTCTGGTTTGGGATTTACCAACACTTGGTTACATTCATTTTTTCTGTCCACAAACGGACAGGGTTTTGTTATACATGTTAACACACATATTCTTCATATATTTTTTTGGCAGTCCCTCAAGACAATCATAGAAATTGTCCAGCCGCATTCCTTGATGTCACCTTGTATGGGCTATGCATACTGTTCATGCAACCACACCTCCCAGAAAAGATACCCCTTTCTAGCCATCGGTGTTGCACTTCCTATACATGGCGATTTTGTGAGTAATTATTTCTAGTGGGGGGTTTTCTCCCATTTTGACTTTCTTTCAAAAGACAATTATCTAAGGATTTGTGTGTGTGTGTGTGTGTATATGTGTATGTGTGTGTGTATGTGTATATATATATAATATATTATACAGTGGGGATCGAAAGTTTGGGCACCCCAGGTAAAAAATTGTATTAATGTGCATAACGAAGCCAAGGAAAGATGGAAAAATCTCCAAAAGGCATCAAATTACAGATTAGACATTCTTATAATATGTCAAAAAAGTTAGATTTTATTTCCATCGTTTATACTTTCAAAATTAAAGAAAACAAAAAAATGGCATCTGCAAAAGTTTGGGCACCCTGCAGAATTTATAGCATGCACTGCCCCCTTTGCAAAGCTGAGACCTGCCAGTGTCATGGATTGTTCTCAATCATCGTCTGGGAAGACCAGGTGATGTCAATCTCAAAGGTTTTAAATGCCCAGACTCCTCTGACCTTGCCCCAACAATCAGCACCATGGGTTCTTCTAAGCAGTTGTCTAGAAAACTGAAACTGAAAATCGTTGACGCTCACAAAGCTGGAGAAGGCTATAAGAAGATAGCAAAGCGTTTTTAGATGTCAATATCCTCTGTTCGGAATGTAATTAAGAAATGGCAGTCATCAGGAACAGTGGAAGTTAAAGCAAGATCTGGAAGACCAAGAAAAATATCAGACAGAACAGCTCGCAGGATTGTAAGAAAAGCAATTCAAAACCCACGTTTGACTGCACGATCCCTCCAGAAAGATCTGGCAGACACTGGAGTTGTGGTACACTATTCCACTATAAAGAGATACTTTTACAAATATGGTCTTCATGGAAGAGTCATCAGAAGAAAAACCTCTTCTACGTCCTCACCACAAAAATCAGCGTTTGAACTTTGCAAATGAACATATAGACAAGCCTGATGCATTTTGGAAACAAGTTCTGTGGACCGATGAGGTTAAAATAGAACTTTTTGGCCGGAATGAGCAAAGGTACGTTTGAAGAAGAAAGGGCACAGAATTTAATGAAAAGAACCTCTGTCCAACTGTTAAGCATGGGGCTGGATCAATCATGCTTTGGGCTTGTATTGCAGCCAGTGGCACAGGGAACATTTCACGAGTAGAAGGAAAAATGGATTCAATAAAATTTCAGCAAATTTTGGATAGTAACTTGATGCCATCTGTGAAAAAGCTGAAGTTAAAGAGAGGATGGCTTCTTCAAATGGATAATGATCCTAAACACACCTCAAAATCCACGGGGGATTACATAAAGAGGCGTAAACTGAAGGTTTTGCCATGGCCTTCACAATCTCCTGACCTCAACATAAATGAAAATCTATGGATAGACCTTAAAAGAGCAGTGCGTGACAGATAGCCCAGAAATCTCAAAGAACTGGAAGACTTTTGTAAGGAAGCATTGTAAGGAAGAATGGGCAAGGATACGTCAAACAAGAATTGGCTGGCTACCAAAAGTGTTTACAAGCTGTGATACTTGCCAAAGGGGGCAGTACAAGATATTAACTCTGCAGGGTGCCCAAACTTTTGCAGACGCCATTTTTTTTGTTTTCTGTAATTTTGAAAGTGTAAATGATGTAAATAAAATCTAACTTTTTTTGACATATTTTCAGAATGTCTAATCTGGAATTTGATGCCTTTTGGAGATTTTTCCATATTTCCTTGGCTTCGTTATGCACATTAATACAAATTTTTACCTGGGGTGCCCAAACTTTCGATCCCCACTGTATGTGTATATATATATATATATATAAATATATATATATATATATATATATATCTTGAAGAGTGGATAAAATTCCATGAAACACGTCAAGCTAATGTACTTATTATGTTTAAATCGATCATGTGTTTTTTTCATTATCTTGTATCAGAATCATGCACCTGTGTAATTGTATATGAATTTTTTTTGTAAATGATGGTGTTTATTCCTAATGGTGATGGGAAGTCAAGAGATGTTATACCCACAATCTTTACACATGGATATGTGTCATTCATGCATTTATATGTATGTATCCAGATGAAATATTGCGATAATCGGTATTATGTATTATTGTTTAAATCTGACACATATAAATACCTAATTTTCTTTCCCACATAGATAGGGATGGAGGCATGACTAGGTCCCTGCCTCATTTAAAGTTCCAACAAATCTCCTTTTTGTATAACATTTCATTGGTTGCAACCCCCGACCCCAGTTTCTCCATCAGTGATCTACCAACTTCCCGACCTTAAATCAGGAGAATGTTCGTTTTAATTCCCTTGCAACTCCCCTTTGGATTATAAACTCTCATGAGCAAGACCTGCCTAATCCTTTTGTCTTGAATAGTATTTTAATTTTACTGTCTTTCATATTTTGTAAAGCACTGTACAAACTTTTGGTGCTATATAATTCCCGCATAGTATTAATTATGTTTGACTATCGATAGAACTTTTTTTCTTGCACATGCACCAAGCTGATAATTTTCACCTGTGACAGTGAAAAATGGTAATCCTTGTCTTCATACTGGCCACATCCTTATTTTAAAGCACAGCATCTATAAAACACACACCCCAGTATCTATGGAATGTTTTGTTTGCTACATTTGCTGTATCTCATTCCAGTTCATTACTAGCACACATAAAGGACTTCTTTATACTGTAATGATTGCTATTATCACCACTGTTGGTAATAACCTCATTATTTTTTATAGTTTGGTTTTGTTACCCTATGACTTTATTGCAGCTGGTACACAAAGTTCACCTCCAATGATATTCTTTGTTCGTATAAATGTCTTAAATCTCATAATTTAAATATTCTTAGCAAACTTAGAAGTGCTAAAATGTTTAGCTCTAATAGGAAATAAAAATTAAATTACGGAGCAGTCACACAACAAAGCCCAGTGCCAACTACTGGGCTACTTCCAATTACGTAGAGTAGAATGAAGTGTCAGGACCGACATTCCTTATATAACCCCCCCACGCTGCTGCATGAAAATTTACTGGCCTAAAAAGATGAATGGGATCAGAGAAGTTAGGCAGTTTATGTGTTCATCAGAATGAAGTAATGTGGAAAACATATTTTAAGATAAAGGTATCTGATTGCATTATGAAGTACAGTGATGTAGTATCCAGTAGTAAAAGTGAATATATTATAAACTTGATCCAACACCGTTTAAGCATCAGTCAAACTGAATTTTGGTTGACTATGGAAGTTGTCTTTGCACCATGAAAAGAACAGATTATTTGCAGCTTTATGTTAGAAGAGCTGCTATGTTTGTGCATCGTGATTAAGGCCACCCAAGATTTCTTAATTTATCTTTGCTATGCATGCAGTGGTTGATCATAACTTCACTAATTTCAGAAACTTTTTAGTAGACAATGATCATTTGATGCATCAAACAAAAAAATTGTCAAGAGTAGCACTGCTGAGAAATTGGGAATTTGGTGTAGGTTAGAGATATCAAAGAAGTATTTCTCACCCATTGAGGGACATGGAAGTCTTTTACCATCAAATTTTATTGCTGCATACAGATAGATTGGATGCTCACAAGCAAAAAGACTATAGGCCAGACCAGGATAACCCCGCCTACTGCCAGCATATCTCAGTTTTTTGCTAGTTTCCTAGAAGGAGGGATGTCTTATCTTGAAGTGTTACTAAACCCAGGACCCTGCATTCACTATATCTGGTCTCCCACAGTACACAGAACATGGTAACTAAATTATTTTAGTAAATATAAACTGCTAAATACCTTATTTCATCAGCAGTTAGAACAGTCTTGTGACTTGTATCAGTGTCTGGTTAAAGCTTGTAGGACGAGTTTTCATTTTCCCCTGATTGTCCTATAAGACTGCAGGACCTCTGACCCTCTGGACAGTGTTGATTGGCCCTGTGCTGATCACATGCACTGTCCCAAGAGAAAAAACGAATTCTTTGTACTCCAAGAAACAATTTTACATTGAGTAAAAATCCTTATATTGATGGTAGGCAAATTTATTCAATTGCTCTCATTAGAGAGGGAGTAATAGGAAATTTCCCCTTTCATTGGGGAGGGTTCCTCTTAATTGTCAAAGATCTCTGACCGTTCTTGGTTTTTAAACCTGTTAGGCTAGGTTCACACTGCTGCGATCTAACTTTGATCATATTTTCTGCGTGATTATGTAGTGCAACTTGGATGCAACATTGATAAGGTCTACGTATTCTATTCTGGAGCCAAAATCGCACTGGAATCACACCAAAGTAGTACAGGAGCATTATCCAAAATTGAACCATGCTGAGTCCCAATAATGTAAATGGACAGCATTGAAAACAATGTGACTTCCATTGTAATGCGATTCTGTGCAACTCAAGTCTCATCTAAAATCACACTAGTGTGAACGAAGCCTTATGCCGCGTACACACGATCATTTTTCGGCATTAAAAACCCGACGTTTTTCGGCATGTAGAAAAAACTACGTCTTTCCAACTTCATCATTATAACGATGTTGCCCACACACCATCGTTTTAAAAAAATGCTCTAGCAAAGCGCGGTGATGTACAACACGTACTACGGCACTATAAAGGGGAAGTTCCATGCGGATGACGCTACCCTTGGGGCTGCTTTAGCTGATTCCGTGTTAGTAAAAGACGATTCACGCTTCTCTGTCTGTTACAGCGTGATGAATGTGCTTAATCCATTATGAACGGTAGTTTTACCAGAACGAGCGCTCCCGTCTCATAATTTGCTTCTGAGCATGCGCTGGTTTTTAACGTCGTTTTACCCCACACACGATCATTTTTTACAACCCGAAAAACGACATTGTTTAAAACGTTGTTGAAAAATGCAGCATGTTCGGGAAAAAAAATTGTCGTTTTTCAGAACCTGAAAAATGATGTGAAGCCCACACACGATCATTTTAAATGACATTTTTTAAAAACAATGTTTTTTTCATGCCGAAAAATTATCGTGTGTACGTGGCATAAGTGTGGAATTGCACCTGGTTTTAATTTTTTTTTTCCAGACATGCTTTTTGCAGAGAGGCAAAGATGCCAGTATCAAACGCTTAAAGGGTCAGTCCATAGTGATAGAGCCTTGTGGCTGAGTTGGCCCCTGGCGTCTTATATGTCTTGGACCCATTAGACGTGAGACCTCTTTTCCAAAATTCACGACAAACGATAAAGAAACCAAGATTTTGTGACCTGTCTGATCATGTCCATTAAAAAAAAAATCTTAATTTCTTAATTGTTCTTTAGAGTCTAAAGTTAGCACACTTGAGTGTTCCCACAAAGCTGGGATCATGAAATTGTCCAAAGTGTCTTGGTATACTGACACCTTAAGAGTTCCCTTCCCTGGAATAAAGGGGCCAAGCCCAACCCCTGAAAAACAACCCCATACCATAATCCCCCCTCCACCAAATGATTTGGACCAGAGTCCTGACCTCAACCAGATAGAACACCTTTGGGATGAATTAGAACGGAGACTGAGCCAGGCCTTCTTGTCCAACATCAGTGCCTCCTCTCACAAATGTGTTTCTGGAAAAATGGTCAGACATTCCCATAGACACACTCCTAAACCTTGTGGACAGCCTTCCCAGAAGAGTTGAAGCTGCTATAGCTGCAAAGGGTGGGCCCTACGAACTTAGAATGGGATGCCAATAAGTTCATGTGTGTAAAGACCGCTGTCCCAATACTTTTGGTAATATAGTGTATACAGGTATGTGTGTGTATAATAATTTTACATACAACTTACAAATTTAAAAAAATGCAATTACTGTAATCAAAAACCATAGTCTCCATAATATCAGCAACATTCACTTCCCAGTAAGAACCCAAACAGTCTGGAGTAAATAGGCTTTGTATCAGAACAGAATAATTAAAAAAACATTTATTTAGAATCTTCAACTCTGTATATATAAAATATAGTAGTTTTATAATGAAAGAGATTTGTGTCTGATTACTCTCGCCTCTGAATTACATCAGTTCATGTTCGCTTGTGTATGCAAATTGTTGTTCTCTGCAGAACAGCAGCAAAAACATTTGATTTGGTAAGTACTTTTTTTTTCCTTCTTCCCCTTTGAAGATCTTACTCATGCAACTAAGCTTCAAAATTGAGCGTGGCCTTTCAGTGTCTCTGTAATTATACGCTTCTCTCTGTATTTTATTTGGCTGTCTGAGCAATTAACCCCTGCTAGTAATGCTCAGGATAGCGTGACCAGTGCCCGGCTACATGCTTGACAATATCAATGCACCGTTGTTCCCCAGGAGCTTGTAGTGGGGGACTTGTGACACTATCCTTTAACCGATCTGGAAGGGCCTTGCATGTTAGATGATGATTACAATTGCTTAGAGACATCGCTGACTCTAAACGCATAGATGAAACAGGTATGGGTCACCTGCAAAAATCTCTTTGATGTAATCAGCGTCTGTCAATAGAATGAATTTGCTTTTGTTTCGTAATGAAGGGCACTTGTCTGGTTGTGTCCAATCAGCCCGAGGCTTATCACTAAATTCTTTGGGTTTTGCCCACTAAATGCAAGACCGCTTTTGTATATTGTAACTTACACGGTTCTGTCCTGCCTTCTCTTCACTGATGAAAGGGATGTGCGCAAACAGACGTATTTGCTATTATACTTATAATTTGGAACACTAAAGTGAAACTCTGGTTTGTTGTCCCCTCTTTTATTCCTGGCAAAGACATAATTTACTGCAGATTCTTGCCCCTTTCTGTTTTCGTGATATTAATATGGGCCATTTGAGTTTACGAATATACTTTGTATTCTTGTGTATTATGAGAATCTATTAACTGTCTAAAACATGTCTAATGTGCTTCTCAGAGTCTTGTCGGTATGACAGTTGTTTCCTAGCATGGAATGCAGACATTTGATTGATAATTGACTACTGTCTGGTATGGACAGGAGGCCCCAAGGGACAATAAGGGACAAATGCCTAATTTGCCAGATAGAAAGCCCGCACTTGCTTTATTCTTTCTAAGTAGGTCATTATACAACTACATACTTGGCTGTTCATCATCTAAATGAATGTTGATCACTTTTATTTCCAGAAAATGAATTCCAAGGTTAGAGAACGTATGGTAAGACTCAGAGGCCAGTCAAACATAGCATGCTTTCAGAAACACAGAAGACAAAATTACATTTTAGATCACTTTTACTTGCCTTGGCTTACATGGTATAGGGGAAAAAATAAGTTAAGCACCTAATAGAATGTGCTGCATTTATACAGATGCCAAGCAAATGGAGTAATAAATGCAAGTGGAAAAAATTTACTCTGTAAGATAGATGCCCAAATTGCTTTACAAACAAATGCATATCATAAGCGAAAAGACACTCTAGTTAAAATCCCAAAAAGTTTTTTTGTTTTTTTAAATCAAGAAAGGTTTTATTGAGAAGAAAGAGTTTACATACAGCAATTCTAGAATATTCTCCCAATCGTACAGTTACCATCTGTGTTGTGTACGATGTTTGATTCAGTCAGTGATACAAAAGGCCCATACACACGATCTGACTTTTCAACAACAACGGTCCAACGGATGTGTTTTATCGGACAATTCGACCGTCTGTATGCTCCATCGGACAATTGTTTTCGGTTTTTCAATAGACAAATATTTGCTGTGCATGCTCTCAAACTTTCCGACAACAAATGTCCATGCGAGGATCATCCGATCATGTGTACACAAGTCCATCGGACTAAAGTCCAAAGTACAAACTCGCATTGCTCCGAACCTATGCTAAACATCAGACAATAGCATAAGTTGCCCAAAGGGTGGCGGTAAAGAGCTGAAAAACCACGTGATTTGGTGAATGTTGGCTGAAAAAGTTCTGCCGTGTGTATGCATACCAAGTTCGCGGCCAACGCCCCTTCGGACAAAAGTCCACGGAAAAGTCAGATGGAAGTCCGATCATGTGTATGAGGCTAAACTGGGCACAACCAAACCAAGCATAGATTTTGAAAACCACACAATTGATACAGTATATAACATTTATAAAGCAACTAGGAGCCTGACAAGGTCAAGTGGGCTCAGGCCTGGGGTATCTAACTATTCGCCCCCAAAAATGTCATATTTACAGGGGCATCCCCTATGCTGGTAGATGTAACTCTCCAACCTGAGAGTTTTTAACCATACGTTGTACCCATTCTTATGGGAAGGGGATCAGGGGATTTCCATTGCCGCAATATAACATAACTCTCCTGGCTTGAAAAAGTTTTCTAGCTACTGCTTCTCTAGTAAGAGCCTGCAATTGGAAATCATCTAAGATGCCCAAAAGGCTTGGTTTATGGTCAAGCGAAACAGAAATCTGAAAAACTGCATTTAGCATGTTCACTACCCCTGCCCCGTATATACTGTACCTATAATCTCAAACCATTTAGCTTGATGTAATAATCAACCAATTGATGGCCTGTTGCCTGTTACAGAGGCACATAATAATAGATTAGGGGAGCATAAACAAAAACTATAGCAGTAGTACTGTAAACATTGAAGAAGTGAGAGTCTGGCACCAAAGCCTCGTGGATTTAAAGAATCATTTTATTTCTCCATAAAGACATAAAAAGGAATCCATTCCTCGTAAAAGATTAATTATTTTGAACATTGAGGTTCTTCATCCAATTTGTGAGTAATTCATGATTACACAAAATTGAGTTGGTCACGGAAATCCACAGTGAATAATGTTACAATTGTAGCACTAAACAAGATCTTTTCCAAAAATGATCTATACATATCCACTATTCTGTTTTTCAATAAATCACTTCTTACTGTGTTTTTCTGCTTCCTTGTAACGTCTTCTTAGAGCTCCTGAATCTCTCCTTTGCACATTATTTGCAGTCATGTGTACTGCTCAATGTGAACTACAGATCCCATGGTTCCTAGTCCATTTTGGGAATGAAAAAAGGAGGATGGCTACATTCTTACATATAGTTGGATCATAGAGAACACATGTAGCCATCTTCTAACAGAAAGTCAGCTCACAGAAGCAAAAAATAATTTGGAGTAGGCAGAGAGCAATAGAAGGGATTTTTTGTAGTCAAGAATGTATTCAGTTCTTTAATAGAATCTTCCTTGTTTTAAACCAGTTTAGTGTCACTTATACATATGGAAAGAGTGGGTACCGGAGGATAGGATGGTGACGGCTGCTAACCAAAATAACTATCACCCGGAAAAAAGTTAGTATGGACTTTCTCGGTACTGATGACACAGATACAGTAAAAAAAATTATTGTACATAAAAAATCTACAGTTTAAAAACAATTATGACAATCAACCTCATACTAGTTACAGCAGTGGAACATAAACGGAAATCCGTAAGGTATCTATGGTTGTGAGGTGAAGTCAAAGGGGAGACCTCTACCGGTTTCGCGGGTAACCGCTTCTTCAGGAGGTAATCACCAGAGGGTCAAGGACCGACATGGATCGCGCCGGATAAACTCCCTCAACGGCGGACAGGGGAGAAAAAATTTGCTCTCTGACTCTCCACGGGAAATAATCCTGGGATCTGAGCATTGGGTGTGGTCTCTGCTTGTTATTGGCTCCCATCACTGCAAAATTGTCATGCAGTGTTGTGGGACTTTACTGTGTTGATGACCCCCAGCTGATTATCCTCTGCTGCTTTGTCACAACTGATCTATTCTTATGCTTGCTGCAGCGCTCACATCCCAGCAGCCCTAATCAAGTGCTGTTACCAGCCTTGAGAAACAAATTTTTTCCCCCCTGTCCGCCGTTGAGGGATTTTATCCGGCGCGATCCATGTCGGTCCTTGACCCTCTGGTGATTACCTCCTGAAGAAGCAGTTACCCGCGAAAACCGGTAGAGGTCTCCCCTTTGACTTCACCTCACAACCATAGATACCTTTATGGATTTCCGTTTATGTTCCATTGCTGTAACTAGTGTGAGGTTGATTGTCATAATTGTTTTTAACCACTTAACGACCGCCGCATGTACATATACGTCCGCAGAATGGCACGTACAGGCAGATGGGCGTACATGTACGTCCCTGCCTTTCCGCGGGTCGGGGGTCTGATCGGGACCCCCCCCCCGGTACATGCAGCGGTCGGTTCTTCCGTGGGAGCGATCCAGGGTGAGGGGGCGGCTATTCGTTTCTAGCCACCCCCTCGCGATCGCTCCCCGGAGCTGAAGACGGGGAGAGCCGTATGTAAACGCGGCTTCCCCGTGCTTCACTGTGGCGGCTGCTTCGATCGTGTCATCCCTTTTATAGGGAGACACAATCGATGACATCAGACCTACAGCCACACCCCCCTACAGTTGTAAACACATACTAGGTGAAACATAACTCCTTCGGCGCCCCCTGTGGTTAACTCCCAAACTGTAACTGTCATTTTCACAATAAACAATGCAATTTAAATGCATTGGTCCCAAAAATATGTCAAAATTGTCTGAAGAGTCCGCCATAATGTCGCAGTCACGGAAAAAAATCGCTGATCGCCGCCATTAGTAGTAAAAAAAAAAAAAATTATAAAAATGCAATAAAACTATCCCCCATTTTGTAAACGCTATAAATTTTGCGCAAACCAACCGATAAACGCTTATTGCGATTTTTTTTTTACCAAAAATATGTAGAAGAATACGTATCGGCCTAAACTGAGGAAAAACATTTTTTTTATATATTTTTGGGGGATATTTATTATAGAAAAAAGTAAAAAATATTGCCTTTTTTTCAAAACTGTCACTCTATATTTGTTTATAGCGCAAAAAAAAAAAACGCAGAGGTGATCAAATATCACCAAAAGAAAGCTCTATTTGTGGGAAAAAAAGGACGTCAATTTTGTTTGGGAGCCACGTCGCACGACCGCGCAATTGTCTGTTAAAGCGACACAGTGACGAATCGCAAAACCTGGCCTGGGCGTTTAGCTGCATTTTGGTCTGGGGCTTACGTGGTTAAACTAGATTTTTTATGTACAATAAATTAATTTTTTTACTGTATCTATCTGTGTCATCAGTACCGAGAAAGTCCATACTAACTTTTTTCCAGGTGATAGTTATTTTGGTTCACGGTACTAGCAGCCGTCACCATCCTATGCTCCGGTACCCCCTCGTTCCATTAAATTCTAGATGATGGTACATTATATGATTAATTAAATAACCAATCTGAGGCTATACTCAAAAAATGTTGTCACTTATACATATGTTGGACTATATACATGCAGCATAGTGCTGTAAAATATGGGTCTCAATTGAGACTCCAGAATCCTTCCTCCCAGTAGCATGATGTGCAGTTTACCACATGTTGGAACATAGGGCAACTCATCAATTTCTTTATTTGTATTTGGCTTGTAGAGGTCAAGTAGCTTGATCAGAATATAGGAAGTATACATGAGATCAGTGAGTCTTTTTATACCCATACACATGTTGGTGTGTTCTTTGCTTTGGCTTTAGTAAATAGGCAAACTAATTATGCATTCTAAGATGATCTTATCTAGTAAGAAAAGGCTTAGAAGAGTTGGCCTAGAAGGGACCTTCAAAGAGCATAAAAAAGATGAAGGGATGTCTGAGAGCTTATGAAACTGACAGTCGTGTAAATAAAATACATTATATGGACAGTGAAAATGCTTGACATAAAAACATTCTTGTGTGTGATGTCATGGAAATGTGTCCCTGGAAGAAAAGACTTATTCATGGGGCTTCCTATTCACCATATTCATGTCTGTCATATACACAACATGGGATTGTGTAATAACATGGCTCTACTTCTATTGCTGGAAACATTATTTCTATTCTATAAATATTTAGTCCTTGGCTAGAATAAAGATGCTGTAATATTAAAGCCAGAGTTATCATGAAAAGTATTACACCCCCCTGCTGCTGTGTGATGCTACAGCACCCTTCCATCCTTGACCAATTAAAGAGGTCCTGGAATCAACTTTACCATGTGTACTCAAAAGATTATCTCTGATTTCACATACCAGATATAAAGATATCTGGTATGAAAGTCAAAATTGATTATCAAAGTGTTACTAAACCCTTTTTTTTTTTTACATTAAAATAACAAAGATATCATACCTACCTGCTCTGTAAAAAAAAATTGCACAGAGCAGCCCGGCTCCCACTGGTGCCAAAAGCCAATCAGGAATGCGAGTCATCGGAGAGCCAAGGCTCTCGTGGACATCGCTGGATTGACAGGGGGCTCAGGTAAGTATTGGGAGCACACAGAAGGTTGTTCACCTTCAGAATGCATGAAGGTGCCTCTACAACCACTTTAAACCTTGAGATGCCTAATGGAAGCCTACCTGCACCATACGTTATTTAAGCCAACCATACATGCATACATTTCTTTCATTCAGCCTGTAGGTTGAACAAAAACAGATTGTTCAATCCACGCTTAACAGTGCACATCAGCAAATCATTCTTGCCGGCTATTGTATTTAGACAGCCGGCACCTGCAGCCTTCAGAATTCCATAAGATTGACCGCTTGGAGGAAAACCATCAGGCCTTTAGGAAAAAACGAAAGACCCACCTCTTCTGAACGACCGGTACGACTGGATGTCAAGCGCCTTAAGGCGATTAAGTTTGCATTTGTTGCGCTATACAAGTTACTCACTCACTCACTCGCAGCTCGTTGGCTTGTCATTGCTCCACTGACAATTTTCAGCCCGTTGCTTTTAATTTTCAGATGAAAGTGAAGCCAGATGATGCCAGCCTGCCCACCCATGTAACAAATTTTGGCCGATTTAGCAAGAAACAGACAAAATTCTATTTCTGTATGACCGGATTTATACACGTAGCCATGGGGGGGCATTTGTTCATCTCATTGCCTTTTTGTCAGTGAGATCATCTGTTAACACAAAAACGTCTGATTGTGATGCAATTGTAAGGAGACCTGCCTTGGAAGTTTGAATGTGATTGGTGATACAGGAAGCACAGTTGGTCCACATAGACATTAAAACCCTTACTTGCTCCAGGTGGCAATGACTGTCACCACATGCATGCCCATAGCTTTAGTTGGTAAAAAGACACCAGTGTGTAAAGATATTTCCATTAGTTATCAGAAAAAATCCACTGGTGTATACATAACCACAGTGAGTGTAAAAAGACAAAAAATAGAAAGGATTGCTTGTGAACGTGCACAGAGACACTACGAGCATGTAGATTTATAATTCAGTGAGCCTAAATTACAGGTAGACTAATGCTATTTAGCACGACCATTAAAGACCATCCCCCTGCCCTCCTTGAATACTTACCTGGTACTTCTTTCTACCCAGCACTGTGCTCGTCTGCAGTAGCATTTGTCTTCTCTTCCTCTATCACAGGCACCGAGACAGTAGCAGCAGCCATTGGCTCTGACTGCTGTCAATCACATCCTGTGAGGAGGGGTCGGGCCGAGCCACGATGTGTGTGTTTAGAGATGCACACAACCCGGCTTGAGTGCCACCATTGCTAGGGCTTGCGTTGGAGGCACTCAGAAGAGGAGTTGTGGACAGCGCTGGTGGGGGACAGCAGAAGTGGTGGGTTGGAGCCGCTCTGTGCAATACCAAGTAACAGAGCAGGAAAATATAACATGTTTATAATTTTAAAAAAATTACTTTTACAACTACTTTAAATTGACATTACCTGCGTCCCTCATTTTCTTCTTGGAAGTAATTTTATTAATTGTTTTGCATTCCCTCATCTACCACCTCTCCATCTGATTGTACTTGAGCACCAAGCAATGCATGGCTCAGGATTTCACTGGGGTTCCAGTAGCTGATTATGTTTTCACTGGGTTTCCAGTGGACGATCAGGGTTTCAGTAGCTGGTTAGGTTTACACTGGGTTTCCAGTAGCTGATCTTGTTTTTACTGGGGCTCCAGTAGCTGATCTTGTTTTCACTGGGGTTCCAGTAGCTGATATTGTTTTCACTGGGGTTCCAGTAGCTGATCTTGTTTTTCACTGGAGTTCCAGTAGTTGATCTGGTTTTCTCTGGGGTTCCAGTAGTTGATCTGGTTTTCACTGGGGTTCCAGTAGCTCAGGGCTCAAAATTTCAAGTCCTGAGCCACTAGCCAGACCTTAGAGTTACTCGCCACCAGTTGCCCCACCCAACCTCTCCCCTGACCCACCCCTAAGTCCGCCCCTAAACACGCCCTTGTAAATTATCTCATGAAATTACACTGTTAAATGTTTTCAGCAGAATTAAGTTCCAAAAATAAATAACAATTTTAACAATATTAACATAAAGCATATCAGTACCCATCAAATGCAGCCTCACTGTGCCCATCAATGCAGCCTCACTGTGCCCGTCAATGCAGCCTCACTGTGCCCGTCAATGCAGCCTCACTGTGCCCGCAGCCTCTCTGTGCTTGTGAACGCAGCTCAGATATGTAACTAGAACCTTCAGGGCCCCAATGCAAGAAACCATGAAGGGCCCCCTGCCCCCTGGAGCGACCCAGCCCCATGCTTCAGAGGGCCCATGTGTCACCCCTGTACACCTGGATAGGAAGAGGGCCGGGGGCAGCATCCAGAGGAACCAATCCCCTCCATTTTCCCAACCCCGATCCCATTCACCCATCACTGCTACCACTGCTCACTGTCACTCATCCCAGCCCCATGCTTCAGGGGGCCCATGTCTCACCCCTGTACACCCGTATAGGAGGGGCAGCGGGCGGCATATAGAGGAACCAATACCCTTCATTTTCCTCCTGCAGTCACGGCTTTTGGTTCCTCTATATGCCGCCCGCTGCCCCTCCTATCCAGGTGTACAGGGGTGAGACATGGGGCCCCCTGAAGCATGGGGCAGGGATGAGTGACAGTGAGCGGTGGTAACAGTGATGGGGGAATGGGATGGGATCAGTAGTGATAGGGTGAGTGGCAGCAGTGGTGGGGGGGATGGGATCAGTGGTGGTGGGTTGGATGGGGTGAGTGGCAGCAGTGGTGGGGGATGGGATCAGTGGTGGTGGGTTGCATGGGGTGAGTGGCAGCAGTGGTGGGGGGATGGGATCAGTGGTGGTGGGTTGGATGGGGTGAGTGGCAGCAGTGGTGGGGGGATGGGATCAGTGGTGGTGGGTTGGATGGGGTGAGTGGCAGCAGTGGTGGGGGGATGGGATCAGTGGTGGTGGGTTGGATGGGGTGAGTGGCAGCAGTGGTGGGGGGATGGGATCAGTGTGGTGGTGGGTTGGATGGGGTGAGTGGCAGCAGTGGTGGGGGGATGGGATCAGTGGTGGTGGGTTGGATGGGGTGAGTGGCAGCAGTGTCGGGGGGGATGGGATCAGTGGTGGTGGGTTGGATGGGGTGAGTGGCAGCAGTGGTGGGGGATGGGATCAGTGGTGGTGGGTTGCATGGGGTGAGTGGCAGCAGTGGTGGGGGGATGGGATCAGTGGTGGTGGGTTGGATGGGGTGAGTGGCAGCAGTGGTGGGGGGATGGGATCAGTGGTGGTGTGTTGGATGGGGTGAGTGGCAGCAGTGGTGGGGGGGATGGGATCAGTGGTGGTGGGTTGGATGGGGTGAGTGGCAGCAGTAGTGGGGGATGGGATCAGTGGTGGTGGGTTGCATGGGGTGAGTGGCAGCAGTGGTGGGGGGATGGGATCAGTGGTGGTGGGTTGGATGGGGTGAGTGGCAGCAGTGGTGGGGGGATGGGATCAGTGGTGATGGGTTGGATGGGGTGAGTGGCAGCAGTGGTGGGGGGATGGGATCAGTGGTGGTGGGTTGGATGGGGTGAGTGGCAGCAGTGGTGGGGGGATGGGAACAGTGGTGGTGGGTTGGATGGGGTGAGTGGCAGCAGTGGTGGGGGGATGGGATCAGTGGTGATGGGTTGGATGGGGTGAGTGGCAGCAGTGGTGGGGGGATGGGATCAGTGGTGGTGGGTTGGATGGGGTGAGTGGCAGCAGTGGTGGGGGGATGGGATCAGTGGTGGTGGGTTGGATGGGGTGAGTGGCAGCAGTGGTGGGGGGATGGGATCGGTGGCGGTGGTTGTGGGATCGGTGGCGGGGGTGGTGGGTGGGATCGGTGGCGGTGGGTGGTGACATCGGTGGGGGTGGTGGTATCAGTGGCGGGATCGGTGGTGGGGTTGGCAGTAAGAGGCAGAGGTGGTGGTGGGGGAGGATGGCATTGGGGATAGTGATAAGATCTGTGGTGGTGAGGGGGGTCAGTAAGAGGCAGAGGTTGAGATCAGCTGCATTATTATGTCATTTACTTTCTCAGTCGATTCCTTCCATCATTACTACCATGCCTCCAGGGATGCTCCTGTGTCATGGGTTCTCCTGCAGAGGGGAGAGGTCCTCCCCCTTCACTACATTGGTGTCAGCTAGCCAGCTGATTTTCCCTTTTAGCAGCCTTCCTCAGCGCAACCCCACCCGCCGGCGCGCAGTGTAACAAGGTCCATGGCTAGTGCGGAACACTGATACTATCGCACACGCTGGTCAAGGGGGGCGGGACCTTGTTACACTGCGAGCTGAACACAGACGGCTCCATGACACACAGCGGGACATCCCTGCTGTGTGCGCGTTAAACATAACAGGAGGAGAGAGGGAGGGAGGGGAGCGCTGCAGCCTCCTCAGCTCAAAGCCGCACCAGGGCAGTCTGGTCCTGCCACTGTGTCTCCTCTGGCTGATCGCTTCAACCATGAAAAGATCAGCCTGGTCCACCCCGCACCTCACTCGCCCTGAATGAAATTTCACTCGCAAATCGCGAGCAAAGAGTGCAATTTTTGAGGGCTGCAGTAGCTGATCTGGGTTTTCACTGGAGTTCCAGTAGTTGATCTGGTTTTCTCTGGGGTTCCAGTAGTTGATCTGGTTTTCACTGGGGTTCCAGTAGTTGATCTGGTTTTCTCTGGGGTTCCAGTAGTTGATCTGGTTTTCACTGGGGTTCCAGTAGTTGATCTGGTTTTCTCTTGGGTTCCAGTAGTTGATCTGGTTTTCACCGGAGTTCCAGTAGCTGATGCGGTTTTCACCGGAGTTCCAGTAGCTGATGCGGTTTTCAGTGGGAGTCCTTTGTGATGGAGGGAGGGTAGCTCAGTCCAATACCTGACCCTAGACATTTTTGAGTCTGTGCCAACCACCTTCATTACATCATTCTGACTGACAATACAACTTGTATAGAGCACTACAAACATGGGTTCCATTGCATTATGGAAGCTTGCTTTTTTTTTTTTTTTCTGGTTCAGACATTTTCAATCCACATTAAGAAAGTAAAAACCTTGCAAACTGCAATTAGAATTCAGTCAGGCTTGGTTCTCTGACTAGCCTGACTCCAAAGTCGTGCAACTTTCAGTGCAACTTTGGAATATGACTTTGTGACTTTTTACACTCTGTGGCATTGAAGTCATATCAAAGTCGGACCAATATAGTGCAGGAACCTTTTCTAAAGTCGGACAGACTTGTGTAGTTTTAGTTAAGATGACTCTCATAGGGAAACATTGAATTTCACATGTCATCCGACTTGAGATCCAACTTGTGAGACCCCATGTCGCATCAGTGTGAACCGAGCCTCATGGAGATGCCAAAGAATGTAAAAAAAAAAATTCTGGAGATTTTCTGAAATTAGGGGGTTAAGTTGTGCCCCTCCACAATGGCAGGTCATCTTTATTTATAATAAATCCTTGAATTAAACTGTGTACGAAAGTCCAACCTTGTTTTAATGTGCAGGATTGACACTGCCAGAATATATATATATATATATATATATATATATATATATATATATATATATATATATATATATATATCACATACAGTTTTGTTTTAACCCCTAAGAAACACATTTGTGCAGATAAAAAAATAAATACATTCTAGACTTTCTTTGCTTCATAAGTGAACTGTGCGTGTGCGCCTGCATAATACACTGCAAGATTTTTCAAGAACACTTCAGTCTTATGAAAAGATTACCATAATGCTACCTGCTAACGTTTATCTGCATGACTTTTTTATGTTAAGTACTGCAAGCTTAGATTGAAATTGCCAAGGGACAAATGTAATGGTTTCACCTTAGCACAATTGAAGCTCTTTTTTTTTTTAAGGTCTACATGTAAATATATATTTCATATAGCTTCCAATATGTTAAAAGCATGTTTTTTACACAGGCAATTTTTTTTTTTTTTAATGTGGACAGTCCTATATAATGGAGAATCAGGTTCATGCTGCCTGACTGGCAATTAGGAGGTACTATACATGTAAACTGTCATTGCTAACCTACCTTCACTGACATATTTTATCATTCCTGTAAGTGCAATTTATTCATTTATTAAAATTTGAATCAACTTACTGCAATGGGAGAATTTCTATTTTATATCACAGAGTAAACATTAGATTATTAGCCAGATATAACTTGGGTACCGGGGAGACCGATCGTTCCCTGAGCTTGGTGAGACTGACTCTGCATTTCCAACTCATTTTTACCTACCTGGATTTGGAGCACTGCATAGACCCATATGGACTTCTATGTGATTGGGACTCTGCCTTAGTTTTCCTCCTTTTACACTTTTTTCACTTGTTTACTTATAGTAATTTATTATACACTTGTTTATTACTACCAGCGCTGCACTTTTTATATTTGTACACATTTTTGTAAGATACTGTATATCAGAAGTGTCCAAACTTTTTTTTAAAAAAGGCCAGATTTGATGAAGTGAACATGCTTGATAGCCGACCATTTTGCCTGACATTCTTTGAACCATTAAAATTTGTTCTAAGTGTGTTTGTCTGAGCACTAATACACTGCCCAACAAGAATTCTCTTGCCTTTGTGGCTGTGTGTGAGTAAAGAGATGAGCTCTTGCTTGATAAAAAAAAAAAGAGATGAGCTCCGACGTATTATTTGGATATACCATATTTATTGGCGTATAACACACGCCTTCGCTTTAAGAGCGAAGTTTCAGGAAAAAAAATAAAACATTTAATAAAGAACTGTGAAGCAAAATAAGGGTCAGTGCCCATCTGCAGACCCACCATTGCCATGAATGTAGACTCACCATTGCCAGGAATGCAGCAGCCATTGCCAGGAATGCACCCGCCATTGCCAGGAATGCACCCACCATTGCCAGGAATGCACTCACCATTTGCCAGGAATGCAGCCCCATTGCCAGGAATGCAGCACCATTGCCAGTATTGCACTCATGAGCGCCAAAGATTAATTACAGGAGAATCTTCTGTTTATACTGTGGCCTCTTTAATAGGAAGTCCCGCCTCTTTTGATGGATAGAACAGTTGTCCAATGGCAGCGCGGGACTTCCTATTACAGAGGCCGGCCGTAAACGGCAAATTCTCCTGTGTGTGTACGGCGGCGGCGCTCGTCACGCCTCCTCCCTGTCCCGTTCCAAGGCATATACATCTTTTGTGGCCCCCGGCTCTGGGAGATTGTCTGGGGCTACAAAAGATATGTGTCTAAATAACCCGGCAGGCCGTTCAAAACCGGAACGCGGGCCGGACTTTGGACATGCCTGCATTATATGGACCTAACTGTATTACATGTTCCACCCATTTTTAGGATGGCACATGTAACGCTTTCCAGCATCTTTATCTTCTCTCCCCTCACCCCCACCCATGACAGTGGGCAGAAGATCTTCTCCCTATGCTCACGCGGCCATGCCATTCATTTACAGTTTTTCCTGTGAATGACTAGACTACAAGTACCGTCAGCCATTGCTTTCAATGAACTGTGAGGGCGTTGGCGAGTCTCTGTGGTTCACTGATCTTCCTGCTGTCAGGTAACTACCTGCCTGTATTGAAGGTTGACAGGTATCCTGAGAGTCTGCTGGAGCCAGACAGTTCACCCAAATCTGATCATCATGGGTGCAATGCTCTGTAGGCTCCATAGAAAAAATAAAATGCACACTTTTTTACGGCAAAAAAAATTGCAATTTTTTTTTCCCTTCAAAATGTGAACTTATCCTTTAAAGTGATTGATTGTTAAACCAATCCTCAAAAAAAAAAAACTCCCATGCTCTCTGTCTTATAACAATAAATTGCCCTGTGCCTGTGCTATATACCGTATATACTCGAGTATAAGCCGACCCAAATATAAGCAGAGGCACCAAATTTTACCACCAAAAAAAATGGGAAAACTTACTGACTCAAGTATAAGCCTAGGGTGTCCATCTGCATGCCTCACTGTGCCTCACTTTGCCCCACTGTGTCCATGCCTCACTGTGTCCATTCCTCACTGTGTCCATGCCTCACTTTGCCTATGACTAGACTGACGTATATCATGGGAGTCTATGGGAGGGGTGCCCGGCTTCTTTGAAAAATCAGTGCTTCCCATCCTACAGACAACAAACTTTGGGGCTACATGTGTGCCAAGTTTGGGGTCCAGGGGACCTACGGCTGGCTCGTACCGGGTCCCCAAATTCTGGGAGATCAGGCGCAAAAAGGTGACTTGAGTATATGCCGAGGGGGGCATTTTCAGCACAAAAAAATGTGCTGAAAAACTTGGCTTATACTCGAGTATATACGGTAATAAATATTATCTGTACCAATAACACAGTGTCTTCCTGCGCTCAGGTGCCTCCTCTCCTCTGCACAGCTGACAGTTCCAGTGGGCGGGGCTGAGTGCTGCCATTGACATCAGCCAGGGAGGAGAGAGAGCCACGGAGTCGCATGATTGCAGGGAGACGCTGTGTTATCAGTACAGATAAGCATATTTATTATATTACACAGACACAGAGGAACTTATTGTTATATTACAGAGGGGTTGGGAGCTTTTAATATTAAATATGAAAGCAGCAGGAGCGGTGGGGGCAGACGCTGACACGAGCAGACAGGCGGGGAGGGGGGAGAGGACACAGGAGAGCAGGCTGCAGATGACGGAGGCACATAAACTGACCACGGTGTCAGGGCTCAGCAGCTGTGATACACTGTGGTCAGTTTACAGAGGGAAGGGTATAGCCAGGCAGGATAAGCTAATTTAGGTGTTGCAGGGGGCTCAATTACACAGCACAAGCCCTGTGCTGTATAACATGCTTTAAGGGAACAGAATCCGTTTTTTACTTTGGGTTAACAAACGCTTTAAATATCTTTTCTATTAATAACATTGACAACAGATTTGACTATTGTTTTGTGGGCCATACATGTATTAATATTCATAAAACAATTGTTTTGATGAAGGAATCATAGCTTTTAGAAAACACAAAATGGCCAATTCAATCAATTAACAACTGTTTCTATCAGAAAAATAATATTTGTCCTGTCTGTAATCCATTAGATTGCATCTAATCCAATCTCTTCTTTTGTTTTGCAAATTATTGTTATTGAATTAAAAATTTGCAATTTTCAAATTAATAATTGATCATAGATTTCAAAACCATCAAATTCTCTGCAGCTATTCCCTTTTGTACCACCACACCCTCCCTTTAGAATGTAAGCTCTACGATGTAATTGTGTTGTCTCTCCCTATACATTGTAAAGCACTGCGTAAACTGTTGGTGCTATATAAATCGTATATAATAATAATAATAATAATAATAATCTGTTATGCAGTATAAAGAATTGTGATGATATGCGAAGTGCAGTAGCCCATAACGAATCACTTTACTAATATCCGTGAAAAATAAATTGTATTTGATTGTCCTGGATACATACATCATAAAAAGTGGTAATCACATATAGCATTGCTATGGTCCTCCTCATCAAAGTGATTGTTGTGTATGATTAGAACATCTAAAGGTTAAAACAAAAAAGTAAACTGATTATAAAACTAGTGATATAATGCAATCAGCTTGTGAGGTATAGTGGCCAGGGGCCTGATTTGCATGCCAGAGCCTGTAATCACAGAAAATCAGGTGCTTTATACACCACCCATACATAGACCATGCCCAAACCACTCTTCTGTTATGCTGCATGAAACAATTTTGTTTCTAAACCACCAGGAAAAAAAATCATCCATGTGAATGTATCAATGATCCGGAGGTGCTGTGGGCTGGAGCAGTGGGTGGATTTGATCACATCAACTGCCATAACTGAACATTTAGCTGTGAACCTATTGATTAAACAATAACTTTTTCATTACTTAAAGTGGAAGTAAAGGCAAAACCTAACTAACTCTTAACCTACTCCCATCCATATTCTAAGCCTAATCTAGCTAACCCTGTGAAGAAAAGATCGCTATATTTACCTATTCTGCATCCACTCCTGTCCGGTCCCAGGCTGAGCTGTCAACGGAGGCTTCAGTGTGTAGAAGAGACAACCGACAACGGAAGCCCCATAGTAAATAACCCCATAGGGGTGACGTCACTTCCCAGGCATTTTCCATCCATTGTCGGTTTTCTCCTGCACACAGAGTATGCAGCTTTAGACCAAACCAGAGTGGCCTCAGAATAGTTAAATATAGCAATATTTTCTTTACAGGGTTAGATAGATTAGGCTTAGAATAGAGGTGGGAGTAGGTTTAGAGTTAGTTAGGCTCTGCCTTTATTTCTACTTTAAGGGAAATACTCTTTCATTTTAAAACATCAGTATTGTAATAACATTACAAACTATAGTTATATTTGACAATTCAATAGAAGCTTACTCTACCTGTCTTCTGCCATCGCTTTCCAAAACTTCCCAGATTCCCTGCATGCTTTGCAACTTCTCCTCTGCCTTTTGCTTTCAATTCCTAAGGACTCCGCCCCCTGAAACTCCTCCTCTCACTACCTCTGTAGTTCAGAAGGCAGGCTCTATGAAATGTGTGACACAGCAGGACATAATAAATACCCATCACAACATTCCAGGAAGTAAGTGTGTGGGAATCTTCACAATGTCACGTTACAAATGTTCGTATCATTCAGAGTAATAAGACTAAGCTACAAATGATTGACATACAATGTGTAAATAACAATGATAACAAAGTAATACATACAGCAGTGATGTGCAGTGCCAATTGACCTCCAAACATGGTGTGTAGACGTGTGCAATACATTTTGTAACTAATCAAAATCGGGCCGACTTTTGCATCTTTTGGACATTAGGATGCGTCTGACTTAAAAAAATAATGAATTTCAACGCATACAAAAGAAATTATGGCAAAAATAACAAATGAATTAGACATGTTTGGTTAATTTTGTTAAAGGTCTAATAAAACTAAAGGTCAACTCAGAGTAAATCTTGCAGTCCAATAAGCTGATTCAGTTTGTGCTGGAGGTTGAGTATTGGCAAAGTGCATTCCTGAGAACTGAGTGAGAAGGGTGTTGTATTTGCTCATTGGAGAAGTGATATTATCATTGTGTGTGTATTAATGGATTTAATAAACAAATTACTTTCCGAACTCTGTAATGAGCAGGGGCAGAGAATGCCTGTTCACAACGGAATGCATCTGTGAATCAGATGTGTGTCCATAGAAGATAATGGGCCTGAATTCGTACCTCAACCAGAACGCAATGCCTAGAAAACGCACATGTTTTTTCTGCACTGTGCAGTGCCAAGTCCCTGTAGACTTCGTTGTAAGCCTCATCCAAGTTGCATAGGTGTAAACCAAGCCTAAATGTGCAGCAAATTTTAAAGTGAATTACTTATTTTCTTTGAAACAATTGTACCTGCTACTTCCAGATCTTTCTGAAGCTCTTGAAAAGTGGTCCTTGGCTCTTGAACTACTCCTGATTATTCTTTTCACTTCTCTGTCTTCTGAGGAGCACTTAGCTGTGGCCGGTTTACAGTGAAATGATGATCTTTCTGCTTCCAGATTATGGCCCCAACAGTGCTCACTGGAACATTCAGAAGTTTAGAAATCCTTCTGTAACCACTGCCCTCAGTGTGTTTTGCAATAAGGTTGAGAAGATCTTGAGAGAGCTTTTTGCTTTTACCCATCATGACATGTTTCTTGTGTGACACCTTGGTAATGAGACTCCTTTTTATTGGCCATCAGTTGGGACTCAACCAGCTGATATTAATTTGCACTGAGAAAGGGGCAGGATTGCTTTCCAATTACTAATAGATTTCAGCAGGTGTCTTGGTTTTCCATGCTTTTTTGCACCGCCCCTTTGCCAAGGTTCGCATTGCTGCAGGTTAGAAATCGTGCGAGTTTAGCTGAACCCAGCATTGCAGTCCGACTTCAGGGTCGATTTGACTGTGTGGGTTCCTGCACAGATGTCTATACAAATCGCCCCCCAAAGTCGCCAAAAGTATTACATGAACTACTTTTGGGAATCGGCGCGGCACCGCAAAGTCGGCACGCACCGATTCGGATGCCAAATCGTAAATTCATGTGTTAAATACCTTTTCCCTGTGTTATTCCATTTTATTATACATAACTTGCATTTATAAAGAGAGCCTGCAAACAGTGTTGCTTTTAAGCTTCCTTTGTAATGGGGCAGCTTCCATCTCTCCTGCAACAGAGACTGGAACCCAACTAACAAAGTCCAGGTCTGTGTAGCAGGAGCCGCTCTAATACTGGGATCTGGCCATCAGTCATACTAGCATTTGTAGGCATGAGCCCATTGTGCCCAATTCAAATTCTGGCTACCTTTCTGTGTTTGAGAAGTTTTACATGGAATCCAGGATCATTATAAGCAGTGGCGACCACTCATGTAGGGCACAGGGCTGCTGCCCCCCTAATCTATGCGCCTGACCCATAGTCTACATGCATGGTGCTGGATGCATTGATTCCAATGTTTTTTTTTCTCAAACGCTTGATTATAGCCTGAGGCTAGAATTGGCTTTAAAAAGGGTGGGCTGGGGGTGCAAAGCACTGTGCCCAGAGTCCACCCAGTTGTGTGACATTAGCTAATTATTATTCGCTAATGTCTTCCTGTTTCCTGGTTTTTCTTTAGGGACAATCTGGTCTTAGGAATAAGACACGATTGGCCACGAGTCCTAAGTCCTGATTGTTTAGGAGGAGATACTTGGGAGGAGACGCAGTGAGTGAAGCCACTGAAGTTGTGACCTGGATGGGGTAAATGCGGGGCTGGTGGGGGGCATGACGGGTGAGCGATGCGGCGAGTGACGGCGGGAAGAAGCAATCGAGTGTGCAAGGGGGGTTTGTTGGAGGGGGGGGGTCTGCTGGCTGCCCCCAAGAAAATTGAGCACCAGCCTCCACTGATTCTAAGCATGCAGTTTGTATGATATCCCTGTTTGCCTGGGTGTCCTATGGTTACACAATTTACTGTAGTTACTAATTTTCCTAAAAAAAAAAACATAATGATGGGCTAAATAATTTACACTCGGATGTCAGTGTGTTCGCTGACCAATTTAACTTCTTAGATTAAAGCAAATAATGCTGTTTATGCAACACTGGTGGAAACAATGGTGCCTGTGTTGATCCTGACAACAAATACAATTCTTGCTATATATTATTTTAAAGGAGAACTCCAGGAATTTTATTGAAACGTAGAAAGGTAGGTTAGTGTACAGTGTTAATTGTCAATTCTGCATGCTTATTGCATGTCAGGCAACTCGCATTTTCCAGTGGAGCCCCACAGTGGCAGTGTACATAATGCTTTCAGTCATGTTTCACTTTATGGATGTTTTACTGTGCTTTTTTGTTCCTGTATTTCTAATGTATTTATAGCAAATGTTGTTTCAAAAGAACTAAAAAGTTCACATTTTTATTTTTCTTCATAAAATCCGGCTAAAGACAAACACAGATTCAACAGTTAATCTGACAATGTCTGAGAAATGAAAGGATATATTAACTGATATTTTTCTTTTCACGTCTCTCTTTGCAGGTTATGTGACTGGCTGTCAAAGAGTTTTCTCTGCACCAATCAATCATATCTTCTTACACAGGCAGTTGAGCATTCAACAAAGGAGATGTTTCTTTTTGCGGAGACAAAGAAGCACTGCTTATAGTATAGTTTGGCCAGGTACAGTTTCCCCAGCTCATCCAGTTCCCGAGGTAACTGTAATTTCTATTATCTCATTCTTTTCCCCGTCAATATAAAGGTTGACTGCACTACTGATCAAGTACATTCATCTACTGACAGCCAGGGGGCCGTAGGCATAACCTGGGATTTAAATGCGAACAGCAGAGCTGCGTACACTCCTCTCCCAGCCAGACAGTGTTATGAAGAATAGGTAATCAGTGTATAGGTGTGATCAGCCTCCAGATAGATAGTTACAGGCAATCTCTTCAATGATGCAGACACCAGCAGGTGGGCATCAACACCAAGGAAGTGGCCAGCCAACTTGTAAAATGGGCCATAATGTTAGTAAATGATTTAAGTAAATAAGATGTTTTATGGTCGATATCCATCCTGAGCGTTCGTCATTAGATGGACTGTTGTGAATCTGATGAGTCTACATTGAGACTGATGTGGTTACCTTTGAAGAAAAACATAAGCTACTATAATAAGGTTTTTTCTTTTCATTTTTTTTCCCCACATAACCATTCCCATCTTCCCAAACTGAAAAAATAGCCTCCTTATGATAATAATACATGTGGCATTGTATACCGCTGGCATCAGGCTGCACAATTCACCTGCCAGAGGGGTGAGCGCTCAGCGGTCCCAAATATCAGAAAGTTCCAGGGTAATTGTGATTAAAAGTTGTTCAACTGGGAGAAAGACCCTGGCTAAATGTAAACTGAACTTATTACTTTTGATAGGATCATTTGTTGTGTTACACTTTAATGGAAATGTACATTGATTTTAGTTGAGCTAAGGAGAAAAACAAAACGTTTTTGGAAAAAAATATATATTTTCAGTTGACTATAAAATATTGCTTATGAGGTTATTTGCACAGCCAACAGGTGACTTTCTAGATTTGGTTGATCCCAGATTTCCTGAAGTAATTTGCATACATGGTGTGAAAATCTTGAACTGCCTGTGTGTTTTAATCTTGTGGTGTTCAGGGTAAATCGCAACTCGCACACCGCTAAATTGGTTCAAGGAAGGACTGGTCCCCCTCCCTGTTGCGAGTTCATATGGACCCATATGCGTTTTAGTTGGGCAGTTGTTAGCATTGGTCAAGGACCACGGCAATCTGTAAATCTACAGACAGCCAATAATAAGACAATCATATTGATTTTCCTGATTTACCAGTTGGTTCCCTGTCGGTGTGGCAGCCTCACTGCCGTGGACCCTTTTATTACACTGCCACAGCGTACCAAGCGTAGGTTGACCCCGAGAAGTGTAGACCAAGAACAGCTTTCCAGGACAACGGAGCACACAGGAACTGAAATGTGTTGGAAACTAGGACATTGGAATGTGTCTCTTACCTTGCAAAGGTTCTTGAGAATGGTCCCAGTTAAAAGTAGGTGACGTGGGATCCCCCAAAGCATGCAGGCTAAGGCCAGCCAGCATTCAAAAGAACCCCCACTAAGGTTTGGACCCCAGGTTGCAACTCTTGGGTTCACCATACCCTAGGTACCATGGACCGCAAGGTGTTTGGGTCAAGAGGTCATCAAATGGTGTAAGACTGGAGGACTGTGGATCACACCAAAATGGTCTATAACCAGGACACTGAAAAAGAAGTCAGGCCAGGCAGCAAACACATTTGCCAAGGATAATAGCCAGAGGCCAGGGCAAGCGGCAGATATTGATAACCAGAATAATTCACCAGAGGTTGGGACAGGCAACAGACAGGGATACTCAGGAACAGGCCAAAGGTCAGGGCAGGCAGCAGACACAGATCAATGATATACAAAGCTAAAAGTTGGTTCATGGAAGTCAAATATAAAGGGTAAAGGCAAGGGGTACTAGCAAATCGCACTATAGATAAACCGGACATGGCAGTTAACTACAAGAAGCATTGCTTGGGTAGTAGGCTAAGAGCTGCACGGAGTTATATAGGCTGTCCAGGAGAGAAGCAATGCACTGATTGGCCGCAGCCAGAAAGGGGTAGAAGCTGTGCTCATTGGCCGCGGCCAGCAGCTGTGCTCATTGGTTATGGTCTTGACAACCCAGGTAAAAAACTGCAATGCCAGAAAGCAGTAGGTAAATAGTGCTGACATTTCTTAAACTGTATAATAAAATGAAACTATGGTGTAATTTAACTACATACATTTGGTTATTATGCTAATGCTCACCTTGAGGCATTTTTATTGTAACCTTATTATCATTATATTACATACATTGATTTGTATTTTTCCTTCTATCTGTCTTGCACTACAATTGTGTGTTAGCCGCCTTCTTTTCCAAAAAAATTCTAACTCCAGACTACACCGTTTTACTACAATCTATTTTTGATCAAGAACTGCTGTGATGTTTTCAAACTATCACACGTGACTTGTAGACTTACAGTGAGGAAAAGGAACAATGATTCTGGCCAATAAATAGCAATTTTAATTGCAGTGTAAAAATCATATATACTCTATTACATAAAACAACACTGTTTCTAAAACCTTTAGTACTCATTAACAAGAATTTTTGCAAAAAAATGGTCACTTTCAAATGTATTTCATTACAAATAAAATATTCAGTATTCCCTTTAGCCCTGGTTCATACAAGTGTGGCTTTAAATCGCACTACTTCAGTACAATTTCAAAGCTGTAGATCAGTGCCATTTTGATGTGCCATTTCATTGTGGCTTGCGACTTTATTTAACAGAAGTCAAATCGCAAAAAAATTGCTAAAAAGTAGCACAGGAACATTTTTCAAAGTCCCTGCAATTTGAGTCGGAATGATTTGAATGGTTTCTTTGCTGGCAATGGGGTGAGACTAGTCATGCGTTTTTAAACTGCTAAATTGCATGAAAAATCGCACTGGTGGGAACCCATTCTTGTTATAATGTGATCATTTATTTGGTGTATCACTCCCAAATAGTTGGGGATGCTCTCTATAAAGCATTGTGTGACACACTTTAATGCCAGCCTGCTGAAGAGCGCCCCTTGTTTATGGTATTTATGGGTCTTTGTGTCTCTACAGCTACTAGCTAGTAAAAGCACCGGCACTAGATACAGTCACACAAATATCAATCACAGTATGGAAAAAGCAGCTGACGCAGTCCTCCTGGTATAGAAAACAATAATATAATAACACCAAATGCAGTGCTTATGCCCGGATCATAGTCCAGATAAGTTAAAAGTAAAACGTCTCCAATAAAAAGTTAATTCTGTGCTGGTCTACACAAAAGGGTGTATAGAGGGGTCCGCATCCAAGAAGGAAGATTTACATGGACCCTTGCCGCAAGAGATGGACCACTTCATCAAAAGTAGTCAAATGCGCTTTATGAAATGCTTTGACTCTCCATACATGCGGTATATGTATAACTGTCAAAACTCATTTATTAGAAAAGAGCCAGAGTACAGTAAAAATCGCAGGTAAAACCTCATTGCCGTAGCAATGTTTTCAACCAGTAAAATGGTCGACCCTCCAGTGTGGCGACGTCACATGACCAAACTTCAACTAACGCGCTTCGTCGCTCACAGACGTCATCAGGGGCGTGGTCACACAAGTACAGGTCGCTTTTTATACCCAATCAGGGCCGTAAGTAAAATACCTAATGTGTCACTTCCTCCTTCATTGAGACGCAGTTGTGGTGTTTTTGGTTAAGCACAGTTTGCTTGCAGGTTGTGGAGCACATTAATAAATGTATTTTACTTCCAGCCTCGATTGGGTATATAAATGGCGACCCGTACTTGCGTGACCATGCCCCTGATGACGTCTGTGAGTGGTGAAGCACATCAGGGGGAGTTTGGTCATGTGACCTCGCCATGCTGAATGGTCGGCCATTTTACTGGTTAGAAACATTGCTACGGCAATCCATTTCTATGCTTACTTCTGAACAACCATATCAGGTGACAATATATTAAGTTTTCCTTTACTGACTGATTCAGTGCCTGTTTTGCTTGATATCATACTATTACTGAGTACGAAGTATTACTTTTAGTGATTTTCTGTGATATTGCCTGCTTTGTACACTCAACTAAAGCTGGCCATACTCCATACACATTTTTTATTCAATTTCCTTTAGATTTACCTTCAACTATGTAGTACAAGGGACCTCATATTATATGGTTTTGGTAAATTTAAACAAAATCTATAGAAGAAAACTGTATAATGTATGGCCAGTCTAAGTGCATCTAAGGGACTAAAGTTCTTAACAAGGCTGAGGCAAAAAACAGAGGACCCATGGTAATCAGGGGCTCCTACGGGGGTAGTGTTAAGCCCCAGTCACATGGTCTGACTTTTTGACAACAAACTTCAAAATGAGCAGGTTTTCAAAAAAAATCAGACGTGTGTACTCTCCATCGTACAAACTTTTTCGGTTTTCATCGGAGAAGTCTATTGGACTTTTGTCCAAAGTACAAACACGTATGCTCAGAACCAATCTTAAAATCAACCAACAATGGCAGAGGTTGACCAAAGGGTGGCGGTAAAGAGCTGAAAAAACACCTGATTTTGGGAAAGTTTGCTGAAAAAGTCCAGCTGTGTGTATGCATACCAAGTTCATGGCCAACGCCCTTCAAACAAAAATCCACGGAAATGTTTGTTTGAAGTCCGACCGTGCGTATGAGGCTTTACACACAGAATATGGCAACAGTTTCATGCTCTAGCTGGTCCCTGCACATAAGACCCAGATTCGTAGCTCAAAAACACAGAAAAATCTGCTCTCTCCTCCTGTGTGTGCAGGGATATTGGCCTCCCCTGTGCAGTGCTCCTCCAGGACTACATATCCCAGTGTCCTTAGCGGGTGCATCATCATCTCCCTGCTGCTGCTGGAAGGAGGGAGCACACAGCCCATGCTGTACAGCAACCCAGCCGTGGGGGGGGGGGGGGGGAAGCAGGTCAAGGACTCCACAGGCCACTCTGTCAGCTACACAGCGGTGAGTGGGGAAAACCCCTAGCCAAGCACACTGGAATTTGGTATCCAGTTGCTTGGCACAGTTCACAGTTAGGCAGTCGGGATATGTGACTTGGTTGTGTGGTATGTGGTGCACATTGCTATACTGTCCTCCTTTCTGTTCCTTGATAATGGGACTGCAGGCCACACCTGACCATTAAAAACATTTCCCAAATACAACCAAAAAAAGCCCCTACAACCACAAAATTTTGGCAAGAAATAGCCACGGCACTTTATTGGTTTTACAACTCAAATAACAAACAGGTAATTTTATCACACTTAAAAACGTCAAAGAGGGCTTTGCTCAGTTGTCAGAATTCGAGCAGCTTAAACGTTAAAAAAGAATCACAAACATTCCCCCCAGGATCCCAGGGTGACCCAAACCACACAAATTTGTCACAATGGGAACGGAAGAGAGGGAGCACTTTTTAGCACTAACTGGCCACTACAGGGGAAAACCGAATTACAGTCCTTTTTATAGTGTCCCAAGGGAATTCCAGGAATTCCCATTGGACCATGTTGGATACCACAATTTACATATTTAAAGTTATACTTTCATTAATACAGCAATCGCACCAAACCATTAAAATGGTAATTTAAAACAAAAACCAAAGCTAAGTGACCACAGTCCCAAGAAAGTGGGCCCAAATGATGTGCCTCCTTTGCACATTCTCTGTAAGGTCTGTTTAAAAGGAAAACACAAATTCTATACTTTCACAGCTTTAATTTTTTTCGTTGGATTGCTACAAAATGACAGTAGTCATAGGACTAAATAGGACAACATTCGACCATTGAGACCTGTAAATTTTAGAAGAAAGCCCCGGTGAGAGCTTTTCTATATACACAACCAGAGAAAGGGAAGGTTGGCTTCGTATTTTCTGTGATGACAACATTCTAAAAATTAGAAATCAATGGAAAGTAAAGTCATACTACATTTCATCAAAAATGACAGACTGTAATAACCAAATTCTCAATTCAAACTCATTACTCAAATTATTCCAATAAGCGTGTTTCTGTTATCTGCAGCACTCCTGACAGTTTGATGTGAAAGAACAAACACTCGGGTATAACAGTTGAGAATTTTGGGAATCCTTCTCGGTTTGGTTACGTTGGAGAAATACGTTTCAGGAAATTTGTGGTGCTATGTATTTTGATAGTGCGATAGTTTTGCTGTAAAAGTTTCTTGTATCGGGCAATGTTAAGTTCAAAAGGGCAGTGGAAGGAACACTGAGGAAGCCTTGGGGGTTTGCTTGGTGGCTCATGAAGGTCACCGCTCAAACTTAAAGGGCAAGTTGCCATGAAGTAGGGGGACTGTCTGAGAAAATGATCCCATTGTTGTGCCTTTTTTGTGATCTTCCTTTCCAATCCTTTTCCTTGAAGCACATAATGAAGCCAGACTATGTGACGACAGGCATTGTGCCTGAATGGGGAGACTTCATTGAAATTAAGGACGAAGATCAGATTGAAGGGCTTCGTCGGGCTTGTCAGCTAGCTCGTCACATTTTACTTATGACTGGAAAAATCTTAAAGGTAATGGAAGCAGAGAGCGTATCACCCAGTGCTTGAAATAGTAAGATAAACATGTCTCCTTTTCACTGGAATGTTAAAGCAGAACTTCAAGCAGAAATATAAATATAGTTTAAACTAGCTATGTATACAATAAAAGCATTTACATTGATTTTTTTAACTAAAAATATGGCGTTGATTTAGTAAAGGCAAAGAGACTGTGCACTTTGTAAAGTGTAGTCGCTCCAGAGCTTAGTAAATGAGGTAAAGCTTCACTTTGCAAAGAATACCCAATCACGTGCTAGGAAAATAAAAAATAAAACCGCATGATTGGTTGATGGAAGTCAGCAGAGCTTCTGCTCATTTACTAAGCTCTGGAGCAACTGCTCTTGCAGAGTGCAACTGCACTTTGCAAAGAACACAGTGGGCTAGATTCAGCATTGAATTACGCCGGCGTATCTATAGATACGCCGCGTAAATTCAAAGCTGCGCCGGCGTATCTTCTTTCTGTATTCAGAAAGCAAGATACGCCGACATTAGCCTAAGATCCGACTGGCGTAAGTCTCTTACACCGTCGTATCTTAGGGTACGTATTTACGCTGGCCGCTAGGTGGCGCTTCCGTCATTTTTGGCGTAGAATATGCAAAGGACCTAGATACGCCGATTCACAAATTTACGTACGCCCGGCGCTATTTTTTTACATCGTTTACGTTAGGCTTTTTCGGCGTAAGGTTGCTATTATGAGGCGTACACAATGTTAAGTATGGACGTCGTTCCCGCGTCGAATTTTGAATTTTTTACGTCGTTTGCGTAAGTCGTTCGCCAATAGGGCTGGACGTAATTTACGTTCATGTCGAAACCAATGACGTCCTTGCGGCGTACTTTGGAGCAATGCACACTGGGAAATTCCACGGACGGCGCATGCGCCGTTCGGGAAAAACGTCAATCACGTCGGGTCACCAAGAATTAACATAAACACGCCCCTCATCCTCGTTTGAATTACGTGCGCTTACGCCGGCCCCATTTACGCTACGCCGCCGTAACTTAGGAGGCAAGTGCTTTGTGAATACAGCACTTGCCTCTCTAACTTACGGCGGCGTTGCGTAAATACGGTACGCTGCGCCGCCATAACAATGCGCGCCCCTACCTGAATCTAGCCCAGTCTATTTGCCTTTAGTAAATTAACCCCTATGTCCTTATATTGGCTTTCTGCAATCATCTGCACAGCAAAAGTAAGAAGGGGAGGGCAGCATTTTGAGCCAAGAAGGATGAACTAATCCGTTTTCTACTGCTCCTTCATTGTCCAATCAGCAGGCTGCATGTGGGTCCTTGACTAAACTGTATTTCTTAACATCTGCAGAGAAAAGTGAGTTCTCTGACCTGGCTGTTATGGTTATCTAAACCACAAGTCTCAGTAATTTGGCAGGTAAAACGGTTCACGTGTACAGTATGCATTTCAAATGTGTATTTAACTGTTTGCTTGAAGTTCAGCTTTAAAATGTCCAATTTATCAAAGTTCAAAAAAATATTTGTTGTGTTGCAATTAACATATTAGCAGATAATTCCCAAAGGTTGATTGGACTGCCAACAACCAAATACCAACATAAATGTTAGATATGTTCTTCTGTATTTTTTTAAGGTAGAGGACAAAAGTTCCCTTAATTGCTCACATCTTGAAATACTTTATAGTTAATACCTGAAACCGCTTTTTGAGGAAAAGATCCTTTACTACCACAAGACCAAGAACACTTATTTAATTAAACTTTTCACACATTTTTAGACTATTAAATGACTGAATAATTATATATATATATATATATATATATATATATATATATATATATATATATATATATATATATATATATATAAATTTGCACCTGAATCAGTAAACGGAAACGCACTGAAACTCAACTTGAGGACCGCCGCACGACGATATATGTTGACAAAATGGCACGACTGGGCACAAGGGCGTACATGTACGTCCCCTTTAAGAGCCCAGCGGCATGCTCGCGACCTGGTCCTCTCCTCCGTGACTGTCCCCACGGGAACAGCGGACCCGATTGCCACCGGTGTCCTGCGATCGGAACACAGAGAGGAAGAACGGGAAGAGAGGTAAGTGTAAACAAACCTCTCCCCATGCTTCCTAGTGTGGCTGTCACTGATCGTCTGTTCCCTGTGTTAGGGAATGACGATCAGTGATGTCACACGCACAGCCACGCCCCCCCACAGTAAGAACACTCCCTTAGGGCACACTTAACCCCTACAATGCCCCCTCCTGGTTAACCCCTTCACTGCCAGTGTCATTTTCACAGTAATCAGTGCATTTTATAGCACTTTTTGCTGTGAAAATGACAATGGTCCCTAAAATATGTGAAAAGTGTCCGATATGTCCACCATAATGTCGCAGTCATGAAAAAAAACACTGATCGCCGCCATAACTAGTAAAAAAAAATATTAATAAAAATGCCATAAAACTATCCCCTATTTTGTAAACGCTATAACTTTTGTGCAAACCAATCAATAAACACTTATTGCAATATTTTTTTTTACCAAAAATATGTAGAAGAATATGTATTGGCATAAACTGAGGAAAAAAAATGTATATATTTTTTGGGGATATTTATTAGAGCAAAAAATATTGAATTTTTTTCAAAATTGTCGCTCTATTTTTGTTTATAGCGCAAAAAATAAAAACCACAGAGGTGATCAAATACCACCAAAAGAAAGCTCTATTTTTGAAAAAAGGACGCCAATTTTGTTTGGGAGCCATGTCGCACGACCGCGCAATTGTCAGTTGAAGGGACGCAGTGCAGAATCGCAAAAGGGGCCTGGTCCTTTACCTGCATAATGGTCCGGGGCTTAAGTGGTTAAGAAAACAAAACCATGTTAAAATGTGTTGTATTTCTAATTTGCAATAAATTCTGCTCTTTACTGGAATAATGTTCTAGGCCTTGTAGACCAAAAATAATACTGGAATTTATTGGATGTCCCTTGGCTACAAATTAGATGGTTTAATATAGCATCATTTGTTTTGTTTTGTTTTCACATATTCATAATGCTTGCAACTGTGATTACCTATTTCCAGCATACAGATGTACCTATTTATGTGTGCACCTAGCAGATTATACCTTGACACAAGTTATAGTATATGTCTCTCGTTTCCTCTCTACTCCAGGTTGGCATGACAACAGAGGAAATAGATGCATTTGTACATGAGAACATTATCAGTCGGAATGCTTATCCATCCCCATTAGGTTATGGAGGGTTCCCCAAGTCAGTGTGCACTTCAGTGAACAATGTGGTCTGCCATGGAATTCCAGACAGGTACTGTTGTATAATAAATCAATGTATTTGTCTACATGCTGTCCAACTTTCCAGGATTGGGGAAAAACAGACCTTTTTGAACACATCCAATTCTTAAGATAACAAACATGCCCTGGTAGTGTAGTAATAAATACAATAAAAAAAGACAATACTGCAAATGTATTGTAACATGGGGGACCATTAGCTCTAGTGGTAGATGCGTTTTCAGGTGATTTACAGCAGTCAGGAACTATGTTTGAGGGCATGGCAGCCCATGTTTATTGAAAATGGCAAAAGCAAAGTAAAAGTCCAACATATAATGTTTCCCTCACCGGGGTTCTCTTTCAGTGATATGCACAACTGAAAATACTAGCCCACCTGGTTCTCTCACTTTAGCAGTACCTCTTCTCTTAATGCTGGTTCTCAGACCATAGGTTCTTCATAGCCAACAGCTTTACTCTGGCCTTAGTCCTTAGGCCGTTACCTGTCTCTTGCAGACACATACATCCTCTCGCTGCCACCTGCAGTCTCGGACTCCTGGAGACCTCCTGTCTCCCTTGGATGGAGCAGTCTCCATCTGGGAGCCATGAGGTATTCCTATACCTTCATTATAAGGGCTGTACTAACCTGAGCACACACCCTGCTGGCAGGGCCGGTACAAGGGGGGGCAGAACGGGCGGGTGCCCTGGGCGCTACTATTTACTGGAGGAAGGGGGGCGCATGTGAAGTGCTAGCTGTGTGCTTAAAAACTGTCTGGACACACCAGCCGCTAATACCTACACCTGCAATGATGTGCCGAGTGCGCTCCTGCACCCGGCAGAAACCTAGAACAGACCAGCGCTTCACTTATTGACTTCCCATGTCAGTGGAGATAACCCCCTTGCAGGCGCTTGGTATTTCCTACCCAGCGTCACACACTGAGAGGCTGGCCGGAGGCGGGATGGTAACAGTGCGAGGAGGGGTGGTGGACAGCACCCAGGTGACACCATGAAGAAATCTGGCAGTTGCAGTGGGTGCTGTCAAGCCCCCCTCTACCCCCCTCATTGAAGCTGTGATAGCGGCAGTGTGAGCAGGGGAGAGGCGAGCTTCAGGATCTCAGAATGTTTCGCCCCCCCCCTTTCTCCTGTCAGCAGTGCAGGAGGAGAGACAGCGGCTCTCTCATTACTTTCACCCGCGTTGTTAATCTTCTGGAACTACATGTCCCATGATGCTCCAGACTAGTGGAGCATCATGGGACATGTAGTTCCAGAAGATCAACAACGCGGTGAAAGTAATGAGAGAGCCGCTGTCTCTCCTCCTGCACTGCTGACAGGAGAAAGGGGGGGGCGAAACATTCTGAGATCCTGAAGCTCGCCTCTCCCCCGCTCACACTGCCGCTATCACAGCTTCAATGAGGGGGGTAGAGGGGGGCTTGACAGCACCCACTACAACTGCCAGCTTTCTTTATGGTGTCACCTGGGTGCTGTCCACCACCCCTCCTCGCACTGTTCCCATCCCGCCTCCGGCCAGCCTCTCAGGAAAGTGACTACAGCTCCCAGCATGCACTCTGCTGGGGGAAAAAAAGAGAGAGAAAGAGATCCCATACCCCAGAAACAAGCCGGGGGAATGAATGATATACTTAACTGCTCCAAAAGACAGAAACAGAAAGAGAGGAGTGTACCGGGGAAGCCAAAGAGGGAGCCATACTGCTGCTGCTAACCAGAACCACCAGAGAGAGCCACGCTGCTAACCAGCACCACCAGAGAGAGCCACGCTGCTAACCAGAACCACCAGAGAGAGCCACGCTGCTAACCAGAACCACCAGAGAGAGCCACGCTGCTAACCAGCACCACCAGAGAGAGCCACGCTGCTAACCTGAACCACCAGAGAGAGCCACGCTGCTAACCAGAACCACCAGAGAGAGCCACGCTGCTAACCAGAACCACCAGAGAGAGCCACGCTGCTAACCAGAACCACCAGAGAGAGCCATGCTGCTAACCAGAACCACCAGAGAGAGCCACGCTGCTAACCAGAACCACCAGAGAGAGCCACGCTGCTAACCAGCACCACCAGAGAGAGCCACGTTGCTAACCAGAACCACCAGAGAGAGCCACGCTGCTAACCAGCACCACCAGAGAGAGCCACGCTGCTAACCAGAACCACCAGAGAGAGCCACGCTGCTAACCAGAACCACCAGAGAGAGCCACGCTGCTAACCAGCACCACCAGAGAGAGCCACGCTGCTAACCTGAACCACCAGAGAGAGCCACGCTGCTAACCTGAACCACCAGAGAGAGCCACGCTGCTAACCTGAACCACCAGAGAGAGCCACGCTGCTAACCAGAACCACCAGAGAGAGCCACGCTGCTAACCAGAACCACCAGAGAGAGCCACGCTGCTAACCAGAACCACCAGAGAGAGCCACGCTGCTAACCAGCACCACCAGAGAGAGCCACGTTGCTAACCAGAACCACCAGAGAGAGCCACGCTGCTAACCAGCACCACCAGAGAGAGCTACGCTGCTAACCAGCACCACCAGAGAGAGCCACGCTGCTAACCAGAACCACCAGAGAGAGCCAGACTGCTAACCAGAACCACCAGAGAGAGCCACGCTGCTAACCAGAACCAACAGAAAGAGCCACGCTGCTAACCAGAACCACCAGAGAGAGCCACGTTGCTAACCAGAACCACCAGAGAGAGCCACGCTGCTAACCAGCACCACCAGAGAGAGCTACGCTGCTAACCAGCACCACCAGAGAGAGCCACGCTGCTAACCAGCACCACCAGAGAGAGCCACGCTGCTAACCAGCACCACCAGAGAGAGCCACGCTGCTAACCAGCACCACCAGAGAGAGCCACGCTGCTAACCAGAACCACCAGAGAGAGCCACGCTGCTAACCAGAACCACCAGAGAGAGCCACACTGCTAACCAGAACCACCAGAGAGAGCCAAGCTGCTAACCAGAACCACCAGAGAGAGCCACGCTGCTAACCAAAACCACCAGAGAGAGCCACGCTGCTAACCAGCACCACCAGAGAGAGCCACGCTGCTAACCAGAACCACCAGAGAGAGCCACGCTGCTAACCAGCACCACCAGAGTGAGCCACGCTGCTAACCAGAACCACCAGGGAGAGCCACGCTGCTAACCAGAACCACCAGAGAGAGCCACGCTGCTAACCAGCACCACCAGAGAGGGCCACACTGCTAACCAGCACCACCAGAGATAGCCACGCTGCTAACCAGAACCACCAGAGAGAGCCACGCTGAGCCACTACCAGGGTACAGACATGCTACACTACTGCGGAAGTTTCGCTGGGTCTGGTAAGAGGGCCTGTAGGCAATTATCCTTTACTGATCCTAGGGACTGAGCCATTAGGAACTGCCTAAGCTGCTATCCTCTAGACCTAATACAGCCTCTGCAGGCTAGAGGATAGCAGGTTAAGCAATTGTTGACTGCCACAATGAGCTCCAATGCTGTGCTGCTAGCCCGAAAATATTGTGTGTGTGTGGGGGCCGCAGTTTGCCATGTTCGCCCTGGGCACCAAATTACCTTGTCCCGGCACTGCCTGCTGGTCCTCCACAAAACCTGGACACAGGGTTGGAGATTCTGTCCAACTCAAGACACTATGGAATCTCCAAACTACAGAGCCGCATGCAGAAATACCAAAACCTGGAGAAAGCTGCGAAAGCTGTTTTCTCCAGTCCACATCTATGCTCTGCAGTCCTGCACCAAGCCAAGGTGCACATCCTGTGTCCCCCAAACGCCCAACTGCACAGTGACAGCATCTCATACTATCACGTAATATATTATTTTTACTGTATATCAACAGCTATCATTGAAAAAAAAAGACGGAATAAAAAAGCACACGGGTGCTTGTGTCTGTGTTTTAAATTTTTGTTTTACAAATTAAATATCTGAAAAGTTTGGTGTGAATTTGTATTCAGCCCCCTTTACTTTGATATCCCTAACTAAAATCTAGTGGAACCAACTGCTTTCAGAAGTCTAATTAGTAAATAGTCCACCTGTGTGTAATTTAATCTCAGTATAAATACAGCTGTTCTGTGAAGCCCTTAAGGCGGCCATACACGGTTTACATTTCGAAAATCGTATCAAAGAATTTTCGTACGAATTTCGCACCGTTAGTGGGTTGCAGCAACAGCCGATTTTCGTGCGGCAAACAAATTTGAGCAATCCGACATGTTGGAAATATTTTGAAAAACAAACGATTTTCTGATGAATGATGGGAGAATCGTGCGAGAAATGTAATAGAAAAAAAAATGCGCATGTGCAAGAAAAGAATATTCCTGGAGAGAAACAATAATTCCCGGCAATATGAAGGTTTGGTCGGCCGAATTTCGAAAATCAATGGTGGCATCATCGGATCACAAAAATAATGAACTTTCTGATTTTGAAAATAAAATTTGTTCAAAATTCGACTGTGTATGGCCTGCTTTAGAGGTTTGTTGGAGAACCTTGGTGAACAAAACCGCATCATTAAGGCCAAGGAACACACAAGACGGTTCAGGGATAAAGTCGTGGAGAAGTTCAAAGCAAGGATAGGTTATAAAAAAATATCCCAAGCTTTTTTTTTTTAAATCCACTTTATTTTTATTTTATTTTTTCTTATTTCATACATACATATGCCTAATCGGCATCTGTTGCATTTCAATTGACATACATTGTACAACATTTTTACATTCCTATAATATTCCAATGTACGTCTCTATATTTTTATATCCCACCCCCCCCCCCCCGCCCCTCCCCCCCTGTCCTTTGCACTCTACATAGAGAATCTATTCATCACCAGTTTTGGTGGTGCGACACTTGCATCTCTCAACCAGGAATACCAAATCTCCTCAAATTTACCCTCTGCCTTCCTTCGTTTGTAGGCCAGATGTTCTCTACCCAACAGGGAGTTGACATATGCTATAAATATCTCACGGATCATTGTTCTATCCATCATCCAAAAATGGAAAGAGTATGGCACAACTGCAAACCTACCAAGACATGGCCGTCCACCCTAACTGACAGGCCGGGCAAGAAGAGCATTAATCGGAGAAGCAGCCAAGAGGCTCATGGTAACTCTGGAGGAGCTGCAGAGAGCCACAGCTCAGGTGGGAGAATCTGTCCACAGCACAACTACCGTATTAGTCATGCATTCAACAAATATGGTCTTTATGGAAGAGTGGCAAGAAGAAAGCCATTGTTGAAAGAAAGCTATAAGAAGTCCTGTTTGCAGTTTGTGAGAAGCCATGTGGGGGACACAGCAAACATGTGGAAGAAGGTGCTCTAGTCGGATGAGACCAAAATTCAACTTTCTTTTCCTAAAAGCAAAACGCTGTGTGTGGCGTGAAACTATCACTGCACGTCACCCTGAACACACCATCCTCACTGTTTAAAAATGGTGGTGGCAGCAAGCTGCTGGTCTGAGTTGATGGGAAGATGGATGGAGCCAGAAACAAGGCAAACTTAGACGAAAGTCTGTTTTGAGTCTGCAAAAGACTTGGGACTGTGGCAGAGGTTCACCTTCTAGCAGGACATCGACCCTAAACATACAGCCAGAGCTACAATGGAATGGTTTAAATCAAAGCATATTCATGTGTTAGAATGGCCCAGTTAAAGTCCAGACCTAAATTAAATCAAGAATCTGTGGCAAGGCTTGAAAATTGCTGTTCACAGATGCTCTCCATGCAATCTGACAGAGCTTTAGCTATTTTGCAAAGAATGGACTTTGCCGTTCCGTCAAAATAACTCAACACACAGACATTAATGTCTGAACCGCTGGCAACAAAAGTGAGTTCACCCCTAAGTGAAAATGTCCTAATTTTGCCCAATTAGCCATATGACTCATTAGTGTTACAAGGTCTCAAGTGTGAATGAGGAGCAGGTATGTTACATTTGGTGTTATTGCTCTCTCTCTCATACTGGTCACTGAAAGTTCAACATGGCACCTCAACCCAAAGAACTCTCTGAAAAAAAGAATTATTGCTCTACATCAGGAGTCTCCAAACTTTTAAAAAGAAGGGCCAGTTTATTGTCCTTCAGACTTTAGGAGGGCCGGATTGTGGCCAGCGTGGGCAGAAAATGTCCCAGTGACAAATATGGCCCCCGGGTTTGTGGTCAATTGCAGGAGGAGTAGTGCCCCTATTAGTAGGAGGAATAGTATCCCATGATTGGTATTGGTGGAAGAAATAGTGCCATTGTTGGAGTCGGTGGGAGGAATAGTTCCCCAAGGGCCGAATAAAGGCTAGCAAAGGGCCACATCTGGCCCCCGGGCCACAGTTTGGAGACCACTGCTCTACATAAAGATGGTCTAGGCCATAAGAACATTGTAAAGACCCTGAAATTGAGCTGCAGCACAGTGGCCAGGACCATACAGCGGTTTAACAGGACAGGTTCCACTCAGAACAGGCCTCACCATGGTCGACCAAAAAAGTTGAGTGCACATGCTCAGCGTCATACCAGAGGCTGTCTTTGGGAAATACTTATGAGTGCTGCCAGCATTGCTGCAGGGGTTGAAAGGGTGGGGGGGGTCAGCCTGTCAGTGCTCAGTGCCGCACACTGCATCAATTTGGTCTGCATGGCTGTCGTCCCAGAAGGAAGCCTCTTCTAATGATGATACACAATAATACCCTCAGTTTCCCGAAGACAAGCAGACGAAGGACATGGATTACTGTCCTGTGGTCTGATGAGACCAAGATAAACTTATTTGGTTCAGATGGTGTCAAGCGTATGTGGCGGCAACCAGGTGAGGAGTACAAAGACAAGTGTGTCTTTCCTTCAGTCAAGAATGGTGGTGGGAGTGTCATGGTCTGGGGCTGCATGAGTGCTGCCGGCACTGGGGAGCTACAATTCATTGAGGGAACCATGAATACCAACATGTACTGTGACATACTGAATCAGAGCATGATCCCCTCCTTTCGGAGACTGGGCCGCAGGGCAGTATTCCAACATGATACCGACCCTAAAGAAGCTGAGGATAAAGGTGATGGACTGGCCAAGCATGTCTCCAGACCTAAACCCTATTGAGCATCTGTGGGGCATCATCAAATGGAAGGTGGAGGAGCACAAGGTCTCTAACATCCACCAGCTCTGTGATGTTGTCAAGGAGGAGTGGAAGAGGACTCCAGTGGCAACCTGTGAATCTCTAGTGAACTCCATGTCCAAGAGGGTTAAGGCAAGTGCTGGAAAATAATGATGGTCACACAAAATATTGACACTTTTTGTGCCCAGTTTGGACATTTTCACTTAGTGGTGTACTCGATTTTGTTGCCAGTGGTTTAGACATTAATGGCTGTGTTGATTAGCGAATTAAATTCTGTGCATTTAGAAATAAACTTACAAATACCTACAGCTATATTACCAAGCAACATATTTATTTGATTTATATAATTCTGCCATACTGTGCATTGCTTAAAGAGTATGTATCTTAATTGTTGGAGGAAACTGGCACAGTCAAAGGAAACCCACACAAGCACAGGGACACTATAGAAAGTCTATACAGCTAGTGTCTTTGGTGTGATACAAATCCCAGTATCCAGACCTCCAAGGAAGATTGCAAATCACAATGTTGCCCAAAGTTGAGTGAGATCATATAAAAGGACACTTTCACACCGACGGCTGTTCTGCCGCAGTTAAAAGCATTTTTATGTTTTGCTGAAGTTCAAGACTCCAGGCACAGCGGTCACCTGCATTTGTACAGTGCGATTTAGCTGCGGCTGCGTTTAGCCGTGGAACGATGATGAACGGGGATCCAACTTGGATCTCTGCCAATACCAACCACTGTGTCTGGTATGAATCTTGAGGGGGAACTCCACGCCAAATTTCAAATAAAAACCCGGCATGGTTTCCCCCTTCAAGAGCATACCAGGCTCGTAAAAGAGCTAAAGAAGAGAGCGGGGCCCCCGGCAGAGGAGAACCAGACGGCAGTGAAGACCGGGACCCCTCCCAGCAGAAGACGTCGAAGAATCCTGGTGCCCCCCACTCATAAAAGAGCTAAAGAAGAGAGCGGGGGCCCCTGCAGAATAGAGCAGGGGCCCCGGCAGAAGAGAACCAGACGGCGGTGAAGGCCCTGGCAGAACGCCCCCGGAGCTGACAAATAAATTACTTTAAAACCATGTGTAGTGTGTTTTTTTGTTTTTTTGTCCCTCCAGGTGAATAAGTAGGGGTACGATGTACCCCATACTCATTCACCTAGGGTGGGGGGCTGGGATCTTCCCCCTCAAGATTCATACCAAACGCAGTTGACACGGTGCACTGCGGTGACCTGCAGTTATGTGCCGATAGCTGCGGTACATCGCAGCTGGACGCATTCAATTCTATTTTTTCTATTCGCACAAAAACGCAGGTAACCGTAGTGTGTGAAGGGTGTCATAGGAAAGCATTGTGTACTTCTAGCCGTGGTCAAATCTGCAGGTGAAAGCACCATTCTATCCGTCCGTGTGAAAGGGGCCTTGGATCTAAGGAAGGGCAGTGTTGGAGGAATACGTGACAAAGGGATTTGGATTCAGAGGAAGGGCAACAGGAAGCTGTGCTATATGTTTATCATTTGTTAATTTTTTAAAGAGATTATTATTACTAACAAGAACATGATATTCATACAGCCATTTAAGGTTTCATACACAATCAAAACTCAAAGCCTAAATGCTCTCTGGTATTCTATTTTCACTGGTCATTGAATTGATTATAGAACAGTAGAAAGAATAATGGTGCAAGGCAGTTGGTCATCCATAAACAGCCTTACTAGTGAAGTTATTGAATATGAACACCGGTAAATTGTTATGTTTAGAAGCTGTAGTGATCAGTATTTATAGATCTAAACTGTGAATACCTGACTACATTCTTCCTGAGTTGAATAGATTATTGTTATAGTTTTTCTTTTTATCATGCTATCTCAAGTGGCATTGTACAAAGCACTATTGTAGATATATCAAAAAGATAATGCAAAACTAAGGTTTCACAGACAGGTACACAACGTTGTAGCAATAAAAAGAAACAATAGGAGAATGGGATTCATCACCCCGAGTCTACAATCTAGAGGATGTGTGCTACCTTATATTCTCCAAAAAGTGACAAGCCTCACAATACAAATACTACCAATGAAACCAAAAATGATCTTACTCAGTCTAGACTCTAGAAAAAAAATATTTTGAAAAAAGGGGAGAACTCTAATGGCCTGTACACACGATCAGAGTTTCCGTTGGAATAAATTCCGATGGGTTTTTCCGACAGAATTCCGTTCAAGCTGTCTTGCATACACACGGACACACCAAATTCCGGCCGTCCATACAGACGAACGTAATTTCTGATTGTAACTCCGTTCTCTTTCTAACTCTGTCTGAATTTCTGACGGAAAAAGTCAGATGGGGCATACTCACAGTCGGAATATCCGAAAAAAATTTCGTCTGACTTTTTCCATCGAAAATTTTCGATCGGTGTGTGTGACGGAATTAGGATATCCCCGTCAAGCATTCCCTTCTTCCCATAAAAGCAAATCACCCCAATATTCCACGAGGAGGAATATTCCTGGAATCGCCCAATAAGCCACACATGAGTCAGAGCTTACTGCTGGAACAAGACACTTTAATGGCAGCTTGCTGCTGGTATATATGCAGTTTACAAGCTAAATCCTCCATCACAGAACAATGAAATCTCCACCCCCTTTCCACACACAGTGGGGGCTCCTATACAGATTATAGGCAGACATTTCGGCGCCGACTCTAAAGACACATTTCTTTAGATAATGACATCAGTGAAGGTAATTACTAGTTGTAACAGAATACGTTATCTAGACAGCTTGGCATTATTTGTCTGCCAAAAAATTTACTCGTGCACTTCTACTACTTGGAATAATTGGATTGAATAAAAAATAAATAAACGTGTGTGTATAGTATCTCATAAAAGTGAGTACGCCCCTCACATTTTTGTAAATATTTTATTATATCTTTTCTTGTGACAACACTGAAGAAATTACACTTTGCTACAATGTAAAGTAGTGAGTATACAGCTTGTATAACCGTGTAAATTTGCTGTCCCCTCAAAATAACTTAACACGCAGCCATTTATGTCTAAACCTCTGGAAACAAAAGTGAGTACACCCCTAAGTGCAAATTACCAAATTGGGCCCAATTAGCCATTTTCCCTCCCCGGTGCCATCTGACTCGTTATGCCCCGTACACGCTTTTGCCCGGCCAAACTCACATCAGAATTCCGACTGAATTCCATCGGAGGAAAAGAGAACCTGTTCTTTATCTAAACTCCGATGGAATTCCTTGAAAAAAAGTCCGATTGGGCATGCACATGGTCGAAATTTCCGATGGAAAAAGTCAGTTTGACTTTTTCCATCTGAAATTCCGATCGTGTCTACGGGGCTTTAGTGTTACAAGGTCTCAGGTGTGAAAAGGGAGCAGGTGTCTTAAACGTGGTGTTATTGCTCTCACTTTCTCATACTGGTCACTGGAAGTTCAACATGGCACCTCATGGCAAAAAACTCTCTGAGGATCTGAAAAAAATTACCTTTTTGCTCTAAATAAAGATGGCCTAGGCTATAAGAAGATTGTCAAGACCCTGAAACTCAACTGCCGCACTGTGGCCAAGACCATACAGCCGTTTAACAGAACAGGTTCCACTCGGAACTGGCCTCGCCATAGTTACATAGTACATAGTAGGTGAGGTTGAAAAAAAAACACAAGTCCATCAAGTCCAACCTATGTGTGTGATTTTATGTCAGTATTACATTGTATATCCTGTATATTGTGGTCATTCAGGTGCTTATCTAATAGAAATGGTCGACCAAAGAAGTTGAGTGCACGTGCTCAGCATCATATCCAGATGTTGTTTTTGGGAAATAGACGTATGAGTGCTGCTAGCACCTCCCTTCAGAGAATGGGCCGCAGGGCAGTATTTCAACATAAGGACCCCAAATATAGCTCCAAAACAATTACTGCCTCTGCCTCCTCAACAGCTTAGTAATACCATCCTATGTTCCCTACCAGCTGAAGCGCTTGCATTGTGGCAAAGAATTATTCACCTCCCCCCAATACCTGCAACCCAGTCCCAGATCACGGGAGTGCAGACAGCCGGTCCCGCCCTGCACGGCTGTTTTTATTCACTGGAGACCGTCTATGCAGTTTTGCTCCCCAGCGCCAGCACCAGAGTCATACTATTCATTTTGCTGTTTGCCTGGGGTAGGAGTTTGTGACTAACCAGTTGAGGGTCAGGGACCTGGTTAGTTTGTTTTTTAAAGGGGAGAAATGTGACTGAACCCACTGTCACTGTGTGTTTTGGAGGGGGCTATGGGCTGGCCTCCTACCCAAAGACTATGGCCCAGCAGAGAACGAGAGACTTGGGGACAAAATAGCATTGGGATAATGTAATGTTGTCTCCATCTACGTTGCATCCCTTCTCCCCCACCCCACCCCATCTTGTTATTGTGTTTAATTATGTTAGGTCATGGCACATAGACAAAAGGTGTGGAGACACATCCCAGTGGGGGATGTGTAAGGAGGGTCTGCCTGCTTATCATAATCCCTTTGTGTGTTTCAACTGTAGTTTATGTTTGAATGTACAAGTGTTGAGTTCCCATTGGTTTTATCCTTGTCCCCTACCTCCTCTATGACAAGGCTAAGGGGAGTGTCCCTAACTGTGTTTAAAGGTGTATGCTTTGTACTGTTTAACCCTCAACACCTGTGTGGTTTGCCTCGTGATTGGGGGGGGGGGGGGGGGGGGTTAAGGGCTGGTTATGGTGTGTCTGCTGGCTGCGGGTGAGTTTGGAGAACAGGAGACACATTTCATTTTATGCTATTGCCTATCTTTAGACATAATGTATATCTATATATCTGATAACTACTCCGATTCAGGGCTACAGCGGGAGGGGCCAAAATCTCCCTCTGACGTTTGCCGGGGGGGGGGGGGGGGGGGGGGGGGGGTTGGTCACATGACTGGTTTGAAGACCTCTGAAAATAGGTATTTAGAGGTTTAGTTAAAAAAAAAAAAAACGTACACAGTGTAGTATGGCTAGATAAAACAGAGTGGCTGGCAGTGACATTTTTTTAAAGTTTATTTCAGTACTAGCAGCGGCAAAAGGGGGGGGTGGAAACAGCTCACACAGACACACAGAGCTGACAGGCGGGGAGAGAGGAGAGCTGCGGGTGACGGAGGCACGTAAAATGACCATGATGTCAGGGCTCAGCAGCCATGATAAACTGTGGTCAGTTTAAAAGGGGGAGGGCAGAATCAGCCAGGTATTTTACAGCTTTGAGAGGGACAGGTTAGACAACACAAGCACTGTGCTGTTTAAACTGCTACAAGGGATCGGGAGCTCTTCTTTTTTTTTTCTTTTTTTCAGGTTACAGACACTTTAATTTTGGTTCTTTCCTTTATGCTGTTTTCAGTTCTAGCACGTTCATTTTTTTTTACTGGATGGTTGCTCTCTCTCTCGCTCTCCCCCCTATCTCTCTCTCTCTCCCCATCTCTCTCTCTCTCTCTCTCTCCATCTCTGTCTCCCTATCTCTTGTTTAGTAACCCAGAATCCCTCAAACCCAGTGTGCCCAGTTACCTCTAGGTGCCTGTTTTACACAACTAGGAGCAATTTACTATGTTTTTCTATTTTTTTACTATGTTTTTCTCTCTCTCTCTCTCTCCCCATCTCTCTCTCTCTCTCTCTCTCTCTCTCTCCATCTCTGTCTCCCTATCTCTTGTTTAGTAACCCAGAATCCCTCAAACCCAGTGTGCCCAGTTACCTCTAGGTGCCTGTTTTACACAACTAGGAGCAATTTACTATGTTTTTCTGGGCACAGGTTTACTTCAAGACTATGATCTACCAGCATATCCGGATACCTAATACAACATAATTAGTTTATCTGATTTACCTCCACCCCTAGATTATAGTCTTCCATATGGTGTGCCTGTGTTTTGTTGGTAGTCCTAGCATATTTGCTTATGGATACATAGACGACAATTCCAAGTGCTGTATACAGTAAATCTGACAGTTTAATCTCTTTTCAGTTGTCACATATTAACCACTTCCATACCAGGTACTTACGCAGCTTCCCGCCCAAGCCAATTTTCAGCTTTCAGCACTGTCGCACTTTGAATGGCAATTGCGCGGTCATGCTACACTGTACCCAAACAAAATTGGCGTCCTTTTTTCCCCACAAATAGAGCTTTCTTTTGGTGGTATTCGATCACCTCTGCGATTTTTTTTTTTGCGCAACAACTAAAAAAAGGCTGAAAATTTGGAAAAAAAATTACGTTTTTATTTTTTTCTGTTAATTTTTTTGTAAATAAGTTTTCTCTTTCAATTACGGGCACTGATATGGCGGCACTAATGGGCACCGATGAGATGGCACTGATGACATCGATGAGGTAGTACTGACGGGCACAGATGAGGTGGCACTGATTGGCGGCGCTGGTATGCGACACTGATGGGCACACATAGGCGGCACTGATGGGCACACATAGGCGGCACTGATGGGCACACATAGGCGGCACTGATGGGCACACATAGGCGGCACTGATGGGCACACATAGGCGGCACTGATGGGCACTCATGGGCGGCACTGGGCACTCATAGGCGGCACAGATGGGCACTCATGGGCGGCACTGATGGATACTTATGGGTGGCACAGATGGGCACTGATAGGTGGGCACTGGGCATGGATGGGCACTGTGGGGTGGCACTGATGGACACTGGGGTGGCACTGATGGACACTGGGGTGGCGCTGATGGACACTGGGGTGGCGCTGATGGACACTGGGGTGGCAGCACTGATTTTTGCCAGGTTGCCAGTCAGTGCCCATTTGTGGGCACTGACTGGCATCTTTTTTCTTTATGTTTTTTTTTTTTTTTTTTTTTTTTGTTTTTTTTTTTTTTTTTTTATGGCATTTTTTTTTTTTTTGCCCACCCTGGTGCTCCAGGGTGGGCATCCCTGGTGGTCCAGTGTGGCGATCCGAGGGGGGGCTGCGCTGATAAACAATCAGCGCTAACCCCCCCTGTCAGGAGAGCCGCCGATCGGCTATCCTCTACTCGCGTCTGTCAGACGGCTCTTCCTGTTTACATCGTGATCAGCCGTGGTTGGACACGGCTGATCACGTGGTAAAGAGTCTCCGCCGGAGGCTCTTTACCGAGATCGGAGATGCAGGGTGTCAGACTGACACCCCGCATCACCGATCGCCGGGATGCGCGCCCCCACGGGCGCGCGCGGCATGAAATCCTGCAGGACGTTCTAGAACGTCCTGTCAGGATTTCATAACCACTTCCCGGACGTAAATCGGCCATAGGCCGGGCGGGAAGTGGTTAAGCAGGCACAGCTTATCTATACACTATACAGGGCTATAATGAAGGTAGAACTGATCGTTACTTTAGAATACCCTTAGGGCTCTTTCACACGGAGCGGATCCATATTAATCCGCCCCGTGTGTGTCCGTCTGCTCAGCGGGGATCATCCGTAAATCCCCGCTGAGCTGTCGGCGGACAGGGCGGTCCCCGCACACTGTGCAGAGACCGCCCTGTCTTTCCTCCGCTCTCCCCTATGGTGAATCGGATGAATACGGACCGTGTGTCCGTATTCATCCGATCCGTTCCGCCAGACGGAAGAAAAATAGGGGTTTCTTCCGTCTGAAAAAGCGGATCTTTGCGGAGGCAGATCTTTACGGACGTTAGCGTATGCTCATCCGCCAACGTCCACAATCCCATAGGGATGCATTGTGAGTCCGTAAACGGACTTGTAAAAAACGGACCGTTCGTCCGCCCGTGTGAAAGGGCCCTTAAACTTGAATAATAATAATAAAAACAAATTCTAAGGTCAGTATGATAATTATAAAGAAAAAAGTCAATACCTACCTACCCTATATAACTCACTGGCGTCATATGATTTTATTCAAAATTACAGGTTCCTTCAACTCAGATACCGCCTGATTACCCCAAACAATACTTGAATTGCTGCATCATTTGAAAATGTTACATTATTTTTATGTTGGATAATTAGGAAAGTGTATAATTGGCTTTTACGTTTTTGGTACAGATTTATATGTTCAAGCTGTATTGTAAAAATATACCTCATTGTATTTAAATGAACTAATACATGGTTCAGTGTTATTGTGATAGCTGCCCAGCTTATCATCGGCTTAAAATAGAAGTGTATACTATTGGTGGCTTAAATACATGTGTCATTTTCTTTTCTTTTTCTTTTTAAAGCCGACCTCTTGAGGATGGAGACATTATCAACATAGACGTCACTGTGAGTCACTTATTAACCACCTTTCATTGGCTTTACAATTTAACAAAAACGCCTGTTCCCCTTCGTGTTAAAAATAAACCGTTTGATGACGAGGTCCTTAATGAATTGCACTGTGAATGCTTTCTCCTTCAGTCCTCCCTCATCGGCTCCTTAATAGTGTTGAAACTCAAGAACTCAATGCGAAAACTGGGAAACAGAAGTCATTGCCTGTTCAGCATATAGTGCTCCAGTGGCTATAGGGCTAGTGCAGCAAATGTTGCCTAGGTCCAAACCTGCTGCTATGCTAAGACTTGTTCTTCCAGGACGACCAGAACACCATAGCTAGCCCCCAACTATTTTTGAAATCAATAAATATATCTGCACACTTAGTCCCCTTTCACACTGGAAGCGTCTGAAAAATGCCTCCCATGCAGCTCTTGTGTGAAAGCCTGAGTGCTTTCACACTTGCAGGACGTTGGGAAAAGTCCTACAAGCATCATCTTTGGAGCAGTGTATACACGGCTCCTCCACCGCCCCTGCCCATTGAAATGAATGGGCACCGCTGCCAAAGTGCCTGCAAAGCGCTTCAGCAGCAGCACTTTTCGGGTGCATTTAACCCTTTCTTTGACCGCTAGCGGGGGTTAAAAGCGCCCCGCTACCGGCTGAAGAGCGATGTTAAAACAACGGTAAAACGCCGCTAACGCAGCCGCGCTGTGCATGTAAAAGGGCACTCGGTTCTAATGCCGCGTACACACGATCATTTTTTGGCATGAAAAAAAAGTTTTTCAGCATGTAGAAAAAACAAAGTTTTTCCAACTTCATCATTAAAACAACGTTGCCCACACACCATTGTTTTTTAAAAATGCTCTAGCAAAGCGCGGTGACGTACAACACGTACGACGGCACTATAAAGGGGAAGTTCCATGCAAATGACGCCACCCTTGGGGCTGCTTTAGCTGATTCCATGTTGGTAAAAGACGATTCGCGCTTTTCTGTCTGTTACAGCTTGATAAATGTGCTTACTCCATTATGAACGGTAGTTTTACCAGACGAGCGCTCCCGTCTCATAACTTCTGAGCATGCGCGGGTTTTTAACGTCGTTTTAGTCCACACACGATCATTTTTTACAACCCGAAAAACGACATAGTTTAAAACGTTGTTAAAAAATGCAGCATGTTCGAATTTTTTTTTGGTCGTTTTTCAGAACCCGAAAAATGATGTGAAGCCCACACACGATCATTTTAAATTACATTTTTAATAAAAATTCTTTTTTTTCATGCCGAAAAATGATCGTGTGTACCCGGCATTAGGCTCATGGTGGGTTTTTCAGATTCAGTAGGTCAATGACCAAGAATGCCTTTATTAAGCATATGCCACCAATTATACCAACATTAAAAAGTCCTCCAGCATCAATAGTGGGCAGATGTACAGGTCTGTAGCTTTTGGTGCCAGAATCCTGGTGCTGAGTAATTCCACAACAGATCTGAGACATTTAGTGCAAAGGATCCCAGCACTGGAGGCAAGTTCATATGTTGTCAATGCCAGTGCGTATTCAAATTAATAGGTCACTATGCTCCTTGTGTAGTAAGCCTTATGCCAAAATGACATGCAATTACACACATGTAAACTAATACACATAAACACTCGCTAATACATTGGAAAGCATTAAAGCTGAGGTCAAAGGACAACTTTTTAGCCAGCAGGTTACTTTTTTGTGTGAATGAAATTGAAATCTACAACTCTGGCAATTGTTTTGCGCACAGAAGTCATAAGGAATGTGCACTAAAAAATGTCTTAAAACGCCCTTACTAGCAATCCAATCACTAAGCCAATAATGATTTCTAGTAAACATTACAGCAGTACTAAAATCAGAATACACTATATTACCAAAAGTATTGGGACGCCTGCCTTTACACTTATATGAACTTTAGTGGCATCCCAATCTTAGTCTGTAGGGTTCAGTATTGAGTTGGCCCACCCCTTGCAGCTATAACGGCTTCAACTCTTCTGGGAAGGCTGTCCACAAGGTTTAGGAGTGTGTCTATGGGAATGTTTGACCATTCTTCCAGAAGCGAATTTGCTCGCAGTCTCAGCTTTAATTCATCCCAAAAGTATTCTATTGTGTTGAGGTCAGGACTCTGTGCAGGCCAGTCAAGTTCCTCCACCCCAGACTTGCTCATCCATGTCTATATTTATTTATTTATTTGAGGTACTTATATAGCGCAGTCAATTTACGCAGCGCTTTACATATACGTTGTACATTCACATCAGTCCCTACCCTCAAGGAGCTTACAACCTAAGGTCCCTAACACACATTCATACATATACTAGGGACAATTTAGACAGGAGCCAATTAACTTACCAGCATGCCTTTAGAGTGTGGGAGGAAACCAGAGTGCCCGGAGGAAGCAGATGGTGTCATGGTTGGGATTCAAACCAGCGACCCTTTTTGCTGCTAGGTAAAAGCACTAACCACTACACCACTGTGCTGCCAATATGGACCTTTGTGCACTTGTGCGCAGTCATATTAGAACAGGAAGGGGCCATCTCCAAACTGTTCCCACAAAATTGGGAGCACTAAATTCTTCATTATGTCTTGGTATGCTGACGCCTTAAGAGTTCCCTTCACTGTAACTAAAGGGCCAAGCCCAACCCCTGATAAACAACCACACACCATAATCCCCCCTCCACCCAATGAGCAAGGTCCATAAAGACACGGATGATCGAGTTTGGGGTGGAGGAACTTGACTGGCCTCCTAAACCTTGTGGACAGCCTTCCCAGAAAAGCTAAAGCTGGTATAGCTGCAAAGAGTCAATACTGAACCCTATGACTAAGACTGGGATGCCATTAAAGTTCATGTGGGTGTAAAGGCAAGCGTCCCAATACTTTTGATATTATAGTCGATTTAGAATCCAGAGAACACTTCACAGGTTCATTGGTGTACTTGCTGTAGCTTGTGTCTTGTAATGTTTTCTCCCTGGGAACAGGGTGGGATGGTATGTCACAGCAATACCTGGATAAAAAAAACTGCGCATGGTGCTCTGTGATGCATCTCTGTAAAGGCTTAAATTTGCCTGCAGTGTAAGTTTAAGAATTTTTTAGTACATTGCGCTTATTGTGAAAAGTGTGCTTCTTGCATGAATTGAGATTTATACTGTAGTCTTACTGGAGATATGCACTGCATAGCAACAGTGTTTTCAAGCTAATCAAAAGTCCATGATGTGCTTGTCCTATGCAGTAGTCAACAATTGCTGGATCAGCAGAATGCTGGTGGATGGGATTTTCTCTGTGCATTTGCAGAAGCAGCACTGTACCAGCTGCAGAGTTTGCAACTATTAATGCGTAGCTCCTGTAGACTGCATGTAGACTGCACATTGGGGATCTTCCGAAAGAGAGCGGAGTATAAACTTAAAGAATAACCATACAAAAGAACTTGTCTTTTAGGCTTCATTTCCATGGACGTTTTTACAGCTTAAAAACGCCTGTCCGTTTTGTTTTTTTTGTAATTTTTTTTTTTGAGCTGGAGCTCGAAAACGATGCTGTGGCGTTTTTTAGCGTTTTTGCGTCTGGTGTTTTTTTTGCAGCTTAAAAACGGCTCAGCCATCTACAGCTCAAAAACGTCATGGTGGGCATGAGGCCATATAGACTAACATGGAGAGCCGTTTTAAGCTGCAAATAAAGCTCAGAAAAGTGGCTGTAAAAACGTCCAAAAACGTCAATGGAAATGAAGCCTTACAGTAAAATTAAGGTGTTTTTTTTTTTTTTTCGTTTTGTCTAGTAGAGAGGAAAAAGAACGCCTGTTTTTATTTTTAGTTTTTTAATCTTTATTAAAAGTTTGTAATGCATAGTTACAGTTACTGTACATGAGGTATAACACGTACAAAAATATCGAAATACAGCTGCACCAAAGTATGGTAAGTTGTATATCAAAAATTTTCATGGATATACAGACACCAATACTGAGAAATAGACGGTGAGGATACCATCATCAGAAAATATAATGGGAGGTAGTGAATTTCAGACAATAGGATTGTCAATTGGTATACTGGAAATAATCGAACCAGTATGATGCAGAGCAAGGATGGGTTGAGAGGTTGCTGATGAGTAACTGGTGGAAATAAAAGGATGAGGGAGAAATAGAAAAGTGAATGGGGGTATGGATGGCGAGGTAGGGATAGGGGCACTCCATCATGGCTGAAGGGGCACTGAGTTGGTATCTTCCTCGACCCATCAAGAAACTCGTAAAAGCGAAGCATGGGCCAAGCCATCCAAGTGTGTGTGTGAATTGTTCTTTTCCGGATGTTTCAGGTCCCTAATAGAATCGAGTTTGGTCGCCCATTCTATAAGGCAGGGTGTAGAGGTGAAGTGAAGTAAAATAAAATCCCAAATTTCTGCAGGAAAAGGAATAGTGGGGAAACTGATTCAGGTAATTCTGATGACAACCAGGGATTTCCTCATTTTGGAGTGATGTCCTCTCACTTCCTGTTTTCGTTAAGGGACAGGAAGTGAAGGAAAAGCTCCCCCAACGAGACACGAAAAACAAAGGAGGTTATACTCCTCCCTTACTCTATACAAAATGCCAAAAAAAAGTTTTGCCTATAGTTCTACTTTAAGCCTAGAGTTGTATACATGGAACCGAGATTACCTACTTAGTACTTTTATTTTTCATCCTGGATTATTTGCATGCAAGTAGAACTTAAAGTGATTGTAAAGTCTTTTTTTCCTTTTGTTAAATATAATAAACATGTTATACTTACCTGACCTGTGCAGTGGTTTTGCATAGAGCAGCCTAGATCTTCCTCTTCTCAGGTCCCTCTTCAGCTCTTATGGCCCTTCCCTCCTGACGAGTGTCCCACAGCAAGCAGGTTGCTATGGGGGCACCCGAGCTGAGCTGCAGCTCCGTGTCTGCATCGGAAATCTATAGAAGAAAATTGTATAATGTATAGCCAGCCTTACTCCTCCTCACAGCACCTCTGTAGTTCAGAAGGCAGGCTCTGTGAAATGTGTGACACAGCAGTGCCTATCAGCAGGGTGTAGTGAATATGTGTCACAGAATTCAAGGAGGAAAATGTACGGAGATCTTCACAAAGTAAGTTTACAAACTTGCAAGATTGTTCAGAGTAATATGAGTAGGACAGAAAGAAATTAAATACATTGTGGAACTTAATATATAATGTTTACATTTTACTTTTTAAAGAGGAGTTTCATCCTCATCGGAAAAAAAATACAGCAAAGGCTTTAGAAATGTCTAGTAATCTACAGATACTTATAGAAAATTGCTGTTTTATTTTTATTTTTTGCAAACCTTATTTATATTTTCCTCTCCATTCTTCTCTTGGTGGCAGAATCCAAGGGTTGGATAAAAGCAATCAAAGGGCGGCATGCAGTTTAGAGAGCACTGGTCTACTCAATAACAATACTGCTTGGACCTGGAGGAAAGGATTGGCCCCTAAAAGCTTGTCCTAAAAGAAAATCTAAAAATAACCATTTGTTCGAAAAAAAAAAAACAAGACCTTATTCAACTGTATTTTTACTATAGCTTGGTAGAAGACAACCTTCCTAGATTTCAGCTCTCCTTGCGTTCCTGTTATGTACCTATCTACCCCACTACCTAAATCCCTTTCATAACTGTATGTAGTTTTATTTTCTGAATGGCCGTAAAATAAAGCTTGTGAAAATGGGGGCCAGATATTCCCAGATTTTAAGCAATGTCCTATCTCTCTCAGGTCCCTGCAGCCCAAACCAAAGATACTGGAAAGTGAGATGGGGGTTTATATAGTACAGCACAGTGTTAAAGTGGTAGTAAAGTCTTATTTTTAACTTGTACCTACAGGTAAGCCTATAATAAGGTTTTTTACCTTTAGGTACAGTGAATATCTTCTGAACTTAAATGGTTTAGGAGATATTAACACTGAATTCAGCCAGAGATGTCACCAGCACATGCGCTCTGAAGGGACGGTATACCCGTGCCATCCCTTCAGAGCTCTGTGCCACGGCAGCGATTCCCGCGTGCATGCACAGAAATGACATCATCACTGTCACTTCGCCCAATCAGAAGGCCAGAGCACTTGAACCCAGAAGACCAGGTGAAGAGGGAAGCCCTGTCAACAGTGATAGAGCGCCACTGGAGGGCTTTGTTCTAAGGTGTTACATAATGTGCTAGTATGTGATGCATATTAGCACATTATATTGCCTTGCGGGTTTTTTATTTATTTTTTCTTTTAAAGGTGTGCTTTACAATCCTATGCATTAAGGTGAAAAAAAATCTGATAATTACCTGCCGTCCATTTTACTTACTTGAGCGCTCAAAAGTCCCACGTCGAACGCAATGGATCTCGGCCCAGCTCTTCTTTGGATAGATAGCAGCGCAGCCATTGGCTCCCGTTACTGTCAATCAAATCCAATGATGCGGGCGCTGGGGGCGGGGCTGTGTCAGCTATTCGTGTCTATGGACGCAAATGCTGGTAACCCCCTTGGGAGAGCGAGAAAATATACCGCTCTGTAAACTGCTAATCCCTTGGCTTTGCTTCCATCCCACTGAACCAAAAGGGTGCTGGCTGTGCACAGGTGCATTAGATAGAAAAGGTCCTGGAGAGCGCTTCCCAATTGCAATGGCAATTGCGCGATCATGCTACACTGTACCCAAACAAAATTGGTGTTCTTTTTTCCCCACAAATAGAGCTTTCTTTTGGTGGTATTTGATCACCTCTGCGATTTTTTTTTTTTTTTGCGCAACAACTAAAAAAAGACTGAAAATTTTGAAAAAAATTATGTTTTTATTTTTTTCTGTTAATTTTTTTGTAAATAAGTAAGTTTTCTCTTTCAATTACGGGCACTGATATGGCGGCACTGATGAGATGGCACTGATGGACATCGATGAGGTAGTACTGACGGGCACAGATAAGGTGGCACTGACTGGCGGCGCTGGTATGCGGCACTGATGGGCACACATAGGCGGCACTGATGGGCACACATGGGCGGCACTCATGGGCGGCACTGATGGGCAATCATGGGCGGCACTGATGGGCAATCATGGGCGGCACTGATGGGCACTCATGGGCGGCACTGGGCACTCATAGGCGGCACAGATGGGCACTCATGGGTGGCACTTATGGGTGGCACTGATGGATACTTATGGGTGGCACAGATGGGCACTGATAGGTTCCCAGACTTTTTATTTAGTTTGCCCTTCCCTGGTGGTCCAGGGTGGGCTTCCCTGGTGGTCCAGTGTGGCGATCTGAGGGGGGGCTGCACTGATAAACAATCAGCGCGAACCCCCCCTGTCAGGAGAGCCGCCGATTGGCTCTCCTCTACTCGCGTCTCTCAGACGCGAGTGAGGAAGAGCCATCAACGGCTCTTCCTGTTTACATCGTGATCAGCCGTGGTTGGACACGGCTGATCACGTGGTAAAGAGTCTCCGTGAGAGACTCTTTACCGAGATCGGTGTTGCGGGGTGTCAGACTGACACCCTGCAACAACGATCGCCGCGATGCGCGCCCCCGGGGGCGCGCAGCGGCTCAGAATCCTGAGGATGTCATATGACGTCCAGTCAGGATTCTACAACCACTTTGCCGCTGTCAATATGTCATTGGCGGGCGGCAAGTGGTTAATTAAAAAATAATTTAAACCTTTAGTACCACTTTAAGCTATGGAAGATTTTCACATCTGGCGTGGTTGCTGTGTTTTCCTGTATTGCATTAATTTACTGACTTTTTGTTTTAAAGTCATCTCTAGTGAATTCCAAATGTGTAAAAATTGAAAGATGTTTACCAATATTTCCATTTAAGGCAGCATAAAAATTTTCAGCTTCTTTTATGTATTTTTAACAGTACAAATCTTTCAGCAGATGTTTCCCGTTATAAAAGTCCCCAGACAGCAGAATGCGTTAGTTGACAGTGTTTTCTTGTTACACAAAAGCACCTATTTTTATTTCTTCGCTTTTTTGTATTTTTTTTTTATTTTAACCCTGGACTTATTCCAGGTAGACCTGGGCTTGACACGAATTTAAGGCTGGAATCAGATGAACTGAGATCAGTGTTGGCCTAAGTGAAATGTCAGCCCCATCCCGCTATGTGTCATGTTTTTGAGAAGGTGTAATTGTTATTGATCCTCTGTGTAGTTAATGCAGAGCGCTGCAGTACTGAGCAGCTGCTGCGGATAGATATGTATGAGATGAGCAGACGTGGGGGAAAGGCTGCATTTTTCTTTCACTCTAGCGAGATTGATCTTCCTCTTCCTGCTGATTTGGAGTAGGGCCTGTCATTATCTTACTCTGTCATTAGAGGCTACATTGGCCTGTGTATGTCAGTCTATTTGGACAGCAACTCTTTTTCTAGCAGTGTTCCCTACATTTATTAAAATCCCTGAAGATAGTGTTGTGTTCCATTTGCAGCAGAAGAGCCTTTAACCCTTCCCTGCAGAATAAGGTGTGGGTTTATGTGTCAATACCATGGTTAATGGCTGAGAGGCAACACAGGGCTTTAACACATGACAAAGAAATTGAGGGAAGCTTTTTCTTGGCTGTATAATAAAGTAGTGATGCTGTGCATTTTATCTATCTGTATATACTGTGTATCTATACACATTTAGACTGTATAAACACACAAACTCCCTTATTTCCTTAAATAGTCACACAGTATCACGATGTGCCATGTGCTGTTAGCCAACGCAAAAAATGTTTAAAGGGGTTGTAAAGGAATTTTTTTTGTTCATAATAAGCATCCTTTACCTGCAGACATTCCTCTTTTCACTTCCTCATTGTTCATTTTTGCTCAGAAGTTGCTCTATTTCTTCTCTGTTCTGTTCACTTCCTGCTTGTCTGATTGTTACTCACCACCGTGATGGGAGGCTTTACTGCGGTGGTCAGTGACGTGCTTCCCCCTCCTGGGAACTACATCTCTGCGGCAGGATGCTCTCTACGTGTTAGAGACTTCAAGGAGGTGTGAATTACTGAGTGTGCCGCAATGCATACTGGGAAATGTAGTTCTTACATGAACGAGCGCCGCAAATCAGGAAGTAAATGAGAGAGCAGAAACTAGAATGCCGGCGGTGATATAGATGAAGGAATTTAATAGGTATTTACTCGTTTTTTAACAGAATCATTACACTATTCTGTCTGTCTACCTTGCAGACATTAATTTTAGGCAAATTATTTTTTTCCTTTACAACTCCTTTTAGTTATAGTAGTCATTCCAAATTCTGATTGATTCTTCTTCGTTACAGAAAATGCACATCACCACAAGCTTAATACTACCTTGAGTTGCTGTGTATTGAATATTTAAAGGATAGTGGTTTTATTTATATTGCCTTTTTATCATGGTCGACTCTAGACCAACAAAATGTGTATGTCTGGATTCTGTGCAGGCCAGTCAAGTTCCTCTACCCCAAACTTGCTCATCCACGTCTTTATGGACCTTGCTTTGTGCACTGGTGCGCAGTCATGTTAGAACAGAAAGGGGCCATCCCCAAACTGTCCCCACTAAGTTGGGAGCATGGATTTGTCCAAAATATCTTGGTATGCTGATGCCTTAAGATTTCCCTTCACTGGAGCTAAGGGGCCAAGCCCAAACCCAACCCCTTAAAAACAAACCCACACCATAATCCCCTCTCCACCAAATTAGACCAGTGCACAAACCAAGATCCATAAAGACCTGGATGAGCAAGTTTGGGGTGGAGGAACTTGACTGGCCTGCACAGAGTCCCAACCTCAAAGCGATACAACACTTTTGGTATGAATTAGAGTGGAGACTAAGAACCAGGCCTTCTTGTTCAACATTAGTGCCTGACCTCACAAATGCGCTTCTGGAAGAATGGTCAAACATTCTCATAGACACACTCCTAAACCTTGCACACAAGGGGTGGGCCAACTCAATATTGAACCCTACGGACTAAGACTGGGATGCCATTAAAGTTCATATGCATGTAAAGGCAGGTGTCACAATACTTGACAATATAGTATGTGTGTGACCTAAACCCCATAGAGAATCTGTGGGGTATTGTCAAGAGGAAGATGCAGACCCATTAATGCAGACAGGCTGAATGGCGCTGTCAAAGAAACCTGGGCTTCCTAAACATACTGTATAGCGAAGTTATTTCATAATGACTATTCCTCTCTCTATGACCCTGCTTCTTCAGATACTAAGGTCTCACTTATTTGAAAATGTGTGGATTATATCCTGTCCACATCATTACCTACCCTCTCAGTTGAGACCACAGAGTCATTAGCATCTTTGTCCATGATGCAAGAAATCAAGGCTACCCCTGGGGAAATGTCCTGGGCCAGATGGGTTTACAAGTCTTTTCTTGGGAATCCACATACCCCTTTTTTGTTACGCACTTTCAATGCTGTATGCCGTTTCGCAAAACAAACTCAAGAGACTAATTTTACTATAATTTATAAGCAGGGTAAGGATCCTAACATTTGCCCTAGTTACAGACTCATCTCTCTTCTATTTTATTTTTTTTATCAAAAAGTTTTTTTATAGAACATAAGGGAAATCACAACAGTTTCCATTACACAAAAACTTGCAGAGGTTTCCCTCCGCTGACAAACACCAGATGAACTCCTAGGTGTAGCACCACAATATTGCATTTCTAAGTTCAGTATACATGTGTAGATTAGTGTTATGGATATTGTAAATTTCTGGACAACTCTACCTCCCTGGGGCTCAAAGCGGGAGTATCCAGCCATTGGGACCAAATTCGTTCAAACCTGCCCGGGCTACCTCTATGTTGGTATATATACTTTTCCATAATGAGAGTATTTCCCATGTGTGCTACCCATGAGGTGGTGGTAGGTGATAAGATTGATTCCCATCAATATAAGCTTTCTGGCCTGAAATAGGGCTCTAGAGACTGCGATCCTGGTCAATTCCTCAGGAATCACATTCTCCAGGACCCCCAGCAAGCAACACAGAGGATCCACAGGGATGGTTGTTTGAAACACTCCATTAAGTGTACCCACCACCTCACTCCAATACCGGTGAAGCTTCAGGCACCTCCACAGGAGATTGAGGTCTCCGTTGTTCTTTCGGCAGTGGCAACACAAAGGGTCCGGCAACCTACCCATCTTATGGAGTTTTGTCGGGGTGTAATGGACTCTCAACAAGATGTATAGCTGGGACACTTTCTGCGCAACATTCAGAGAGCATATGATTACAGATTGCATGGCTTCCTCCCACTGATCCCCCGTCAGTTGACCAAGGTCCCTCTCCCACAAGGACTCCGCCTTACAGGGAAATGCTTGCAGGTGTTTTGCCAGCAGCATTTGATAGCATTGGGAGATGAACCCTTTAGTCTCAGTGCTGGTGTGCAACATATGAAACACGCGGGCGGGTGACTGAACCCATTCCACCGCGTCTCCCTGTGCAGCAACCATATGTTGAAGCTAAAGGTAGTAGTAGTGCATGGTATCTGGCAGGCCAAACTTGGCTCCCAATTCAGGAAAGGTTATCAGCCTACCATTAGCAAATATGTGGGATAGCAGAGTTACACCATGGGCACACCATCTGGGCCCATGCTGCAACTTGACCAGCTCCACATACGACCTATTATCCCAAATCGGGCCTTATTCCATGAATCCCTCCACCCCATGGAGTTATCGGACCTTATTTCAAATCTTTTGGATAAGCGAAAGCGTCAGGGTCTGTTTATTGGATTTCAAAAACATTTGCCCCTTCCAGCGCCATCGGGATGGTCTCGGCACCAGTGGCCAGTAGCATCAGCCGCTACGTAATAATGCGGACCTGTTGCCATCCATGTGTCTAAACCCCAACAAATCCATAAGATGGCAAAGACTCCTACTTCCTACTGGAATGGTGTCCATAATAGTATGGTGCACACTCTCCATAAGCGGGATAGCTTCCATACGTCTCAGAACTTGTTCAAAAGGAACTTTAGGGGTCGGTCAATGTACTGCATTTGCCCAGAGAACGGCACTAAATAAGGTGTGGGCCAATGTTTGGTTGGGAGGGGGGACCTCTGGTAATTCAGCGAAAAATAGGCACATCTGGTATGTCAGGGTCAGCTCTACCCCAGTTATTAGTGCAGTTTTAGCAGATACCCTCTGCCATACTGACGTAATTTCCCTACAGCTCCAAAAAGTATATAGGAGCGAGCCCCTATCTGAGCAACCTCCTTAACATGTTTCTGGGACCGAGGGGTAAAACGTACTGTAGTTTAGGGTAGCATAATTAATGTGAAAAAATGCATGTTCCTTGCTAAAAAACATTATTTTTTATCAAGTCATTATGGGTAAAGTTCTTTGTACCAACTGGTCCCATACTTGTCTACCTGTTTTTAACACAATATGCCAAGTGTTGGCACTCTGTGGTACCAGCCCATAGTGGTTAAACATTTAACAGTTTACACATTTCATCATGTCTGTCATAAAGGGGAGCCCCAATTCCACAACTAGGATCTTCTTGGGACCTTCATGTAGCGGAGCATGTGGAGAGACTGTCAGCTCGAGTTCTAGAGGATGTGTTTCCTAAAGGAACCTCTTCTGAGATGGAGGTAGCCTTGTCCATAACTGACACAATAGCCTGGTGCTCTGCCAGAACGTTTCTAGCTGCTTCAACCTCAACAGGAACATTGTTTGGTACACCATTTATTTAAATCTTAACTAAACCCTCAAAAACTTCCCTCTAGTGATGTTTTGTTTGTAAGTTCCCTCACCAGCGCCAGCACCTTTTTCTCCAGCTTCTTCTGAGTTCAGGGGCTTTGGCCATCTTAATTGGCTGGACCAATCATTTATCCTGGCACTGAGGTGTCAAGAATGTATTTAAATCTATTTCAGACGAATTGTAGTGTGTGCCTTTTGCAATAAAAATCCTTCCTGCTTAAAAATTTTGCAGTTAAAATTCCGCTTTAATAACTGCAGTTTGCATTAACCCTCACCCACCAGGCGCCACCAGTTTCCTTGAGAAGCTGCTGGCTCTGGTACTCCAGCCCCACTGAAGTTTCTAGGGATATCTGTTTCACCTGACACAGTTGCTAAGGGAAATTGCACACTAAGTGGATACCGCACAACATTTGCTTCAGCAATGTTGCTTAAAGTAGTATTAAACTCTCAGCATTTTTTTAATTACCACAGCGTTTACTGCATGGGTGCTCAACCCTCCAGATGTTGTGGAACTACTTAGTCCCATTATGCCTCTGACTTTGGGAGTCATGCTTTGTAACTGTCAGCTGCTTGCCATGCCTCGTGGGACTTATAGTTCTCAAACAACTGGAGGGCCACAGGTTGAGAACCCATGATTTGCAGTTTACACATTTCAATTCTGCTGGCACCTGCTCTCAGTGCTGAATTTCTGTTTTTCACAGGAAAGAAGACAGTGAACAGTGCAGTCCTGAGCCAATCTGTTAGCTTGGAAAAGAGGACGGGGAGAGGGAGGAGCAAAGGATTGCCTTTTCATTCTAGGCTACAAGGCTGTGCATTTATGTTGATGCACACATTGTAGGGAGACACAACTCTAGTCCCTGCAAGCAAGGGTGGCTCCATGGGATGCTTAAAAAGAAAGGCACCAACCTAAAACAGAAGACCTGGGGCAACAGCTTAAACTAGAACTTAGACAAGGATTAAAAGATAAAAAAGCTGCATACTCTATAAATGAGTTTAATAAGCTGCTGAAAATACTTAAAAAAATTAAAATAAGGAGTTTGTCACTATATACTTGGGTATATAAACAAGAATTTTTGAGTTTGAGGTGGAGGAACTTGACTAGCCTGCATATAGAGTCCTGACCACAACCCAATATTACACCTTTTGATGAATTAGAGCGGAGACTGCAAGCCAGACCTTATTAAACATCAGTGCCTGATCTCACAAATGCGCTTCTGGAGGAATGGTCAAAGCTTTCCATAGACTAAACCTTGTGGACAGCCTTCGCAGAAGAGTTGAAGCTGTTATAGCTGCAAAGGATGGGCCAACTCAATATTGAACCCTACGGACTAAGACTGGGATGCCATTAAAGTTCATGTAAAGGCAGGTGTCCCAATACTTTTGACAATGTAGTGTAGATCTCTGCATAGCCAGTTTACCTTGGGAAATTTGGCAACAGCATGTTTCCATGGGGGATGTATTTTCTTAAACTAAGGTTTGCTGACAACTCGGTCACTGTGAATCTTCTCCATTAGCAGAAAATTCCTTTAAATTTGCCATAGGTGTTGCTATGACAGCCCATCACCCAGTAGGCTACCTGACACTTTGCCACCAGATGAAGCAGTACCATAGATATACGTCTTGCACAGCATTCCTCTCAAGGGCACTTGGAAAAATGTTTTATAGCACTAAGAGCTGGCTTGCCACTCTGTAGCTGGGGTCGCCGCTACCACATGTTTACACCAGTCTAATGGTGGATTGTGTTTGGGCACTTGAGGGGATTATTCCTTTTTCTCATTTGTCCACAGATCAAATTCCAGAATTTACTAATTTCTAATAAAGCATTCAGACATTCAGGTACACTTGACCTTGATTGCCACTCGTATGATGTTTGATCATGCCCCTGTTTCCTTAGATATTGTCACTCTGCAGAGACTCCCACAGAACGTGGCGGTGGAGGCAGAACCAATCTTTGCTACGGGATACACAAGTCAAATCTTTGGTGGAATTTGAACTCAGATCATTTTTTTTTAATCACAGTGACACAGATTCTGCCCCTGTGATGATCTGGGAAATACCTAAATGTGTGATTAGGGGGCTCCTTCTCTCTCAAGGCTCCCATCTATTTATTCCAGAAGAAGCGGCTTACTTCATACCATGACAAAAATTGAAAAAAGGTTCTGCGTTTACAGGAACCTTTACCCACCATACCAGAGGTCAATCTGGTCAAATTAGATTTAATCTCCCAATACCTAGTAGGTTCGGGTCTGCCGTATATATCTGTAAAAGATACCCAAACGTTAGGGGAACAAGTCATTGTAGGGCAATGGCTACAAACTTTGAAAGCGTCAAAGCCATAAGACCCCTGGTCCAGAGAGTTTCTCTGTGTTTTATTGGAAAATATTTACGTATATTCTAGTGCAACTATTTACTCAGGGTTATAATTCTATTCTTGACGGTGGTCACTTCCCAGCAGACAATCTCCATGCAACAATTGCTGTAATTCCTTAGAAAGTCAAGGCTTTTGTCCAATGTACTACTGGTCTATTTTATTGTTAAATGTATATCTCAAATTAGTTACAAAATGTTTAGCAGTCTCCTATCCCTTATTCAAAAGCATATACATCAAGACAAGTAGTTTATTTTTATTTTTTCAGACCCCTCCTTGGTGTCCCATAGTCTGCTCCCCACCAGGCGTACACACCCTCCCCTACTATAACACTCTCCCTGCCCAGTTTTCCCGCACACTAGATTTTCTTTCTCTCTTTTATCCACTGGGTTGGGCTGAATCTTACTATTTGAATTACCATTGTTCTCACCATTTATGAATGTACTAACCTTTTCCTTAGCTAGGTCCTTGTTACATTCCTCCTCTCCTACACTTTGAAGGGTTGTCTAGTAGGAGCCAATTTTGCTGTGATACATAGGGCTATTTTGTACTCCTATATATGTGTGTGTGTGTGTTTTTCTGACTTATGCCTCCTATGATAGAGGACATATGTCATAGCCATCCCATCTTCTCTTTTATAATAGACTGTTCGGTTTATGGGCTTCGGGAGATGAGAGGGGGAAATTCTTGATGGGTTTCTATGTACCTCATTTCTATATTGTCTGCTCTTATATGACCTTGTAAAAGCAAAAATAAAGAATTTAAACAAATGGTGCACTGTCACCAGTTGATCTCTCCAACTCTAACAGGTACAAAACACAAGGAGGTTGATTTACTAAAACTGGAGAGTGCAAAATCTGGAGCAGCTGTGCATGGTAGCCAATCGGCTTCTAACTTCAGCTTGTATTAAAGTGGTTGTATGTGTTGTTGTTTTTTTAAATAACAAACATGTTTTACTTACCTCCACTGTGCAGTTCAGAGTGTATGACTCGGTCCTGCCACCCCGGCGGCCGCGTCATTGGATGTGATTGACAGCAGCGCAAGCCGATGGCTGCGCTGCTATCAATCTATCCAATGAAGGCCAGACTCCGTGGAGAAGAGGATGACGGGGGACGCGCACAGCAGGTGAACAGGCTTAGGTAAGTATATGGGGGGCTGAGGGGGCATCATTGCCAGGTGCATAGGATGCATTAAGGTAAAAAAAAGAAAAACCTTTACAACCCCTTTAAACTTTGACAATAAAACCTGGAAGCTGCTCCATGCTTTTTTTTGCTAAGAAATCACTTTGAAAAGAGAAAAAAAACACCCTTGGCATTTCTGGCTGTATACATCTTGATTAAAGGGTATGTAAAGGTAATTTTTATATATATATTTTTTAAATAACAAACTGTTATACTTGCCTCCACTGTGCAGCTCGTTTTGCACAGAGTGGCCCCGTACCTGGTCTTCTGGTGTCCCTCGGCGGCTGTCTCGCATGGTGGTTAGTTCTTGCGGGCGCATTCTCGTGATGCAGCCGGCCTTCCGCGCGCCGCGTCATTGGATGTGATTGACAGAAGCTCGAGCCAATGACTGTGCTGCTTTCAATCAACCAATGAATGAGCCCGTTCATAGAATGCATTAAGGTGAAAAAACATGTACCTTTACAACCCCTTTAAGGGCAGATGATGCATGTAGCATTACCTTCTTGGAATCCATCTCCCCTTAGTGCAGGCATAAAGGAAGGAGGGTGTTCTTAGCTGAAGAACGCCTCCCCATCCTGAAATGTAAACAATGATTTGCCTAGGCCTGGAAATTAGGAGGTAACTAAAGAAATGTAAAAAAAAAAAAGCTTAGAACAAGTAAATATGGTATATATTCCTATCTATTTACTCATATTAGCAGCCTTGGATTAACAACTTTAAGACCAGGCCTTTTCTGACACTTGTTGACACTTGTTTACATGTAATAATCAGTATTTATTTTGTTGCAAGAACCCCCAAACATGATATATTTTGTTTTAAAGCAGAGGCCCTGGAGAATAAAATTTTGGATGTTTCAATTTTTAAGTCATACGGTATTTGCCATGGTATTTTTCAAATGCTTTTTATTTTTAAATACACTTTTTTTGAATTTTCATGCACAAAAACACAATTGATTGGTAAAATATAAAAGATGATGTTGCACCGAGTAAATACCAAACATGTCACGCTTTAAAATTGCGTATGCCTGTGCAACGACGACAAATGACGTAAATTGTATTATCCATAGGCAACGCTTTAAAAGCCTTTACACGTTGCCACTAGATTTACTGCCCTTAGTCTGACGTTTGAGGTGATACCTCACATGTGTGGGGCAATCCCTGTTTGCGCACTTGTGGGACCAACACACGCTCTTCCCTCTTTGCACACAAGCACGGGGGGTCGGGGGTGCATTAAAGTTTTTTGGTGTTTTTTTTTCACTGTCGCTTTAAATAAATTCTTCTGATTATTAGCCTCTAGGATTGCTTTTTACAAGAAAGCCGTCTACTGGCTAAAAAACAAAGCAAAAAACAGGATAATGCCTGCAGGCATCATAAGCAGGGGTATTGGCAGGAACACCAGATATTTACCACAAAGGAAGCAATACAAAGAGAACAGGATGTTTTAAAAACACAACTACATGGTCACATATCACCTCCAAGGGGGAACATATTAGGAATATAAAATGTTGTGGTAACATATTCTTTAACTTGTGTAGACATTTTAGCTTGAGCTATTGAGTCTTGTAAATAATATGCTTTTTTTTTTTTTTGCTATCTCTGGCTCAGAGGGAGAATACAACATTTCAATAAATGAGATATAATATTTATGTGATTGAAAACCTAAATATCTTAAAATTTTTGTAGTCCAAGGCCAAGAAAAATAGTCCAAACCATTAAGATGATTGTATAATCAATTTTACAAAGTCACTGACTTTTGTTCTCTGCTATGTAAAGTTAAATTCCTTAGATGAAGAAATTATTTTTTATGTTAAGGGAGGCTATTTGTGAGCATTTGAGTTTATTTTACATTCTGACTTAAAAAGGAAAAAAAAAAAAATAGACTTAGCGTGATGCAGTCTAAGAACTAGTCTTGCAGGAATTAATATTTTTCTGAAGCAGTGCATTGGTGTATCTGTATCAGTTTACATTAGCTGTAATTAGGCTGATCATCTTGCTATGCTGTCTTCTGTGGTTGTGTATTTTCCCCACATCTGGCAGTTTTTCATCCCCCTACGTTTTTTGACGATGACAAAGAGATTTTCCGATGCATGTTTAAAAAAAGACTCTTTCTATCACTGACTGGGAGAGGTCAACAGACAAGGCTACCTATTACACCAAAAAAATTAAATAGTTAAGAAAGATGGATTAAGGATTTTGGCAGGAGCACAGAGTTATTTTTCTTTAGGGGAAGCTGTGATTGCCTTGGTTTAAAATTCTTTAGCCTAGGAGTTGAATGGGATATTTCAGGCATCGGAAGCGATTTTTGCCTTTGGTTTGATTAACAAACTTTGCCTTTGGCTACATTAACTCAGAAGGCCGGCATATGCAAACAATGCCTCCTTACATCAGTACTATGGGAAGACGGTTCAAGATGTTGCCACATGTGCTGCTAGAGTTGGCCTTTTTGCTTCTCAAAGTTTAAGCTAACCCCCCTACAATTGATTTATGATCTCCAAATGGCTACTAACTAGATGTTTTGTCTGGGTTTAGATTGATATTGGTCTGTTTCCCGATAGATCCACATTATTGCATACATTGATCTTTTTGTTTGGGACATTTTCCTAACTTGACTAGCCATGCCTATATGTTAATGTTCTGTTGTGTTTACCATTTATCTCTCTGCTGAAGTATTGTAAAGACTCCTTTGAGGGATTAAAGTGGAACTGAAGCTATATGTTACATTTTAGTAAAGGCCACCAACACTCTCCCCTGCACTTGGGGTTAATGAAAAAGCAGGCCTGAAATCAGATGTTATTGCAGCAACCATCAGACCCCCAGTACTCTTGCTTTGTTTACATGTGTTCTTTCTGCTGCACTACTCAGCTGTACAGATTTCTATGGGCTGACTATTCAGTAACTCATGGATGGATTGATTGTCCTCTTAACCCCTTGGGGATGTTAAATTAAAACTGTAACCAAGCTATGAAACTTCTTATGTACACATTCTTGATAAGCAGTAAATAAACTTACAAAACCTCACTGGCCTCTGTAACTGTAGCCACAGTGGAATAATTTGTCCTTAAAATTTGCAAAGCTTTTCTGTTTTACTTCCGCTTTCTCTCCTTGGCTTAACTCCTTTCTGTTAGCCTTCTAATATCTAATGCAAACACAGGTAAGGTGCACTAAAATAGTTTAGATATCAGTGCTGAGTCCCGACTGGAAAAAACACTTTTTCTGTTGTAAACTTTTTTGGATGAATCGCTCAACAGAGACTGTAACTACAGAGGTCAGTGAAGGTTATTTTAAGCATATTTTCTTCTTGTTAAGAATATATAAATATATAGAGTGTTAAAATGTCCATAACCTGGCATTACACTTTAGTAAAACTTTGTAAAAATACACCTGAAGAGGCCTAGTCAGTTGATAACAAAGGATGCAAGAAAGTTGTTTTCTTTCTTATGTATTACAAATGTAAGCCCTAGTCTTTAAAGCTTTTAGTTATTTAGTTTTGCAGTTTTGGACAGGCTCATTTCTTTAACTGAAATGCTTAGGCCCCTTTCACAATTGTGCAACCTGAAATATTTTTTGCTGTGACTTTGAATCGATTTTGCCACAACTTAAAGCAAAGCCTGTGTAACGTTGAGGTCTAGGAACCTCAAGTCGCCTCAAAGTCAGACCAAAGTAGTGCAGGGACTACTTTGAGGTCACACAGATATGAATGGTACTCGTTGAAAATCATGGAGTACAACTTGTCATGCGACTTTGCAGTCCCAAGTCACAGGACAAGTCACACAAGTGTGAAAGGGCCTTACTCTGGAATTTACTGCATACTGTGAGCTTCTCACGGCGCTCATTAGAAGCTTCAGCAATTTACATAAAGCCTGCCTAGTTTTCCTCCCCAAACTTTCTGTCCTTTGTGTGCCCCTTTTTATTAATTGGATAAAATTTTTTTGCAATCATGAATTTTCAGCTGGGTATTACCCAGGATCAGGGCAGGACTTAGGGTGGTGGGGGCCCCTGGGCTTGAGTGTTGAAGGGGCCCCCTGGAGCCGAGAATTGGGGGGGATCGAAGTTGTTGAGCGGGGGGGGGGGGCGAATTTAAGTTGTTGGTTGAGCAGGGGGGCGCATTAAAGTTGTTGAGCGGGGGGTGGTTTTGCAGTTGTTGAGCGGGGGGGAGTGCCTCTCACCTGTGCCAACAGCCAGAGCCACAGACTGTCATTAGCCCGGCTCTCGGCTTTCTTCCCTTCAGCAGCCACAGTCCTCCACACACCGCTCAGGTTCCTCCTGCTTCTGTGCTGCCTCCTCTTGCAGTGCAGGAAAATGAACCCTTTTGCGGGACTGCGGGAAGAAGCTGTCTGTGTGGGAAAGTCCCGCAGATTCCGTGCGTGTTGGGAGGTATGCGCAGGGCCGCCATCAGGAATTTTGGGGCCCCTTACACAGCTTAAGGCATGGGCCCCCTGGAGCAGAGAACCGGGGCGGGGGGGGTGCTGCCGCCTGAAATTGAGAAGCGGGGGGGCTGCCCCAAATTGAGAAGCAGGGGGGGCTTTACAAAAAAAAGAAGAAATAAAGAAAAAAAATATATATATATATATAAAAAGGGGGGTAGCCACCCGGGGCCCTGGGGACCTCCGGGCCCTTCCTTTAATAAAAAGAAAAAATAAACCTCTGGGCCCTTTAATAAAAAATAAAAACATTTATAAAAAAAAAGGGAGGTTGCCTCTGGGCCCCTGGGGACCTCTGGGCCTTTTAATAAAAAATATAAACAAAAATAAAAAAATAAACATTTATAAAAAATAAATAAAAAAAAGGGGGGGGGGGGTTGCCACATGGGGCCCTGGGGACCTCTGAGCCCTTTAATAAAAAATATATATATAAAAAAAAATGTAAATTTTTTTATTAAAAAAAAAAGGTGGGTTGCCATCCGGGGGCCCTGGAGACCCCTGGGCCCTTTAATAATAATAATAATAATAATAATATATATATATATATAAACTTTTTTTTATAAAAATAAATATAAAAAAAGGGGGTTGCCGTCCGGGGGCCTTTGGGCCCCTGGGGACCTCCGGACCCCTAAAAAAATATATATATATATATATATATATTTTTTTTTTTAAAGGGGGCCCCCTATTGGGCGGGCCCATGGGCTTGAGCCAGTCAAGCCCAATGGTAAGTCCGGCCCTGCCCAGGATAGTCTACATGCAACTGCAGTCATAAAGAAGGCTAACGTGCCAAAGTAGGAGATAAAGAGATTACTAGTGTCCCATATCAAGATAAAAAAACATGCACACTTAAAGGACATGGCAGCCCTCTTTATTAAGATGACATGCAAATGCAATCTTCCTGGGCAAGACCACTCCTCCAAAAACAAAGAAATGACAAGCTCAATTGATTAACCAGCCTGCTACCAACTGAATTATCCTGTCTAACAGTCTGCGTTAGAAATGGGGGTTTAGTTTGCACATATTTGCAAATACATGCATAAGCTGTAGAGCCACTTCACAGCCCCTCAGTATTTTCTGCCGTCCTAACTTAACATTTTGAGAGCCTCCATAATAGAATCACATGCATTATAATGTATAGACATATGGCAGAGCCCAGAGGGAGCCCATCCCTTCTTAAAGTCACAGGGGTGCACTGGACATATAGCATAATGGCAACAAATGTGTCCAGTGCATCCCCTCTCCAGTATTTCAACAGTAAAAACAAATGGCCACTGCCCTCACTTATAACTGGCCTTTGCAGCAATCAGCACGTGGAAGGGCAACACATAAAAAATCCCAGCTCAACTTACCAGCCAGCCTGCAACCAACTGAATTATCCTGTCTAACAGTATGAATTAAAAACAGGAGTTTAGGCACAGGGGCACACTCCCCTCACCAAAATTCCAACAGTACAAACAAATGCCCCAACTTATAACTGGCCTTTGCAGGCTGGTCGGTAAGTTGAGCTGGGAATTTCTTTGGTTTTGTTTGCATGTGTTGCCCATGTGCTTTTTGCTGCAAAGGCCAATTACAGAGCAGTGGCCATTTGTAAAGCTCACTCCTCCAAACTGGTACCTGCCCATCAAGGCATTTTAATTTTCATTGCCCGCCGCACTATCACGGTTCCATTATAAGTCCGCTGATCACCACCATTACTAGTATAAAAAATATAATATATAAAATTCCTGTACAGTAGATACATCATCATTTGTAGACACTATAACTTTCACACAATCAATCAATATACACTTATTGGGATTTTTATTTACCAAAGACATGTGGCAGAATACATTTTGACCTACATTTATGAAAAAAAATGTATATATTATTATTAGATATGTTTTATAGCAGAAAGCAAAAAATATATATTTTTTTCAAAATGTTCTGTTTTTTTTTTTTTTTTGCTTATAAAATAAATAAAAAAAACAGTGGTGATCAAATACCACCAAAATAAAGCTTCATTTGTGTGAAAAATAATTATATAAGGCTGGGTTCACACTGGTACGACATACACTTCGACATTGGGAGCACATGTCGCATGTCGCAGTGAAAATCAATCATTCCCTATGAGAACCGTCTTAATTGGTCCGACACAAGTCGTTGCGACTTTCAAAAAGGTTCCTTCACTACTTTGGTCCAACTTTGGTCCTACCTCAGCCCATTGAATATCATTGAAGTCGGATCAAAGTCAGTTCTTTGGCCTAACAATCTGAGGGAGGGACCTGGAGACTAGGACACACGGGAGGGTTTCAGGGACACAGCCAGCTGCGCGCTGCACCTTTGAACCCCCCCATTCACTTCTGAGCTGCTCTGTGTCAGTCACTGAGTCACTGAGAGCCAGGCAGCAGGCAGAACTGGGGGAGCCATGCAGGGGCAGTGAAGGATGTCTCTACATCACCCACTCCCAGCCAAGACGCAGCTGCTAACGGGAATGGCGTTCCTGCTGTGGAAAAAGTAGGAGAACGCCATTCCCATGCGTTCCTGTAGGACTTAAACCCTGATGTTCCCCCATAACACTTTTAGCCAGGATGCCAGTTTCACTTACAGGCATATACAGTTCAATATGCCTTATGACTGCCTCACACCCATGTATGAAATACAGCTGTGAGACAACAAAGTGTTATTAGATATTTCATTTAATAGAACAAAAATTGTTTGTCAAAAAATAATAATTTCCCTTTAATGAGAAAATGAAACTCGCTGTTAATTCTAATTACATGTCAAGGGGGTCATTTTCTGAGTGTGCTTGACAAACTTTTTTTAGTTTTCCACCAATCAAAAAAGTTCTATAGAAAGGCATTTGGAGATCCATTCACTGACTGGTTAATTTTATGTGTTAGGTACATATACACTGCAATACCAGGCCTAACATATCTCTTAAGAGCTATCATTATGATTGGCTCTTTATGTGCTGTTGTTTGATGCCACGTTGGAAGTGGGCTTCTGTACCGAACACCTTTAATAGGTGCCAAATATAGAGCTGGATGACTGACAAGGTGCTATTTATTGACTTTTCACGATGGACTGCAAGGAATTTGTTTCAATTGTCTGCAAACCAATGCTGTGTGCTCAGAAAATCACGGAATACTTAATCCCTACGTCTGGAAAGAGTTATTGAACTGCTCTGTCACAGGGCTGAAATGTCGATTAAAGTTGATTTTAGCTACTTTGTATAATGCCATAAAATCACCAGTTTATAATACAAAGTTTGTGAAACTTTTTGTGGATTTGTGCATGATTGTCTTCCAAAATCTGTTCTTCATTTATGTCATAGTAATAATAAAGGCTTCCTTTGCAAGAAATGCACAACATGTTACATTGCTGTATTTTTTGGGGGGGGGGAGGGGTTAAAACAAGGTAATTGTTATTTTCAGTTATTTGGTTTTAAAGGCAGATTTTTTTTTTTTTTTTTTTACCTTATTGCATTTTATTCATTAAGTTAAAAAACCTTTTGTGTGTGGCAGCCCCCCTAATACTTACCTGAGCCCCATCTTGATCCAGAAATGTTGCAGGAGAGACTAGGCTGTCCAGGACTCTCCCTTTTGATTGACTGAGACACACAATGGGCACCATTGGCCATCATTGAGCCAATGAGAAGAGAACAAATGAGGGGGGGGGCAGGGCCGAGCCAGGCTCCATTTCTAAATGGAGCAGTGGCTCGGCTCGGTGCCCCCATAGCAAGCTGTTTGCTGTGGGGGGAGGGCCCAGGACTGCCAGCGGCAGACCCTAGAAGAGGAGGATCTGGGCTGCTGTGTGCAAAAAAACACTGCACAAAGCAGGAAAGCATAACACATTTTGTTATTTTTAAACAAAAAAAAAAAAAACAAGACTTTAGTATCACTTTAAACTAGATTTTGGATCAGCTATGCCTTGGCATTATGCTGTACAGCTGTCTGTTACAACCTGCTTTTTACTGATTCAAGTTGTCCAGGTCCTTGGGAAGTAGAGCATTCTCATACTCTCTTCACTATTCTTCACAGTTAGTATGAAGTGTTCTTGCATGTGTTTTATTTTTCTTCAAAGGGTTAATAGCTACAGCCACATTGTTATCTTCCATGGTAACCTCTCACCCAGTAAAACTCTTGTTTAGTGTCTTTCTCAAGTTAAGCTCATGATTATGGATGCTATCAAGTGTAAGAGACACCTGCAGGCCCATACCTGGACCTTTGTTACCGGTCTAAGGATTGTTAGATATGTTCTTATTATAATATTTATAGGATACCCACTTCCAATAGTAAACTGTTTTTTACAGTGAACTGATGGGGGCCGAAGACTTTAGAACCCCCCCTGAAGCTCTTTCAGTGAACTTGTTTTGTAAATGGTCCCTTTCCTTTCACCCAATCTGTTTCCTGCCCTAGAAGGAGTTTGTTTGCTATTAAATGTTTTTTCTCTTTGTGTTGTTATTCTAAGTAAGTTTGGTTTAAAAAAAATGTATTTGGTTTGAATGTGAATTTATCTTTCCCCTCTAAGATAGCTAATCCTAGAGATTTATATACTTTTTGTTTGCATCAATGACATTGGTTATGTAGCCTCCCTGGCGGTATGATTATGTCAGATTTTTGAATCTCAAAGCGATAGATTGGTTTGGATAAAAATTTTGCATTATATATTGTAGGCCCGTAATTCTTAGGAATAACTCACTTAAATCTGTCCAAACAAGAGTCTAGTAGACATCTCTGGTATGATAAAGTTTGAAACACAAAATCATAAATTATAATTTAATAAATAACTATAATTATAAAAAATGGTAATAACAAAATGTATTTACTCACGAATCACTATCGCTCAAGTGTTCTAATTTGCTATCGCTGTTATCTTGCTGGTCTAAAACCACTTTTGACGTAAACTGACACTTTTTGGTTGCCAGGGACAATCTCAAGTTTCCAGTTAGAAAGAAAAGTATATAACATATATAAAACTTTATGCAGGGCACTGGACAAAGCACTAGGGATGAAAGGGAGGTGAAATGATCTGATACAGTGATGTAATCTTACAGATTACAGTGTACTGTATGTGTTATGTTTTTGTACTTTTTAAATTTGCTGCCAGGCTTCGCCCCAATATGTTGCGATGCTCGTAAGGGAATGGAGCCCGGAACACAGAGCATTGGGCAGAGGATCCAGCAGGGGAAGGGGTACATCGCATGATCCTGGTGACAAGGTAAGTACGCTGTCCCAGGACTCTGCAATGCAATCCCAAGTGTGGCTCGGGGTCACCGCTAGTGGTACTGAAATTTATCCCAGAGCCACACTCAGAAATACCGCCAGGGAGGTTAAACTATGTGGTTGATTTACTAAATTAAATGTGCAAAATCTTTTTTGATCTAAAAAAAAGTGCAAAGTCTGGTGCAGCATACCTACTGTGTATTGTACATACAAACCAATCAGCTTTGTTTTTTTGTTTTTGTTTTTGTTTTGTCAGTCTAATTGAACAAGCTGAAGTTAGAAGCTGATTGGCTACCATGCACCGCTGCACCAGATGTTGTACTCTCTAGTTTTAGTAATCAATCAACCTATGTGTGTTCCATATCGATAGGATAATGTAAAAAATTGCCTATACTATTATGGCATAGATCACATTGTAGGGGCAATAATGGAGTTCACAGACTTCTCACAACTTCATATGTTACTCATCTTTACATCACTCTCCCAGCTTAGAAGATTTTTTTTGCATATATTGTTCTTACAAATATTGTTAATGTTTAATTCCTTTGAAAATCTGCTGTTTGTAGGTGTAAAAAGGTTTTCATTATCAATGGAAACAGCAGTTGCATGCAGAATTATAACATGTTTCAAAATGCAGAAAGTTCTATCAGTATGCATCATTCTTCATGAACCTTTAAATTAGGCATAAAGTCATGTAATTCAGACATGTATTAACCAACCGATAAAAAACTGCCCTCCGTTGAAAGCATAATTTTACATCCAGCTTGACGGCATAACAGAGCACCAGTAAAGTTTCAGGAAAGCTTCCCTTTCCATTAAACATTTCTTTCTCTTTATAGGGGTACCTTTACTGTACCTATAACAGTTAGGCATGTGAGGGCGTTGGAAACAACTTAAAGGGGTTCTAAAGGTAATTATTTTTCCCCCCTAAATAGCTTCCTTTACCTTAGTGCAGTCCTCCTTCACTTACCTCATCCTTCAATTTTGCTTTTAAATGTTCTTATTTCTTCTGAGAGGGGGCCTGGACTCAATAAGCAGACCTTGCATTGTGCTGCTTTAAAAGGTCTGCTTTAACATGTTTACCAGGTCTAGGACCTGACATCAGACAGACTGTTCCAAATATTTCTACATTTATTTTTTCTATATTGTTTATTACCAGTATTTATATTGCACCTACAATTTACGCAACGCTTGACATCAGTCCATGTCCTTAAAGGGGTTGTAAAGGTAATTCCTTTTTCCCCTAAATAGCTTCCTTTACCTTAGTGCAGTCCTCCTTTACTTACCTCATCCTTCGATTTTGCTTTTAAATGTCCTTATTTCTTCTGAGAAATCCTCACTTCCTGTTCTTCTGTCTGTAACTACACACCGTAATGCAAGGTATTCTCCCTGGTGTGGAGAGAGCCTCTTGAGGGGGAGGGGGGGAGCAGGAGGGTCAGAACACCCACTAACACACAGCTCCTTTCTCTATCTGCAAAGTAGAGACTGTCCTGATACTCCTGCTCACCCCCTCCCCCCTGAAGAGGCTTTCTCCACACCAGGGAGAAAGCCTCGCATTACGGTGTGTAGTTACAGACAGAAGAACAGAAAGTGAGGATTTTTCAGAAGAAATAAGGACATTTAAAAGCAAAATCGAAGGATGAGGTAAGTGAAGGAGGACTGCACTAAGGTAAAGGAAGCTATTTAGGGAAAACATTTTTTACCTTTACAACCCCTTTTAAGGAGATGGACTGATGTCAAGCGTTGCGTAAATTGTAGGTGCAATATAAATACTGGTAATAAACAATATAGAAAAAATAATTGTAGAAATATTCGGACCAGTCTGTCTGATGTCAGGTCCTAGACCTGGTAAACATGTTAAAGCAGACCTTTTAAAGCAGCACAATGCAAGGTCTGCTTATTGTGTCCAGGCCCCCTCTCCTTGTAAAAATCCCTGGTTATATATAATATGTTGATAAATTACCTACAAAAAAATAAAAACACTGCTACGGTCAGACTGAATGGCTTTGATTCCAAACCTTTTGCCATTGGCAATGGCACGAGATAGGGATGTCCCCTGTCCCTGCTGCTTTTTGTTTTATCATTGAAACCCTTATTGCAGCATATCCAGAATAACCCAAATATCAAAGCTCTGGAAACAAACAAATATGAGAAAGCAGCATTTGTTGCTGATGACCTGCTTTTTTATATTTCTTACCCAATTACTTCATTAACTATCTTACTATGGAACTCTGTACCTATAGAAACTTGTCAAACTTCAAAGTTAACCAGCAAAAATCAGAGGCACTTAATGTCACCCTCACCTCACAGGCCCTCATTAATCTTTCTCGTAATCTCCCCTTTCGTTGGGCCCCACAAGCCATTCAGTACCTGGGCACTAAAATTCCATCCGAAGTTAAACTTTCATCCTTTACTATACTATCTTAACATCAGACCTTGAGAAATGGAAATCTTTAGCCATCTCCTGGTTCAGTAGGTGCAATGTCCTTAAAATGAACATCATGTCACGACTATATCGAAAACAGGCTTTCCCCATTAAAATACCACAATTTTTTTTTGGACGATCGAGACACAGGGAAAATTGTCTTGCCTCCAGAGGACCTTTCTACAAAGACCCAAACTAACTGTCGGAGTAGACATCCCAGATCCTGCCCTATACTGTACTGCTATACACATGACAAGAGTGATTGATTGGTGCAGAAATTCTTCCCATAAACTTTGGGTCTCTTTGGAACAGGAACCTATATCATAGCTGGGCTTCCCTGGGCAGGCACCCACCTCTCTCGTCTCTGTCAATCCCATACCTTAATAGAACCAATGTTATTAGAACTTAAAAGGTATTTTAAATTGGGAGACATAACTAGTTTTTGTTCACCAATGACAACCATTATAGGCTACCCAGATTAAGCCCCAGGCTACTCAGACAGGATCTTTCAAATCCAAACAGACTTGTGCATCGTCAGGGCATCTATGCTCTTGTGTCCCTCCGGCTGAGCCCAACTTTTGGATCTCTTTGGATCCCTCACCATTTCCACAACGGGCAGGTGGAAACTTCTGCAACTGTCTTGCTTTCTACATTCCCTCCTGAATCCTGCATGATTTACCAGGTACCTCACCCCATTTGAAGACCTCTGCCTCGTTGAAGGCCCCTTTCGTAAATCACTCTCTTCCTCATATTGTATCATGCTTGACTTATCTTTTCAGCAGGATCCTCCATACCTATCCAAATGGGAAATGGACCTGAATGCCACATTTACTGACGAGCAGAAGAACCGTGTACTTCATTGCCCACAAATCTTCCTTGTTTAGCAAATACCAAGAGACTACATATAAAATCCTGTCACAATGGTACCAGACTCCCTCTGTTCTAGCGTCCTTGTTTCCCTGACACAGCCCTTCTTGTTGGTGATGCAGAGCCCCGGTTGGTACAATACTTCATATCTTTCGGGACTGTCTCAATATTCGGCCATTTTGACGACAAATCCTGCAAATTGTTCATAAACTAACAAACGTCTCCCTTTTTGACAACCCTGCTGCAGTGCTTCTTAACTTAAGCCCTATGACCAGTGAGAGATACAATAAATCACTGCTAAAGCATTTACTAAATGCTGCTAGGGCCTGCATCTCCAGTATGTGGAAAAACCAGCCTCCACCTACCATCTCTCAATAATTCATTAGGGTGAAGGACATCCAACACATGGCGAATTTGACTGCCGCACCTAGAAACCAAATAGAGTAGCACAAGACATGATGGATTTACTGGGACTTGTTTTACTATTCAGATGAATACTTATTATCCTAACCTGCTAGCATTTTCTGCATTGATTTTGCTTTGAGGATTAGTCACCCCACCATGGATCTCCGTCCCTTCCATTCGCACTATTATTCCTTCTTTGTCTACCCCTCCCTAATTTTTTTTTCTCTTTCGCTCTCTTCTCTTTTCACATCTTCCCTCTCTCCTCAGATACCCTAGGGTGTTACTCTCCCCATTTTTAAAAAATATTTCAAAAACCTTTCTGGTGTGCATTGATACCATGGGTATGACTGCTTGCAGGTCATGTGTACAGGTTCTGAATTTTGTACTTCTGAACCTTTTTAAATCAGCTGCTATTTTAAGGTGTATGCATATGGGATTTAAAGAGTTTGTTAACCCATATATATCAAACCATGCCAGAGGTTGGCATAGCACACTATGTCAGTAGTTTTAAAAACTGAGTGTTCTAAATACCTAATTTCAGTTGTCTTCAGGCCGGTCACATCACTCGTGGCTACTTTACAGGGGGGTGTGATCTCCCTCTGACGTCAACCAGGGAGATCACACGACCGCTCGTCTCCTCCGCAGAAGCTGTGTATCTGTGCTGTAAAGTGGCCACGAGTCACGTGACCGACCTGAAGACAGCTCAAATTAGGTATGTAGAACACTAGTTTTTTAAAACTACTGACATAATGTGCTATGCCAGCCTCTAATAGAGGCTGGCATAGCACACTATGTCAGTAGTTTTAAAAAACTAGTGTTCTAATAGAGGCTGGCAGTGATAATTTAACATTTTTATGTTACAAGAATAGCGGCAGGGCCAGGCCGGAGACAGACACAGAGGGAGAGGACAGGCAGGAAGGAGGGGGGAGAGAGGAGAGCAGAGAGGACAGATGCATATGATGGATGGACGCACTTTGACCACGGTGATCAGGGCAGAGCAGCCCTGATTTTCGTGGTCCGTTTAGAGAGGGCATACAGGAAGTGCCAGGTTCAATTTTTTTTTATTTTTTTTTTACAGTTTAGAGGGGGGCAGATTACACAGCACAAGCACTATGCTGTGTAATCTGCTTTAAGGGACCAGTATTTGTATATATTTTTTAACCACTTGCCGCCCACCAATGACAGATTGACGTCGGCAAAGTGGTTTCAATATCCTAAATGGACGTCATATGACGTCCTCAGGATATTGAGCCCCAGGGGCGCGCATCGCGGCGATCGTTGTTGCAGGGTGTCAGTCTGACACCCCGCAATACCGATCTAGGTAAAGAGTCTCTCACGGAGACTCTTTACCACGTGATCAGCCATGTCTAATCACGGCTGATCACGATGTAAACAGGAAAAGCCGGTAATCGGCTTTTCCTCACTCGCGTCTGTCAGACGAGAGTAGAGAAGAGCCGATCGGCTGCTCCTCTGACAGGGGGGGGTTTGTGCTGATCAATTATTAGCACAGCCCCCCCCCCCCCCGAGGATGCCCACTGGACCACCAGGGATGCCCACTGGACCACTGTAAAACAAAATTGTGCCACCCTAGACCACCAGGGATGACACAAATAATGGATGCCAATCAGTGCCCACAATGGGCATCACTGATTGGCAGGCATTGTTTGGCACTGATTGGCATCCATTAGTACAACCCATACGTTAGTGCCACCTATCAGTGCCCATCCTTGCCGCCTATCCGTGCCCATCCATGCCGCCTATCCGTGCCCATCCATGCCGCCTATCCGTGCCCATCTGTGCCGCCTATCCATGCCCATCTGTGCTGCCTATCCGTGCTGCCTATCAGTGCCCATCCGTGCCGCCCATCAGTGCCACATATTAGTGCCCATCATCAGTGCCCATCAATGCCACCCCATAAGTGCCACCTCATCGGTGCCCATCAGTGCCACCTTATCAGTGCCCGTCAGTGCAGTACCATCAGTGCCCATCAGTGAAGGAGAAAACTTACTTATTTACAATGTTTTATAACAGAAACAACAACACATTTTATTTATTTTTGCAGAAAATAAAAATCCCAGAGGTGATCAAATACCACCAAAAGAAAGCTCTATTTGTGGGTACAAAATGCTAAAAATTTAGTTTGGGTACAGTGTAGCATGACCGCGCAATTGTCATTCAAAGTGCAACAGCACTGAAAGCTAAAAATTGGTCTGGGCGGGAGGGTGTATAAGTGCCCTGTATGGAAGTGGTTAACAAACACGTTTCATCTGAAAGGTAGTTTTGATTGGGAAATATACCTTTGTGGTGCTAGTGACTAATTTTTATTGCAGTACACTCTTCTATGGTTTTCTAAATTTGTGTTGCTGATGATTGTCCTTCATTGCCTATTTGTACCCATTCATATTGTCTTCTCATGTTGTGTTATTTTGACACATATCATTAAATAAAGTATAAAAAAAATTAAATAAAGAGATTTCATACCTACCTTACCCCCATCCTCACCACCTTTCAGGAACATTTCTGGGGAATACAGAGCAGGTCAAATCTCTATTTCATTGCAAGTATGTCTTCTCACCAAATTTGGGCTTCCCTATTTTGACCAGGAAGTGATGTCAAGGTGCCTTGGGCAGAAGACGGGTAGAGTTAGCATATCCTACCATTTTGCTGCTTTTGCTTGTGTATGTAGTGATGTTTAAACATTTTTATTTTGCACTAGATATATGGGGAAATTGGCAAACATATTTTTCATATTCTGCTACTTATGGGATCCCTCTTGACAATAAAGCTGAGCTTCAAGCACAAGCAGAAAACATAAAAAAATACAGATGCAGTTATGTGTTGAATAAACAATCATTACATGTATTTTTAGATTAAACTAGTGTAAGCACCTGTATATTACTTGGTATCAGCATCTTGTTATTCATGTACAGTAGAATTCATATGGTAGAGGGGGGCAGGCTAGGGAAGGGAGGTGATGTAGCTGTATTGGTCTAACACTGTAGAGAAAATTTGTGTCACCTAGAGGAGCCTATATTAAGTTTCCGATCAACTACCAGTGTCAAGATTTGTTGATATCTTCATGTTAGAATGCTTTGGAAGCCCCCTCTGTAAAATTTATATTGGTTCATAACTATGATTGACAACCTCAATGATAATGAGTTACTAGCAGGCATATCAAAGCTTGGGTTAAAGAATAGAGATTAATATTTTCTAATTGAGGACCCCAGGCAATATACTGTATGTAACGATATGTTCATAAGAAATGGTCACTGCAACTAAATATAGGGAGGAACAAGCCTGCAAAATATGGTTCTGTTGGACCGTATTTACCTACTAGTAGTGCGTCCCTAACGCTGCATACTTGAAGTCAGATTCAGCCAGATTCACGTAGATCGGCGTATGTTTAAGCGGGCGTAGCGCATCTCGTATGCGCTACGCCGACGTAACATAGATAGGCAAGTACAGTATTCACAAAACACTTGCTCCCTAAGTTACGGCGGCGTAGCGTAAATGGGCCGGCGTAAGCCCGCGTAATTCAAAGTAGGCTGATAGTGGGTGTGTCGTATTGAAATGAATCGTGACCCCATGTGAATGCATGGCCGAACGAACAGTGCATGCGCGCATGCTCAGAATCACGTTGCAAATACTCCCTACGATACGACGTCTCAATGCGTACGACGTGAACCTAACTTACGCCCAGCCCCATTCACGTACGACTTACGTAAACAACGTAAAATCCGGCGGCACTTCCGACGTCCATATCCTAAACGACTTAGACCAGCTTTTGGTGGTTTAACTTTACGCTGGGAAAACGCCTTACGTAAACGGCGTAGATTACAGCGACGGGCGCAAGTACGTTCGTGAATCGGCGTATCTAGCTCATTTACATATTAGACGTGTAAATCAACGGAAGCGCCCCTTGCGGCCAGCGTAAATATGCACCCAAGATATGACGGCGTAGGAGACTTACGTCGGTCGTATCTTGGCAAAATTCAGGCATATCTCATTTTAAGAATGAGTGCATAGATACGACGGCGCACATTCGGACTTACAACGGCGTATCTACTGATACGTCGGCGTAAGTCTCTGTGAATCCAGGCCTTTATCATTAACTTGGGTGATTTACTTGCTTTAGGTGGTGCTCCCAGGAGCCTTCACGTGCAGTTTTATTCCCGGTCCCTCCCCCCATTATCTTACCTATTCCTATTCACCTTCCACTCTCCTCCCCCTCCTTTTTTTATTCTCCTCTCCCTGTTTTGACCCATTGTTTTTGTGTGTGTTTCTCTGTACGTTTTTCTTTTTTTTTTTACATTTGTTCTTCCACCAGTTATACAGCTTATACATGCATCATCATGGTCCCTAGTGGGTCTAATGCGGTGTAGATACACCCTAGATGCTCTTCATAGTTGAACTCTTTAGCCCTTAATCATTTCAGATAGAATTGTGTATATCTGATTCTGAGGTGATGTCATCGCTTTGGACTTTATCTGTTTGACTGTTAATCGCATCCTTCTGTATGACTTCATAATTATAAATAAGAAATAAAAAAAAGATATGTTGAGGCACCTCTAAGTGCTTGCTTTACATTTATATTAGCAGTTTATTAACTACAGTCACAGTGTACTTTAATTATTAAAGAATTTCTTCTTTATTATTTGAAGATTGCCATGACATTTAGGTTATTAAACTGCTAATAATACAAAAATTGCCAGTACAATTTACACACTGTCGGGTTATACGGTCTACCCATACAGTTTGTGTGTCTGTTCAACAGGAATCGTGAATCCCTCAGATAAAATATTGAGAAATGCAGCATTATTTCCCTGGAACAACATTGTCATATCAGTTTTCAAATTATTATACAGGATTTATATAGCGCCAACAGTTTACGCAGCGCTTTACAATATAAAATAGAGACAATACAGTTACAATACAATAAAATACAAGAGGGTTAAGGAGGTTGTAAACCAGAGATGTTAAAAAAAAAACCCCTGCAAGGCCAATGGCATTATGTGCTAGTATGCATCACATACTAGCACATTATGAAATACTCACCTTGGAACGAAGCTCTCCAGCACTGTAAAGTCACTGCTGAAAGGGCTGATATGTTTCCCCTGTCTTTCTAACGGGTTCGCAAGCTCCAGCTATGTGATTGGCCAGAGCCATGATGACATCACTCCCGCACATTTGCGCGGGAGCACTCGGTTCTGGCACATAGCTCTGAAGTTCCAGCAAGGTATGCTGAACCTTCAGAGCACATGCGCCAGTGATGTCAATGGCTGCATGCAGGGTAAATAGCTCCTAAATGGTGCATGTTTAGTACATATTCATTTAACCTACAGGTAAGCCTTATTATAGGCTTACCTATAGGTAAAAATTACCAAGCAGGGTTTACAACCATTTTAAGCGGGCCCTGCTCAGAAGAGTTTACAATCTAATAGGGTGGGGCAAGTGGCACAAAAGGTTGCCATTGTGGGGAATAAGCTGATGAAAGTTATAGGAGATTAGTTGGAGGCGTGATAGGCCTCACTGAAGAGATGAGTTTTCAGGGATCGCCTGAAGACAGATAGTGTCGGAGATAGCCGGACAGATTGAGGTAAAGAGTTCCAGAGGATGGGAGAGGCTCTGGAAAAGTCCTGGAGACGAGCATGGAGGCATGGGAGGAGGAGACAAGGGAGCTTGAGAGCAAGGAGGTATTGAGAGGAAAAAAGAAAAATGTGTTCATAAGGCCCTTACACACAGGGTGGGCTCTGTTGGAGTCCACCCGCTCAGTGGGGAATCTTTCTGCTGTTCCCTGCTGAGCAGCGGATTGCTGGTCCATATCTGCCTATGCAGAGCAGACACAGCCTGCTCTCCTCCTATGGTAGGTTGGATGTAAACGGACTACCTGTCCATTTACGTCTGACTGCTGTCCGATCCGCTAGATAGATGGGGAACAGATCCCCCTTCGTTTTTGTTTTTAGTGGATAGGATTGGATCAGATGTTGACAGGTGTCAACAGAACACCCGCTGCTCCATAGAGGAGAGTGGAGGGTCTGATCGGGTCCGCCTGAAAACCTGACAGACGGATTTGAGTATTCCTACCGTGTAAAAGGGCCCAAATGCCTTTTTATATATACTGTATACACAAAAATGTTTTACCTTTTAATTTCTATTATAAACTGAATGGGTTGTTGTACAAGGTGTTAGATGTAAACTGATATTTTTCCTTTCACACCCATATAGGTGCAATGGAGCATGTGCACGTTTCAGCTGTTGCATTTAGGCCTGCCCATTTATTTCAGTGGCCTGCCCTAGCCACAGAAAGCACACTAAACAAGTGCATGACCTTTTTTCAATAATCATTCCACACACACACACACCAAAATGCATGGCACTTTATTACCATACGATATGGTACACACAAACCTATGTGTTCTGGGGGGGTTCCTGCAGTTATGTGAACCTAGCCTAAATGAAACATAGGGGGTTATTTACGAAAGGCAAATTCACTTTGCACTACAAGTGCAAAGTGTATGCAAAAGAGGAAAGATATGGACAGCCGCACTCCAATGTCTTAAAAAGACGTGCCCTTTATTGGGTAAAGGAAAAATGCACTACAGGTATCAGCACACAGTGGGTAGCTATGACTAAGCATTGATATCCAATGCGAAACGCGTCAGAGGTTTTTCCCACTGTGTGCTGATACCTGTAGTGCATTTTTCCTTTACCCAATAAAGGGCACGTCTTTTTAAGAAATTGGCGTGTGGCTGTCCATATCTTTCCTCTTTTGCATATCCCGTGCATTGCCTGCACCCATTGGTTTCTGAGTGGACATTGATTGTTCTCACCTGGAGCGGCAGCCTTCCTACAAGTGCAAAGTGTACTTGAAATTGCACTGAAAGTGCACTTGGAAGTGTAGTCGCTGTAAATCTGAGGGGTAGATCTGAAAGGAGGGGAAGCTCTGCTGATTTTATTATCCAGTCATGCGCAAGCTAAAATGCTGTTTTATTATTTCCCTTGCATGTCCCCCTCGGATCTACAGCGACTGCACTTCCAAGTGCATTTTCAGTGCAATTTCAAATGCACTTTGCACTTGTAGTTTGCACTTGTAGTGCAAAATGGATTTGCCTTTTGTAAATAACCCCCATTGTGTTATTGCCCTTGGCAAACAGATATTTGATTTTAAGAAACATGATGGGATTTTATTACTAGATACTATATAACATAACTAGATTTCTTTTTAAAAAGCACCACTGTCATAGGCCCCATACACACCATAGAATCTATCCGCAGATAAATCCCATCAAATGGGTTTCAGCGGATAGATCCTATGGTGTGTACACGCCAGCGGATATTTATCCGCGGATAAATCTCCCCTGGGATGGATTTCCAGCAGATGGATATTCGCTGACATGCAGAACAAATCCATCTGCTGGAATCCATCCCAACGGATGGATCCGCTCGTCTGTACAGACTCACCGGATCCATCCGTCCAAAGGGATTCCCCGCACGCGTCGTAATGATTTGACGCATGCGTGGAATTCCTTATATGACAGCGTCGCGCCCGTCGCCGCGTCATAATCGCGGCGACGGCGCGACGCGTCATCGCCAGAGGATTTCCGCGCGGATTTCAATGCGATGGTGAGTACACTCCATCGCATAGAAATCTGCGGAAATCTTTGAGAGGATTTATCCGTGGAAACGGTCCGCTGGACCGTATCCGCGGATAAATTCTCTCGTGTGTATGGGGCCTTAGTGTTTTATTTGCAGAACATTTTTGCTGAATTTGACCTTTATGGTTGAATACAGATTTACTAAAACATGCATGGCGTATTGATGTCCTGTGTGCCTTATCTTGTTTACAAAAGCTTTATTTGGAAGACAATGACAAGACAGAGAAACTTTGCATACAATATAAAAATGTAGAGGGATATAGTATTATATAAGGGTTATACAGTAGTTAAGGAGCAGTCATGAGGTCATTAGTGTTACACAAAGTAAAGGGCTAGGCTGGACATTCATTAGTACTGGCGGATATGTATTGACGAAGATAAAAGTTTTGGCCGCAGAGATGTCCCGCTTTACAATTTCAGAAACAATGGAGACATGGTGATGATTATTATAAACGTTCTGTAACCTTTGTATGCATTTTTTTCTTATTAGGTGTATAGTGGCGGATATCATGGGGACACATCGGAAACATTTCTTGTTGGGAATGTGGATGAAGATGGGAAGAAGTTAGTGGGAACTGCCCGGAGATGTCGGGACGAAGCAATTGCAGCCTGCAAGCCAGGAGCTCCCTTCTCTGTTATTGGAAACACAATCAGGTGAACTTACAGTTTTGTAGTGACAAGCACAGGGGAAGGCTAGCAGATGTGACGGGGCTTTCCTGAGTCAGGTAGAAGCTGATCATAGGTTTTATGATTCAAAACTACCATTTCACTGATATGGGGTGTGTAGACTAGGTTGTATTGTGCCTTGGGAAAGAGAGTTTTTTTTATAAAAGTGAATTACCTTTGGGTCAGTTAAGACAACTACATAAAAAGAACAAAATGTGAAAATAACAACTGCCACTTAAATATTAGATCTGCCTGCAGACAACTTTGGATGGTATGAGCTGTTGGGAGGGATTGGCAGCTGGCCTACAAGCCTGCAACTGTTACTATACAGTTAATAGAAAAATATCCACATACACACTGATTTTCTGTTATATCTGCTGTGCAACGTGTATGTCTGCATATGTGCCTGTGTGTTAACAACACAAATAATTGTGTGTGTTTTGTATATGTTCTACTTGATCTGTCCGATAGTTTAAGAATACAGATGACCGTATTTTGCTTAATTTAGTTTTTTTTCTCATGCCCAATAGTGATGGAATACCTAGGAGCCTAAAGATTTCACAGTTTAATTAGTAATGCATATATATCGTATAGTATCTCATAGCATCTAACATACATTTTTCAAGGAAAATCCTATGTTTTGTAGCTCACAGCTATTTTTCGCTTCATTAAAAAGGCCAAGTAAAGGCAAAATTTGGTTATGTGCTCAACAAATGAAAAGGTCTGTTATAATGTAAAAGGATCACAGGTAGCTTTAGCGTTCCAAGACCAGTTAAAAAATGCTGAATTTTTGGTCGGTGTATGGCCAGTATGTGTGTGTGTGTGTATGTGTGTGTATATATATATATATATATATATATATATATATATATATATATATATAGCACCAGCAGTTTACGACACACTTTACCATGTGGGTAGATATCTCTCTCTCTCTCTCTCTCTCTCTCTCTCTATATATATATATATATATATATATATATATATATATATAGATATATATCTCTAGATAGATAGATATATATGTATAGATATATATATATATAGATAGATAGATATAAATGTATAGATAGATAGATATAAATGTATAGATAGATAGATATAAATGTATAGATAGATATAAATGTATAGATAGATATAAATGTATAGATATATATAGATAGATAGATATAAATGTATAGATAGATAGATAGATATAAATGGATAGATAGATAGATAGATAGATAGATAATAGATAGATAGATAGATAGATAGATAGATAGATAGATAGATAGATAGATAGATAGATAGATAGATAGATAGATAGAAATGTATAGATATATATAGATAGATGGAACGTTGGTGTAATTTTAGAACAAGACTCCTTTCCGGATAACAGATCAAATACATGCAAATGCGTAAAGTTTATTGTGCAACCATATATTTAATACATTTTTAAGAAAAAGGTTATGCATATTCTTAGAGCTTATTCATAAAAGGTTATTAACATTTTCACCATAAGACAATTCCTTCTTTTTTTTCTGAAGTCAGAAACCTAATCTAAACACTTTCTGCTACACAGACCTTTTAAAGGGTTCTTGGAGAAAATAGAAAATGTATACAATGAGGCAAAAAAAAAAAGTTGATGTATCATTTATATGTATTTATTGCTATAGAAATGTTGTAACTGATTCTGAATCTAACTTTAGCAAAAACGTCTTTGGGTTATATCTCTGAAGCTTTTATTGTAGACTTTGCACAAAATTGTGTTTTTGACAGTTTTAAATTATAGGCTAACTATCATCTGAGAGAAAAAAAAGGATAGTGTCTTTTTCTTCTTTTATAGGAAATGTTGAATCAGACCCCTGCTGGGAAGAGAAATTTAATGCATATCTCACTATCTTACTATCCATGAATATAATGGAATGGAATTCAGAATGCAGTTTTATTTTTGCAAAAAAGGATGAGTCGATAGGTGCCCCTCGTATTTCCGAACACCTAGGGTTCAAACAAATTTGCTGGTGGTGTTCTTGCTTTTTAACAAAATGTATTCTTATGTGGAAAGGGCCAGCGAGTACAAAATTCTTATTCAGGCATTGTATGGAGCTCTGCATTCATAGCTGTGTCTAAAGGGCATGTCAGCCTTTGATTCTTTCTGAGAGGTAATTATCCTTTTCCTGTCACGGAACAACAAATGATAGCTAACTACACAGGCACATTTGCGGTAGTCACATTCATCAACTGCAGGGAAAAAAAAAATTCAATCTAATTGTGCAACCCAGCTGCACATGAGCTTTTCAGCATATCTGTTGTTCCCTCTTTCTCTATATTCCTCCTTCCACGTCTATTTTTTAACTTTTATTTTTCTTTTTTTTTTTTTTTTTGTACTTTTTTTTATTTTTTTTGTCTATTCCTCCTTTTTTTTACTCTGCACTTTCTTGTTAAAGTAATTTTCTCTTGTGGCTCCTTTTTTCTCTCTTTTTTTCTTCTCCCCCCATTGAAGGATATGAATGTAGAAAATTATCACAATTACTCATATAATTGAGCCTCTTTGTAGCAAGTGCAACTCCTGTAGCCTTTCTCCTTCATGAAAATGGTTTCATTATAGGGTTTTTCATATTCCCTGACACCATCTACACAGAGGAACGGGCGCGCAGATGAGATGTTCTCGGAACAGTGCGGATCAGTAAGGTCACAGTAGGAATAATTAGCTCTGCTATGGAAAGAGCTCGTAGGCCTTTTACCGCTACATAAATGTACTGTCCGTGGCTTTTAGTCGCAGAAAAAACTTACTAACAAATGGAACTCCCGCCTACTACTTTGAAAAAAAAATTTGTATCAACACTACAATTTTCTATCATTAAGACTAATAACACAGAGCCTGCTATACATCAAGAGGAATAAAAAGAAAAATCCCACATTCAGGTGGCGGCTGGGTGCTGACCTTTGTTCCCTTTTTGTGTGTGTGTGTGTGTGTACGACTTGACAAAAAAAAAAAAAGAGGGACCCACACACTACGCCAACACCCAGGTGAACAGTGGCAACTAAAGCCTAGCCTTTTTTTTTTGGTGCCCTGTAATATTCTCATACAAGGGGAAAAAAATTTGCATATTCGCTGAATTAATCAAAGCCGTCAAAAGGGAAATAATAAATAAAACATCATAAAAAAAAATTAGTGCATATAATGGCAAGCAGCCTTGGATTTCTGATGAGAGACTACAGAGATTTCAGTCGCATAATGTAAATATTAATGGGGGGAAAAGGAATAATCTAGCAGTAAAAACAAATGGATCCTAACTGGTTCTCATTTAAATTTCAACAGATTGGTGCCATTTGTTTTGTGTCATTGTCTAGAGTGCTTAAATGGTAATTGGTCTTTTTTTTTATTTTATTACAGTCAAATCTAATGAATATTCTGATGGCATAACTGAGTGATCTGTGTGCTGTATTCTGATGGGAAAAAAATAGCAATTTATTAATATTAACTTGCGAACCTGAAACATAACGCCTTGGGGTTTCCTTCAAAGTGTCAATTGAATTTTTTTTTAAACAATCACTTTTTGGGGGGAAAAAACGTGTTTAAGGCCATAGGATGACATGACGTATCTGTTCTTACTGCTTATCATAGACTACGTGATAAGGTGGGGACTTGACTGAATTCACATAATCAGCATTTTAAGATGGGTTTATAGTATTATTATGATTATTATTATTATACAGGGTTTATATAGCGCCAACAGTTTATGTAGCGCTTTACAATATAAAGGGAGACCGTACAGTTCATTATATGAGGATTAAGTGGGACCTGCTTATGAAGTTAACAATCTAAAAGGAGGGGGGTGGGGGGTAAAATAGTAATAGCTGGGGGGATGGCCTGCTGTAGATGGCCGAAGTACAGTTTTTTGTGGTCGAAGTACAGTTTTATGTTGGTTATTTATGTAATAATATGAGTGTGTCCACTGTTATAACGAGTTCATAGTGCATAATTTTTTCGCTTGCAATGGATCACTACACTTCATTTATAAATTATTCAAATCAAAATATACAGTATTATTAACATGAGTAACGACTGTGAAAGGAATTATAATTTATTTGGACATAAAATATAAGAGAAGCAACTTTCATATTTTGTCAATTGCAATGCTATAGAACATTAATGGCGCAGTTGTGTTCCTATGGGAGCCACAACCACATGAGCCATGTGAACAGGAGAGGGAATGTGCTACTAGACACCTTTTGGTTACTTGGCAGAGGAAAGGTAAAAACGTGTCTGCTTCTGTATTTTTTTTTATTTCATTATGACTGCAATGAGGAAGGCAACTTCTGTTTTTTTTTTTTCCATGTCTTTAACTTAAAGCTTATTTAGAATTACGCGTTTCATTTTCTGCCCCTATTTGTTTTAAATTGAGGTTGGTGTCATTGAATATACTTTTAAATATATTATCCAAAGGGACTTTTTTGCTTGTGTATTCTTTTCCCCCCTCATCTTTGTTTTTTTTTTAGATTTACAACCATCTAAAATCTAACTATCACACATAAAAATTACAATAGCTGCTGTCTGAGATTTTGAAGTACTGTCTGTGGAGGGAATATACCCAGGAGACGTCTTTTTATTGAACTTAATGAACTTATGGAACTAATGCCATACATTTATAAGCGGACTGTTGCAACTGTTTCCCATAACTTTGACAGAGCCAAAAAGCAAGAGTAATAGCATTCCCATCTGAGATCCTCCGTAGCCAGCTAGCTGTACTCTTAAGAACAAATAGATTCTGAAAGACAAAGCGATATACTTTTTTGGGGTGATTTTGTTTTCTTTCTTTTTTTATTTTTTAATTGTCAAGGAATTCGGCACAGCAATGCAGAACAGTACAAAATTACATCCAGTCACTTCCATTGCACAACAGTCACTAGGTCAATTGACAAAAACACACTAATAAGTCAACCAAACATTATCAACAGTACAAAACACAAATATCGATTGTCCAATTCCAAGAAATTTTTGTATATTTTAAGTGACCAGAGAGTCGGTATTGTAGACTAGAGGTGCAAAGTGCACATTAACGACACAAAGAGAAAGTGGGCACGTGTAGAAGATGGGGAGGAATTAGGAGCTGAGGGGTAAGCAAGGTGGGGAGAAATGGCATATAGACAGGGGGGGGCAGGGGAAGATGGAAAAAAGGGGGGGGGGATCTAAATGATGTGTACTCCCTCTCAAAGAGTCCACCCAAAAGGACTCGCTGCGCCGTCAGTCGCCCTGAAGAACGGTTAAGTTTGAGAGGCAAGTGGGGTCTAATCCCTATAAAAGAAGAAAGAAGTCAAGATCTTTCAATACTTGTCCTCCTGTACCTTCAAGATCATGATTAGGTTTTCCAAAACCTTGATTTTCTGTAATTCTAGCCCACCAATGAGTTACTATAGGGGGGCTTGTACTTTTCCAAAATGCTGGAATACCGGCCTTAGCTTCTTTGAGTAATGTGATGAGTAGTGTAGTGAGTTCTTAAATTTCTTGTTAGATAATGAAGTATCATTTACCAGATACGCCACTGGATTCTTAATAAGGGAAACTCCCATCAGGGTCCTAATTGTAGATTCTACTTAATCCCAGAAACTGTCTACTTTTGGGCAATCCAAAAAAATATGTAAGAGGTTTCCCACACATTCCCCACAGCACCAGCAAGTATTGGGGACCTGAGGATAGATGCTTTGCAATTTAGCCAGAGTTCTCTACCACTGTGTGAGAAACTTGTAGCCTCCCTCCTGGTGCCTGCTTGCCAAGGAGGCTTTGTGTGCAAATAGGATGATTTTGTCTTTCTGAGGCGGGAAGAAAGTAATTCACTTTCCCATTTTTGTATAAAGGTTAAATCAGGGCTCGACAAATCCCGGTCGCCAGGTCGCCATGGCGACTACAAATAGGGTCCTGGCGACTTGGCTTGGAAGGGGGGGCAAAAGGCTGGCGCCATCTGGTGGTGAGCCGTTGGTATTACAAGTTATTACCACCAGATGTGTAAGCTGGAGCCATCTGGTGGTGGCCGTTGGTATTACAAGTTAAGCATTACAAGTTAAACAGCAATTCTAATGTAATTTTTCACAATTTTTCACTATTTTCACTGCCATCTTCTTCCCTCTAATTAGAACCCCCAAACATTATTTATATTTTTTATCCTAACACCCTAGAGAATAAAATGGCGATCGTTGCAATACTTTCTGTCACGCCGTATTTGCGCAGCGGTCTTACAAGCGCACTTTTTTGGGGAAAAATTACACTTTTTTTAATTAAAAAATAAGACAACAGTAAAGTTATCCCCATTTTTTTTTATATACTATGAAAGATAATGTTACGCCGAGTAAATTGATACCCAACATGTCACGCTTCAAAATTACGTCCGCTCGTGGAATGGCGACAAACTTTTACCCTTTAAAATCTCCATAGACGACGTTTATAAAATCCTACAGGTTGCATGTTTTGAGTTACAGAGGAGGTCTAGGGCTAGAATTATTGCTCTCGGTCTACCAATCGCGGCGATACCTCACATGTGTGGTTTGAACACCGTTTACATGTGCGGGCGCTACTCACGTATGTGTTCGCTTCTGCGCGCAAGCTCGTCGGGACGGGGCGCGTTTTCTGGCTCCTAACTTTTTTAGCTGGCTCCTAGATTCCAAGCAAATTTGTTAACCCCTGGGTTAAATCTTGCATGTCTGCCTGATCCATTAGTAGTGCATAGAAGTTGGAGAGCGAATGAGGAAGCTGATTACCATCTAGGCAAATCTGTTTGAAAAAGGTAGGTTGATGTATCCGTTGATTGTCTGCCGGTAGTGATCGAAGATGCACTATAAAGTCAAAAGTATTGCGACACCTGCCTTTACACGGACATTAGTTTTAATGGCATTCCAGTCTCAGTCCGTAGGGTTCAATATTGAGTTGGCCCACCCTTTGCAGCTATAACAGCTTCAACTCTTCTGGGAAGACTGCCCACAAGGTTTAGGAGTGTGTCTATGGGAATGTTTGACCATTCTTCCAGAAGCACATTTGCTTTCGGCTTTAGTCATTTCATTTTCTTTCAGCTTTAGTCATTTCATTTAGCATTTTATCATCAAGCTTGTTCTGTGACAATTTAATCAGGAAGTCCGGCTTGAGACATTGTTTGGCAATGATCTGGCTAGCTGCAGTTAGCGGCAAGCAACAAGTGTTAGAGTTGCTTTAAAAAATATGTAAACCCAACCTTTCATATTCCTGATATGTGTCTGCCGTACCATGTACTTGTATCCTTTTCTCTTTGTATTGCTTCCTTTGTGTGAAATCCCTGGTGTTCCTGCCAGTCCTTCACTGACCACACTAAACAGGAGAACACACCATGGCCACTTCTCTAGCTGTGTTAGGAACTCCGCCTGCTCTCCTCCAGTGATCAGACTTGTCCTGACACCCAAGGGGGCACAACCATTCACTGGGAATATCAGTTTTGCCTTCCCTATCTCTTATACAGCTGAGAACAGAGGGAATGTTATCAATTATAAAAATGGGGATGATTTTTTTTTTATATCTATACACAAATGTTTTGCCTTTTACTTATATTGTAATCTAAATGGGTTGTTTTACAAGGTGAGGGTTTACATACATTTGTGTTTTGTAGCGTCACCTAGTAGAGCAGTAGACCAGGCATTAACTGTAATTCTGAACGTATTGCAGAAATCATTTTTGAGAGGTTTCTTTAAGGCCGGAGCTATGCAAAATCCATGTGGTCTCATAAAGCTCATTCCAGGTTTTGCAACTGAGGGTCACAGGCACCTATATATATATATATATATATATATATATATATATATATATATATGTTTTGATTTGTGGGAAATGTACGGTAAGAGCTCATAAATGCTAGAGTTTAAGCTTTTCTCTCTATCAGATTTTGATCAGAATTAGAAGTGGGACTAACAAGGGGACAAGGGTTCTAGCTTTCCCCTACTGTACTTATGAAAATCCTTTTTATCTCTGTCTGTGTTGCTCTTGGAGATATCTTGTCACCTCCTGTCTGGTAAAAACATTGTCAACAGCATAGGAAGTGAGGGTAATCTCTCTAAAGGGGCCCCAGGTATCAATAAAAACCTGACAAGTTCCATCCAAAATGAGAAAAAAATTATTTTGGCTTGACATACATTTTTAACCACTTGACCTAGTTTTCAGCACTGTTACACTTTGAATGACAATTGCACGGTCATGCAACACTGTACCCAAATGAAATATTTATGTTATTTCCCCCCACAAATAGAGCTTTCGTTTGGGGGTATCTCTAAAGTTTTTATTTTTTGCGCTATAAACAAAAGAAGAGCGACAATTTTGAAAAAAAATATATTTTTTTTACTTTTTTGATTTAATAAATATCATATTTTTTTTCCCTCAGTTTAGACCGATACGTATTCTTCTAAATATTTTTGGTAAAAAAAAACGCAATCAGCGTATATTGGTTTGCGCAAAAGTTATAGCGTCTACAAAATAGGGGATAGATTTATGGCATCTTTATTTATTTTAATTTTTTTACTAGTAATGGCGGCGATCTATCGGACCCTTTTGACACGTTTTTGGGACCATTCACTTATACAGCGATTAGTGCTATAAAACTGCATTGATTACTGTGTAAATGTGACTGGCAGGGAAGGGGTTAACACTAGGGGGCCATGAAGGGGTTAATATGTTCCCTATTGAGTGATTCTAAATGTAGGGGGTGGGGGACTCACAAGGGGAGGAGACCGATCTGTGTTTCTCTGTAGTGGGAACACACATCGGTCTCCTCACCTCTGACAGGAGGTGGATCTGTGTGTTTACACACACAGATCCACACTCCTGCAGTGATCGTGGGCAATCGCAGTCACGAGCGGTGCCGTGCGCCCCCTAGATGGCCCGGGAAGAAAGGACGTAATATGACGTCCACCCGGAAGGAGGGTTCCTGCTGGTGTCATATTATTATTGCCCGGTAAGGAAGGGGTTAACACCATTCATGATCAGGTCATTTTTTGCGTTACTTTGACTGACAATTGCATGGTCATGCAATGCTGTACCCAAATAAAATGTATGTTTTTTTCCCCACACATAGAGCTTTCCTTTGGTGGTATTAATCACCTCTGTGGTTTTTACTTTTTGTGCTATAAACCAAAAAATGCTGACTATTTTCAAAAGAAAAAAAACAATTTATATTTTGTGCTATAAAACCTATCCAATAAAAAAATAGAAAACATCTAATTTCTTCATAAATTTAGGCCAATTTTTATTTGTATATAGCTATTCTGCTACACAGTTTTAGTAAAAAAAAAAACAATAAGCGTGTATTGATTGGTTTGTGCAAGTTATAGCCTCTACAAACTTTTTTTTACTAGTAATAGCAGAAATCGGTGACTTACAGCAGGACTGCGATATAGTGGGGGACTTTCTGCCACTAACACACTTTTGACACTTTTTGGTGACTGATGACTTTAAAGTGGACGTCCACTCAAAAAAATAAATAAATACTCCAAAATCCTGTAAAAAAATAAAAAAAAATACATTTTTACTTCCCATAAATGGCGGTGGCTATGCGGAAGTTCCTAATCTGCCTCTTCCCATACCGTGGCAGGTCTTCTTCCTCGTCCTCCCTGCGTTGTCTTCTGGGAAACTGTGTGTATCCCAGAAAGCGGCCACCCATTCACAAAAGTGCCTGGAGACTTGCGCATGCGCAGTAGGAAACGGGCAGTGAAGCCGCAATGCTCCACTGCCTGTTTCCCTGAGTAGGGATGGCGGCTCTGAGAGCTGTCAGGATTGAGCGATCGGCCTCAGGGGGGGGCGACATTGCGGGCGCCTAAGACAGGTAAGTGTCCTTATTAAAAGTCGGCAGCTACAGTGTTTGTAGCTGCTGACTTTAAAAATAAAAATTGCGTGTGGAACCCTGCTTTAATATAAAGATCAGTGCAAAAAAAAATAAGCACTATAGTATTGACACTAACTGGGAAGGAGTTAGTCTAGCCAGTGTTTTACTACACTGTGTGTGAAGTGCTTTTAGTAGGAGAAGAGATGGAATTTCGCAGGGACACAAATTTCATCCTTTCCCCTTCTGCCAAAACAGCGAACTTCTTTGTTAACATAGGCAGATCACAGTTTTGTCTCTCTGCCAACAAGCGTGTGCCGGAGGACATTGGGTACAGTGCACGCACCCGTTCAGCTTCCACTGTGTGCAATCACAGTGGAAGCGAGCCACCCTAGCTGGAAGAGTCGTATCGTGTGTGTGTGTATGTACATATATATATATATATTTATTTATATATATATATAATTATATAGTGTGCTTTGGCGCACAGGTGCCACCCCGGCTATAGGCCGGGCCTTAATGCCGCATACACACAATCGGAATTTCCGACAACAAATGTTCGATGTGAGCTTTTGGTTGGATATTCCGACCGCGTGTATGCTCCATCGGACATTTGCTGTCGGAATTTCTGACAATAAATGTTTGAGCTGGTTCTCAATTTTTCCGACCACAAACGTTCTTGTCAGAAATTCTGATTGTATGTAATTCCAACGCATTAAAATCCGACGCATGCTCGGAATCATTGAACTTAATTTTTCTCAGCTCGTCGTAGTGTTGTACGTCACGCGTTCTTGATGTTCAGAATTTCAGACATCATTTGTGTGACCGTGTGTATGCAAGACAAGTTTGAACCAACATTCGGTCGGAAACAATCCATGGTTTTGTTGTCGGAAATTCCGATCGTTTGTACGCGGCATTAGTGGTTACTATTGTCAATGTTCAGATCTCAGAGAACAAACAGGAATCTGTATTTACAAACAAAGTTGGTGGCACTAAAACTTCCTGTGGGTAAAGGGCTCAATGGAAGGACATTCTATGTAAGGGCATTCAGTGTTTATCCAGAAGAGAAAATGTATACAAGAAACTGGCCAAGGTGCGCCTTTTCATCATTTAATTTAGCTGACTAGCTTGGTAAAATGACAATATTTCACCCATGTGAGGACTACCATGAAGAGTTTGTCTAACCCCTTCAGGACTAAAGCCTCGTACACACGACCGAGAAACTCGACGGGCGAAACACATCGTTTTGCTCGTCGAGTTCCTTGTTAGGCTGTCGAGGATTTTGGCGAGCCAAATTTCTCCATTCACGTCGAGGAAAAAGAAGACATGCTCTCTTTTTGGCTCGACGGGATCCTCGACAGTTTCCTCGTCAAAGTGTACACACGACCGGTTTCCTCGGCAAAAAAAAAAAAAACGGCAAGTTTCTTGCTGGTTTTTGCCGAGAAACTCGGTCGTGTGTACGAGGCCTAAGGCTACCCCAGATTATTTATTTATTGTTGTATTATTTTATGTTAAAAACCGTACTCCAGGGAAAATAAAATAAATCATTTTAATGTCATTGCTAATAATGTGACATGACAGTTACTGTAAATTACAATTACTATGCTTTTCACTGTACCTGAACATGCAATGTTATAAATTATCATTTATTACAATCCATCACAGTTGCTTTGAGAAAGAGAACACTAGATAAGTTCAACTTCATTGTCAAGAAAACACAATGATGTATGTGCCATTTGTACATCATAAATGTCTTTGTTTGAATAAACTGCCTTAAGAATGTGTTCAGTTCTTTAAAACGATTGTGCTGGGAACTACAAGTATTTATTTTCATTTTTATGTAATATATGTGAATACATTTTTGCTTAAAAATGGTGGGTCAACATGCAGTAAGACAGCGGTTATTTCTGTAAATCGGACCATCAATACACTATGGATTAGTGGCATGATGGAAACCAAGGCTGTTCCTATAAAAAGGGAAGGTGACAATTTGACTTTATATGGTGCCCTGTAGGAGTAACTTTATACATGTGGTCCCCTAGTTACAAACATCCGACTTACAAATGACTCCTATTTACAAACGGAGGGAGACAACAGGAAGTGAGAGGAAATCTACCCCTAGAAAGGAAAATTCTCTCCTGTAATGCCGCGTACACACGATCATTTTTCTGGTTGTAAAAAACAACGTTTTTTAAGAATGTAATTTAAAATGATCGTGTGTGGGCTTCAGAGCATTTTTCGGGTTCCAAAAAACAGGCACATTTTTTTCGAACATGCTCTATTTTTTCATGACGTTTTAAACGATGTTGTTTTTCGGGTTGTAAAAAATGATCGTGTGTGGGCTTTAACGACGTGAAAAACTTGCGCATGCTCAGAGGCAAGTTATGAAGCGGGAGCGCTCGTTCTGGTAAAACTACCGTTCGTAATGGAGTAAGCACATTCATCACGCTGTAACAGACAGAAAAGCGCAAATCGTCTTTTACTAACACAAAATCAGCTAAAGCAGCCCAAAGGGTGGCGCCATCCGCATGGAACTTCCCCTTTATAGTGCCGTTGTACGTCACCGTGCTTTGCTAGAGCATTTTTTCTTAATGATCGTGTGTAGGCAAGGCCGTTTTAATGATGAAGTTGTAAAACAAAATCGTTTTTTCTAGAGCCTGAAAAACGTAGTTTTTTACAACCTGAAAAATGATCGTGTGTCTAAGGCCCCATACACACGACCAAGGAACTCGACGTGCCAAACACATCGAGTTCCTCGTCGAGTTCCTTGTTGGACTTGTGCAGAAACTCGACAGGCTTGCTTTGCGTACACACGTAACAGACAACAATTTCCTCGTTCTCCAGCGCGGTGACGCTCACCACGTATGACGGGACTATAAAGGGGAGGTTTAAAAACTTTGGCGCCACCTTTGGGGCTCCTTTTGCTGATTTACTTTAGATTTGTAACCAAAAAAAATGGTAATTTTTGAGTTTACAGTTCATACTTGTCCGTGTTTTTAAAAAAAAAAATAATGTAGCTTGTGAGAAGGCAGGTTATGTTTTTAAAAAATTGGTATAAGGTGTAATTAGAAAGGGACAGATGAGATAAGACAAAGCAATAAGGTTTCAATGGGGGGAACTTGACATTCCAAAAAAAAAAGAGGATTAGATTTTTTTTATGTAAAAAATTAAAGGGGAAAATTAAGAGCAGGATTTTAAATACAGGACCAAAATAAGGGGACAATTTTTTAAGAAAATCTAATTATGAGATCAGTAAGAAAAAGGTTTCACAAACTTTGTCAGAACTCTGTGTGAATATCAGTAACAAAAGCAAAAAAGAATAGTGCTGTTTTGTGCCCTTCGAATTTTTTTTTAAAGCACTGCAAATAAACGATGCAATAATGTTGGAAGCGTGACGAATGTGCTATCTCCATTCCAAACGCTACTTTTACCGAGGGTGTTCTCCAGTCTCCGACTTTTTCACGGGTTTCTTAGCATACACACGACCGAGTTTCTCGTTGAGAAAACAGCCCGACGAGGAACTCGTTGATCCAAATTCGACTCCCGTCGAGAAAATAGAGAACCTGCTCTCTTTTTGGCTTGACGAGTTCCTCGACGAAAAGTGTACACACGACCGAGTTTCTCGGCAGAATACGACTCCCATCGAGTTTCTGGCTGAATTCTGCCTAGAAACTCGGTCGTGTGTAAGGCCCCGTACACACAAGAGGATCGATCCGCTGGAATTGATCCGCGGACCGGCTCCAGCGGATAGATCCCCTGGTGTGTACGATCCAGCGGATCTGTTTCCGCGGATTTTTGTCCCCGGGGATGGATTTCCAGCGGATCAAAATTTCTTGACATGCTAAGAAATCGATCCGCTGGAATCCATTCCAACGGATTGATCCGCTGGTCTGTACAGACTCACCGGATCAATCCGTCCGAATCCATCCCCCGCATGCGTCGTAATGATTCGACGCATGCGTGGAATTCCTTATATTACAGCGTCACGCACGTCGCCGCGTCATCATCGCGGCGACGGCGCGACACGTCACCGCGGACGGAATTCCGCTGGGATTTTGATCTCATGGTTAGTACAACCATGAGATCAAAATCCGCCAGAGGATTTATCCGCGGAAACGGTCCCCCGGACCGTTTCCGCGGATAAATCCTCTCGTGTGTACCCGGCCTTAGAGTTATCAAGGGAAAAAGGTGTCTCCATTGAAGCTTTATCACCAAGGCTTGTTTCCACATTAACCCCAAATTTTCTAAATCCAATTATCATTGGGACAGAAAGTGAGGTGAAATCTTCTGAACAGGGGCACAGACAGCAAAATAAACATTAACAAACCCTTCCCTATGCTATCCAAAAAGCTTAAAAATCGTTTTTTTTTGGTTGGAGCTACTTTTAAAAAATGTACCTGTTCCAAATTACCAACAGATTAAACTTAAGAACAAACCTACAGACTCGATCTTGTTTGTAACCTGGGAATCGCCTGTACTAGCTTCTCACATTGCTTCATGGTCAATGAGAAAACAAAACACTGATTCCTGAGGCTTGTCATCAGGGTTGAGAGTATAAGCTTAAAGCAAGCATAATCTATAGAAAAACCTAAGAATGGGTCAAGCATTTTGTGAGTTTAAATTGCACCAAGCAATTTTGTAACAACATTTCTTTTTTGAAAATAATCCTTTTCACTATGAAGGTATACTATACAGTATTCGGAAAAAATTGTGTTAAGTTCCACCCAAGATCTCTTGAAACTAACCTCCCCAAATAAAAGTTTACCTCAGTAAAACTTGCATATTAAAGCGGGGGTTCACCCTAAAAAAAAATTCTAAAGCCTCGTACACACGACCGAGAAACTCGATGGGCGAAACACATCGTTTTGCTCGTTGAGTTCCTTGTTAGGCTGTCGAGGATCTCGGCGAGCCAAATTTCTCCATTCCCGTCGAGGAAAAAGAAGACATGCTCTCTTTTTGGCTCGACGAGATCCTCGACAGTTTCCTCGTCAAAGTGTACACACGGTTTCCTCGGCAAAAAAAAAAACAGCAAGTTTCTTGCTGGTTTTTGCCGAGAAACTCGTGTGTACGAGGCTTAACATTACATTCTGTTCACTACCGACATTGACAGTATGCAGATATTTTTTTTTTTTTTGCTGTACATACCTCGTATAGCTATTTTCTTAGCTTGCTTCCAGGTAGTGAATCCCGCGGGAGTGGGCGTTCCTATGCAGCAGTTAGTGATTGACGTGATGACAAAAACTACCCCTGTCCCATAAGGAGCGTCACAAGTTGCCGAAAGAAGCCGAACGTCGAGTCGGCGCTATACGGCGCCTGCGCAACGACGTTCGGCTTCTTTCGGCAACTCGTGACGCTCCTTATGTGACTTGTGGGGGAGTTTTTGTCATCACGTCAATCACTAACTGATGCATAGGAACGCCCACTCCCACGGGATTCACTACCCGGAAGTCACTGTCAATGTCGGTAGTGAGCTGAATGTAATGTTAGAATTTTTTTTTAGGGAGAACCCCCGCTTTAAAGCACAATTCCAGCTTTGGCCAAACACAAACTTATGTATTCCCTAGTCAGTGCTTTAAATAAAAAGGTACTCTGGCTATAAATAAAAAGGTACTCTGGCTATAGTCACCCTATCTCCAGCATTGTCAACTGCAGATTCATTGATCGCTGATCCCCTTTCAGGATGAATAGCCCCCAGCCATACCCTAGATTTACACTGTGTCATTATTTGTAGCAAGTCTGCCTAATCTCTTTGGTTTGACGATTGAGGGTTACTTTTCATTTCATAAGAGGTGCCCCTGGTCACGTTCAGCTACTTCCGGATTTGACACAGACAGGCGGTGGAACGCACGTACACCTACCCACGAGAGTGAGACACAGTGCGGCCGGTGCTCCACGTCACATTTAGCTGTAATACGCTCGATTGGCTTTTGATTTTAATCTGTTTTACAATAAATCACGGAACTTCACTATGGCCCGTTTTTTCTTAATTTTATCCATGGTAATTTCTTCTGTTGGAGTCCGATCCTGGCCAGTCCCATCCAGGTACCAGTACAGACCTCAGGCCACCAACTGTTGTAAAGCTCCACCTGATCCTTTTTCAAAACAAAGGGTCATGGTGGTCTGGTAAGTAGGCACTTACCTCTACCTCTCACCCGGTGTCGCCAGTTTGAAATCTGTTCCATGGTGATGGTGTCTACTCTGAAGTTAACCATTTGATGCATGGACTTACTAATTGCTTATCACCTAGTTACCATTGCTGCATCTTTTGGACCTGTTTGCACCTACTTTTTTATGTTGTTATCATACAAGCACTTGCACTTTAAATTATTATTGCATTGTTGACCTTACAATTAACATATTGTTTCACATTAGAACTTGCAATTTTTTTATCACTTACTATTAGCGCCCCCTTATTACTATACACCCCCCACATTGCTAAAGTTGTTTTCACAGCACTTTGGGGAAGCAGCTTCCTTAATATATTTTACATTACCATAGCACAGAGTTCTCTATTTCCTCATTTCTGACCAGAAATGGTCAGGGTTAGGTTAAGGGTAGGTTGAACATTTAATATTTATATGTAGGCGATATGTTTTTCATATATTAGGTGTTTTATCAATTATTTGTTTTAAAAAGGTCTGTTAGGTTTAACTTTTTACTTTAAACATAAGTATTATGGATAGGTAATACTTGACATTTGTTTCCAGCAGTGATAGTGCCAATGGCTCTGTTCCTTAAAATGTAGTATGAATTTAAAGTTTATTTCCTGACCGAAAAAAAAACCCACATAGGTCTGGAGGAGACCTACATTTTCTGGGGAACAAAGTACTCTAAAAAGAGGATGTGGGCACTTAAGGTATTGCTACAAGGGCAAATAATGCAAATAATATACAGTGGGTATAGAAAAGAATCCCCCCCCCCCTTTAAAATCAAATTGTATTGCTTTTCAGCCAGAAATGAAGACAGACAAAGTTTTTGTTTTATCCAGATGTATTTAATAACATTCACATGAAAGATATAACATCAACATGTTAGAAAATCAAAATCAAAAACAGAATCACTGAGTTGTCTAACTTTGCACATCTAGGGCCAGATTCTCAGAGCAAGTACGCCGGCATATCTATTGATACACCGGCGTACTTTCAAATTTGCCGCGTCGTATCTTTAGTTTGAATCCTCAAACCAAGATACGCCGGCTTCTGGCTTCGATCCGACAGGCGTATGGCTTCGTACGCCTTCGGATCGTAGGTGCAATACTTCGGCGCCCGCTGGGTGGAGTTTGCATCGTTTTCCGCGTCGGGTATGCTAATTGGCTTTTTCCGTCGATCCACGAAGGTACGCGCGGCCGTCGCATTCTCTTACGTCGTCCCGGCGTATAGTTAAAGCTGCTATTTCGTGGTGTATAGATAGACTTGCCATGTTAAAGTATGGCCGTCGTTCCCGCGTCGAATTTTGATTTTTTTTTTGCGTAAGTTGTCCGTGAATAGGAAAGGACGTAACTCACGTCTAAGTTCAAAAAATGACGTCGGTGCGACGTCATTTCGCGCAAAGCACGGCGGGAAATTTCGAAACGGAGCATGCGCATTTCAATCGGCGCGGGGAGGAGCTTCATTTAAATGAATCACGCCCCCTACCCGCCCAATTTGAAATACACGCCGAGAAATACACTACGCCGCCGTAACTTACGGTGCAAAATCTTCCTGGATACACTGCGCTAGGGCAATTCTCTGTGAATCTGGCCCCTAGATTCTGCAATATTTGCTCACTCTTCTTTGCAGAACTGCTCAAGTTCAGTTAAATTTGATGGTGACCATTTGTAGACTGCAGTCTTCAAGTCTTTCCAGAGATTTTCAGTGGTGTTTAAGTCTGGGCTCTGACTAAGACATACAAGGACATTCACCCTTTTCTCCTTCAACCACTGTGTTGTCATATTTGCCGTGTGCTTTGGGTCATTGTCATGTTGGAAGGTAAACCGTCTTACCATTGACAGCTTTCTGGCAGAGGGCAGCAGCTTGTCATCAAGAATTTTATGGTATTTTGCCCCATCCATTTTTATTCTATTCTGACAATTGCTCCAGTCCCTGCTGCAGAGAAACACCCCCATATCCGGATATTACCATCTCCAGGCTTTACTGTAGGAATGAAGTTATTTGGATGGTGAGCTGTATTGGATTTCTGCCAGATATTATTTGGTGTTGAAGCCAAATAATTACATTTTAGTCTCATCTGACCATAACACCTTTTTTCCACGTGGCCTCAGAATCTTCAAGGTGCATTTAAGGTGGTTAATTGAGACTAAAATTGAATTATTTGGCCTCACTATTGAATGTGTTTGCATGTCTGGGGTGGGGATGCAGTGATTAAAACCAGACAGAGGTTCTAATTACTCTGTACTAAAATAGCAAAGAAAAAGCTTTATTGTGTCCCTACGGGAGAGATTTTTACTCAGTGCCCACCTTGGTGACCACCATGACTGATCAAAGAAGCTACTCCCCGATATTGATGCAGACAACAATTAAAATTTGACAAGTCAAAAGATTTTGATTACTATTTTATTTTAAAGGTCAGCTAGCAACATTAGAGGGAGTTAGGATGTCATGATCCAGATCCCCTCAGGTTTGTCTATCGGCCAACAACTACAGTGGAATCTTGGATAAGCCGTTTCAGGAGAATGCTTGTAATCCAAACCACTTGCATATCAAAGCGAGTTTCCCCATAGAAGTCAATGGAAACAAAGATAATTAGTTCCCTATTGACTTATATTGCATGCAATACCGCATGTGGCCAGAGGTGGGGGGCGCCAGAGTGACCCGGAAATACTTGGAGAGCGTTCAGATGCAGTTGGAGAGCGTTCAGATGCAGTTGGAAACACTCGGGAACTGAGTGTTTCCGATTATTTCTGATTGGCGCCCCCGCACCTCAGGCCAGATGCGGTACTGCACACCGCAGAGGCTTGAATCCTGCAAAACGAGTCAGGATTTTGAAAAAAAAAGCTTGTATTGCGAAATGCTCGTTAACCCCGTTACTCGCAATCTGAGGTTCCACTGTACCTACATTTGGGCGCTTGGTCAGGCTGCGCATGCATATTTATGTTGTATTTCTAATTTATTGGTTAACATGAAGAATGCCAGTCGTTATTTCCTAATATTCAAACATTGAAAAGTCATCACTTGGGTTCCCAAAAACACAATAAGCTTTGGATTGATCAGCTCATAACCAGCTTCCAGTCATAATGCATTATTTCTCTTTATTGGTGTTATTTTGTTTTATCACAGCTGTTGGGAAAATTTATGTTTTTTAGCAGCTGAAACCTGATGATTTTTTTTTATAAAAAAAATTGCGCAGTTATGAAATTATAAAGATTTCAGGCACTAGCCTCAAGGTGATCATTAGAATTAAAGTTATTGTTACTAGAAAAGCCTGCTAGTAAAAAAAAATCAAATGTCATGTTGGTATAATAAGATATTAGTATTCCAATTTTATTGTAGAGTAATGTGGAAGAAGAATGGTCTAAAATAATTTAAAAGGATCATCTGATTCTCCCTTTTTAAAAACCTTTGTGGTACTTCAATTATATGAAATAACCACATTGCTTAGTTTTTCTGTCTAGCTTGAGAGACCGGGCAAAAGTTACTGTTATTTTTCTCTATGCGAACATGTCTCAAGAAGCAATTGGAATGTGGTGCAAAGAGCAGAATTCCCCTTTTGTAATCGGCTCTCTCAACTGGCAAGAGACATCATATGGGCTTGTGGTTCTGCATTGAATAGGGTTATCGGGAAGAAATTGTCTCCAACAAAAAACAGGGAAAATATACAGTAAAACTCAAATAGCTAATAAGACTATTAAGCACTTCTAGGTAAACCTTAATGCCGCATACACACGATCGGAATTTCCGACAAGAAAAGTTCGATGTGAGCTTTCAGTCGGAAATTCCGACCGTGTGTAGGCCCCATTGGACTTTTTCTGTCGGAATTTCCGACAGCAAAAATTTGAGAGCTGGCTTTCAAATTTTCTGACGGGAAAAGTTCTTATCAGAAATTCCGATCGTCTGTATGCAATTCTGCCGCAAAAAAACACGCATGCTCGGAATGAAGTTGACGCATGCTCGGAATTATTGAACTTAAATTTTCTTGGCTCGTTGTGGTGTTGTACGTCACCGCGTTCTTGACGGTCGGAATTTTGTGTGACCGTGTGTATGCAACACAAGTTTGAGCCAAAATTCCGTCTGAAAAAAATCCATGGTTTTCTTGTCGGAAATTCCGATCGTGTGTACGCGTCATAAGACTCAATGTTTGGATGTTTTTCTTAGTAAAAAAAGTTGAAGGTTGGATAGAAGAGGCAATTTCTCTCAAGGACAGACTGGGTTGAAAAGGAATATAGCTGCCAAACCAGTCGCCACTCCTACCCTGATCAACAAACCTCAGATCTGCCAACCCACACTCGCACACTGATCTACTCTGTATTACCACTTCGGCAGTCACTAAACACAGTGATGTCATTTCAGCACTCCCCTTTATTGCTTACTTTATTTGACTCCATTTCTCCCCATACTCATTCTCTTGTTCTCCTCAATACTGCGCCCCCATACTGCATTCTTATCCATCGCATCCTTTCCCTCGCCTCCAGTTCTTTCCTGTATAGTCCTCTTCTGGTGTCCTTATTCCCACTTTACTACTTGCGCCCGGCGTATTAAAATACGCTGTTTAATTTACCCCTCATAAAGCAGGGGTAAGTCATGTTAGGTATGGACGTCGTAAATGTCGGAACAGAGTCGTATTTTACATTGTTTGCATAAGTCGTCCGTGAATGGGGATGGGCGTAAGTTACGTTCACGTCGACTAAACATTGAGCCGGCGTAAGTTAGGGTGAAAATTCGACGTGATACTGAGCATGCGCAGTTCGTTAGATGCGTCATTTACGTGGGGTCACGATTCATTACCATACAACACGCCCCCTACCAGCCTACTTTGAATTAGGCGGGCTTACGCCGGCCCATATACGCTACGCCGCCGTAACTTCGGGCGCAAGTTCTTTCTGAATACAGTACTCGCCTCTCAAAGTTACGGCGGCGTAGCGTATACGAGATACGCTACGCCCGCATATAGTTACGCCATTGTATCTGAATCTGGCCCTGTATTTTTCTTTAAATTAGGTAGGCCTTTCTTCAAACAATATAGTGCCTGGTGGCCCCCACTGACCTTAATCTGGCCCTGTCACTCAAAAAATACCTGTTTCAAATAGTTTCAAACACAAAGATTATTCATAAAAGAACATGTTCATAATGAAAATCACCTCAAATTAACTGATATTAGTGGGTGTGGTGGCCTTTTGTGCCTTTGAGTAATAAACGTTTGAAGTACAGGTAAAATACACCTTGACGCCAAGGAAAACCACTTAAAACTATTTTATTTTTCAGACATAGAGATTGTGAATAAGTAGTAGGCACACCTGTCTGATAATGTGCATATCTATTCACAGGTAAAATATAAAGAATTATACCGTATAGATTCAAATATCAATACCAATTTTTAGCTTTGCCATTGAAATGATTGATTCTTCGCAAATTCAAGCCTTGATCTCATAAATAGAGCATGGTGAAACAGTTTTCAAACCCAATAGGTAATGTCACACTTGGTTTGGGGGATCTAGACACAAGAAAGGAAACAGACGATTAGAGCACCACATTAGATTTTTCCCTGTGCAAAGTCATTTATTAATTTTATGAAATATTAAAAGTATTCAGAAAATGTACCAAAAAAATCTAAAATCTAGATTTAATAACCAAGACATTTTTCCTCCGCTAAACTCCAGTTATGAAAATAAGTGAAATCTACTCAAGTATTTGTAGCTCAAAAAAGTACCTTCTGTTTCTCTCAGGCTTCTCTCACCCTCTCTTGCTCACTCCCTAAGGGCTTTCACACTGGAGCAATGCACTAGCAGGACAGTAAAAAAAGTCCTGCTAGCAGCATCTTTTGAGCGGTGTGTATACCGCTCCTGCACATTGAAATCAATGGGGCACCACGGCCATACCGCCGGCAAAGCGCCTCTGCAGCGGCACTATGAGGTGGTTTTTAACCATTTCTCTGCGAATAGTGCCGCAAAATTTACGGTAAAGCGCCGCTAAAAATATTTGTGCTTTACCGCAGACGCTGCCACCGCCCCAGTGTGAAAGGGGCCTAAGAAACCATTAAATAAAAAAAAGATTACAGGGCCAATAAGTAATGGATGTGTACGGAGTATTCTTGAAAGGATAAGGATATTGCTTAAGCCCCGTACACACAGGCCGAATGTCGGGCAACATCGGACGGTTCAGTAAAAACTGGCTGACATTTGACCTATGTATGAGGCAGCTGGTCAGACAGAAGCCAGCCGTCTGGCCAACTTCTGTCAGACAAGCATGCTGGAAAACCAGCAGCCGACCGGCTTTCAATCAGTGCTCTCAGTTATTGGAGTGTTCTGGTGGGAAGGCTGTCCCCTTGTCAGAACACAAAAGAACTGCAGGGGAGATCGCTGTAGAAATGACAGATTGTTAGTACAGCGGTTCTCTGGGACATTAAGTTAAAGTGGTTGTTAAGCCACTATATCATATTAATACCATTCCATCTGTTATATAAGACTATATGTCCCAGTGCCTGTGCTGTATAAAAAAAGATGCAGATTTCTACCTTATCTTAGAGCGTCTTCCATCCCTGGCTGACCGCTATAGTGGGCAGGGCCGAAAACTCCCGCTAACAACAGCCGGGAGGAGGGGGGAGAGGAGCAGAGAGCCGAGGAGTCATGTGAGTGCCAGGAGATGTTCTGATAAGGTAGAAATTGGCATGGTTTTTACTCTGATGCTCTGATATGGTAGAAATCGGCATTGGTTTTATACAGTACAGGCACTGGGAAACATAGCGTTGTATAACAGATGGGATAGTTGTCAGAGCTTGGCTCTCAGCCCTTGCTTCTCTGTGCTCAGGTTGCTCAGCTGTCTGTTTATTGCCAGTAGGTGAAGGCCATGAATTCCGAAGATGCAGGCAATCTACCTAGTGGTAATATTTTTTCCAGGTTGAATGAGCAAGATCACTGCATGGATCAGTTTGCCATAGACGCTCCTGATTCGCACTGCTCACCTGGACCCTCCCACTGTGGTTGTTCCGGTACAACCTGTGTTGAAAGCCATCCCTGCTGCTGCTCTTTGTGCAGGCACCCGCCTCAAATATTACGTCTGTAAGAGGTATATCTGGTTCCACTCTGCTTCCCCAGCAATTTGGGGGTGATCCAGCTCAAAGCAGAGGGTTTCTGAATCAGGTTGTGATATACTTTGAGATGCTGTCCCAGGCATTCCCCACAGACAGAAGCAAAGCAGGCTTCATCATTCCTTTGCTTTCTGATAGCCTTGGCCTGGACAAACCCTCTATGTGAGACGCAAAAACCCATTGTCCTGAGTTATCCAGAGTTTGTGACTTCCTTTAAAAAGGTATTTGACGTTCCCGCATGCTCCACTTCTGCTGCCAAGACCCTCATGTCCATCAAGCAAAGTACGAGAACTGTTGCATATTACGCCATTGAATTCCGTACTGTGGCAGCAGAGGTCGCTTGAATCAATGAGGCCCTCGTGGCTTCTTTTTCTCATGATCTCTCAGCATCAAAGATGACATAGCAGCCTGAGACATACCTACAGATCTGGAGAAATTATTCTCATTGACTCCAGACTCCGAGAGAGACCGTCCTTTAAGGTCCTCTTGCGGATGCCTCCTGTACGTTTGGCTCCGAGCCTTGTAGTTCCACCCTTGCCTCCCAAGCCTCCTGGTACGGAGTCTGCCAGGGAAGTAGAACCCATTAAGTTGGGCTCCACACCTCTCTGCGGATGAGAGGGCTTTTAGGAGGAGGGAGAGATTGTATCTTTATTGTGGCCAGGCAGGTCACTTCTCGAAGTCTTGTCCTACCCCTCTGGGAAACGCTTGCACCTAAGGTCTTGTAGTTGTTACGTCCCCAGTTACCTTGAAGCATAAGCCCATTTGACTCATGGGACTGCTCCGTTGACCATGGCCGTAGGGGCTCTTCGCCATTAGATAATCCAATATCAAGTCATTTCATCTCCTCATCCGGTGGTTATTGGTTATCCTTGGTTACAAAGGCACAACCCCTCTTTTGATTGGATTTGTGCAGGGTTCTTTCCTGGTCGCCACAATGCGATAAGACATGTTTTAAAATGTATTCTTCTACATATTTTTGGTAAAGAAAATCGCAATAGGCGTATAATAATTGGTTTTCACAAAGTTATCGCGTCTACAAACTATGGGATAGATTTAGGGACTTTTACTGGTAATGGCAGCAAACTCTGATTTTTAGTGGGACTGCGACATTGCGGGGGACAAATCTGACCCCAATGCCTCTTTTTGGGGACCAGTGACCTTATTACATTGATCAGTGCTATAAAAATGCACCGATCAATGAATAAATGACACTGGCAGGGAAGGGGTTAACACTGGTGGAGCGATCAAGAGGTTAACAGTGTTCCCTCAGCGTGTTCTAGTCTGCCTGGGACATGACAGAGATAGCTGTTCCTGATCACTGGGAACAGCAGATCTCTGAGATGTCCCCTGTCAGAATGGGGATCCACCTTGTTTACAATGGCAGATCCATGTTCTGCCTCTGTGTACAGTGATCTCGGGTGGCCTGTAGACATGGATTCTGCCAGACCCGCGGGCGTGCCCGCAATCTCACATGCACAGACCGACGTACAGGTAAGTTGGTTCACGCATGAGAGCTAAATTGCCGCAGTATAAGTGCGGCGGCTGGTCGGCAAGTGGTTAAAGCGGACCTTCAGTCATTTTTTTCATCTTTCCATCTATTAAATCTTCTGCCCTTGTTGTTTAAACTTTGGATAGCAAAACATTTTTTTTCTGCCAGTAAATGCCTTATACCGCCCACTTCCTGTTTCTTGTCTGGAAAAAAGCCTAGGCTTATGACCTCATACACAGCTCTCACTCTCCTAAGAGTTTGCGAGGAAGGGAGGGGGAATCAGTCATAAGAGGGCCAATGAGAACTGCAGAACTGGAGGTGTGTCCTTTGTATGTCTGTGTGAATCCAGGAAGTGAACAGGCAGCAGCTTCAGCTGCCCACAATTAAAATGGTTGCAGCCAGACTTAGTGGAGGGAGATTTCTGCAGCATATTTGGCAAACACAGAATCACAGTATATATAAAATAATATACAAAGTGGTTGGAGGGAAGCTTCAGAATGGCAAAGATGTTTTTATTACAAATTATGTGAGCAAACTGCAGTTCCTTTAAAGTAATACCATATACCCAAGCTTCTTGAGTCAGTGTCGCGGTCTCTGAGTGACTGACTGCCCAGCACTACCTAAATAGAAGTCCCTAAAGATCTTATGGCAGCGACCATGTGATCAAAAGCCAGAAGGATAAAGAATTATTCTTATTACAAGGAAGTATCTTTACTTTTAATTCGCGTTGACCAATGTTTTTAAATGACAGATCACATTCCACATGCCCGGGAATGTTGAAAGGAAAACACGTTTAAATTACAGTTGATGAAAATTATTAAAGAACATATGTTTTATAAATATTAACCCCTTCATGGCCATATCCCAAATCCAGCTAGTCAATTGGTTCAGTACCATGGACAGTGATTGGAAAAAAATCAACTTCTTCAAATGAATGCATGTACCGGTAATCATTCAAATCTGAAACACAGCCATGCCTGTTCTATAGATCAAAATATGCAGCAATAATAATGTACAGTAATCCATAGCAACCAATCACTGATGGCATTTCACTGGTTGGTGTTGTGTTTAACATGTACAGTATTTACAATGATAGATGTATTTGGGAGAGAAAGTAAGGTGCAATTTCCCCAACATGGACAAAAAAACTTGTATGGGTTTTTTGTTTTGTTTTTCAAAATCATACTTACCTAGGTGGATGTCATCTGTCCCCCGCTAGTTCTAAGACTGAGAACCGAGCGATGAAACACCACTGATCGCTCAGTTCTCAGGGCACCCTGATCAGTCTGCTCTGCCCCCCTCCCCCACCCCCTGGCTCATGGAGTGCTGGGCTGTGAAGGGGGCATGAGCAGCCAGCTCAGGCTCTGTAGCTCGCTGAGAGGTTGAACCAGGTGCCGATCCAGGCATGTGGGCGGATCACGACTTTGTCAGCTGACAACGGGCTTCATCCCACTGTCAGCTGAAAATGGGTCACAGGAGTGCAGAATGAACTTCACTCCTGGGATCCACAGGAGAAGTACAGCCAAACAAGCTTTGGCTGTACTTCTCCTTTAACCAAGGTTCTAACCCTTCCCTACTCTATCCAAAAAAAGATCTGTGGCCCATACAACATACTACCAGTTTCATGGGTAAAAAAAAACCTTCTGTGAAAAAATGTCTGTGTGTGTCTGTTTGTTACAGCTGGGTGAAACCCGACAAATTCACTTGCCAGGATTTGCTTGCATTAGCTACACATTTTTCACCATTGGCCAGTATTTAGGAGACTGGAGGGTGAGTGCAAATCAACATAATGAATAAAGTGCTTTCAGAGAAAATGGGTTGTCAACAAATATATGGCAATTCTTCTGTAGATCTGACATTTAATGCTTTATAAATAGACCTCTTATTGTTTGATGGCTTTGTGTCTCTAGCAGCCAAAAACGCATATGAAAAGAGTAGAAATAAAAATGTGGGGTTCTGTTTAGCCAAGCCTCTTTTTTTTCCTAGTTGTCAGTGGTGAAAGCAGGCACAGACACACAGGCTCTGCGACTGACTTCCATTGGTCCCAAAACAGGGCAAACACAGAAAACAAATTATACTGACAATAGATGGGTTTTTTTTTTTGTAGAAAAATAAATTGAATATCAAAGTAATATTTAAAAAAGGGTGTAAAGGCCCATGCACACGATTGGAAAATCATAAAAAAAAATTCAGATTTTGAAGCAATCGTAAGATACTCTATTTGTTAGTACACTTTCTAAAGCGACAAACCCGAACAAATTTTTGTTTAATCAATACAATATATAATTTGAATATACAATACAAATACACTACAACACATTACATCACTTCCAAATTTTTATTCTGTTGTACGAAAATTTTCGTACTTTAGTAACCTACTTAATTTTTTTCTTTTTCGATTTGGCGACTAGCATGCAAAAAAACGGACGATCATTCGCCCAATAATCTCATTGTGTGTACGAGGCTTAACGGGGTTGTAAAGGTACAAATTGTTTTCCTAAATGGCTTCCTTTACCTTTCGACATGCCTGACTTAAAGGGGTTGTAAAGGTAAAAAAAAATTAAAAATCCTTTACCTTAGTGCAGTCCTCCTTCACTTACCTCATCCTTCGATTTTGCTTTTAAATGTCCTTATTTCTTCTGAGAAATCCTCACTTCCTGTTCTTCTGTCTGAAACTACACACAGTAGTGCAAGGCTTTCTCCCTGGTGTGGAGTGTCGTGCTTTTAAATATGGACATTTTTAAAGCAAAATCGAAGGATGAGGTAAGCGGAGGAGGACTGCACTACGGTAAAGGAAGCTATTTAGGAAAAAAAATACCTTTACAACCCCTTTAATGCCTCGTACACATGTACGGGTTTCCCGGCGGACTTTTTATTGCTGGGAAACCCAAGGGGAAAGTCGAGAACCTGCTCAGCAGCTTTTTCACCCTACACACGGCTGGCTTTCCTGGAAGGAAAACTGCCATGAGAGCTTTGGCTGGCAAACTCGGCCATGTGTATGCTCCATCGCAGTGTTTACCATAGGAAAACTGCCAGTAAAAAGACCGCCGGGAATCTAGGAAGGAAAAAAAGAGAATATGTTCTAATTTTTCCCACCGCTTTTCCTGTCGGGAAAACTGCCATGGAGCATACACACGGCCAGCTTTCCCGTGCCAAAAGCTGTCATGGCAGTTTTCCAGACGGGAAAACTGGTCGTGTGTACGAGGCACAAGTTGCAATACTCTAGATACAAAGTGATCACTGACTACCAACAAAAATGGAACTGATTAGCTGAAAAGTCCCTTATTACCTGGGACCACTCTTCCTCACCAACATCAACCCAATCCCCTCCTCATCTGTTTCCTCATTGCTGACCCACCACACCCACATCCTCCATTTCCTTTATTGCCAACCCACCATTGTTCTACCTTCTTAAACGTAAATGGGGGAAGTTGTTCAGGGTGAAATTTACTCCACACTCAATTGGTGATGTGTGGGTTCTATGAAATAATTAGTTTTCTGTGTATCTGTGACTCTTTCTCTGTAACATTAAAAATACAGAATTTATGAAAGAAAATTCTGAAAATAATCATTTTCATAATTCATAATTAATATAATTAATTTTTAGATTCCAGACAGCTACATTTTATAGATATATGATGTCATGGACTTTGGGCTGCAGGAGAACCATGGCCTGGAGAACTCTGTGTTATAATGTGTTCTTAAGTTATCCAGACAGGACTGGTCACTAATTGCTTGTGGCTTCTTATGCAAGTTAGTCCTATGGGGGAACCGGACTGTCTAAGGAGGTCATTGTGATAATAGGACTAGCTCTACTGTGTAAGGTGACCGTTGTCTGAAATAATGGGAGTAGCCCTTATCTGATGGTTTGCTGTATAAATTCAGTGTATTTGTAAAAATAAATGAGTTCCCTTTCTGGTGTACTCCAAGACTCCAAGTGTTGTCTGGTCCTTGGGGTTTCTATAGCCAGATCCATCGGTCTCGTGTTCCAGGACATGGGAAGCAGCTTCTTGGTGGAAATACCCAACAGGGTGTCTGGATTCCGTCACATTTGAGATTCTTCAAAGTTCAAATGATCAGAAATAATGACCACCCTAAAAGAGGGCAAGCCATATAAACTAATTAGGAGATCAGTCACTACTACTTGTTCATATACTGTACATTTCTTTTAATAAACAATATTTGCTAAACTTATGCTGAATCTTTATACATTTTTCCACAAATTGGGCTGTCTATGCTTGGTTTTATTTTAGGAGATCTGTTAGAACGTGTACCGTGCTTCTAAACTGTTACATTTAATTTAGAGATCATAATGGGTCTGCCAGTAGAAACCATAAATTCGAGTTCTTAGAACATAAAGGGTACAGAACCCTGTATTTATGAGAAGGTTACTAATTTTGTGTACTTTATCTTGATAATTAAAGCATCATCCCAATGGTTTAGCAGCACAAAGTCATCATGGTATCCATCAAAATTCCCCCTACATTTTCTGAACTGCTAAAAGCTAATTTCTGATAGGGTGATGTTGGCAACATAATTTCTGTGTTATTGATTAAAGCTCAATGCCAACCAAAGCTTTGTTTTTATTTTTTTTAAATTGGGTTGGGGTGATTTAGAATATTAAATATTTGCTGCAGTTTTCGTCTGCATTGGGGATATTTTCTTCCACTTTTTGTCTACTTGCTGGAACAAAGAATGAGGAGGTTATGTGAAATTACAATTTTTTTTTCAAATGGGGTGATTTTTTATAACTTCATATGTGGTTATCAGAACCTAAAGTGAAGGCAAATCTCCCTAAGGCCCCTTTCACACTTGTATGACTTGTCCTACAAGGTCGTATAACAAGTTGTCCCCCATGATTTTCAATGACTACCATTCATATTAGTACGACTTCTTGCCGACTTCAAAGTAGTCCCTGCACTACTTAGGTCACACTTTGATGCAAGTTACACAGGCATTCCCTTAAATAGAAACAAAACTCATGTCAACATGCGGCCGCAAAATTGCACGACTTTGAAGCCGCGGTAGTGTAAAAGGGGCCTTACAGGTTCACAGACTGCAGACAAAAACCTGACAGGTTTGGACCTTCCCCCACGCTACCAAAAACCTGGGGTTGGGCTTTAAAGACTTGTATGGTAAGCTTCTACAGTATAACATAGAAAATACAAATTGGATAGAAATTAGCAAATTGATTTTCTTAAAGCAGTAATAAACCCCCCCTTTTTTTCATTTTTTTGGGGGAGGGCTTTTGCTGTTTTATGCCCTAATGTGCTTGTATGCTCTTTGTGTAAACGTGTGTATGCAACACAAGTTTGAGCCAAAATTCAGTCGAAAAAAAATCCGGAATTTCCGATCGTATTAGATTTGACCCAGGTAGGGGAGATTTGCAGATCTGCAGAAGTTTCCCAACACACCAATGATCCACTTCAGCTGTCCTAACATTATTCTAACAAGGAGACACTGTGGATTCACTGGAGGCCAGACAGTGACGAGGCAAGGAGCCTGTGCTAACCTCCTTACCAATTCACTTTGGAGGTCTTTTTTTAATTAAACTAAAACAAAAAAATAAAAAAATGGTGAATCAAGAATATGTTTTCCCCTATGAGATGGATTGCAGAGCCAGGTTTGTCAGGCTGCCTTTGTGGTATTTTTGTTTTATAAATATTACTTTAATATGACTTGTATTTTCAAGTCCTCCTATATGTGTTGGTCGATTTTTAAAATCCATCATCAGCTTACAGTTAATTTGCCATAAATTATACCTAGTGCCATTTATAGACATGCCATATTAAGCATAACATTATTTACCCAAATTAATTTTAATAGATCGTAATGAATCGGGCATATTTATGATAACTGCACATCTGCATATCATTTGCATTACATTTTCTGTGTGGAACACTATGCTTTTACCATGATGTTAACCTCTGCTAGTGCCGCATCATTTTCCGAGGTTAGGACATTTACCAGCCTAGCCAACCTATGTAAATTGTACTTGCATTTGTACACTGTATGCAGACCTTAGATGTGCTATGCAATTAAAATAACATTTTAGACTTACTACTTTTATGGATTTATTTGTGAGATTGTTTAGTTTCATATCGCTACATTATCGTAAACAGGAAAGGTTGCTAAGTAGAGAATACACTAGCCAAAAATATGGTATTTTAAAACTTTGTAAGGACTTACACAGTTAAAGTACACTATGGCCCAGATTCAGGTACATTGGGCGTATCTCTGCGGCGGCGTAACGTATCCGATTTACGTTACGCCGCCGCAAGTTTTTCAGGCAAGTGCTTTATTCACAAAGCACTTGCCTGTAAAGTTGCGGCGGCGTAGTGTAAATCACCCGGCGAAATTCTAATTCGGCGGGTAGGGGGCGTGTATCATTTAAATGAAGCGCGTCCCCGCGCCGAACGAACTGCGCATGCGCTGTCCGTAAAATATCCCAGTGTGCATAGCTCCAAATGACGTCGCAAAGACGTCATTGGTTTCGACGTGAACGTAAATGACGTCCAGCCCCATTCACGTACGACTTAACGACATAACTTTTTAAAATTTTGACGCGGGAACGACGGCCATACTTCCCAAACATTGGCTGCGCCTCATATAGCAGGGGCAACTTTACGCCGGGAAAAGTCTAACGTAAACATCGTAACTTTACTGCGTCGGCCGCGCGTACGTTTGGGAATTCGCGTATCTAGCTAATTTGCATACTGGACGCGGAAATCGACGGAAGCGCCACCTAGCGGGGCAAAAAAAATTTGCAGTTTAGATCCGACGGCGTAAGAGACTTGCGCCTGTCGGATCTAATGGATATCTATGCGTAACTGATTCTAAGAATCAGTCGCATAGATACGACGGGCCAGATTAGGACTTACGACGGCGTACATGGCGCTGCGCCATCGTAAGTCCTTTGAGAATCTGGGCCATTATTGTCAAAAGTATTGTGACGCCTGCCTTTACATAAACTTTAAGGTCATCCCAGTCTTAGTCTGTAGGTTTCATTATTGACTTGGCCCACCCTTTTCAGCTAAAACAGCTTAAATTCTTCTGGGAAGGCTGTCCACCAGGTTTAGGAGTGTGTCTATGGGAATGTATAACCATTCTTCCAGAAGCGCGTTTGTGAGGCCAGGCCACTGATGTGGACGAGAAGGCCTGGCTCACAGTCTCCGCTCAGAATCATCCCAAAGGTGTTCTATCGCACTGGTCATCAACCCTGACCTCAGGGCCCACTAATTGGCCAGGTTTGCACGATAACTGAAATACATTACAGGTGTCTGGACTGTTCCAAGGCCAAACATTCCAGGGTGTATAAACTTTTGATAAGAGCCATTTGGGTGATTTCTGTTATTGTGAAAATGGAGCCAAACAACTATATGATAATAAATGGCTTCATATGATCACTATCCTTAAATAAAAGACGTTTTTTTGGTGTGATTAGTCATATTTTCAATATCACTGCCAAAATGTCACAATTTCTGCCAGGGTATGCAAACCTTTGGGCCAACTGTACATGCATAGTTACATTGGTCCACGCTGGACCAGTTTAACTATGTAAAAAATGCCATACCTGGAACTCCTCTTTAAGAAGTACCCATGTGTCTACTTCCCTTTGGGGCAGGTGTTACCACCCAGGTTCTAGTGATGCCCATACAAGTTGTCACTTGGACAGAAAAGCACAGACAGAAAGAAAACAATGTCAGAACTTCACTTTCTCAGTTTGCTAAAATGTGAAATGTGATAGTGTTTATTAGCCAGATTCAGATAGACTGGCTTGATTTTGAGGAGGCGTAGCGTATCTCATATACGCTACGCCGCCGTAAGTCAGAGAGGCAAGTGCTGTATTCACAAAGCACTTGCCTCCTAAGTTACGGCGGCATAACGCGCCTAATTCAAATGAGGAACAGGGGGGCGTGTTTTATGTAAATGACTCGTGACGCGACGTGATTGCCGTTTTTAACGAACAGCGCATGCGCCGTCCGTGGACATATCCCAGTGTGCATTGCTCCAAAGTACACGGCATGGACGTATTGGTTTCGACGTGAACGTAAATTACGTCCAGCCCCATTCACGGACGACTTATGCAAACAACGTAAAATTTTCAAATTTCGACGTGGGAATGACGGCCATACTTAACATTGGCTAGGCCAGCTATTTGTTCGACTAACTTTACGCCGGAAAAAGCCTTACGTAAACGACGTAAAAAAATGCGCCGGGCGCACGTACGTTTCTGAATCGGTGTATCTAGCTCATTTGCATATTCTACGCCAAACTCAACGGAAGCGCCACCTAGCGGCCAGCGTAAATATGCACCCTAAGATACGACGGCGTAGGAGACTTACACCGCTCGTATCTTAGCCTAATTTAAGCGTATCTGGTTTCCAGAATACGCTTAAATTTATGACGGCGTAGATTCAGAGTTACGACGGCGTATCTACTGATACGCCGGCGTAACTGTCTCTGAATCTAGCTATTTGTCTGTGTTTCCATCACTTGGGGGGAAATCTCAGAGGCTGCAACCCGTCCCTGCTCTGTCTCATAATACAGTATATAGCTGTATTTTTTTAATTCCCTCATGGATGTTTGTGTCGCTCATGGAATAACTATAGTTACAAAATGAATAACTCATGAATTAACTAATGTGTTAATTTTTTTTTATTATTATTTTTTTTTTTTTATGAAGCCGCATTGCTGAGGAGAACAAACTCCAAGTCTGTCCCCAATTTATTGGCCATGGAATTGGGTCATTCTTCCATGGGCACCCTGAAATTTGGCATCATGGTAAGTAAATACTCTTCCGGAGCACCATTGCTCTGTTTTACCATTTCAATGATTATATAATGTAAATTTCCAACATATGTGGATTGTCACCAATTTAAGCCATTCTATGGCAGAGTTGTTTGGAGTGTTCTTTTTTTTGTTTTTTTTATGGTGTGGGTTATACAAGGATACTGACACATCATTGGGTGGACCTTACAATCGCCTAAAAACTATTGGGTATGCAGAGGTGATCTCCATTTTACTAATTATGTGGCCTTGGAAAATAATTTGCTACAGATGATTTTGATGGGTTATATTAAAGGTGGTGTCAGTCATTTTGAAAATGTTCCTTGAAATTTATAAGTCACTTTGCAGAAGTATGTTTTCACTTTGACATTGAAAAGTATATTTCTGTTAATGTTAAAAACCAAATGAAATCCAATGTGAATTAATGTTCTATGACAATAAAATATGAAAACTTCCAACGGGGTCAAATACTTTAATAGGCACAGTTTGTGCTTCACAGGTCAATATACACAATAGTTAAAGGAATTGTAGAAAAGTGTAACATGCCAACAAGAGTCTGAATAAGAAGATGTTAATGCACAGCCTGATTACAATGTAGATTAGGCTATGTTAGGCCCAGTTTGCAAATAACAGATTGTATACAAGGTGAATGAGACTTTAGAGGACAGCAGGTATTTGGTTAGATAGCTGGGAAAGATTAAGCTGGCCAGAGATAGATTTATTTATTTTTTGATAATTCAGCCAGCTGATCAAAAACAAATGAATGGATTCCCTCATCCACACATTCAAGGTGGATGAAGGAATCCTCCCCGCTGCTATTGTATTCTGACTGCGAGGACTCCTCTACTGTCAGTATGCACTGATCAGTGCTGCAGCCACTCAAACTCCTGATCAAATGATAATATACCAACAGTCCCCTACGAAAGGAGTAGATCATTAAATTGACTCCTTTTTGAATAGTTACCACCAAAGATGGATTGAAATTCTGTTGGTCCCTGCTGAACCCAGACAACTTTTCATCCATCTTATGACTAGCTTTAATCCAGTATTGCCCATTGTATCCAGTGATCCTATGACCACTGCTATTATTCAAACATAATCCAGAAATTTAGAGCAGGTGCAAAAGATCAAGATCAGTCAGAGTTGGCCATCACAATGGATGAAAAACAAAAATCTGTTACAGATCAGGCAGCTCATGTTTTTCACTTGGTTAAGTCAGGCTGCCCTACACATGTGTGGTCAGCCTTGTTCAACCTTATCACCAGTAGATGTTATGACAAAGACAGAATGAGTTAAACAACCAAATGTGATGATCATCTATTGATGTCTTTGATCTTGCTATAAGGCTTATGACAGGTTGACTGTAGTGGGTTATAGCAATCACTTATACATTATTCAGTCTATATTCTTAGATTGGCTGTGGGTGATAAGGGAGTATTAAGTAGCCTACAAAACATATCATTTGTTTAATGAAAAAAATGATCATTTGGATAACTCAGATTATAGTGAAAAATTCTTAAACACCTGATAACTCTGTTTCATAATGATCAGAGATAGGCAGTTGAAGCTATACATATGCAAATATAGAAGTTATACTTGGTCATGGCCTTCACAATTCTAAGCCCCACCAAAGGTCAGTGCAGCTATTTATCACATTAAAGGGGTTGTAAAGGTTAGTTTTTTATTTTCTAAATAGGTTCCTTACCTTTTCCTTCGATTTCCCTTCTAAATGTTTTTTTCTTTGTCTGAACTTCTCATTTCCTGTTCCTCCTCAGTAAGCTGTTCTGGCTGACTAACCCTCAGCCAGAACGGCTCGGATGATGGGGGAAAGCTTACGGTGGAGAAACAGGAAGTGAGAAATTCAGACAAAGTAAAAACAAATTTTAGAAGGGAAATTGAAGGAAAAGGTAAGTGAACCAACAATGCACTAGCTTAAAAGAACCTATGTAGAAAATAAAAAACTAACCTTTACAACCCCTTTAAGATTAATAGTGAGTTGAACCACCAAATCCTAACTGCCCCATCCTTTCCATTCTAACTATACCCCCCTGTTTGTACAAACCTCAAATCAACTAGGGAACTTTGTAAAGATGATGCTATGATCAATAACTAGCAGCACTCTGGTCCTCTTCCAAGCCAGCAGAGCCATGCAGTACCACAAAAAGAAGAAAAGCAATGTTTAAAGAGCGGCACCAACTGGGAATAGGATTAGGGTGCCACCAAATGTACATCACAGCTTCTAGCCCAGGTTGGTAATCTAAAGTATGTAGAACAAAGTACAGCTAAAATGGTGATTAGTTTAGTTGTTTTGAAAGTATAGCTATCCATTAAGGAACCAATAGAGTATCTCGGAAGGTGGGATTGGCAGAGCCAAGTTTGACTTTCAGGCCTCATGCACACTGGACGTTTTTGGACATTTTTACAGCAGCTGTTTTTGGCAGTAAACGTTTTTTTCTACAGTCAATAAACTCTCCATCATGTTTTCCTATGTGCCCATGCACACATAAGCTGTTATCAGCAGTTTTGGGCAGTGGTGCTTTTGAGCAGTAAAAAAAACCCAAAACTAGTGGGTTCTGAGAGACGTTTTTCAGCTGTAAAAACGCTCTAATGCTGATAAACGTCAATAAACGCTGATAAACGCTCAAAAACTTCACTCACCAGCGTTTTTGAACGTTTTTGATCAATTGAAAGAAAAAAAAAAACGCTATTGAAAAAACATTGAAAAAAGCTGAAAAAAGTTGAAAAACTCACTGCAAAGCTACTGGTGTTTTTATAACGTTATTTTAACGTCCAGTGTGCATGAGGCCTCATAGAAAAGGTAAAGATATAGTACATAACAAATTCATATGTCTATATACGTATGGATTTATTGATCGTTCTGCTATTATGTTAATTAAAATTGTTGTTTATATTTCTTTTCACTATATTATCAATTGTATCTTCTCCGGTTTGTAAAGATTTACTTTTTTTCAGTGAAAAGGGTTTGCTTTAAAACTGGTAAATCCCTGTAAACAAGACACAACAATTTGTAAGAATATTTTTTTTTTTTAACAAGAGAATTTGCAAGAATATTTTAGTAAGACGGACGATAAGATGTTACAGTTGGAATGGAGTCTGCTATATCACATTGGGTTTATTTATTTTTGATAAGTGACTTTCTTGTGCCCCATTGAGGCAGTTTGTACTGTTCATCTTCCATAATGTATTGTACAGCATAATGTCAGAACATACAATTGTCTACATTTCCAGGTTTTGGAATGTAGGGAATCCCAATTTGGCACAAAAACACATTTTTATACTGAGGAGCCACAGTAAGCTTGTCATGTATAGCAATGTGTTTGAGGTGCCTTTTCCCCTTTAAGTGCTTTGTAGCAAATGTACTGCATATTACCTTTTTTTCCTTTACCATCTCCAGCTCTAACAATGGAAGCATTGTACTGATGATAACGTCACAGGCCTCAGTAGATATTTATGTTGGCAATGTGCAACCAGAAATTCGTCTTACAAGATCCATTTTACAGTAGCTGAAAAATACACGTAAATGTACAGTTCAAGCGAGAGACAATCAAATGTTGCTTTTTCTTAGAAAACATAATTTTATATATGAAATTATTTCCAAGAAGATACAAAGATAACGCGGGACTGGGAAATTGTAATTGCTAGTGTAAGACGTCCCAAATGCTGCACAAATTATAGAAAACTGTAAGGTACAATGTCATGTAAAATAGGTGATATTTTAAAGGGACTGATCCCTCTTATTATCACGATCTGTTCAACAGATCATCATTAGATTCACAGCTTTTCATTACCACTTGGATATCTTTTGCTGCCAGCTTCCCATTCACGTCTGTGTTAATTACAAAACTCTCCTCCTCTCATTCAAGGCTTAACATTCTTGTGGCAGCACTTACTACTCTAATCTCTTCCCATACACTTGTGTTCTCTTACAGCTTTCACTTGTCCCTGCCACTTTCCTATATGACTGGGACCTTTTAATTATGGCTTCCTATGCCTGGATCTCTCCTGTCATCTGAGTTTATGTCAATAATTAAATGGGTAGAGAATGGTGCCATTGTTACGTAAAGTGTGTCTAAACCCAAAAACACAAATCAAATAATATTGCATCTTAACTGTCCCTAGATGTGGTGCCATATTAAAAAATTTTCAGGCTAAATACATTTCCTGCAAACACAAAAGAAATCCTGCTAGAAATCCAGTATCCTTGTAACTTCCGGTTCACTAAACTGAAATCTCTGTTTTTTATTCTTTACTTATTTGCGTGTAAGGAAATCCACCCATGTGCTGTTCTTAAAAAAAAAAAGCCTGTTAAAACATTAGCTTATCAATAAAAATATCGGAATCCCAAGGATGTAATCACGGTAAATAAAAATAAAACAAGTCGCAATAAGGCCACAAAAGATATATACCAGTGGGACCATATGAAACTGGACTATGGGCTGCAATTGGCCCATGGAGCTGACTTTCGACATGCCTGACTTAAAGGGGTTGTAAAGGTAAAAAAAAAAAATCCTAAATAACTTCATTTACCTTAGTGCAGTCCTCCTTCACTTACCTCATCCTTCGATTTTGCTTTTAAATGTCCTTTTTTCTTCTGAGAAATCCTCACTTCCTGTTCTTCTGTATGTTAGGCCACTTACACGACCGGTCCAAACCGATGAAAACGGACTAAAGTTCAGTTTCATTGGTCCAAACCGACCGTGTGTTTGGCCCATCGGTCTGTTGTCCTTCGGACAAAAATTATAGAACTTGCTTTAAAATCGAACCGATGGACAGCTGACCGATAGGTCAAAACCGATGGTTAGTACACAAAAGCATCGGTTCAAAACCCGCGCATGCTCAGAATCAAGTTGACGCATGCTTGGAAGCATTAAACTTCGTTTTTTTCAGCACGTCGTGTGTTTTACGTCACCGTGTTCTGACCCGATCGGTTTTCGAACTGATGGTGTGTACGCACATCAGACCATCAGTCTGCTTCAGCGGTGAACCGATGAAAACGGTCCGTCGGACCATTCTCATCGGATGGACCGGTCGTGTGTACGCGGCCTAACTCCACACAGTAATGTGAGGCTTTTTCCCTGGCGTGGAGTGTCGTGCTCGCCCCCTCCCCTGGAATACAGGAGAGTCAGGACGCTCTCTACATTGCAGATAGAGAAAGGAGCTGTGTGTTAGTGAGCGTGCTGACTCTCCTGACTCTCCTGTATTCCAAGGGAGGGGGCCAGCATCTCCACACCAGGGAGAAAGCCTTGCATTACTGTGTGGAGTTACAGACAAAAGAACAGAAAGTGAGGATTTCTCAGAAAAGATAAGGACATTTAAAAGCAAAATGGAAGGATGAGGTAAGTGAAGGAGGATTACACTAAGGTAAAGGAAGCTATTTAGGGAAAAAAATTGTACCTTTTCAACCCCTTTTAAGGTGACGCTTACAGCCAAGCTACCATTGTCTCCAATTGAGTTCTCCTGTGTAATCCTAGGGAGGATACATGAGGAGACACAATGCACTATTTCTTAAAATTTCCACTTTCTAATGGAGTCTCTATAGGATATTTGAGAAATTAAGTTAGTAGAGTGACAAGAGATCACAGCCTGCTGGGATTCGATCTCCCTGTTCAGGTCCTGCGTAGTACAGACATAGACATAACAGGGTCCATTCTCTGCCCCCACTCCCCTCAAAACAGACTACTTTGAGAACTGCTTCTTTGTGAAGCCTGGAAAACACAAGAGCTAGGCTTTTCAGGGGTTCTAAGAAATAACCTGGAAAACGACTGTAGACAAAGATATTAAGAAAAAAACACCACAAATAGAAGAACTGAGAAGTTAAGATCCTGTACATACATGAATGAGCAGAGTGGCGTATTGATGTGTGCTCAGCTCTATATGATAAGAAACGTTTCAATTTCCAGCATTGTGTTGCATCACAGTTGACATCCCATAATGGCAGGTGGGGTCATTTAAATGAAATGGTGATGACATGTACAGTGAATTGATAAACTGGGAACACTGGGAAGAGCTTGATATGTATCTTAATTACTGTTCTAGTGAGTCCTCTAGTTCTTCATTTTAATTGATTCCTTTAATAATATTTGAAGTGAGCCGCAGATCTGTGGTGAAGGATAGGAAGGGCTTTGGGTACCCATGAGTGGGAATCAATGAACAGACCCTTTCTCTCTTTTTCTTTAATACATACTAATCTTCTTTAGTATCATCATGAAACCTAGAAAGTTAAGCTGGCTAACATGGATAGAAAATCGTTGGTGTGTTATCATCATTGTATCTAATTGTTTTCCAAACTTTTCGACATATTATCGATCATTAATGACGTTAATGGTAATTTTTTTGTCGATCAATGCACGTGTTGTACGTTTTTTCCAATTAGATATGATCAATTACCCTACTAATGTTTAGAAAATTGTTCCATTACGCAACAAATTTCTGACATGAAGGATCTTTCTTTTAGCATAAAACTTTGTATTTGCAAGAATGGAAATGCGCCCACTTATGTTTCTAAAGTTGAACGATTAGGCTTATTGAAAACTTTTTCGAACTATTTTTTTTAGCCATTTATGGTCTGCTTTACTCTAAGTTATTTGTAATATAGCCACATTTGTGTGTCATATGGACAGCCTCTAGGCTGTATGCTCACAATGGAGAACAGGGAATTAGATAAAAATTGCCAATGCACTGTTGAACTTGGTTGTTGAATAAAGGTGTTTGAGATATTCAGTATTGGACATTAACTTACCTGAGCACTAAAATCTCATGTTACCATGGTAATGTAATTTTAAAAGTCTGCTTTTATTAAAGTAATACCTGGTGATTCTGCAATCAAGGTTCTTGTGCAAGCATTTCATGGTGGCAACACTCCTTCCAGGTCTCTCTATTATGTTCCTGCTTTGCCACCCTGTTGACAGGCTTCTGATGAAGACTACAAGCGACCATATCAACACATATTACGTTGGCATGGTCCGTTGTGATCATCATCAGGAAATGCACCCTGAGAAATGCCTTGCAGCCATTGTATGAGTGCTTGGAGATCAGAAGAGGCTGCAGGAGATCAGCAGCAACAAGTAATATAAATAAGTAAAGGCAAAAATGTATTTAAAAAATAACAATTGCTTATGATACATGGTGCTTTAGGAGACTAAAGGGGTTTCCTTTTTCTTTTTAAAGGTCTTTTCATACATTTGCTGAAGACAGGTTTTATATAAAAGAACAATAAAAAAATAGATATGTATGGTCTATGTAAGATCCTCTGTGAATGCTATGACTCAGCCTCTAAAGGTTTCACAAAATGATCAGAACGGAATAGCAGAGAGTGATCATTTCCAAGACATGTAGGATTTTCTCTTCAGTTATTTCATAGCTGATATAATAAATGTAATGTTCCTAAGGAACTAACCAGTGTAGAAATGTGAGCAGGGTTAGGACTATACTGCAGCAGCTATACTGCACTTGATGGGATTGTAAACTCTTCAGACTTGACTGTATGCTTGCTCTGAGTTAGTGACCCATTAAAGTTATTCTAAAGTCTAATGCCGCGTACACACGATGGGAAATTCTGACAACAAAACCATGGATCTTTTTCCTCTGACGGAATTTTGGCTCAAACTTGTCTTGCATACACACGGTCACAAAAATGTTGTCGGAAATTCCGAACGTCAAGAACGCGATGACGTACAACACTACGACGAGCCGAGAAAAATAAAGTTCAATGATTTCGAGCATGCGTAGGATTTTTGTGCATCAGAAAGTGCATACAGACGATCAGAATTTCCGACAAGTACTTTTGCTGTCGGAAAATTTGAGAACCAGCTCTCAAATTTAACTTGGCCCATGGAGCTGACTTCCGACAGCAAATGTCCAATGGAGCCTACACACGGTTGGAATTTCCGACAAAAAGCTCACATCGAATATTTGTGTATTTTCCAATCTGACAATAAACCTTAAAATAAAAGTTTGGGTTTAATTGGAATTTTTTTTTTTTATATTGACCTAGGTGGATGCAGCATAGGTCCGATGCTGCATCTGTCCCCCATTGGCTCTAAGACTGAGAACTGAGTTCTGAAATACCACTGATCGCTTAGCTCTCAGTCTTCAAGCTGCAGACTGACAGCCACTAGCTCTCTGCTCTGCCCCTCCAGTTCTCACTGAAGAAGCCAGGCTGTGGAGGGGGCAGGAGTGGCTGGCTAGCTGAGAGGTTTAGGATCTCAGCGGCTGGCTGAGAAGCTGAGCAAGCTGCCAGTCCAGGCATCTATGTGTATCCCGACAATATGGTTGAAATCATTTCAGAGCCTGGACTGGCTCTGTGACGTCAGCCTAACAGCAGACTGTAGCCCACTTTTGGCTTAAAACAGGTCACAGGAGTGCAAAATTAACTTCACTCCTGTTAACCATAGGAAAGAACTTTGGCTATACTTCTTTTAATGCATTTCCTACATTAAGGTAGAAAAAAATTCCCCCACCTCACCCAAACACTTGCCTGAGTCCTGTCAGTGATTGAGCTCTTCATACTTCACTTTCTGGACTCACAGACTCGGGCTCCTGGTGCTGTCAGTCCAATCCTGTGTGGAGGGAGCATGGGGCATCTAAGGACACACACAGCCCCATTTGTAAGCATACACATGTGTGCCCCCATTGCACACTGCTTGCGGAGGGGGCAGTCGGAGAGGAAAAGGAGCAGACGGCAATGGCAGGAGCCCCCAGAAAAGTAGGTAAGAGACTGCTCTGTGAAATACCATTGCAAAACTGTTTATTTTAATTTTAAAAAGGCTTTACAATCACTTTAAAGGCTCGGTCTACCCAAAACATTTCAGTTTTAGTAGATGATGGAGAGTTCAATCAACTCACATTACTTTATATCTTTGGGGCGCTCATATGGTGAGATTATTTTTTCACGGTGTGGTGCGCGAACAAAGTGAACCAAAAAGTGTAAGTGAACACGCACAAAAAAGTGCACTGGGGTGTGTCGGGAGAAACAAAACCCTTCCCCCTGGTGTGCAAAACTCCAGACATGGGGTAACTTACACTCAGGTTCACTTAGCCAAAAGGCCCAGCAGATCCCTTTCCTCATAATAAGCCAAAGCTGATCACTGAGTATTAGTTAAGGGGTTCTCCCGAAGGCAAACCCCTCGAATGCAGGGAAGGAATGAACCTAAGAGCCACACATACTTCCTCTAGACTTCAGAGGAAAACCCACACCCTACCATCCTGTAAGTGAAGAAAAACACACATATAAAGTGCAGATGGCACACATGTGGAGAGGAAAAAAAAAATGGGCTTAGATTTCAGGGTCTGTACACCAGCTGTGGCCCCTGGAGATTGCAACAGGAAGTGCTGGAACACCCAAAACCCTCAGGTGGATAGGAACAGGAGTCTGGAAATTATGGCAAGGAGATCTCATTGTCATGGTACTCCAGACTTTTACTTAGGCAGGAGCTGACTCAACTTACCTATAACTAAATTAATACTTTTTTATGGACTGCCCGTTCACATAGTCCTGTGATCAACAAGCATTGAAGCATTCACAGTTCAACAATGGCAGCTGTCATACACCTACTATATGACCACGCCAAAAGGGTAGTGTTATTGGTCCAGAAGACATAATAAACAATTTTGCTTTTCTGACCTTGTGGCAACAGTTTGGGAAAGCTCTTTTCTGACTGTGCTGCTCCATAAGAACATGGGTTGATGAGTTAGGTCTGAAGAAGCTCAAGTGGTCTGCACAAAGCCCTGATCTCAACCCTAATGAACAGCTTTGGGACGATGAGTTGAAATGCTGGCAGGTTTTCTCAGGACTCTCAGACAGCGGTACCTGATGCAAGGAAAAAATCAAGAGGTTGAGCTGTTTTGTTTGACCAACCTTAAAGTGATCAAAAAGTGAGATCGAGTGAGGGCTCAGGAAAGTATAAAGCGGGGGGGTGCTTACTAATCCTTAAACATTTTTAACATAATGCAGGGAATTCATTAGGGCAAAAATGTTTAGGCTTTAGAGCTACTTTAAAAGAGAAGTATGGAAAATCGTACTTAGGAGGGTGCAGCCCCCACCCCTCAGTTCTAAGGCTGAGAACCGCTGATCGCTCCTTTCTCAGAGCTCCCTGAGCAAAGAGCTAGTGACTGTCAGTCTCTGGCTCTCTGCTCTGCCCCCCCCCCCACAGCGCTCACTGTAGCACAGGGATGTGGAGGGGGGGGGGGTGGGAGCGGGCGGCTCAAACTCTCACCGGTTCCTTAAGAGGCTTAGCCGGGTGCTGCTCCAGGCATGTGGGCGGATCCTGGCCATATGGTCACAATCTTTCCTGAGCCTAAACCGCCTCAGCGGGCTTCAGTTTCAGTCCGTTTTGTCTGCTGAAAACGGGGTCATAGGAGTGCAGAATGATTTGCAAACCTATGATCCAAAGGAGAAGTACAGCCAAACAAGCTTTGGCTGTACTTTTCCTTTAACCACTTAACCCCCGGACCATATTGCTGGTAAAAGACCAGAGCACTTTTTGCGATTCGGCACTGCGTCGCTTTAACTGACAATTGCTCGGTCGTGCGAAGTGGCTCCCAAACAAAATTGGCGTCCTTTTTTCCCCACAAATAGAGCTTTCTTTTGGTGGTATTTGATTACCTCTACAGTTTTTAGTTTTTGCGTTATAAACAAAAATAGAGCGACAATTTTGAAAAAAAATTATATTTTTTACCATAATAAATATCCCCCAAAAATATATAAAAAAACTTTTTTTTTCCTCAGTTTAGGCCGATACGTATTCTTCTACATATTTTTCGAAAAAAAAATCGCAATAAATGTTTATTGATTGGTTTGCGCAAAAGTTATAGCGTTTACAAAATAGGGGCTAGTTTTATAGCTTTTTTTTTTTTACTAGTAATGGCGATGATTAGCAATTTTTTTTTGGTACTGCGACATTATGGCGGACACTTCGGACACTTTTGACAAATTGTTGGGACCATTGGCATTTTTATAGTGATCAGTGCTATAAAAATGCATTGGATTACGATAAAAATGCCACTGGGAAGGGGTTAACACTAGGGGGCGGGGAAGGGGTTAAGTATGTTCCCTGGGTGTGTTCTAACTGTAGGGGGGGTGGCCTCACTAGGGGAAATGACTGATCGCTGTTCATACATTGTATGAACAGACAGTCGGGCATTTCTCCCCCTGACAGGACTGGGAGCTGTGTGTTTACACACACAGCTCCCGGTCCTCGCTCTGTAACAAGCAATCGCGGGTGCCCCGGCAGTGGCCGCTAAGAGAGCCGACGTTATTGTACGGGCTCTCGCGCAGGGAAGCCGACCTGCCGCCGTAGAACTGCGGCGGCAGGTCGGCAAGTAGTTAAAACTGAGGTCTGTGCTTCACAAATATTGTCAGCAATGATCAGCAATCCAGTATTATGCAACCTCTGCACTTTGTCTTTGTACAGGAGCTACCTGAAATGTTACTGGGGACTGGTCTTGTATCCACCCCCTGCTGTTGTTTTCTGCAAATAGCCTGTAAAAGGTGGGGCCTGCTAGGTCCCTCCCACAGTTCTGCTCTTTCCACAGGCTTTGTGCAGCCCAGTGATGACGTCCCTGTAATTTTACAAGGTAATGTCTATGGCCCAGATTCAAGAAGCACTTGCGCCCGTGCAACCATAGGTTGCGCGGCGCAAGTGCTTACTTGCTCCGGTGTAACGAGTGCTCCTGATTCAGGAACCTCGTTACACCGACTGCAGCCTAGGATATGACAGACATAAGCCTCCTTATGCCTTCATATCTCAGGCTGCATTCTTGCGTTGGCCGCTAGGGGGCGCGGCCATTGTGATCGGCGTATAGTATGCAAATTGCATACTACCACCGATTCACAAAAGTTGCGCGGGCCCTGCGCACGCAAGGTACGGAGTTTCCGTACGGCGACTTTAGCGCAAGGTTGCTCCTGCTATAGCAGGGGCAACCAATGCTAAAGTATAGCTGCGCTTCCCGCTCGTGAAATTTTAATTTCACGTCGTTTACGTAAGTGAATCGTGAATGGCGCTGGACGCCATTCACGTTCACTTAGAAGCAAATGACGTCCTTGCGACGTCATTTGCCGCAATGCACGTCGGGAAAGTTTCCCAACGGAGCATGCGCTGTTAGCTCGGCGCGGGAGCGCGCCTAATTTAAATGATTCCCGCCCCCGGCGGGATCATTTACATTAGGCAGCCTTACGCCCGGCTATTTAGCATATCGCCCGCGCAATTTACGGAGCTACTGCTCCGTGAATCGCGGGCATTTCTAAATATTTGCGTGGGCGCAGAGCAAAACTCGTTGCCCTTTGCCCACGCAAATATTGCACGGATCTACCTGAATCTGGCCCTGTGTTTGCAAAGGTATTTTTATTGCAAAGTGATTTGATATAGTTTGTGGCTATTTGGGAATATATGTATTGCCGCCAAGTGAACTGAATTCACTGAAGTGGGTCTTCTTTCATGAGGCCACATACATGTGTTCACGTCTTTGCGCTGGGAGGGCGCTGAAAACGGCCCCCCTAGCACAGGGCCAGGGCTGTCACTGAGAGCCAGGGGGCCCTTACTAATGATTGGGGGCCAGAAAGCTTAGTTCCTGATCACCTGATTGCTGTGATAGCCTCTAATTGACTATCACAGTGGTCAATTACTATAAAGCCTGCCCCTGTGTATGCTTTCTCCTCTGAATGGAGAGAAAGATACATTGGGATTGATTTACTAAGCCCATATTCACATTGGGCCAATTTGACATGTCAAATCGCATGCCAAATCGGTGGCTATTGCTGACAATGGCACCATCCGAGTCGGTGCGACGCCGACTTTGTGGCGCCGCACTGATTTCCAAAAGTAGTTCCTGTACTACGTTTGGTGTCTTTGTGGGCAATTTGAATAGACATCTATACATGAACCCACCCAGATGTCTCTCAAATCGCCCCCGAAGTCGGACTGCATTGCCGGTTTGAAATCAAGTTCAGCTGAAAACTTTACCTCACTTAGTAAATGAGGTAAAGCTTCATTTTGCAAAGAATAACCCAATCACGTGCAAGGAGAATGAAACAGCATTTTTGCTTGCACATGATTGGATGATGGAAGTCAGAAGAACTTCCCTTCATTTACTAAGCTCTGGAGCAACTGCGCTTGCATTTGCCTTTAGTAAATCAACCTCTTTGTATTTTTCTCCTCCTTGCTGGAGGAGAAAAGTGTGTGTTAAAAACAAATCCGGGTTAAAGTAAGGGTCAATGTTGGGGTCAAAGGTTGAGCCCAGGGTCAGTATATTTTAGGTAGTATTTTTTTCAAATCATTTTTTTAATTAGTGTCAGTGTGTTTTAGGTAGGATAAAAAAAAGAACAGGAAAATGTGCACCATTGTTTCTGGGCCATACTATGGGTACAAACAACAGATAATATATAAATATGCGGTATCGCTGAGATCATCAGGAGTAGGAGAATTTATTTTGGATCATTCTTTGATGGTAGGTTATGGTAGTAGCAAATAAAATACAGCTACATATGAAAAAAAAAATTATTTTGGGCCAGTTTTCCTTTGACAATAAAAAAAAAGTAGGCGATATCTGTTACCATTTACCACCAAATGAAAGACTAATTTACCTTGGAAAAAGGCGGTATAATTCACCTGGATGCCAAAAGTAGTTTGCGATAAGACAGTTTTACTAACACACGTCAAAGTTGCAAAACTGGCATTAAACCCATGTGTTACATGCTCTGTTTTATACTGCATGAAAAGAGAAAAAGATGCTGAAGTGCTCGTGTTATGACTTCATGCGTAAATATAATATGCATTTTGGCAGACTTCCCAGCACAAATTATTATAAACAAATGCTTACTGTATAAAGCAACAAATGCCATCAAATGATTCACATTTCGTAGTTGTAATTTTGTTACTCTGTAATGTTGGAAGTAACCACAAAGATCTGCAATAATAGTAACGCACTAGAATTTATTTAAAGGGGTTGTTAAGTCTTGTTTTTTTTTTCTAAATAACAAACATTTCATACTTGCCATTTGGGTTTTGCACAGAGTGGCCCTGGTCCTCCTCTTCTGGGGTCTCCCAGCGGTGCGCCTGGCTCCTCCCTGCATCGAGTGACCCAACGGAGAAGCGCTTTCCCTGGGGACATTCGTGTGAACGTGGTCCCGGGTCCTGCTGCTGCATCCATTGACACAGACAGCATGACTCGCCCCCGCCTCCCGTGTCATTGGATTTGATTGACAGCAGCGGGAGCCAATGGCTGCGCTGCTATCAATCTATCAATCAGGACCCGAGACAGCGGCTGGAGTGTGCTTGTCCCTGTCGCTGAAAAGACCGGGTTCAGGTAAGTAAAAGGGGGTTCTGGGGGGCTGCTGCATCACAGGAGATTTTTCATTTTAATACATAGAATGCATTAAGGTGAAAGACCTTGAGGGTTTACAACCCCTTTAACAGTAAGTAATACTGAGAGCAGTGTTGAACAGCCAGATCAGAGCCTTCAGCAGTTCATCAACACTTTTAGGCCTCGTACACACGACCGTTTTCCTCGACAGAATCCATCAAGAAACTTGGTGGCAGAGCTTTTTTGCAGAGGAAAAAGGTCATGTGTTTGTTTTTCATCGAGAAAACTGTCGAGAAACTCGATGAGAAAAGTTCTCTTTTTCCTCGTCGGGAGTCTCAATTTCTTCGTCGTGTTCCTCATCGGGCTGGTTTTCGACGAGAAACGCGTTCGTGTGTATGCTTGGAAACCCGCACATGCTCAGAAGGGTGGCGCCAGTGAAATCAAACTTCCCCTTTATAGTGCCGTTGTACGTGTTTTACGTCACCGCGTTTGAGAACGACGAGATTTTGTCTTGACGGTGTGTACGCAAAGAAAGCTTGTCAAGTTTCTCGACAAGCCTAACAAGGAACTCGTCGAGGAAAACAATTTTTCATTTACGACGAGTTCCTCGGTCGTGTGTACGAGGGCTAATGCTCGCTATGCATTTTTATATTACTGTAGTGTTGTCTGGCACCATCTTGCATATTGGTGTGTTTTAGGCAAACAGGTATTTGGCACAATGCATTTTCATCCATGGCTGCGCTTCCCCCATATACAGTACGTGGAAAGTCTATTAATCTGCTGGAAATGAATATTGGGAAGGCTGTACATCTGTTGGAAATTAATATTTAAAGCTGAACGCCAGGCAGATAGAAAAACACGCATGAATGCAGCTCTATATTCAATAACACATTATAAAATGTACCGTGCCATGAAAAAGTATTCATACCCCTTGAAATTTTCCACATTTTGTCATGTTGCAACCAAAAACTTAATTATATTTTATTGAGATTTTATGTGATAGACTAACACAAAGTGGCAGATAATTGTGAAGTGGAAGGAAAATGATAAATAGTTTAATTTTTTTTTACAAATAAATACTTTGTAGAACCACCTTTCACTGCAATTACAGCTGCAAGTATTTTTGGTGATGTCTCTACCAGTTGTGCACATCTAGAGTGAAATTTTTGCCAATTCTTCTTTGCAAAATAGCTCAAGCTCCGTCAGATTGGATGGAGAGCGTCTGTGAACAGCAATTTTTAAGTCTTGCCACAGATTCTCCGTTGGATTTACATGTATAATTCAATCAAGGTTGCATGGCTCAGAACAGTGGGAAACAGAGTCTTACTTTGGAAATTTGCAGTCAGGATGCCCAAGCCGAGGTGTCCTCCCACACACTAATAGACAAACGGTCATCAAGAAAAAAGCAGCCCGCAACTCCATAACATCAAGCGTATTAATTGTAGGGCCTTTACAGTGAGTACAGTCAGCAGCAGACACGTTTCGGCGATGAGCCTTGCTCACAGCATGCATATATATTAAAAAGCATGAACATTTATACATAAACAATCACATGAGTTCTGCTCCTCTCCAATCAACAATGTGTTCACTTGAAATCAAGTGATTGGTTACAAATAATTAACAGACGTGAAGTTGGCAAGTGAGATGCAAAGAGTCTAGCTATAGGACAACACATAAGATACAAAACGTACAGAGACTATCTTGACATGTGAAAGAAAAAAAAAACATGTGTTAAGAACTCTGAGAGAAACTTTAATGAAAAAATATATTTAAAAATTCATAAGATATAAAATATAAAGACTATATATAAAAGATAGTACACATTCAAGGCGTATCACGAGCAATGGGCATAGTACAATGCCCATAACTCCAGTACTTTTTTTTAACTTATTTCATAAAAAGATCCACGTCTGTAGGTTGAAAATCCACCAGACTTCACGTAAAAGGAGTGCACGGTGGATGTTGTCCCCCCCCCCATGTGAGGATAATTTAACTCTTTCTAAACCTATGAAAGGTAAGAAAAGGATGCCATATTGCCGTTATGTTAATACTTCGTTTTTAGACACATTGGATAAGCCTTTGTCAGTACTGTAGGATGCACCATGAAAATTCTCACTGATATGAGTTCTCAGTGGTCTTATAAGTGCAACCCACATACTGTTTGTTACATTTATCGCATTCCACAACATATACAACTTTGTTAGTGCCACAGTTAATATATTCATGAATCACATATTCTCGTCCTGTGGCACTTGAGTCTACTGTCTTGTGTTATCTAGAGTGTCTACTACAGAAACGGTATGTGTTATTCCCAAAAATGTAAGAGCCCACAGTGTTCAACCAGGTTTTTTTGTATTGCTGTGACTCAAACAAACTTGGTAACAAAAGGCCTTCTAGCGTTTTGGCACAGCGGATTGGAAACCAACAGCCCGACATGTGTATTGGTGCCAAATCTCCATCTGTGGAAAGTATTGGTAAATAGAAGGCAGTTAGAAAAGTGACTGAACTTGTTTTCCTTTCCTTGGAACTCTAATGCCCTGTACACACGACGGGTTTTTCAGACGGAATTCCGTTCAAGCTGTCTTGCATACACACGGACACACCAAATTCCGACCGTTAAAAACGCGGTAACGTACAACACTACGACGAGCCTAGGAAAATAAAGTTCAATGCTTCCGAGCATGCGTCGAATTGTTTCCGAGCATGCTTTTTTTTTTCTCCGTCGGAGTTCCATGCAGACTAACGGAATTTCCAATAGAATTTTTTTCCGTCAGAAAAAAAGAGAACTCTAACTCCGACGGGAAAAAGTCAGATGGGGCATACACACGGTGGGAATATCCAATGAAAAAATTACGTCTGACTTTTTCCATCGTAAATTCCGATCATGTGTACAAAGCATTACTATTGCTAGGGCTCTTCTTACAACCAGCATTCTCCAAGAGGGTAATTCTATTTTTCTCTGTGGCAAGACGGACTACTCTATCTATATTCCATTTGTCATACTCCCGTGAGTGAAGTCGTGATAATGTTGCACTCCTTATTAAAACTTTCCTCAGTAGAGCAGGTGCGTCTAGCCCTGGTGAACTCCCCCAACGCAATGGATCGTTTGGTGTGTGCAGGATGGCAGCTAGTAGCCAGAAGTAAGGCATTACCTGAACATGTCTTACAATAGGTGCAGGTTGTAACCAAGCCCTGAGCTGCACAGCCTGTTAAAGTAAGATCTAAAAAATTGATGGCATCCTTCTGACTATCAAAGCTAAATTCCAAATTAAGATGGTTGTTATTTGCCAAGGAAACAAAGGTATCACAGTCCATTAGGGAACTATCCCATACAATCAGCAGGTCGTCTATGTAGCGACCGTAACCAACTATAGAGCCTGCAATTGGGTTGTGTCGGGAGAAGAGAAAACACTCCTACTACCAACCCATGTACAGGTTTGCCAGGGATGGTGAAAAACGAGCCCCCATCGAGTCCCCCCGCATTGCAGATAGAAAACTCGATCGAACATGAAATTTGTAACTGCCTTCTCCTTAGAATTTAATAAAATTAAAAACATTATAGATAAATATTTAGCAATACTTTTCACAGATGGAGATTTGGCACCAATACTCATGTCTGTAGGTTTTCAAGCAGCTGTGCCAAAACGCTAGAAGGCCCTTTGTCACCAAGTTTGTTTGAGTCACAGCTGTAGTAGACACTCTAGACAACACAAGACAGTAGTTTCATGTGCCACAGGACGAGAATATGCGATTTGTGAATATAACAACTGTGGCACTAGCAAAGTTTTGTATATGTTGTGGGTTGCACTATGAGACCACTGAGAACTCGTATCAGCGAGCATTTTCATGGTGCATCCTACAGTACTGACGAGGACTTATCCAATGTGTCTAAGCACTTTAAGTATTAACATAATGGCAATATGGCATCCTTTTGGTACTCTGGTTTGGAAAGAGTTCAATTATCTGCACGTGGGGGGACATCACTGTGAACTTTAATGTGAAGTCTGGTGGATTTTCAACCTACAGACAAGGGTACCTGCGGGAATGAACCACTGCTATGATGTGGATCTTTTTATGAAATAAGTTAAAAAGTCCTGTAGTTATGGGTATTATATTATGCCCATTGCTCATGATACACTTTGAATGTGTACTATCTTTTATGTATACTCTTTATACTTTATATCTTATGATTTTTTAAATATATTTTATAATTAAAGTTTCTCTCATAGAGTTCTTAACATATGTATTTCTTTCACATGTCAAGAAAATCTCTGGACGTTTTGTATCTTATGTGTTGTACTATAGCTAGACTCTTTGCTTCTCACTTGCCAACTTCACATCTGTTGATAATTTGTAACCAATCATTTCAATTGAACACTATTAGCTGGAATTTAGGTATCCGTGCCTAACGTTAGGCAGGCGTAGCGTATCTCATATACGCTACGCCGCCATAAGTTAGGCAAGTGCAGTATTCACAAAGCACTTGCGTCCTAAGTTACGGTGGTGTAGCGTAAATGTGCCGACCTAAGCGCGCCTAATTCAAATTGTGAAGAGGTGGGGGTGTTTTATGCTAATGAATTGTGACCCGACGTGATTGACGTTTTTAACGAACGGCGCATGCGCTGTCCGTGGACATATCCCAGTGCGCATGCTCCAAATTACGCCGCAAAGACTTATTGGTTTCGACATGAACGAAAATTACGCCCAGCCCCATTCACGGACGACTTACGCAAACGACATAAACATTTAAAAATTTGACGCGGTTCCGACGTCCATACTGAACATTGGCTGTGCCATCTTTTTGGTGGAATATCTTTAGGCCTGAAAACGCCTTACGTAAACGGCGTATCTTTACTGCGACGGACAAGCGTACGTTCTTGAATAGGCGTATCTCGCTGATTTATGCATTCTAGGCGTAAATCCGCGTACACACCCCTAGCGGGCGGCCTAAATAGACAGCTAAGATACGACGGTGCCCGCAGTCGTAGCTTAGCTAGATTTAAGTGTATTTCAATTTGAGAATACACTTAAATTTACGACGGCGCAGATTCAGAGTTACGACGGCGTATCTACTGATACGCTGGCGTAACTCTCTCTGAATCTGGCTAATTGTTGATTGGAGAGGAGCAGAAGTCACGTGATAGTTTTTTATGTATAAATGTTCATGCTTTACAACATACATGTGTGCTGTGAACAAGGCTTGTCATCGAAACGCATCTGCCACGGACTGTACTCACTGTGAAGGCCTTACAATAAATAGGCTGGATGTTATGGAGTGCTTCTTTTTCTTAATGACTGTGGATTTACATGTGGACTTTGACTGGGCCATTCTAACATATGAATATGCTTTATCTAAACCAGGGATCTCCAAACTACAGTCCTCCAGCTGTTGTGGAACTACACGTCTCATGAGGCATTGTAAAACTCTGACATTCAAAGACATGACTAGGTCTGATGGGAATTGTAGTTCCTGGGCAACTGGAGGGCCATAGTTTTGAGACCCCTGATCTAAACCATTCCATTGTAGCTCTGGCTGTGTTTAGGGTCATTGTCCTGATAGAAGGTGAACCTCTGCCCCATCTCAAGTCTTTTGCAGAATCCAACAGGTTTTCTTCTAAGATTGCCATGTATTTGGCTTCATCCATCTTCCCAAAGAAGATGACCAGCTTCCCTGCTGAAGAAAAGCATTCCCACAAGATGCTGCGACCACCATGTTTCACTGTGGGGGTGAGTGTGTTCAGGGTGATGTGCAGTGTTATTTTCCTACCACACAGAGCATTTTGCTTTTAGGTGAAAAAGTAAAATTTTGGTCTCACCTGACCGGAGCACCTTCTTCCACATGTTTGTTGTGTCCCCCATGTGGCTTATCGCAGACTGCATGCAAGACTTCTTATGGCTTTCTTCTTGCCACTATTCCATAAAGGCCAGATTTGTGGAGTGCATGACTAAGGCCCCGTACACACGTCCGAGGAACTCGACGGGCAAAACTCATTGTTTTGCTCGTCGAGTTCTGTGTGAAGCCGCCGAGCATCTCGGCGAGCCAACTTTCCTCATTGAACAACGAGGAAATAGAGAACATGTTCTCTATTTGGCTCGACGAGGAACTCGTCGGCTTCCTCGGCCGAAAGTGTACACACAGCCGGGTTTCTCGGCAGAATTCAGCTCCGATCGAGTTTCTGGCTGAATTCTGCCGAGAAACTCGGTCGTGTGTACGGGGCCTCATAGTTGTCCAGTGGACAGATTCTCCCACCTGAGCTGTGGATCTCTGCAGCTCCTCCAGCGCTACCATGGGCCTCTTGGCTGCTTCTCTGAATATTGCTCTCCCTTACCGGCCTGTCAGTTTAGGTGGATGGCCATTTCTTGGTAGGTTTGCAGTTGTGCCATACTTTTTCATTTTTGGATGATGGATGTGCTCTGTGAGATGTTCAAAGCTTTTATAACCTAACCCTGCTTTAAACATCTCCACAACTTTATCCCTGACCTGTCTGGTGTGTTCCTTGGCCTTCGTTAGGCTGGTTGTTCACTAAGGTTCTTAAACAAACCGCTACAAATAGAACAGCTATATGTATGTATACTGAGATTAAATTACACACAGATGGACTCTATTTACTAATTAGGTGATGTCTGAAGGCAATTGGTCCTACTATATTTTAGTTAAGGGTATGAGAGTAAAGGGGGCTCAATACAAATGCACACCCCACTTTTCACATATTTGTAAAAAAAATAAAACCATTTATAATTTTCCTTCCACTTCACAATTATGTGCCACTTTGTGTTGGTCTATCACATAAAATCCCAATAAAATACATTTACATTTTTGGTTGTAACATGACAATATGTGGAAAATATCAAGGGGTGCAAATACTTTTTCAGGGTACTTGCAAGCAGGGAAATTACCTAAATTTGATGTGGTATCAGTCTTTTGCAATTCTTATACAGCAGAGCTCAGAATTGGAGAAGCCAAAGCAGCACAAGAAGCCAATCAAATGTCAAATGTGCTGCAGCATTCATGTGTTAACAAGGAACATGCTGATGGAAGGAGAGAGGACCTGTAGGTGTTGGTTTACTGCAGCAGAGACAAATCGGGTCTCCTGCCTTTCCAGACAGAGCTATGCAGTGTGGAAGGACAGAAATACAAATCTTTTGACAGGTAGAACTAGTTCAATATATTTACCGTATTTATCGGGGTATTGCGCGCTCCGGCGTATAGCGCGCACCCCTAAAGTGGACCCGCATTCCTGTAAAAAAAACATTTTAGCACTTAGTTTTGGTGTCTTCGTCGGGTCCGGCGTCTGTCTGCGGCTTCGGTGGTGTCCTCCTCGTCGGGTCCGGCGTCCTTCTGCGGTGTCCTCCCCGCTCGATTACCGCTTCCCGCGCCGAGTTTGAACCACTGCGCCGGCATATACCGAGCGCAGTACACTCGGGTATATTCGGGCAGGCTCGGCTTTTCTCGCGGTCACGTCCTGTGCATCCTGTACGTCCAGGACATGACCGCGAGAGGATCCGAGCCTGCCTGACTATACCCGAGTGTACTGCGCTCAGTATATGCCGGCGCAGTGGTTCAAACTCGGCGCGTGTATCGGCGTATATCGCGCACCCAAGATTTTGCCCTGATATTCAGGGCAAAAAAGTGCGTGGTATATGCCGATAAATACGGTATTTAAATTGTGTATTTAGCTATTTGCCTGCAGTTAGGATCTAACCCTCCATTCAGGTACTGCTGTAGCTGTTAATTGAGAAACAAAACCTGAAAACAGATAGTATGAAATGAACAGACTAGCCATAAAAATGTTGATATCAGCCAGTCGAACGTTTTGGTTTATGACATTAAAGTCCGATGGTAATATGAGTGTATTTGTTGGTAGTTTCCTAAACAGTGGCTATATCTATGTATCAGAATAGCAGAGAGCTGCAGTGTGATGGCAGTTTGTCTTGGTACCACCCTGTAGCATGCATTAATTATATGTATCCTATAACTGACAAATTCTTACTAAATTACATGATGTACAGCTGCCAAAACTTAGACTTTGCCATCATTGTGGATGATGCAGTGAAGACGGGGTGATCTGCTCATAAACAATAGCTATCTGGTATGTCTGGAAGCCAATCTTAAAATGGAAATAATAGTTGGAATGAGAGCGCTTCTGACAGTCACCAATAACTGCTGTTTGCTGCAGTACTCCTCCAGGAACAGCCATTATTACGTTTTCTCATGTATGACTTATCTAGCTGTAGGAATTGCAGTTTCAAAGCGATCTTAAGCTGGTCATACACTGTACAAGTTCATTCAGTGGGTAGCCCGATTATCCGCCCGCCCAACATTTCTTGAATGAAAAATCGAAAGAGACCGGTGAAAAGTTGTCAGCCAAAAAGCAGCTACATCCAATTACATGCAGTTTCTGGATTCCCAGCGGACTTCATACTCCTGGGAATCCCGGTTGTGTGTACAGGGCTTTACAAGATAGTAAGAGGTAATGGGCATATAATGATTTGTCCTCATGTGGATCGCTGTAATCCTTGTCTGTCTCGGAGGAAGCGCGTTTTAGAGCATGCACTGCTCCTTTGCCTGACGAAGGAGCTGTGCATGCTCCGAAAAGCGTTCCCGCTCACCACCTTCATCTGATGTCACATCAGCCGCTCATTCCAGAACCCGAGCTGCCTCATCGCATCTTCATCTCCTCACCAATCAACGTCACCAGGGACTCTGACAGCTGCAGGACATCTCTCCCCCAGACAGACAAGGATTACAGCAATCCTCACCTGTCTGGAACAAATCATTATATGCCTATGACCTCTTACTATCTTGTAAGTGTTTTTAATCCCATTTTGCTTGAAATAAATCTTTTAACCAATGCACTGAGAAGCATCTTTCTCTTTCGTGAAAATAGAAAAATGTGCGCTAGTCCAAAAAATAGTGAAACAAAAAGCAGCTGCATGAAATGTGACTAAAATTCAAAATGTGCTGGTAATAAAAATGTAGCACTAAGTGTTCAGAGGGTCAACCCAGGTATGAAATTAGTCCCAAAAGTCATAAGCAAACAATAATAATGAAATTAAAATCCACATGAAAGTGACAAGTGATAATAATTGTCCATTCAAGAAACAGTAAAAATAAGTGGTGAGGTTGGACGTGGATCAAATGGACCATCAAGTAACCCTTCTTGCGGAGAGATACAGAGAGGTAGAATACTCTTACCAGAGTTGATGCATCTACCTGTCAGAGACAGCAGGTCATTAGAGCCTGAGAAATCCACGTAGTAAAACTCGGCAGCTTGTCTGAAGGCTCTCAATGCTGGAAACCATGGATGGTGAATGTTGACCCAAGATATGACCATGGACAATCCTTATTCGAGATATCCCAGACCGGAGAGGAACTCGGCGTACACTGGATGTCAATATGTTTTTTTAGGAAATGGAGGGAAACTATGAGGCCTCGTACACATGACCGAGAAACTCGACGGGCGAAACACATCGTTTTGCTCGTCGAGTTCCTTGTTAGGCTATCGAGGAACTCGACAAGCCAATTTTCTCCATTCCCGTCAAAAAAATAGAGAACAGGCTCTCTTTTTGGCTCGTCAAGTTTCTCGACAGTTTCCTCGACGAAAGTGTACACACGACCGTTTTCCTCTGCAAAAAAATATCTCCCAGCAAGTTTCTTGCTGGTTTTTGCCAAGGAACTCGGTCGTGTTTACGAGGCCTCAGTCCTTATCAGGGCTGTGATGGCACAGATTCTGACTGAGTCTCCTGTCTGTCTCTGGGTGTGCTGTCATGACTCCCCCTGCTATGCTGTGTACTCCTGTGGGTTTGACAGCCTGACTGTTTTGTCTCAGACTCACTTCTTACCTGGGTTGTCCCTCTGAACACTTAAGCCTCGTACACACGATAGGTTAACCAGAGGACATCGGTCTGAAGGACCGTTTTCATCGGTCAAAACCGATCGTGTGTGGGTCCCATAGGTTATTTAACCATAGGTTAAAAAAAAGCCAACTTGCTTTAAAATGAACCTATGGATTCCTAACCGATAGGTCAAAACCGATCGTTAGTAGGCACGACCATCGGTTAAAAATCCACGCATGCTCAGAATCAAGTCGACGCATGCTTGGATGCATTGAACTTCATTTTTTTCAGCACGTCGTCGTGTTTTACGTCACCGCGTTCTGACACGATCGGTTATTTAACCTATGGTGTGTAGGCGTGAAGGACCATCAGTCAGCTTCATCGGTTAACCTATGACAATCTTTCCTTTTATGACACTACAGAGCTGCATCTTCTCTACAAAGTGCTGCCTTCAGTGCCATCTCTCCACTGCTACTAAGGACTGGATACCCAGCCTCACCAGAGCGCCCTCATCTCTCCCTCCGCTCTGTATAATGAAAATGGAGGAATCTGTGTGTCTATGGCCAGATATAGATTGTTTTTTTCCGATCTATGTTGACCATAATAACCAAAAGGCATCCCCTTCCATGTTTCTTGTTAGAAAATTCTGGAAATAAGCTGATCGTACAGTAGGCATATAAGTGTAATATATTCACCATCAAGAACAGGGCTATAGAGTTTTAGGTTGCAGCAAGACTGCTTCAGAAGTGTTACATCATCATGGTGACTAGATCTCCCAGGGTGCATGACAGATCTCAGGTGAGCATGGATTCTGGATTTAAGAAAATCTACCAGGTATAGAGATTCCGATATTTAGAGGCTTATATGCGCATGCTCATGTAGAAAACATTTGTAGGACATATAAGCAGGGATGGAGAAGAGAAAAAAGAACATGGAGATATAAGTTTTGTAGGCAAAGGGGTAATGTTGGGTGTGAAAAAGGATGCGGGGATAGTCACCATCTTTGGGCCAGAGAAGTGTAGAATTAGGAGGATAATAATCGGTCATAGAATTTTTGTGAAGCCCATAGGAACATCCAAGGAGCCCAGATCTGAATATATGAATCCTATTTGTCATTTTGCTGAGCTAAGCAGAGGGAAATGTAGTCCAATTCAGCAACCCATTCTGAAACATAGGTGGTTTGGGTGAGTGGCAGTGCCGTTGGTTCACAGTATGCGCTGCAGTAAGAAAATGTAAGAGCATATGCAGTTTTGTTTGTTTAATAGAGACTGGAAACCTTATGTTGGCATAAGGCCTGAAAGTAGAACAATTTGAGGAAGGTTAGGCACAGTGGAACCTGTAGTCCTAGTTTTAAATCCCAGAATTATGTCCCACCAAAAGTTCTTGATGGGGGGGGGGGCAATCCCACCAAATGTAGGACATGGTGCCAGTATAGTTGTGGCATCTCCAACATTGCTCTCACTTCAGATTTTTTTTTTTTTTTTTTAGGCCTACTGTAAGTATTTATGAAGCGTCATGCAGTCTGAAGGTAATATGTTTATTACCTGTTGGCCCTGCTGGTATATCAATTGTTTTTCCACTTCTTTTGGGAGAGTGACAATACTGTTCATCCTGCAGTAAGATCACGCAGCATTCTCACCATGTGGACTGGGTAATTCTAGACTGACATGTAGCTTTTTTTTTTTTTTTTTTTAAATAAGCAATAAATGAAAGGATAAGTTCACCTTTTCAAAATAAATAATGCACATCTTTTTGCAGGTAAAAAAAATTGCATTCATTTTATTTTTTTAGGGACGTACTCAATATTAGGTGGGTGGTCATAATGTTAAGGCTGATCAGTGTGTGTATATGTGTGTGTATATATATATATATATATATATATATATATATATATATTGTGACAGGAAGTCAGGTAAATCTGTGGGTGTTGTCAACAACGGGACATACATTTCTGCCTTGTTTAGACAATACACCAATTGTTATTAGGCGTCGGCTGCAAAAGTGGCCAGAGAAGGTCTAAGGGGCGTTGGAAGACTTCAGCTGTTCAGAATGAGGCAATTAAGGCCTCTATAAGTAATCCAGAGGATTACCACTGAAATGCTGCATCCTGAGGCTTTGTGAGTAAGGAGAGCAGCGTACTGAAAGTCTTCTGAGGAGGTGAGAAGATGATTGATTTTTCTGTGTGATAAAAATCAAAAGACTATTGTTTTTCTGCTGTATGACCAGCAGTGTCTGCCCAGCACTAGGCTGTGCCAGACTCCATAGATAGGTTCCTGTGTGGAAGGTAGACGCCCAAAGTGGACAGGGTTTATTTTATGTTTGATTTTGTTTATGCTGTTTGGATGCTTGCACTTGTTTCCAGCAAGATGGAAGAATAAACCAAAATCTTTGTTTTTAACCGTCTTCGACTGCATGTCTGTATAAATTCAGTGTGTAGTGAACCCATCCAGGGGATCACACACCCCGCTACCGAGCTAACCCCTTACAATATATATATATATATATATATATATATATATATATATATATATATATATATATATATATATATACTTGGGCTTAATGGATGCAATGCACTATTGATCTAGAACACATTTACAGTTTTCCCAAATATTCTACTTCACTTAATAATCAGATTCTTTTATTTTAACAAGAGAAAATAATCAAAGATTCTTGTTTATAAATGAATAGGTGAAAAGAAAAGCCAACAGCATAAGTTATAATGAAAGTATATGTTAGTTGGATCTACTTAATTGAGGAGAGAAAATGAGAAAGTCGGTGAGAGTAAAAGTGAAATGGACAGTTTATTCAAAAGTGATTAGTATTGTTTTTATACAGGATTTATATAGTGCCAACAGTTATCGTAACGCTTTACAAAATAAAGGCAGACAGTACAATTACAATACAATTCAATATAAGAGTAAACAGAGGGTCCTGCTCATTAGAGCTTACAATCTAAGAGATATTTCAGTTTTTGATAGATACAAATAGAGTGATATACTAGATGACTTCTTCTGTCTCTTGGGGGAATTCTCCAATGAGATCTCCTCACTATTTACTTGGGGTTGTTTTACTAAAGGCAAATAGACTCTGCACTTTGCAAAGTGCAGTTTCTCCAGAGTTTAGAAAAATTGGCCTCTAATAGGATTAGCTATATAAGAAAAATTGAAGGTACCATCATCCAAAAAGTATTGAAGAAAATTTGTAAGTGGAGACCAGTCCCCTACTGGTCACCCATAAGCAAGGAAATATGGACTATCTCAGTACGGGTTTGGACAAAATACACAGAGGGATTATTTAAAAGATTACATTTTTATTTATACAATAAAGATAAAAGTAGAGTTTCCCAATACTCCATAACATACTAAGCAAAATTCGTGCCAGAACATTGTTTTAAAATACAACCTAACCAAACATGTTCAACTTTTACTTGGCACACTCCAGTTAGCAGAACGGAGGTATATTGGGTCCTCACAAATCATGTATTCCTCAACATGTTTCGCAGAACTCTACCGCTTCATCAGGAGAATAATATCTAAAATTAATAGAATGTACATCGTAATCAAGGTAAACAAATACATAATGATATATACAATGCTCATTATCGTTACATAGGGGGAAAGAAAACATTGCCACTTACCAGTAAACCCACACACAGCCGGGGTCAAATCATCAGTGTTCCCCTACAGCGGATGTGGGGGACAAATACAAGTGGATAGTTTTGCTGTAAGGGTCCTTTTACACTAGCGGACCGTTCGTCCGTTCATTACAAGTCCGTTAACGGACTTGTAATGAATCCCTATGGGATTGCGTCCATTAGCGGATGGAGCATCCGCTAACGTCCGCATCCGTCGGGATCCGCTTTTGCGAACGGAAGAAACCCTATTTTTCTTCCGTTCGGCGGAATGGATCGGATGCAGACGGACCAGTCTGCATCCGATCCCCCATAGGGGAGAGCGGAGCAGAGACAGGGCGGTCTCTGCACTGTGTGCGGGGACCGCCCTATCCGCCAACAGCTCAGCGGGTTTGACGAGGATCCCCGCTGAGCTTTGGCGGACACACGGAGCGGACACAGAAACGGTCCGCTCTGTGTGAAAGGACCCTAATGGGAAATATCAAACTGTATGTAAACATGGGCTGGATTGAGGGGGGGGGGTGGAAGGAGAGGAAAAAGAGGGGGAAGGGGATAAAGGGGGAGGCTTAATAAATGTTTATAAATAAATGAGCAGAAGCTCTGCTGACCTCCATCATCCAATCACGTGTTTGTTTTTTATTTTACATGCATGTGATTGGGTATTCTTTGCAAAGTGAAGATTTACCTCATTTACTAAGCTCTGGAGCAACTGCACTTGCAGAGTACAACTGCACTTTGCAAAATGCACAGTCTATTCACCTTTAGTAAATCAACCCCTATGTGTTGGAAGCAAGAGCCAGGAACACTTCTAGACCTCCTGAGGATGAAAAGAGGTACAGACAATGATTGAGCTTACCTGTGGCTAAAATATATTAGCTTTGGGTAGACCGTAATAAAAAGAGCAAAGTGTATTTATGTACTATGTGAAAAAGGATAAACGATCCATTAGCGCTTAGGATTCAGCTATTTACTTGTGGCCACTTATTTACGTGTTGCTATCAACTGCTCTGTGTCCTGAGTCTTTTCAGAGAGATCTGCTGTCCTACGGGTCAAGCATGGACAACCTACAGCTTTTCAGGTCTTTAGGTGACACATGTCTCTACTGTGCTGATGGCTGGTAGAATATTCTGACATTTTCCATACTCTGAGGTTGCCTATTTCAGCTCCAGCTGACAACTGTAGGTCACATCACATCTTCTAGTGCACTTCTAGGAAAGCAAATGCAAAAAGTGAAAGCCAGATTTTTGTTGAGGAAAACAAATTCTCTCCAGATTAACTATACATCACAATGGTTTTATTGACCTTTATTGCAAATCATTATCTATTACCTGTTTCTGTTCTGTAGATATCTTTCTAGGCTGTGGCAGTGTTCGATATAGGTGGGAAAGAGAAGTATATGTTTGTTATAATTACATTCTTTGTTCCAGTGCTGACTGCAGAGTGAAATTAGTTATTTTAAAGCGGTTGTAAACCCGCATCAAAATTTTTCATTTTTTTTCTCCTGCAAGGCAAAAGTCATAATGAGCTAATATGCACCGCATATTAGCTCATTATGAAATACTTACCTCGGAACGAGGTGTGTAGAACTTACCTGGTCCACGCCGAGCGAGATATCATCTTGACTCTGCGTGTCTTCCGGGTATCGCCGCTCCAACGCTGTGATTGGCTGGAGCGGTGATGACGTCACTCCCGCGCATATGCGCGGGAGATTTAAATTCGGCAAGGTCCAGCGGCTGCCTGTCCTTTCGCCGTAGATCCCCCCTGCGCATGCGCCACTGCAATCAGCGGCGCATTGCGAGGGGAATATCTCCTAAACCGTGCAGGTTTAGGAGATATTCTGCTTAACCTATAGGTAAGCCTTGTTATAGGCTTACCTGTAGGTAAAAGTAAAAAAAGTGGGTTTACAACCACTTTAAAGCCATTACATTTAAATTGGCTTTGGTGTGGGTTTTTCATTTTATTAACCACTTCAATACCGGACACTTTCACCTCTTTCCTGCCAATTTTTAGCTTTCAGTGCTATCACACTTTTTGAATGACAATTGCACAGTCAGGCCTCGTACACACGACCAAGAAACTCGACGGACGAAACACATCCTTTTGCTCGTCGAGTTCCTTGTGAAGCCGTTGAGAAACTCGACAAGGCAAGTTTCTCCATTCCCGTCAAGGAAATAGAGAACTTGCTTTCTTTTTGGCTCGTCCAGTTTCTCGACAGTTTCCTCAATGAAAATGTACACACGATTTCCTCGGCCAAAAAATATCTCCCAGGTTCTTGCTGGTTTTTGCCGAGAAACTCGGTCGTGTGTACGAGGCCTTATGCAACACTGTACCCATATGTATTTTTTTCCACACCAATGGAGCTTTCTTTTGGTGCTATGTAATCACCGGGTGGGGTATTTTTGGGTAAATAAATGAAAAAATGCCATTTGGGGAAAAAGAGCATTTTAATTTGTTTCTGTTATAAAAATTTGTTTAATCGTTCTTCTTAAATTTAGGCTAAAATGTGTTCTGCTACATTTCTTTGGTGAAAATAATCCAAATCAGTGTATATTGTTTAGTCTGTAGGAAAGTTATAGAGTCCACAAACTATGGTAAATATATCTGAGAATCAAAAAATCCTGATGTACTGACTGCCTCATTTCTTGAGTCCTGAAAATACCATTACAGTACAAATATACCCCAAATGACCCCTATTGGAAAATATACAGTCCAAGGTATTTAGTAAGAAGAATTTTTTTAAGTTGTAATTTTTTTGGCACAATTTTTGGGAAAATTAAGAAATTTAAAAAAATTATTTTTCCACATTTTATAAAAAAGATTTTACATACTGTCACCAGTACAGTACTGTGTCGCCATAAAGCTGGTGTGGCGGTGACCATTATAATCTTCTTTTTTTTATTATTATTATTATTATTTAAAATATTTTTTATTTTTTAATTTTTACATTTTTTTTTGTGACCAGAGCAGTAAAGTGTTACCATATTAACACTGGACCACTCTGGGGAAGTGATCAGGATTTTTTTTCTTTTACACACGGTGATTGCTTAGTGAGTTTCACTGCCATAAGCAAAAAATTGTACTGAATGAAAGTGTGTATTCACTGCAAATTTTTGGGATAATCTGTGATTGGGCACAGTTAATCACATGCTACAGATTGGCTGTGATTGGCCCTGTCTGCACCATGTGATCACTGTGACCAATCACAACTGGCAGCAACATTGAACCCATTCATTGTTTACAACTGTCATGTGATCTGCAGTGAATGATCACAGTGGTCACATGGTACTGGCAGTGAGCTGGTACACTGATCAGTCTGGTGGACATAGCAGGTGACAAATCACGCCTGGAGCCTGGCTTGGGGAGGACGTCCACTCAGAACAATAGGGTTCCTTCCCGGCCATCATTTTACAATGGCCCAGATGGGAAGCAATTTGATACTGAACATTTTTCTTTAAATTTCTTAGTGTCTCTAATGCCTGAACGAAATATTATTGTAAATGATATGTAATAATGAGGAATATGTGTTCCGCCCATGTGAAATCAATCCGTTTTAACAGTATTTATAGACACCTCTATATGTCTGTGCTTTTGGCGCTATTATCAGTATGCAAATACAGATTTATTGGAGAGTTTCACTTTAAAATATACCTATAATTAAAACATTTTACTTAAAGTGGTTGTAAAGGCAAAAGTTTTTTTTATCTTCCCTGCTTGGGACCAAAAGATAAAAATCGTAATAAATTGTGCAAATATTCACCTCAATAGCCCGGTCATGTGCAGATGAAAAAAGTAATAAAGGGATTTGCTTTTCACTCTCCTGGATAATTTAGGTAAACATTTAGGGCCCATTTAAACTAACATGTTGTGGTTACGGGCACAATGTGTGGTAATGCGTTACTGTGGCATTCATTTTGAATGGTGCGCCAATGTACAAAGGCAATGCATATGCGATTTTTGCATGCTGTGGTACAAAAAGGGGTCACTTCTGATTTTTAGCATGTCAAGGTGCATTGGAAGACTATTTATGTGAAAAGCCTGCCTTAATACAACAGATGCTAACTCATGACTTAACGTACATGCACAAAAAAAAGTAAATCGCCCTTTACACAATTTACTGTGTGTAGGTTCTCATTTCTTTTAGTAAATCAGGCTCATTATGCTTAAATGCCTAGTCTGCTGCAGGGATTTTATTAATCTTTAGTCAGTGTTCTCTCCCTTAAAGCAGAACTTTACCCATAATAGTTTGATACCAATTAATGTTCTTTAACAAAAACAAGTAATTATACTACCAAAATGATGGTGTGCTGTAAACTGCCTCCAGCATTGCTCCTGTTTCTTCTTGCTGGAGGCCGCCATTTTGTTGAAGCCCTGAGCACTTTCTTGTTGGAAAATCTTCCCCTCTCCTTGGTCTAAAAATGATGTCACTATCGAATAAAAACATGTATGTTTCTAGCAGGGTTTTCCCTGTCGCCTCTCCTGATTTTATTTTTATCTCCTTAAAGGAGTCGTAAAGGCAGAAGTTTTTTTTATTTTAATGCATTCTTTGCATTAAGAAAAAAAAAAACTTTTGTATGTAGCAGCCACCTCAGCAACCCCTAATGCCTCGTACACACGGCCGGACTTTCTGAGAAAAAAGTCACTGGCTTTTTTTCCTCGGAAAGTCCGGCTGTGTGTAGCCTCCATCGGACTTTTTTGTCAGAAATCCGACGGACCTTACATAGAGAACCTGTCTGTTGGACTTCCAATGGACTTACGGCGGACTTTTGCATGGTCAAAGGTCCGACCATGTGTACAAGGCATAATACTTACTCTGAGCCCCATCTCTCTCCAGCGATGTAAATGAATGTCTAAGCCGTCCAGGACACTCCAACTGAATGGCTGAGACACAGCGACCGCTCCATTGGTTCCCACGGCTATCAATCAAAGTCAGTCAGCCAATCAGGGGAGAGAGGTGGCGGGGCCGGGTTGGGGCTCGGTGTCTGATTGGACACACAGAGCTGTGACTCAGCTTCAGTGCTCCCTTAGCAAGCTGCTGACTGTGGGGGCACTGGATAGGAGGGAGGGGCCAGGAGCAGCAAAGAGGGACCCGAGAAGAGGAGGATCCAGGCTGCTCTGTGCCAAACCAACTGCACAGAGGAGGCAAGTATATAAAAAAAATGTAAACAACACTTTACAATCACTTTAATATAGGTTCCCTCAGTACAGTCTTTAGCATTTCTGCTGCTTCCATTGCCCTTCAGCAACAGTTCTTAAAGGGGTTATAAAGGCAGAAGGTTTTTTCTCTTAATGCATGCTATGCGTTAAGATAAAAAAGCATTCTGTGTGCAGCAGCCCCCCTCTGCCCCTAGTACTTACCTGAGGTCTCTCTCTGTCCATCGATTTCCACGACTGTCTCAGCCATCTGAGATTCTCACTCCTAATTGGCTGAGACAAAGTGGCGGCCCCATTGGCTGCCGGTGCTGTTAAAGTCAACTAGCCAATCAGGGGTGAGAGGGGGCTGGGCCAGGTCGGGGTTCCTTGCCTGAATGGACACAGGCAGCTGTGACTAAGCTTGGGTGCCCCTATAGTAAGCTGCTTGCTGTGGGGGCACTGAACAGGAAGGAGGGGCCAGGACCACAGAAGAGGGACCCGAAAAGAGGAGGATCCGGGCTGCTCTGTGCAAATCCACTGCAACAAAGCAGGCAAGTATAACATGTTTGTTATTTTTATAGGGAAAAGAAACTAGACTTTACAATCAATTTAAAGCTGTCAACTGATTGGCCTCTAGTGACTCTGATTTTAGGCACAGTGCCAAAACTGGAGAGCAACTGAGCATGTGCAGAGCAGGGTGAAACGGTGTCTTACTAGATTCTAAGTTTATTTTTAACGTTCTACGTGGCTATACCTGCAAAAGAGGCCTGCCTAAAGTAGTCATCTAGCAGGACTTACATTTCTAACTTTAATGGGGAACAGCAGGCAAGCATCAAAAAAGTCTTGTACCCCTATATTTTAGGTTACATACACTTAATGATTCTGATTGGCTGAGAACGCTACTGCATTACCTGTGATGAAAGTCCTTTGCAACTAACTGATTATTCCTACTAGTCACACCAGTAGTTGATGGGGGAAGAGGAGTTTAAAGTTGAATACAACCGCAATATGTGTAATTAATAGTTGTTACCATCACCACAAGAGTAGGTTTACTTTCTTGCTACAGGCACCAAACTGGACCATATTTTTCTTTCAAATAGTGCATTCAGAAAATAATGGAAGTGGATTAATAGCTTTTTACGTACAACTTTATTTTTGAATTTGTATGAGTTATCTGTACACCTGTCATAAGAGAAATATGTAGCCTTCATTTATTATCTCTGTTTCCCGGTGTAAACTCCAATCTGACTTACAGATCTTACACCGTGCTATGGGCTCCTCTTTCCATCCAATGTGACAGTAATGACACATGGGAGAGCGATGGAGTTATTTGCTCACCACACCTGAAAGTGCTGAATACTGCACTTGACTCCTAGCAGCCAACAGATAGAGAGCAAGGGACATTGAGTAAAAGGTATTTGGACACCAGGCAGTTACAAAATGATTAAAATAGTTACCCCCCCCCCCCCCCCCCCCCACACACACACACACCTTCTTTCTCCATATGATAAAGAATCTAGTGCTCATCATTGGTAAGGAATGGGAAGTATTGTAATTCACAGTCATGCAGTATACCTCCCATTGGTTCTGGTTTTGACAACAGGCCCCTCTCTTCATGCTAGTCTGTATGCAGCTCTGCACTACTTCTTAAACAGCATTATGGACAGTACAGCGCCAATGGGTACATCATCAGGATGGAACATGGCTGCTGAACTGAAGACATATTGCAAAAGAGACTTAGGGCCAGATTCTCGTCCAGTGGCGTATCTTTGCGGCGGCGTAACGTATCCGATTTACGCTACGCCTCCGCAACTTAGACGGGCAAGTGCTGTATTCTCAAAGCACTTGCTCCGTAAGTTGCGGCGGCGTAAATCGGCCGGCGTAAGCCCGCCTAATACAAATGTGGGACAGGGGGGCGTGTTTTATGTTAATCTTCTGTGACCCAAAGTGATTGATGTTTTTCACGAACGGCGCATGCGCCGTCCGTGGAAATCTCCCAGTGTGCATTGCTCCTAATACACCGCAAGGACGTATTGGTTTTGACGTGGACGTAAATTACGTCCAGCCCCATTCACGGACGAGTCACGCAAACGATACAAAATTTTCAAATTTTGTTGCGGGAACGACGGCCATACTTAACATTGGTACGCCACACTTACGCCACCATATAGCAGGGGTAACTTTACGTCGGGAAAAGCCTAAAGTAAACGGCGTAAATGTACTGCGTCGGCCGGGCGTACATTCGGGAATTTGCGTATCTTGCTGATTTACATATTTCGACACGTAAATCGGCATACACGCCCCTAGCAGTCAACGTAAAAATGCAGTTACGATCTGACGGCGTAAGAGACTTACGCCTGTCGGATCTAATAGATATCTATGCGTAACTGATTCTAAGAATCAGGCGCATAGATACGACGGCACAGCGCAGAGATACGACGGCGTATCTGGAGATACGCCGTCGTATCTCCACTGAGAATCTGGGCCATACTGTATAAAGCCATATACAGCCACCTGCCTGCTTGCCGTCTTCCATGGCATTTAGACTGCACAGCTCAGTTTACATCGCGGGCATGGTCCTTGTGTGCTGGAATGACTCACTCTTGAGCATGCGCAGGAGTTACATCATGCTCTGCCGGCCAATGAAGATGCCTGAAGATTGTCATCCAGGTAAAAAATGCAAGTGAGGGAACACTTCCAGTCTTCGGACTGTTAGAGAGGAGGTAAGTATAGTAACTTTAGGTTACTTTAGCCTTAAAGTGGTTGTAAAAGCTGAAGTTTTTTTATCTTGATGCATTCTAAGCATTAAAACAAAAAACTTCAGTGTGCAGCTCCCCCCTCAGCCCACTAATACTTACCCATCTTAATCTAGTGATATTGCACAAGAACCTCAGCTGCTCAAGACTCTCCTTCCTGATTGGCTGAGACACAGCAGCGGGTGCCATTGGCTCTCGGTGCTGTCAAAGTCAGTGAGCCAATGAGGAGAGAGAGGGGGTGGAGCCGAGCCGTGGCTCTATGTCTGAATGGACACACAGAGTAGCGGTTTGGCTCGGGTGTCCCCATAGCAAGCAGCTTGCTGTAGGGACACTTGGTAGAAGGGAGGAGCCTGGAGCGCCTGCGACAGACCCAAGAAGAGGATGATCTAGGCTGCTCTGTTCAAAACCACCACACAGGTAAGATTAACATGTTTTTTATTTTTTTAAATGAGACTTTGATATCACTTTAAGCTTTAACCACTTGACCACCATGCACGTAAACCCACTTAATAACCAGACCAATTTTCAGCTTTCGGTGATCTCACAATTTGAATGACAATTACTTAGTCATACAACTTTGTACCCAAATGAAATTTTCGTCCTTTTTTTCACACAAATAGAGCTTTCTTTTGGTGGTATTTAATCACCGTTGGGTTTTTTATTTTTTGCGCTATAAGAGAAAAAAGACTGAAAATTCTGTAAAAAAAATGAATTTTTCTTTGTTTCTGTTATAAAACTTAGCAAATTTAGTATTTGGACAGAGCGATCACGTGGTAAACCGCCGCTATCAGTGGCGATTTACCGTGATCCGTGATGCACCGGGTCCGGAGGACATTCCCGTGTGCACGCCCCATGGGAGCGCGATTCTGGGAGGACGTCCATGGACGTCCTCCCAGAGTTAAGCGACCGCCTTGTAGACGCATATCTTCTATAGGGCGGTGAGTAAGCAGTTAAATCACCCCAGTTAAATCACCCCTTTCCTTTGCTTGCAGTGAAGTGAGAGGATTAGCATGACGGTCAGACAAATAGCCAGTCTACTTCTTCTCCATCACTTATATATCTACTCATCAGTGTTCTCATGATCTGCTTGTGGCAACACCTCCAATTATATGTACATAGTTTCATGTGAAGTTTGATTGTCATTCCAGGTAGACTTTGATTTATACTGACACACTTCTGCTTTAGCTGAATGAAATGTAATATTGTAAGAAGTAATAATATTTCCTAGAGATTCCATCTCATAGACCCATCTTGGAACAGAACTGCATTCCCTGAGGCTCTTGTAATGTACTCAAATATCTTCTTTTTTTCCCCTTCTAGCAAATGTTAATCATATGGAAATGGAAGAAGGGATGGCATTTACTATAGGTCAGTACAATTCCTTTTCTAAAAATAGGTAAAGTAAAAGGTAACACTTGGCTATGATAATAATCACACTATAAATAACTTGTTTTAATTTCTGATGAGATGTCATAATGTGAATGTGTAACATGTTGTATATACTTTATTACAGAAAGGATACAAAAAAAGTTTTAAATATACTCTTTCCTTTGTCGTGTTAATATAAATGATTTATATTGACAATTTCCATCCATCAGATGGGGCTCCAGGTTTTCTTTCATATATTTACATGTCAAACCCCTGTTCAAAGACTTCAGTAGCTCTTAGGCTGCATTCACACCTGAGCGTTGGTCGTTCGGTCGTTTTTTTGGGTGTTTTTTTCCGGCGTTTTGTCGTGCGTATTCATGCTTATTTGCGCGTTTGCATACAGCGTCGTCCGACGTTTTTGTACTTCAACGTTTTTTATTTTAGCCAATAGGAAAAATGATCATCTTTTCATCACTTGTTGCTATGTTGGTAGATTTGTTTAATCTTCTGCCTGGGTGAAAAGTTCTATTGATTAAAGCGACAAAACGCCCGTAGCAAAAGCTCGTCGTCGCGCAAGTCGCTTGAATCGAGCGTTTCCATTACTTTCTATGGGAAATGGAAACGCTCAAATACGCCCAAACCGCCCGATACGCGCGACAAAAAAGGGTCCGGAACTTGTTTGAGCTTCAGGCGTTCGGCGTGCTGATGTGAACCATCTCCATAGGGTATAATGTTATTTTTCCCCTCCAGCGTATTGTAGCGTCACGCTTCAGGCGACAAAACGCCTAGCTGTGAATTGGATTGGATTGGATTGGAATAAATACTTATAGAGCGCCGAATGCGAGTTGTCTAAGCATCTGAATGCAGCCTTATAAAAACATCTTTGCCATTCTGAAGCTTCCCTCCAACCACCATATTTTATATATACTGTGATTCTGTACTTGCCAAATATGCTGCAGAAATCTCCCTCCACTGAGTCTGGCTGCAGCCGTTTTAACTGTGGGCACCTGCTGCCTGTTCACTTCCTGGATTTACACAGAGGCACACCTCCAGCTCTGCAGCTCTCATTGGCCTTCGAATGACTTTTTCCCCCTCCCTTCCTGGCAAAGAGAGCTGTGAATGATGTCATAAGCCTAAGATAATGATCAGACAAACAGGAAGTGTGCTGTATAAAGTATGTACTACCAGAAAAAAAAAATGTTTTAATATCCAAAGGTGTAAAACAACAAGGGCAAAAAATGTAATCGATGGAAAGATGAAAAAATCTATCTAAATATCTAAAGCTCAGATGACACACACAGCTGAATGAGTCAAAGGAGGGACTTTCACTCCTCCCTCTTCTCACTGCTCTATAAAGCTCTGTACAAACTATCAATTACAGACAGGCATTACAGTGCCATAGATATCATAAATGCAGGTACTACTTGCACAAATCACTTTATTTATAATAACTATGGCTATGCATAATTATAATGTATTTAATCCATATATTAAGCACTATATTTGCTTGGCAGTTGGCAGTGGCACACATCCTCATACTGTACACATGAACATAATGATGCTAATGGATTAGGGTTGCCACCTCATCCCTTTAAAACCGAACACATATGAATTACACAGGTTTTGTGGCTGATTAAGGTGGTAATTGAACTCAAGTGGAGCCTTATCTAAATTAAATTAGCCTCAGAACCTGTGGAATTCATATGTGTTCGGGTTTAAAGGGATGAGGTGGCAACCCTATAATGGATTAGTGTGTAGTGTTGGGAAGTGCCTGGCCTGCTGCAGTGCTGCCTGGCTGGGGTTTTCAGAGACTAAAGTCCAACAATTGCCCAACTCCTCTCAGACTAGTCAGTTCTTCTCCTCCCGAGTCCTCACTGACCTCACGAGTGACGACGGTGACGTCACTGACCAGCTGGCGGAGAAGATGAAGCAGCGGTGCACAGAGGAGAGGAGGGTAGGCGGAGCTTAAGCCGAATGAAAAAAATGATGATGGATGATCGATGTATTAAATACAGTACATATTATATGAATAACTATTAAGTATAGGAAAACATTCCTATATGGCATGAAATGCCAACCTACACTAAAAGATGTTTTGATAGTAACGAGTATATGTAAAGAAATATATGTAAAAGAAAGGATGTCCTGAATCTGATGTAGTATAAATGTAATCATGAGCTAAACTCACTCATGTGTTTCGGTGGTTTAATTTGTGTCTGACTCTTGTCATGTCGGTAACCCAACAAGAAACACATGAATGTGATTTTTATGATGAAAATTACAATCTTATTTATCCACAATTTTGAAAGGGTACCAAGAATTTTGACCAGCCCATTGTTGGCGTTTTGTGTGACATTATGTTCAATTTGCTTTTTTTCCTCCCTTTTTTGTTTTGTTCCAATACACACAAAGGGAATAAAAATGTGTATAGCAAAACATGTTACTGCAATACTTTTCTGTGAGAAATACTTGATTTTCTGGAAGAATTTCTGGGGTACCAACAATTTCGGCCACAACTGTATTTGATCAGCATTGTAATAATAATTCAAACAGTTATTTTTGACAATACAATATAGGCTTACTTGAAAAATCTTTCATGCTGCCTTTCTACTGGGCATCTTTTTTCGTGGATTCCCTGCATGCTTTGCAGCTTTCCCTCTACTGCTTATTTTTCTATTTCTCAAGACTACATATCCCCAGGTACCTTGCTGCTAGAAAGCAGTGATTCCTGTACTGACCCCACCTCCTGAAGCTCTGCTTCTAGCGTCTCAGTAGTTCAGAAGGCAGACTCTATGAAATGTGTGACACAGCAGTGCCTACTCACAGGAATTACTGAATATGTGCAACAGAATTCAAGGACGTAAATGTGTGGAGATCCACAGAAAATATATTTACAAACTTCCCAAGATTGTTCAGATTAATACAGGTAGGCTAGAAATAATTGAAAAACAATGTGAACATGAATATATGAATTTACAATTTGACCTTGCATATGCTTTAAAAACCTTGCTGCAGATCTTTACCTGCTTTAGTTCGCCAAGTATTGAGATTATTCCATTGCACATCTATAATATTGCAGTCAGGCCAAGTGTTGTAGCTAAAAATAAAAACAATTGCATGGCAGTATGTTGTAGATTTGGAGTTTATGCATGTGTTTGTAATATGGAACGAGATGTCCAAGCATTACCACATTGTTAACATTTATGTGCTTCCCAGCGGTAGAACACAGTCAGCTACTATCACAAACATAGAACTGTCATGCATATCAATCAGGCTCGCATATATTGTATATCTGTGCTGCAGTGCAATGTGTCTTTTGGAGCCTGTATACATTAATGGTAATGTGACTGCAGTATACCATATGTCTAACAGAAAGAAATTGTGCAAGAACAGTCATAGAATTGAAAGACGATGAAAACACAGACCATAACATGGAATAGGAGAGCGAAACTGCATGCATTTTTACACTGCAAAGGGGTGGATTTACTAAAGGAGTAGAGACTGTTCACTTAGGGGGAATAAGGTCAAGCTGTGTTCACATCAATCATCCAATCATCTGAAAGCAAAAATCCTTTTTTTTTTTTATTCTTTTACACCTGATTGGATTTTTGAAGCGAGCACATCTTCACTTTATTTACTAAGCTAATGGAACATTTACTTTGCAAGGCAAACACTCTAGGGAGTATTAAAGGATGACACACGGAGAAAATGCACCAATTTCCTATATGCACGATCTTTTAGTGTTTTTTTCACCAATAAAGTAGTTTTGCCCGACAAATTGATAATTTGTTGTGTGATAATAGTGCGCTGCCGTCCGTATACGTCCACCTCTCCTCTCCTTCCTGCAGTGCTCCTCCTTGCTCCCGGCTCTCTTCACAACAGAATTTACACCACTGTGCTAATAGTGTACATTTTAGATTTTTTTTTTACCTTAAAGTGATGGTAAACTCTGCTTAAAAAGAGTACCGTAATTCATTTTTATTATTTTTTTCTTGCTGATGCGATCCAACTTCCTGTTGGAGGCTGGCTACATTCATTCTCCATGGTCTCCCTGTATGTAGAATTGTAGACACCCTCTCTTTCTCGCTGCTGAGATGGACTTTGCACTATGAAGTATGGGCAAGAAAAAAAAACAGTCACTCCCAGTGCTCAGAGGTCCTCCACGGCGGGATAGGACTATGAAACAACAAATCCATAAACATCCGGAATGCCTGGTGGATGCAGCCCTCCTCGGATGGGGGAATACAATAAGAAGCTACTAAGAAACAGACAGGAAGGCGCAAGCACCTAGTGCGTTACCGAAAATCATTTATTGTATAATGTAAAGCTAGTAAAAATGGATACTCACAGAAGTGCAACGTGTAAAAAAGACAAGGCCATACAGTGCAGGATAAGCGTCTCCCAATGACACCCCGCTATGCTGGCAGGCTTTTCCAAAGACACAATGCTATGCTGGCAGGCTCTGCAATGACACCGCCCTATGCTGGCAGGTTCTCCAATGACACCCTGCTATGCTGGCAATTTCTGAAATGACACCCCTCTATGCTGGCAGGCTCTCCAAAGGCACCCTGTTATGCTGGCAGTTTCTGCAATGACACCCCTCTATCCTGGCAGTTTCTGTAATGAAACCCCTCTATGCTGGCAGGCTCTCCAACGACACCCCTCTATGCTGGCAGGCTCTCCAACGACACCGCGCTATGCTGGTAGGCTCTCCAACGACACCCCACTATGAAGGGAAGGGAGTAACCGCTCCAGGTGGGTGTGTTGGGAAAATCAGCAACGGTTCAGGAAATCAAGGGTGCTGGCAATGCACGAAGCAATTGATATGAGGAAAGACCGGATGAACAGCCGAACTACAAAAAAAACATAGGGTTGTCTTTATTATAAAAAAATTGATAAAAAATGCACTATAAAGCAAGCAGAACACAGGGAAAACAGCCTACGCGTTTTACACTCTGATTAGTGCTTAGTCATGGCTAAGCACTACGGCTGTCCATCCGGTCTTTCCTCATATCAGACACCCCGCTATGCTGGCAGGCTTCTCCAATGACACTGCGCTATGCTGGCAGGCTTCTCCAATGACGCCCCTCTATGCTGGCAGGTTCTCCAATGACACTCCTCTATGCTGGCAGGCTTCCTTCGCTAATGACACTTCTCTATGCTGGCAGGTTCTCCAATGACACCCGGCTATGCTGGCAGGCTTCTCCAATGACACCGCGCTATGCTGGCAGGCTTCTCCAATGACACTGCGCTATGCTGGCAGGCTTCTCCAACGACACCCCTCTATGCTGAGAGGCTCTCCGACACCCTGCTATGCTGGCAGTCTCTACAAAAACACCTCATTATGCTGGCAGGCTCTCCAACAACACTTGCTATGCTGGCAGGCTCTGCAATGACACCCCTCTATGCTGGCAGGCTTTTCCAATGACACCTACATTTTCCAATAAATCATTTTTGGTAATGCACTAAGTGCTTGCGCCTTCCTGTCTGTTTCTTCGTAGCTTCTTATTGGATTCCCCCATCTCAGGAGGGCTGCATCCTCCAGGCATTCCGAATGTTTCTATGGGCATTGTAGAGTGCATAGAGCAGTGTTGATGAAGGCAACTAACGTGCACTGCTCGTTCCAAAGAAGTAGAAGTGGGGGCGGGGGGGACATCATAGGGAGGCAGAAAAGCACAGTTAGAAAATAGATCACAGGACCATTAGAGTGGTAGTAATCCACAAAAAATAATAAAACCTTCTCTCTGCAATACTTACCTGGAAATGAAGCCCTCCAGCAGCATGCTGTCACCGCTGACAGGGCTTCCAACTTCACCTGGTCTTCCTTCCAGGTTCGAGGGCTGCGGCCATCTGATTTGGCCAAGCCGCAATATCGTCAATGCACGAGTCTCACAGCCATGGCACAGCTCTCCCAATGACACACTGTCCATTGAGAGTGAAGTGCGCATGCGCCGGTGACATCAGCGGCGATGCTTAAAGAGTAACTCCATTTATGTGCATTGCAGGGATTTTAACAAACTTTGTTGCAGAGTCTTACCTTTTGTTAAGGGTAAGCTCTTTGTTTCCATGTGCTGAGTAAATTTGCATGGGAGTGGTTTTATTGTTATCAGTCAGCTGCTGCACCTGCAGGGCTCTAATGAGGGAAGTAGAAAGGTCTGCATCCCTTTAGACGAGTTACTATTGGGAGTATCTTGCCAAATGTGACATTTTTGTTGTAGGGGATGCCTAAAATCTGACTTCTGGCAAAATCAGTAAGCCACTCACACAAGCAGGAAATTACCTTTCTTGGGGGTGTTCTGTACACCATCTGTCTACAGAATTCTTATTATTTTGCATTTTACATTGCAAACATTCATTTACAATATAACTTGAGTTGCAATTGTATTCGCTATATTATTTTTTTATTTACAATTTTTTTTTTGGAGTTACCCATTAAGTAATATATCTCATAAAAGGTACAAGTTTAGGAGATATTTACTGTACCTACAGGTAAGCCTTATAGAAGCTTACCCGTAGGTATAAATAAGCAGAACCACCTTTACTACCACTTTAAAGGCCTATGAATTAAGGTGAAAAACCTCCTGTGATGCATCAGCCCTCCAGAGCCCCCCTTTTACTCACCTAAACCTGGTCTTTACAGCGACGGGGACACGGGCACACCAGCTCCAGCTGGTGTATTGGGTCCTGATTGGATAGATTGATAGCAGCGCAGCCATTGGCTTCTGCAGCTGTCAATCAAATCCAATGACAGGGGGGTGGGGACGAGTCCTGCTGTCTGTCAATGGACGCAGCAGCAGGACATGGGAGCGCGCCCGCACGAGTGCCCGAGGGAGAGCGGCTCTCCAACGGGGCACGTGAGAAGAGGAGGAGCCAGGAGCGCCACTGAGGGACCTCAGAAGAGGAAGATCGGGGACACTCTGTGCAAAACCAGCTGCACAGCAGAGGTATGTATGACATGTTTGTTTTTTTAAACTTTATATATCCTTTAACCTCCCTAGCGGTAATCCTGAGTGTGGATCGGGGTGAATTTTCATTACCAAAAGCGGTAACCCCGAGCCAAATTGCAGGATCCAGACAGTTACCTACCTTGTCCCCAGGATCTTGCGATGTCTCTCCGCTGTGTGTGCAGGCTGTGTCTGCCGCTCGAGTTATCACAGTGCCGGGCTCCGTTCCTTGTGAGCGTCGCGACGCACGGGGGACAGAGCCCAGTCCCAAATTCAAAAAGTGAAAAACACAGAACACTTATCTTATAGATTACATTACTGTATCAAATTATTTCACACCCCCTTTGTCCCTAGTGGTCTGCCCAATGCCCTGCCTGCACTTTTATATTATAAATACTGTTCTTTCTGCCTGGAAACTTGAGAATGTCCATAGCAACCAAAAAGTGTCCCTTTGCGTCAAAAGTGCTTTTAGACCAGCTAGAAAACAGCAATAATAAATTTCAATCACTTGCAGAATTGAGCGATAACGATTTGTGGGGAAATTTGTCGTCAAACACTGAAAGTAATGACAGCGACAATTCTGTAACTGAGAAAATGTCAGTGTTTTTGATTTGATTACCTTTTTGAATAATTGTTATTATTATTATATTATTATTTTTTATAATTATTTATAGTTTTTTATTATATTATACTTTATGATTTTGTGTTTCAAACTTTATCATACCCGGGATGATTGTCTACTAGACTCTTGTTTGGACAGATTTAAGTGAGTTATTCCTAAGAATCATGCCGCGTACACACGATCGGAAATTCCGACAAGAAAATTTCCGATGTGAGCTTTTGGTTAGAAATTCCGACCAGTGGGGTTATTTACAAAAGGCAAATCCACTCTGCATTACAAGTGCACTTGGAAGTGCAGTCGCTGTGGATCTGAGGGGTAGATCTGAAATGAGGGGAAGCACTGCTGATTTTATCACCCAATCATGTGCAAGCTAAAATATTGGGCCTAATCCTCAAAAGAGATACGACGGAGTAACTGCTGTTACTCCGTCGTATCCCTGGTCCTAACTATGGAACTGATCCACAGAATCAGTTTCCCATAGTTAGGACGAAGATCCGACATGTGTAATTGAATTACACTGTCGGATCTTAGGATGCAGTACCGCATCCGCCGCTGGGGGCATTTTGCGTCGAAATGCCACCTTGGGTATGCAAATTAGGACTTACGGAGATCCACGAAGCTTTTCAGCTTCGTTTTTTCTCCGTAAGTTTTATTTTGCAAACGCAAAATTAGGGCTGCTTTTACAAAGTGTAAACTGTTTACACCTTGTAAAAACAGACCTTTCTTGCTAGCGACGCAATTTTTTTTTTTAATTTTAAATTAATTTTTTGGCGCCGTATCTTTTTTTTTACCCGACGCAACTTTATTGTCCCGTCGCAATCCACAAAGCCCGACGTAACGTAATTTCGCGCTATGCACGTCGGGAAAATTACGTCACGAGCATGCGCAGTACGGCCGGCGCGGGAGCGCGCCTCATTTAAATGGGAATCGAACCCTGGAGAAGAGGAACGCCTTGCACCGGCCGGATTTAAGTTACACCGCTCAAAATTTCTAGGTAAGTGCTTTGTGGATCGGGCACTTAGGTAGAAATTTTGCGGCGGTGTAACTTAAATAGGAAAAATTACGTTACGCCCGCTGGCTGAGGATTTGGCCCATTGTTTTTTACTTTCCTTGCATGTCCCCCTCAGATCTGCAGCGACTGAATTTCTAATTGCAAGTGAATTTGCCTTTCGTAAATGTGTATGCTCCGTCTGACTTTTGCTGTCGGAATTTCCGCCAACAAAAGATTGAGAGCTGGTTCTCTATTTTTCAGATGAAAACAGTTCCTATGGGAAAATCCGCTCATCTGCATGCAATTCCAACGCGCAGAAAACCATGCATGCTCAGAAGAGCCGAACTGCCTATTGAACTTCATTGATCTCGGTTCGTCGTACGTCTTGTACGTCACCGCGTTCTTGATGTTCAGAATTTTTGACAAGATTTGCAACACAAGTTTGAGCCAACATCTGTCGGAAAAAAATCCACGGTTTTCTTGTCGGAATTTCCGATCGTGTGTACACGGCATTACAGGTCTAGAAACTAAAACGCCAAATTTCCATGCAAAACATTGTACCGCTTTCTGACATAATCATACCGCCAGGGAGGTTAAGTAGTGGATGTGTATAGATTATTTTTGGAGAATAAGGATATCGTTTAATTTCACTTTAAAACATTGGCGCGTATGCTTTATTATTTTGGCGCTAACTAACATTAATAGAAACTGTTGCATATGACTTTCAACGTGATTTGGCACAGCTGATGGAACAACATATAGAATTTGTGTAATGTCATTGTGAACGGAAGATGCAGCAATATTTACACACACAAAAATAAAAAATGTACTTTTTTTAATTAATTCTCTATTTCTTTAGTAAATCACCCCCTAGGTGTGACTCCAGCCTACCATCCAGCCCCAGAGTATCCTGGCATTCTAGGAGGTATAGTTCCAAGGCAGAGAGGCTCCAGGCTGCCCACCTCACTCATGCTTTAGCTCTGATGAGTCCACCTGCACATAAGGACTGTTTCAGTTCTAGCTCAAGCCTAGCATTGATTATTTAGCTAATCTAAAACAATATTGCTCCCTGTCTCTGGATGAATCACTACCCTGTACACTTGAATCCCATTTTTGCAACAGGTATGTCATCAAACACCCAGCTTGTAAAGATGGCACAGCTGTAAACATTTAGAAAAAGAGGGCAATCACCAGTCTGTAAATTGAACCTTGATCCCCGCTGACCTCTTCTGCTGGCCTGTCTGCGCTTCCAGCATGTGCGAGGTTGTGTGTTGCTGCACACATCTGTGCCACATCCTTCACTTCTAGGCTAAATATAGCCAGCCTGCAAAGCTGCAGGGCTTGTGGAACTATAAATCCCAGCATGCCCCAGCAGCTGAAAGCCTTGTTTATTATATCGCCCTGCAGCTTGCAATGGACAGATTGCAGCCGACCACATTTTGTGTTGGAGGAAAGTCTGGCATATAAGGAATCGTTCTGTTTTACTTGTACATTATATATGTTTATATAGTTTTTTTTTCCACATCGTTTATAGAACTTAGAAAATAAAATTAATAATTTTTATGCACCAGTCCTCAATTAAAAAAAATAAAATTGCATGTGATATCTGAAGCTCTTCTACCATTCTTATGCCGCGTACACACAATCGGAAATTCCGACAAGAAAAGTCTGATGTGAGCTTTTGGTAGGAAATTCCGACCGTGTGTAGGCTCCATCTGACTTTTTCTGTCAAAATTTCCACCAGCAAAAATTTAAGGGCTGGTTCTCAATTTTTCCGAAAGGAAAAGTTCTCGTCGAGAATTCCGATCGTCTGTATGCAATTCTGACGTGCAAAAAAACTTGGATGCTTGAAATCAATTTGACGCATGCTCGAGTTCATTGAACTTTATTTTTCTCAGCTCGTTGTAGTGTTGTACGTCACAGCATTCTTGACGGTCGGAATTTTGTGTGAGGCCTCGTACACACGGCCGAGTTTCTTGGCAAAAACCAGCAAGAAGCTTGCTGGGGTTTTTTTTTGCCGAGGAAACCGGTCGTGTGTACACTTTTCGACGAGGAAACCGCCGAGAATCTCGTCGGGCCAAAAATAAAGCATGTCTTCTTTTTCCCCGACGGGAATGGGAAAATTTGGCTCGATGTGTTTTGCCCGTCGAGTTTCTCGGCCATGTGTACGAGGCCTGACCGTGTGTATGCAACACAAGTTTGAACCAACATTCCGTCGGAAAAAAATCCACGGTTTTCTTGTCGGAATTTCCGATCGTGTGTACTAGTGTATGATTGCAGACTTGTAATGGAGGTGACTATTTTTTTTTTTTATATATTTCGATATAATTTGCTCCAGCTTTACTAGGACAGATCTTGTGGATTTGATGCAATAACATATTTTGAAATGTATGTATTAGTGCCGGTTCACACTACAGCGACTTGGGATCCGACTTGTGTCACCCCAAGTCGCGCGACATGAGACATTCCATTGAAGTGAATGGAGCCGTCTTAATGTGCACTACTGCAGTCCCTCTGACTTCAGAAAAGGTTCCTGTACTACTTCAAGGCGACTTCTAGGCAACTTGTACCCATTGATTTCAATGGAAGTCGCCTCCAAAGTTGGATCACTGTCTTAACTGAAGCAACTTTACAGGAAGAGAAAATAGTTTACTCAGGCAAACCCCTCCCTCCTACAGAGCTGATTATTCTGTGATTGGCCACAGCCAAAGTCACCTGTCCTGGAGGCAGCTTTAAGTCGCGTTGTAAGTTGCTCTAAGTCGCGCTGAAGTCGCCTTGCAAAGTCGCGCTGCCCCTGTGTGAAACGGCACTTGGGTATGACGCAACATATTTCTACATTTTAAACAAATTATGTTATGAATTTGCATTGTGGAATTCTAACCAATAATTATAGAATGTATCATTTTTATTAGGGTTGTCCAGATACCGATACCAGTATCGGTATCGGGACCGATACCGAGTATTTGCGCTAGTACTCGTACTCGCGCAAATACTCCCGATACCAAAATAGAATACTTTTTTTTTTTTTTTTTGTGACATCGAACACAAATTGGATGGCACCATTGGATGGCACTGATAGGTGGCACTGGCATTGATTGAATGGCACTCATAAATGGATGGCACTGATAGGTGGCACTGGCATTGATTGGGTGGCACTGATGAGATGCACTAATAAGCTGCCTCCCTGCACTGATGCACTAATGGGCACTGATAGGTGGCACTGGCTAGCTGCACTTTTGGGCACTGGCACCGATGAGCTGCACTGACAGTGATCACTCCTTCAATGACATGTAGTTTTCCAGTACCGTATGCTAAAAAACAGCCCCACACCATGATGTACCAGTTCTTCATAATTCTAAAGAAAATATCTTTGGTCTGTATTGTGGTTTGAAAACGGTCACATGACATTAAAAAAAAGTATCGGTATTCGGTATCGGCGACTACTTGAAAAAAAGTATCGGTACTTGTACTCGGTCCTAAAAAAGTGGTATCGGGACAACCCTAATTTTTATCCAAGTATTTTGCCTTTAAGCACATATTGATTACTGTATTCAAGGGCAGTAGGTGGAGCCACGCAAATCATCATTTTATTCTCCAGGGGCCAGCAATGTATCTCCCTCATTATAAATTATTCCCTGTTTTTATCTTCCCATTAAAAAAAATTTATTTTAAAAAATTAGCACCAATATTTCACAGGTTTTGTAAATAATGTTTTTAGTTAGGTCAAATGCTGGGAAACACAATTGTTGTCAACCATCTAAATATGTAAACTTGTCATTTTGTAGCCCTGTGCCTTTCCACTTCTCAATATCTACAGCTAGACATCCGTATATTTTCTGTCTTGAATTTTATTCTCTGCTTCAAATATCCATTATTTTGGGTTGGCAGGGTCATTTCTTTCTTTTCTTTTTTATTTAAGATGTGGAAATCTCCCCCCTCCATGTTGATTAATATAGTGTTAATCTCTCTTGCCTGGTTATAATTTCCATCCCTTTGAGTCACATCTGCAGAAAGGAATGTGTTTATATTATATATTTACTGAATTAGTTAACCAAGCAAATTAGTTTAGCTCCCCATGCCTCCCACCCCCATTGAGCATTGCAGTTACCACCTAATGGAAATCTACATCAGCATCTTTTTCTGGAAGTCATAATTCATTTCTTCTTTCTTCTAGAACCCATTATAATGGAGGGCTCTCCTGATTTTAGGATCCTCAAGGACAAATGGACAGCAGTGTCACTGGACAAAAAAAGGTGATCAGTGTCAATGTGTCGCTTAACTATTTAGCTCCTGGATCATAGGTGTGCGCAGCCTATTGCATTAGGGTTTGCACCTCAAACACATGTTAGAAGGGCAGAGAGTGGCGTTGGTAGTTAATTTTTTTATTACTTTTTACAATTTCATTTAATTTTTTTTTTATTTTTACAATATTGTATTGTACAATCCTCTTTTTTTTTTTTTTTCTTACAATTTTTTAACCACTTCCATACCAGGCACTTACGCACTTTGAATGACAATTGCGTGGTCATTCTACACTGTACCCAAAACATTTTTTTTATCATTTTGTTCCCACAAATAGAGCTTTCTTTTGGTGGTATTTGATCACCTCTGCGATTTTTATTTTTTGCGTAACAACTAAAAAAAGACCGAAAATTTTGAAAATAGGCGGTGCTGGTATGTGGCTCTCATAGCCGGCACTGAGGGGCACTCATAGGCGGCACTGGGCACTCATAGGCGACACTGATGGGTACTTATGGGTGGCACTGATGGGTACTTATGGGTGGCACAGATGGGCACTGATAGGTGGGCACTGGGCAGGGGTGGGCACTGGGCACTGAGAGGTGGCACTGATGGACACTGAGGGGTGGCACTGATGGACACTGAGGGGTGGCACTGAAGGCATTGCTGGGCATCACTTGTTTATCCCAGTGCCCATGTTGCCAGTCAGTGCCCATTTGTGGGCACTGATTGGCATCTTTCTCATTTATTTTATTTTTTTACTGCCCCCTTCCCTGGTGGTCCAGTGTGGGTATCCGAGGGGGGCTTCGCTGATAAACAATCAACGTGAACCCCCCCTGTCAGGAGAGCTGCCGATCGGCTCTCCTCTACTCACGTCTGTCAGACGCGAGTGAGGAAGAGCCATCAACGGCTCTTCCTGTTTACATCGTGATCAGCCGTCATTGAACATGGCTGATCACGTGGTAAAGAGCCTCTGCCGGAGGCTCTTTACCGAGATCGGAGATGCAGGGTGTCAGACTGACACCCCGCATCAACGACCGCAGGATTTCACAACCACTTCCCGGACGTCAATTGTCTATTGACAGAGCGGGCGGTGGTTAAGAGCCCTATTGGGAAGCTTTGGTAAAATATCAGTGGTCTAAACAGACCCCTGATGTCTCACTTTTGGGACAAAGAAAGGAAATGTGGACAGAGGTCCATGAGTCCCTTTCTCTGCAGCCAAGCAGCAGAGGAAATCTGTGAAGCTTAGGGTGATTAGGGTGTGTCCAGGCACACCTGGCACACCCTGTGCGCACGCCTATGTCCTGGATGATAACTTACATGTATGCTTTTTTTTTGTTTTTGGTCTTTTCTTTAATGCTTGACAAATATGTTTTCCAGGTCAGCCCAGTTTGAACATACCATCATAATTACATCACTAGGAGCTGAAATCCTAACCAAAGCACCAGAAGAAGACTAGGGACATCTCTGGGCAAGGCGTGTTTAATAAAAACAACTGTGATAAAAAAAAAGGAAAGAAAAAGGGCTGTCACTTCTAACAACCAATCAGATTTCTGTTTGCATCAGTTTGGTGCAGTCAGAGTTTAATGCCGCTTGGTTTCTGTGGACTGCCGTACTCGGTGTATTGCTTTCTGTAAAGCCAGATACGGGTATTTTCATAATAAAGCCATAAAGACTAAAGTGCATTTGGTTTATTTTAGTACACGATGGGGAGATTTACTAAAACTGGAGCACTCAGAATCTGGTGCAGCTGTGCATGGTAGCCAATCAACTTCTAACTTGCGCGTGGCTGCAGGAATCGCAGCAACATCCCGCAGCGAAAAGGCACTTCTCTTAGGAGACGTGTGGGGCTGCCAGTAATTCTGAATTGTGCCCCCACATATCTCAGCCCGCCGCCACGTTTTTGAAAAGGTGCATGCACCTTCATTCATTTTGGGCTGCCGTGCCTGCGCAGACACGGGCCGTGAAAACGCTAAGCATTAAGCTTTGGCAATAAAACCTGGAACCTGATTGGTTTCTGTTAGGCTGCATTCACACCTGAGCGTTTTGTCGCCTGAAGCGCGACGCTCAAAAACGCTAGAGGGGAAAAAATACATTATTTCCTATGGAGATGGTTCACATCTCCACTCCAAAACGCCTGACGCCGAACGCCTGAAGCTCAAACAAGTTCCAGACCCTTTTTTGTCACGCGAATCGGGCGGTTTGGGCGTTTTTGAGCGTTTCTATTTCCCATAGAAAGTAATGGAAACGCTCGATTCAAGCGACTAGCGCGACAACGAGCGTTTGCTACGGGCGTTTTGTCGCTTTAATCAATAGAACATTTCACCCAGGCAGAAGATTAAAAAAATCTACCAACATAGCAACAAGTGATGAAAAGATGATAATTTATCCTATTGGCTAAAATAAAAAACGTAGAAGCACAAAAACGTTGGACGACGCTGTATGCAAACGCGCAAATAAGCATGAATACGCACGAAAAAACGATGGAAAAAACGACCGAACGACCTACGCTCAGGTGTGAATGCAGCCTTAGGGATATGGGCTCAGGCGTGAGACATTTCCTGATCTGGGGCTGCACAGATCGGGAAATGTCTCGCTGCCTGTGATTAGCGTTGCGCAGTGTAAGCTTCCTGGCGGGCGCGGGCACGTGGAGCTGCGAACACGCCTGAGCCCATCCTTAGTTTCTGTGCAGCGTTGCACCAGATTTTTTACACTCAAGTTCTAGTAAATAACCCATAAGAGGGGAGATTTGCTAATACTGGCGCACTCAGAATCTGCTGCAGCTGTGCATGGTAGCCAATCAGCTTCTACCTTCACAATGTTTAATTACGCTTTGACAATAAAACCTGGAAGCTGATTGGTTTCTATGCAGAGCTGCACCAGATTTTGCACTGTCCTGTTTAAGTAAATAACACACACTCTGCTCCCCTATCTGTACATATCGGTGTAGATTTTTCTATTTTCCCGATGTATATGTATTTATAAATTGCACACACTGAATTTTGTAACACCTTTGAATCCGTGTTCCTTTTGTTCACCTGGCTCAGTAATAAAGATTCTTTTACACTGTAAAATCGTGGACTCTGTTTGCGTCATTTCAATATTTTTATCATATTTGTATTTTTTTTGTGTATATTCTTTTTTACAGCCATGGGGGTTTATTTACTAAAACTGGGGAGTACAAAAATCTGGTGTAGTTGTGCATGGTAGCCAATCAGCTTCTACATTCACAGTGTTTAATTACGCTTTGACAATAAAACCTGGAAGCTGATTGGCTTCTATGCAGAGCTGCACCCAGATTTTTCACTCTCCAGTTTTAGTAAATAGCCCACAACAGGGGAGATTTACTAAACTAGTGCATTTAGAATCTTAGTATATCTAGTGTGAAAGCCTAAGGGCTTTCACGCTGGAGCGTTGCGCTCCTACATCGCCCCTGCCCATTGAAGTCAATGGGACAGCGCCTCCTAAAAGCCTGCAAAGCAGTGTTTTTGCGGGCGGGTTTAACCCTTTTTCGGCTGCTAGCGGGGGTTAAAACCGCAACGCTAGCGGGCGAAAATCCCGTCACTTCCTGTCCCATAACCAAAACAGGAAGTCAGAGGAAATCCCTGCAAATTAAGGGAATTCCCCAGGTCACCAGATCGAGTGTCCCCAGTGGAAGATTTCCCCTATATTACTTTTCTGGGGACAACCCAAAATTTGGGATTTTCTTTTACTTTAAATGATAATAGTAAGCAGAATAAATAAAGAGGATGAATCTCCTTAACGGGCACAGACAGCAATAAAAACTCACAAGTTTTCTAATCCCTCTGCACAAAAAAAAAAAAAAATGAAAGTGTTTAGGTTTGATCTCCTATTGATGGTTTTGGTAAATCTAAAGGAAATTGGAGAAGAAAATTGTATAGTGTAAATTGTACAGCTTAAAGCCTGGAAGCTGATTGGTTAATATGCAGAGCTGCACCAGATTTTGCACTCTCCAGTTTTAATAAATAGCCCACAACAGGGGGGGGGTTTACTTAAACTGGTGCACTTAGAAGCTGTGCATGGTAGCCAATCAGTTTCTACCGTCACAGTTTAACCACTTCCCGACCCGCCCATTGTCATATGACATCTGCAGATGAGCTCTCCCATCCTGGGTGGGCGTCATAGGACGTCCTCGGCTTCCCGGGGGGTATGGGGGTGCGCCCGCTGCTGATGCACGTGCCCGTGATTTCTGCCGGGCACTTGCGATCGCTCGTTGCAGAGCAGGACCGTGGATCTGTGTGTGTAAACACACAGATCCACGTCCTGTCAGGGGGGAGGAGACAGATTGTGTGTTCCCAGTATATAGAAACACCAATCGGTCTCCTCCCCTAGTCAGTCCCCTCCCCTTACAGTTAGAGTCACTCCCTAGGTAACACATTTAACCCCTTGATTGCCCCCTAATGTTAACTTCTTCCCTGCCAGTGACATTTATATAGTAATCATTGCATTTTTATAGCACTGATCGCTGTATAAATGTGAATGGTCCCACAATAGTGTCAAAAGTGTCCGATCTTTCCGCTGCAATGTCACAGTCACGATAAAAAAATAATAATAAAAATGCCATAAATCCATCCCCTATTTTGTAGGCGCTATAACTTTTGCGCAAACCAATCAATATACGCTTATTACGATTATTTTTTTTTAACCAAAAATATGTAGAAGAATACATATCTGCCTAAACTAAGGAAAGAATTTTTTTTGGGATATTTATTATAGCAAAAAGTAAAAAATATTGTGTTTTTTCTTCAAACTTCTTTTGTTTAGAGCGCAAAAAATAAAAACCGCAGAGGTGATCAAATACCACCAAAAGAAAGCTCTGGAAAAAATAAAAAAAAAGGAATTTGGGTACAGTGTTGCATGGCTGCGCAATTGTAATTCAAATTGTTAGAGAACTGAAAATTGGCCTGGGCAGGAAGGGGGTGAAAATGCCCCTGTATTGAAGTGGTTAATTAAAGCGGGGGTTCACCCAAAAATAAATTTTTAACATTACATTCAGCCGAGTTGTCCTAATGACAATCGGCTGTTTTTTTTTCCTACATACCGACTTTCACCGCCGCTTCCGGGTATGTCTTCTTCGGGACTGGGCGTTCCTATCTGATTGACAGGCTTCCGACCGTCGCATACAGCGCGTCACGAGCTGCCGAAAGAAGCCGAATGTCGGTGCGGCTCTATACGGCGCGTCACGAGTTGCCGAAAGAAGCCGAACGTCTGTGCGGCTCTATACGTCGCGTCACGAGTTGCCGAAAGAAGCCGAACGTTGGTGTGGCTCTATACGGCGCCTGCGCACCGACGTTCGGCTTCTTTCGGCAACTCGTGACGCGCTGTATGCGACGGTCGGAAGCCTGTCTATCAGATAGGAATGCCCAGTCCCGAAGAAGACATACCCGGAAGCGGCGGTGAAAATCGGTATGTACGAAAAAAAAACAGCTGATTGTCATTAGGACAACTCGGCTGAATGTAATGTTAAAAATGTATTTTTTGGATGAACCTCCACTTTAAGCTTTGACAATAAAACATGGAAGCTGATCTGTGCATATCGGTTTAGATTATTTTTTATTTTCCAGATGTCTGATATGTATTTATAACTTGCACACACTGAATTTTTTAACCCCTTTCAACCCGTGTTCCTTTTGGCTGCTTTTACACCGTAAAATTCTGGATTCAGTTTGTGTCATTTTTTTTTTTTTATTGTTTTAGTACATCGTGTCATTTTTGTATCTTTGTGGTGCATGTCATTTTCCCAGCCATTATTTCTTATATTTTTTATTGTGTGTTATAGGTACTTTTTACCTTTTTTTTGGGCTGTGCTTATTTAGGAAATCATAAGCACTCGCAAAATGTCAAGAAATGCCCTTTTGCTTAAATAAATCTGTATCTTTGGAGAAAAATAATACTGTAGCTGCTAAAATGTAATAGAGGAAAGCAGGAATAATGTGCAGATCGGGCTGGTGGAGGTGATGGATGCATGGAGGGTGTAATTAGGAAGCTGCTAATCAGGCTGCAGGAATGTGAACGCTTTTCATTTGGTATTCAAATTGGACTTCAGAGACCGCTAAGCAGCCTCTGGGATCCAGTCCAAGCTCAGCCCGATCTACTTCTCATCTACACATTGTGATCGCCTGATCCCCATCTACACATTGTGATCGCCTGGTCCTCATCTACACATTGTGATCGCCTGCTCCCCATCTACACATTGTGATCGCCTGCTCCCCATCTACACAATGTGATCGCCTGCTCCCCATCTACACATTGTGATTGCCTGCTCCCCATCTACACAATGTGATCGCCTGCTCCCCATCTACACAATGTGATCGCCTGGTCCCCATCTACACAATGTGATCGCCTGCTCCCCATCTACACATTGTGATCGCCTGATCCCCATCTACACAATGTGATCGCCTGGTCCCCATCTACACATTGTGATCGCCTGCTCCTCATAGCAATCACATTTTATTGTATTCGTTTTTTTGGATTAAAAAAATAAATTAAAAAAAATCTGTCTGCAATGTCCTATTTTGCAGCTTATTTAATGACTTCAGTGTAAAAAATGACAGACAATTGTGACTTTATTCTATATAGCGCATGATTTGACATTTATAACATGCATAAAAAAAAGGAAAAATCAATAACCTTTTAAAATGATCAATCACAGAGCTTAGCAGATCCTTCCATTTTTTTTTAATCATTAATATAATTTCCCTTCTTCGCATGTTTTCATTTTCTCTGATCTCTCTATATTTGTGTCGCTGTTTTATGATAAAATTGTAGCAGATTTCTCAATTTTATTTTCCAATTTGTGTCCTGAGATGTATACATTTGAATATAATGGTGGTTTAATTTTTGGCAGATTCAGCAAAGTGTGGCAAGGAGTCGCACCGATTGTATCTGATCGCTCAGTGTGTGTGTGTGTGTGAGCTCGTGTCTATGAAGAGTGTGCCCACTGCTACGGGAACAAGCTGTTTATGTAGCAATTGCACAGAGGTGGTGAGACTTGTTATCCGCATTTCAAATTCTTAATTAAAAAAGGCGGCCAATTAATAGGAAATGGGCTGTATTCCGATTATTAGTACGTGCGGGTCCCATAGGGGGTCTTTAATGATAATTGTAGTCCCATTGCCTGTGGACAGAAAGGCTTCAGTCCTCAAGGTCAGGATCTGCTGGGACTTGTAGTGCCACATAAGCTATGATGGGACATAGGCACCTTGTGAGATCTGATGGGTAACATTAACCCCTTGCTTGCTTGTCACTTCTAGACCTCCGATCTTCAGTTCCATTTAGAAAATGAGCAATACCCAGTAAAACCTTGGTTTGAGAGTAACTTGGTTGAGAGCGTTTTGCAAGACAAGCAAAATGTTTTAATAAATTGTGCCTTGATATACAAGCGATGTCTTGATATAAGAGTAGCGTCACAACTGAGTATAAAAGAGAAGAGAGGCCCCTCTAAGTGTAGCAATATGGTTACATTTAATGAAGGTACAACATTTAGCAACTTATTGCTACACTTAGAGGCTCCTCTATTCTCGTTTATACCCTGTAAAATAAATGATTTGATATACAAGTGCTTTGGATTACAAGCTTTTTTTCTGGAACGAATTATGCTCGCAAACCAAGGTTTTACTTGTATATGAGAATCAATTCTCTTCTATCCATAGATAGATCAGTGTTTCTCAACTCCAGTCCTCAAGGCGCCCCAACAGGTCATGTTTTCAGGATTCCCCTCAGATGAAAAGGCTGTGGTAATTACGAAGGTAGTGAAACTGATCAGATCACCTGTGCAAAATAATGGAAATCCTGAAAACATGACCTGTTGGGCCGCCTTGAGGACTGGAGTTGAGAAACACTGAGATAGATGGTGTCCTGGAGCTCTCATTTCAGGCAGCCATCTCTCATACTTCATTATTTTATTAATATATTATGTGAATTAAAAAATCTACATAATTAAAAAAAGATGGTGTTCTGTTTATATATTTATAGGGCATGTATGTGTGTCCCAAAGATAATAAAGACATCCTATTACTATTTATTGCAAAAACTTCTGACTTTTTTTTGTACTAGTCATTCGGGTTTATTTACCAAATCAGGAGAGTGCAAAATTAGGTGCAGCTCTGGAAATAAACCAATCAGATTCCAGGTTTTATTGTAAAAGCTTCATTTAACAAGCTGAAGTTAGAAGCTGATTGGCTACTATGCAGAGTTTTTGCATTCTCCTATAAACTGTGGCTAATTAAAAAGAACCGTTCAGAAATACACACACCTGTTGTACAGATGTATTTACTACAATAACATTATGCAGTATCGATCACTGTCACCGTTTTTTATTAATGATAGAATAGGTTAAGTCTTGGTGTCTCCATGTTGTGTCCTTCTCTGCAGCAGCCAGGCACAGAGCAGTGTTGAGCTGTCAATCTTCATGCGAGTTCTCTGCAGCTGGTTGGCTGTCCCGTGCAGAACTTTTGTCTGTTTACACAAAAAGCACAAACTCCATTTCTTTTTCACTGCCGATCACTTGGCAGCGGTTGTGTAAATCAGGAGCAGATTGTGTCTGTGTCTGCTCTACAAGACTCTGGCCTTCTCTCACACCTGATTGCTTAATGTTTATGTAAACCCAATCATATAAGATGTAACATTTTCATAGAGATTTTTATTTAAATCTGCAGCTTTCATAAAAAAAACACTGGTGATCCTACCAGGAAGGTTCTTTTGGGGGGCACTTCCTGTTATAGGGGGACAACTCTCTGTTCCTGTCTCCCAATTTGAGCTCCTCTGTTGTCACTCTCTGTCACCAAGGCTTGCAATGGAAACTTTCAAGACATGGGTCCACCATTGTGTTCATTAGGAAAAAAGATCCCTTGAGGAAAGGCATGTAGGTGGCTACACAGAGCAACACCACTGAGATGCAACTTGCAAAATTAAAGGGTCACTAAAGGATTTTTTTTTTTTTTTTAGCTAAATAGCTTCCTTTACCTTACTGCAGTCCTGGTTTCATGTCCTCATTGTTCGTTTTTGCTCTGATGTTGCTGTAATTCTCTGTTTTGGACACTTCCTTGTTGTCTGTTTCCTGATCACCACAGTACTGGGAGATTTAAGTTTCGTTTTCAAACCATCACTGCTCTATGGCACTGTCCAGCATAACGTGCAAAAACGAAACGAAAAAACTACAGGTACATTATATGATTGATTTTTATCTATTTTTAATCGTTTTTTTTAAAAGGAATCAGTTAACTATTATGTCTCTATACCTTGTAAACAGTCATTTCAGCAAAAAAAAAAAAAAAAATTCCTTTAGTGACCCTTTAGGCTGCATTCACACCTGAGTGTCGGTCGTTTTTTTCGGCGTTTTTTTCCGGCGTTTTGTCGCACGTATTCATGCTTATTTGCGCGTTTGCATACAGCGTCGTCCGACGTTTTTGTACTTCAACGTTTTTTATTTTAGCCAATAGGAAAAATGATCATCTTTTCATCACTTATTGCTATGTTGGTAGATTTTTTTAATCTTCTGCCTGGGTGAAAAGTTCTATTGATAAGCCCGCATTCAAACCTAGGCGTTTTTACGCCTGTAGCGCTACGCCGCTGCCGCCAGAGGGCTGAAAACAGATGTCCCTCTATGGAGATGGTTCACATCTCCACGCCGAACGCCGGACGCCTGTCGCCTGCCGCGTGAAAAAAGGTCCCGGACCTTTTTTTCAGGCGTCTTCGAGCGTTCGGCTAGGAGATGGGAAGCATCTCCATAGAGGGGGTCATCTTGGGGCACATCTAGGCGGACAATACCGGCGTTTTGTCGCCGCAAATCGCGGTACAAAACGCCGCTATTATTACCGCGATTTGCGGCGTTTTGCGATTTCGTCCGCCTAGATGTGAATGGAGCCTAAAGCGACGAAACGCCCGTAGCAAACGCTCGTTGTCGCGCAAGTCGCTTGAATCGAGCGTTTCCATTACTTTCTATGGGAAATGGAAACGCTCAAATACGCCCAAACCGCCCGATACGCGCGATTCAGCTTCAGGCGTTCGGCGTTTCGGCGTGGAGATGTGAACCATCTCCATAGAGAACAATGTTATTTTTCCCCTCCAGCGTATTGTAGCGTCGCGCTTTCAGGCGACAAAACGCCTAGGTGTGAATGCAGCCTTAAAGTAAAACCAAGTTTTTATTTAAATAAAAATAGAAAATGTAGAAATGATAATTAGGTAGCAGTATACATGTGATGATTCCACATACCGAATTATATATTTTGATCGGTTAATTGTATTATTGATTTAACCCTTTACATTGAGATTGTATTTCAAGGGACTAAAAAGGGGGTGGAGCCAAGGATGTACTGTCACCTTTATGACCAATTATATTTTAAGGACCTTTAGCATGTTTTTACTGAGACACACATGCTCCCTCCTATATGACAGTTTATATATATATATTTTCTTGTCCCTTTAACACATGAAGCCATAAGATCTTATAGTGAAACAACAACAACAAAACATGTGTGGCCAGTATTTTAGTCCTTTTATTATTATTATTTTTTTTTTTTAGAAAGGGTCAGTTTCTTAATTGCAGCCATTATATGTATACCAATGTAATGGCTGCAATTAGGAAACTGACCCTTTCTAAAAAAAAAAAATCATACTCGGGAAAATATTAATAATGTTCCATGTCACTGCCTGCAGCACACAAACAGAAGACTGGTGTCCCCCAGCAGTAATCAGCGATAATACACAGGAGCGCATCCCAATCACTGGTAGCTACAAGCAGAATTGCAAACCCCTTTACCTGGTCAGAGTGAATGATCACTGCTCCCTGCCCCAGGACTCTATACATGAATCTGTCCTTTATGGTGACACCTAGTCTTTACAATGCCAGGGCCCCCCCATTACAACAGGCCAGCTCCCTCTCTGCTATCAGCCACTACTATATACTTTCTATGCGCTAAAGATTGAATTATTAGGATATCAATATCACAGCAATACAGTGTGATGCCATCGCCTGACCACAGCCTGGCACAAGCTGGAATGGTGATAGCGGTGCTGCAAGTTCAGCTGAGCAGGATCAAATCCCAGGCTGTTTAATAGTGAAAGGCAGCATGTTGCTATTATTGTTAAATATATGGCTAATTATGCGTATGAAAATTAAACATCAGTGTTATGCTAATGAGGCCGCTTCAGCTGGGGATCAGAGCACTTGAGACTAGCATTTAATCAAATGAATCAGGGAGCAATACAGCTGCACGTGAGAACCAGTTCCACCGGATCATTGTGCCACGTACAGTCACACCACCGAATTAGGAAAGAAACCATTACCGCCGCTCTCTAATTATCTCCTACAAGGCACGGGGAATCTCCGAGCCGACAATACAAACCACCGGACTGCCCAATGCTACACAGCACCCATGGGCAGGGTCTGACCTCACACCCAACACCTACTCAGAGATTTGAGATAGAATATATATATATATATATATATATATATATATATATATATATTTATACTAGCTGCTACATGGAATATATATATATATATATATATATATATATATATATATATATTAGCTGCTACATGGAATATATATATATATATATATATATATATATATATATATATATATATATATATATATTCCATGTAGCAGCTAACATATATATATATATATATATATATATATATATATACACACACATAAAAAAATTAAATACACATATAAATGCACATATATATGCACATGAATATAAACATCATATATGAATATATACATTAGCACATGTACATTTTTAAGTAACATGCCATACATGTAAGTAGATAGGTAGATGCCTGCTTTGCAAAAAACAAACAAACATATATACTGTATAAGGCTGGATTCACACCTATGCATTTTTAGTACTTTTTGCAGATTTGCACTACAGAACGTTTTCCATAGGAAACCATGTTAAATGGACTGTAGCAAATCTGAAAAATGTAAAAAGCACTAAAAATGCATAGGTGTGAATCCAGCCTTATGGCGCGTACACACGATCCGAATATCGGACGAAAACGATCGTTCGATGAAGGATCGTACGATTTTCGGATCGTGTGTACACTACTTTCGAGAGCCGATCTCGACAGTTCATCCGATATTATTCGATCGGACATGCACACAAATTTTCCTTGTACGATGTCAGATCGTACGATTTTCGTTTAGTCAGTACAGTTGTCGTCCGAAAATACAATACAACTACATTACAACACATGACATCACTTCCGATTACTTTTTTCGGTCGTACGAGAATTTTTGTGACTTTAATAACCTATTTAATTTTACTTGCGACTATTAGGCGGAAAAAGTCGTACGATCCGTCGTACGATATTCGGATCGTGTGTATGGGCCATTAGTCTTGTGCAGATGACACAAGTATATATAGGTGTTCAATGCCTGCGTTGAATATATATATATATATATATATATATATATATATATATATATATATATATATATATATATATATATATGCCTTGTACAGATGACACAAGTCATAATGGTATATACTTCACACATTATATATATATATATATATATATATATCTTTATATATATCTTTATATATATATATATATATTATACACACAAATGTGCTGATTGGGATTTGTATACTAAATACACTTCTTAAAATCACACAGGTACAAGTGTAACAAGGTGCAGTGTGTGTATATATATATATATATATAATGAATGCTATTGTTGCATTATACGTTATAGTTACTTTACATGCATGTTACACATGGCTAACTGGGTTTAAATCCTGTGTTGATGAATAGAAGCATCATATATGAATATATACATAAGCACAATAAAAAAAACCGAATATATATATATTGTTATATGTGAAACTCCTTTTGACAGTAAAATAGGTACAACAAATGAATGTCCATTATTATCCCCCATGACAGCTTTATGCATCCAGTAATGGCAGTATACAAGAATAAAGTCCTAATCACCAATATGTAGGAAACATACATATAGATATATATTTGGGTTTCCATACTATAATGTATATATTTGGACATATGCCATTTGTGAGTTTAAACATTGATTACATTTGAATCAAATGGTTCCATCTTCATTTATTGATCCTCCCAGTCCCTTCATGGATGGGTAGGTGTGCAGTAGCCATGACAGGTGCTCTTATTTGCAGGTATTAAGTGACTGGTGGTAGGACGACCCCATTCCCTGGAGTAAGTAGGACATGTGGGTTAGGGGGTCACTGGGGTGTGCAGAGCAGATCTTGGGGGGTCACTGGGGTATGTAGAGAAGATCTTAGGGGGTCACTGGGGTGTGCCGAGCAGATCTTGGGGGGTCATTGGGGTATGCAGAGAAGATCTTAGGGGGTCACTGGGGTGTGCAGATCAGATCTTAGGGGGTCACTGGGGTATGCAGATCAGATCTTGGGGAGTCATTGGGGTGTACAGATCAGATCATAGGGGGTCATTGGGGTGTACAGATCAGATCATAGGGGGTCATTGGGGTGTACAGATCAGATCTCAGCCCAGGCCAGACCCGATTAGTCTTGCAGTGTGTGGATGTTTACAGGATGTGACAGATTTGTACAGAATGTGACAGATTAGGACCCCACTCCCTGGAGTAATTAGGACATGTGGGTTAGGGGGTCACTGAGGTGTAGCTCTTGTGGGGGGGGGGGGTCACTGGGGTGTACAGATCAGATCTTGGGGGATCATTGGGGTGTACAGAACAGATCATAGGGGGTCACTGGGGTGTATAGATCAGATCTTGGGGGATTATTGGGGTGTACAGATCAGATCTTAGGGGGTCATTGGGGTGTACAGATCAGATCATAGGGTGTCACTGAGGTGTACAGATCAGAACTTAGGGGGTCACTGGGGTGTACAGATCATATCTTAGGGGGCCATTGGGGTGTACAGATCAGATCGGGGGGGGGGGGTGGTGGTCACTGGGGTGTACAGATCAGATCTTGGGCTATCATTGGGATGTACAGATCAGATATTAGGGGGTCACTGTGGTGTAGATCTTAGGGGGGGTCACTGGGTGTACAGAGCAGATCGTGTGGGGTCATTGGGGTGTACAGATCATATCATAGGGTGTCACTGGGGTGTACAGATCAGATCTTAGGGGGTCACTTGGGTGTACAGATCATATCTTTGGGTGACGGGTGTACAAATAATATCTTAGGGGGTCACTGGGGTGTACAGATCATATCTTAGGGGGTCACTGGGGTGTACAGATCATATCTTAGGGGGTCATTGGGGTGTACATATCATATCTTGGGGTGACTGGGGTGTACAGATCATATCTTAGGGGGTCATCGGGGTGTACAGATCATATCTTAGGGGGTCACTGGGGTGTACAGATCATATCTTGGGGTCATTGGGGTGTACAGATCATATCTTAGGGGGTCATTGGGGTGTACAGATCATATCTTAGGGGGTCACTGTGGTGTACAGATCAGATCTTAGGGGGTCACTGGGGTGTACAGATCATATATTAGGGGGTCATCGGGGTGTACAGATCATATCTTAGGGGGTGATTGGGGTGTACAGATCATATCTTAGGGGGTCATTGGGGTGTACAGATAAGATCTTAGGGGGTGACTGGGGTGTACAGATCAGATCTTAGGGGGTCATTGGGGTGTGCAGATCATATCTTGGGGTGTATAGATCAGATCTTGGGGTGACTGGGGTGTACAGATCATATCTTAGGGGGTCACTGGGGTGTACAGATCATATCTTAGGGGGTCATTGGGGTGTACAGATCATATCTTAGGGGGTCACTGGGGTGTACAGATCATATCTTAGGGGGTCATTGGGGTGTACAGATCATATCTTAGGGGGTCCCTGGGGTGTACAGATCATATCATAGGGGGTCATCGGGGTGTACAGATCATATCATAGGGGGTCACTGGGGTGTACAGATCAGATCTTAGGGGGTCCCTGGGGTGTACAGATCATATCTTAGGGGGTCCCTGGGGTGTACAGATCATATCATAGGGGGTCATCGGGGTGTACAGATCAGATCTTAGGGGGTCACTGGGGTGTACAGATCAGATCTTAGGGGGTCACTGGGGTGTACAGATCAGATCTTAGGGGGTCATTGGGGTGTACAGATCAGATCTTAGGGGGTCATTGGGGTGTACAGATCATATCTTAGGGGGTCACTGGGGTGTACAGATCAGATCTTAGGGGGTCACTGGGGTGTACAGATCATATCTTGGGGTGACTGGGGTGTACAGATCATATCTTAGGGGGTGACTGGGGGGTACAGATCATATCTTAGGGGGTCACTGGGGTGTACAGATCATATCTTGGGGTGACTGGGGTGTACAGATCATATCTTAGGGGGTGACTGGGGGGTACAGATCATATCTTAGGGGGTCACTGGGGTGTACAGATCATATCTTAGGGGGTCATCGGGGTGTACAGATCAGATCTCAGCCCAGGCCAGGCCCACTGAGTCTTGCAGTGTGTGGATGTTTACAGGATGTGACAGATTTTCTCACCGTGTGTGGAGAATTATTATCTTAAATCACAAATTGAGTGGAAAAGTGCTGTGTGGGCGCCTCACTTTGCTGTATTGAGCGGCGAACCCCGGGCAATTGTAAAATATGGGAGAAGGAAGAAAAATAAACGATGTATCTGATTAAAACAATCCCTCGCCTTGTGTCCCTGATCCCCCGTGTGTCTGTCCCCCGGTCCCCCAGACTTGTTGTTATAGATGGCAGATCACAGGCCACCGGGAAAAGCCTCCTCTGCTCTTCCTCTCCGCGCTCACTCCCCTAGTCAGCGAAGCTGCCCAGCGAGGCGCGTTTTAGCCAATAGCAGCGCCCGGATTCAGGCAGCCGACCAATCCGCCGCGCCGCCTCATGAATATGCAAAGCGGGGCTGAGTCAAAGCTCTCGGGCGAGTTTGTGTAGCTCTGTGCACAGCCTCGCGCCTCTAGGACTTTTTTTTTTTGCTTTTTTTCCCCTAAAGAGGCAAAACTCCATTTTTTTTCTTATGAATGGAAAGTGAAAAAATCCGATCCGTCTAAATTGGGATCCCTTTTTTTTTTCTTCCGGGAGGACCCCCATTGGAAAAAAAAATTAAAAAAAGGGGGATCCTTAAAAAAAAAAAAATAAGGCAAAACTATATCTCCCCCTCCCCCCTTTAAAAAAAAAAATAGAGGCAGGGGGAAAAAAACCCAGGAAGACAGAAGCAATGACCATGACTACTATGCCAGAAAGTCTGAACAGCCCGGTGTCAGGGAAGGCGGTGTTCATGGAGTTCGGGCCGCCGAACCAGCAGATGCCTCCATCCCCCATGTCCCATGGACATTACTCCATGCACTGCCTGCACTCAGCCCAGCACGACACGTCGTACAGCGGCGCCTCTTCCTTCTCCAGACCGCTGGCTTACCCCTATGTGAATTCGGTGAGCAGCCATACTTCTAATCCCTACATCAGTACCGTGCAGCCCTACCCCAACAGCTCCAGCCTCAGCCAGAGCCGCTTAGAGGAGCCAGGTACAGTACAAATCTTCTCTTACTCTCTAAAGGCACCGACCAACCGACCGACCTACCGCTCCGTCCCCCCGCAGCCACACATAGATCTGAGCTCCGCGCTCAGCATCAGCCCAGATGTGCGCATTAGCCTGCCTAATTATTTATTGCGTGGCGCTATAAACAATGTATGCAATTAAGGGTAATTAAACCTAAACTGCAGCATGCTGGAAAGAAAAACATAGAGGCTTGCACTGGCTGCTCCAGCTTTATTTTCTCATTTCTCACACTTCATCTGTTTCCCTTATTATTATTATTTTTGTTGTTGTTGTTGTTGTTTTTCTACCTGATTTTTGCTTAATGTTGTTTTTTGGTGTTTGTGCCATGCAGGGGCAGAGACCGAGAAGAGCACGGTGGTGGAAGGTGGTGAGGTTCGATTTAATGGCAAAGGGAAGAAGATTCGGAAACCAAGGACTATCTATTCCAGTCTGCAGCTACAGGCATTAAATAGGCGCTTCCAGCAGACCCAGTACCTGGCACTGCCCGAGAGAGCGGAGCTGGCAGCCTCCCTGGGACTTACCCAGACACAGGTACCCTCTACTCATTTTATCGGTTTCTTCTATCCACATGGCACCTAGCCCACACAGCTCTGTGCTTCAACACCCAGGTGGCATGTACCCCTCTTACATACCCTGCACCCAGATGATTTGTACCACTTTTACATACCCTACAGTGCTACCCTCCTTAAAGATCTGGCACCCAGATGACATATACCCCTCTTATATGTATCACCACTTTTACATACCCTGATACCCTCCCTACAGATCTGGCACCCAAGTAACATATACCCCTCTTATATGTACCCCTCTTACATACCATGCTACCCTCCCTACAGATCTGTCACCCAAGTGACATATACCCCTCTTATTTGTACCACTTTTACATACCCTGATACCCTCCCTACAGATCTGGCACCCAAGTAACATATACCCCTCTTATATGTACCCCTCTTACATACCCTGCTACCCTCCCTACAGATCCGTCACCCAAGTGACATATACCCCTCTTATATGTACCCCTCTTACATACCCTGCCACCCTTATTACAGATCTGCACCCAGGTGATATGTACCCCTCTTACATACCCTGCCACCCTTATTACAGATCTGGTACTCAGGTGGCATATACCCCTCTTTTATATATCCACTTAGGTAACTTACCGCGTTCTTCACAGATCTGGCACCCAGGTGGCATGTACCCCTCTTACATACCCTGCCACCATTCTTACAGATTTGGCACCCAACTGACATATACTCCTCTTCCATATCCTACCATACTTATTAGAGATCTGGCACCTAGGTGGCATGGCAGGGTATGTAAGAGAGGTGCATGCCACCTGGGTGTCAGATCTGTAAAGAGCATGGCAGGATATCTAAGTGGGTATATATCTTTACAGATCTGACACCCAGGTGGCATGCACCTCTCTTACATACCCTGCTACCCTCCTTACACATCTGACACCCAGGTGACATGTACCCCTCTTACATTTCCTGCCACCCTCCTTACAGATCTGGCACCCACGTGGCATGTACCCCTATATCCTAACACCCTTATTACAGATATGGCACCCAGGTGGCATATGCCCTTCTTATATGTACCACACTTACATATCCTGCTACCCTCCTTAGAGCTCTGCCACCCAGGTGGCATAACTCATTTTATATATACCCTTCTTACAAATCCTGACATCCTGCTTACAGATCCGGCACCCAGATAGCATGTATGCCTCTTATATGTGGCACAGATCTGGCACTCAGGTGGCATGTACCCCTTTTACTTATTCGGCCACCCTTCTTCTTACAGACCTGGCACTCAGGTGCATCTACCGCTCTTATATATAATCTTCTTACATACCTTGACACCTTTCTTACAGACCTGACATTCAGATGTTTGTTCCAGGGCAGTTTTACACATAACCTTAGTGCCTAGGTGGCATATGCCCCTCCTAAATATCCTGCCACCCTTCTTCAAGTCCTGGCACCAAAATGCCTGTCCCGGGACAGGTTTAGCCCTGGCACCTAGGTGGCATTTCCCATATACTTCTCCTAAATATCCTGCCACCCTTTTTACAGACCTGGCACCCAGGTGCCACACATGCCAAAACACAGTTTCATCACATATCTTTACTGCTTAGCTCATAATTTGGCACCACTGCCCCCAGTGCCCTTCCTTTTACTTACTAAAACCCAGGTGTCATACAACCCAAACACCCATGTGTGTCATGTTAGTTGGATGTTCCTGGCACTACCCTAAGGCTACACTTTAATCTTAATTTGGCATCGCTATTCTGACACTATACTATGATCAAGGACACCATTGCATGTTGATTTTTTTTTGGCCTAGCATATATATATATATATATATATATATATATATATATATATATATATATATATATATATATATAATATATATATATATATATATATATATATATATAAAAAACTCTACCATGATTAAAAAAAAAAGAGTGGCCTAGCTACAAAGCCCTGGCGTGCCAAATAATAGTCGGCATTTGCCTGCTACAGCTGCATTGGAATGCCTCGATCTTATTTTTTTATTTATTTCGTTTAATGGCAGATGATTTGTATTTATCTCTCATTATTTATAAGAAATTACAATGCTGCCCTTGTGTGCTTTCTGAACAAAATAATCATAACAGAAAATGTTGCTCTGTTTTGTTAGATACATTACGAGCCCTTGAGAGCATTGTAGGCTGGTTTCTAAATGGTTAAGTAAAGTAAGGTGGAGTTTTAAAAGTGCAAGTGATGGTATTTTATAACAATCAGTTATATGAACAATCTATCTTGACAGGATACACTGAAGGGATTTTGTTAATTGTATGTTACACGTGCTTGCCAAATTAAATAAAAATAAAACGCACGACAGAAAGCACTGCACCTAGCCGGGGGCTAATGTACTGCACACAATGCCCATTACATAGTCATGGACCTTCGTTTTTATAGATATTGCTGTAGATTTAATTAAAATGATTATACCTTTTACTATTTTTATTTATAGTTTTTTTTTTTTTTTTTAGCATTAACATTATATAATGGTTATATCATATACTATTTATTTATATAATGTTTTTCTTTATAGCATATACCTATAACGGTTATAGCATACACCAATTATTTTATAGTTTATCTATACCATTCATTTATTTAGATCATATACATATTGTAACGGTTATAGCATACACCATTTAGTTATAGTTTATCTATACCATTAAATTATTTAGATCATATACATATTATAATGGTTTTAGCGCTGACTACATGTTATGTGTGCGTTACCTCTTAGCAGCTAAAATTCTTTATTTTATGGAATTATAAACACTGATTCTGATGTTAATCTTACCACATTATTTAATGAATAAATTAATACTGGTGAAAGCATGAAACTATAAGATATAAATACATAATAAATTATTTAAATTCCGTCACATATATATTAACATATATATAACATGTACAGAAAAAAATAACCAGAAATATAAAGCTTATGCTGGAAAAAAGCCTAAGCAGATATTAATGCATGCATAAAAGTGTTTATATATATATATATATATATATATATATAGAGAGAGAGAGAGAGAGAGAGAGAGAGAGAGAGAGAGAGAGATAATATCTCTCTATCTATATATATATATATATATATATATATATATATATATATATATATATATATATATATACAAATATAATATCTCTCTCTCTCTCTCTCTCTCTCTCTATTATATCTATCTATCTATCTATCTATCTATCTATCTATCTATCTATCTATCTATCTATATATATATATATATATATATATAATATCTATCTATCTATCTATCTATCTATCTATCTATCTATCTATCTATCTATCTATATAACATAAATATGTAGATATTCGTATGTGTAGGTAGGAAGCATATTAGAAAAAAAGGCAACACATTATGCAGGGCCTTGCATTTATGTAGATTTATAATATATATGTAAATGATATGTTGTTGTTTACATGTATGGATGCATATGCATGCATATTTCTTGTTGTAGGAGAATTTGTTTTTGTGTTGAGCTTTTACTTTTGTGCAGAGTTTTTGTTTTAGATGCTGGATTTAACGGTTAAACCGTTTTCTTCCATTAGGTGAAGATCTGGTTCCAGAACAAAAGGTCTAAATTCAAGAAACTGATGAAGCAAGGGGGGGCAGCACTGGAAAGCAGCGCCCTAGCTAATGGTAGGTCACTTTCTGCCGGTTCCCCCCCAGTGCCCCCGGTATGGAACAGCTCCAGTTCTTCTGGGAAGGCCACTTCTGGGACAGCTTACATTCCAAGCTACACCTCCTGGTACCCATCAGCTCACCAAGAAGCTATGCAGCAGCCTCAGCTGATGTGATCACCTCGGCCAAATCTGCCCAAAGGGACCTTTTTCATAAAACTGCATAGTTATCTGATAAGAAAAAAATAAAAATAAAGTCCACTTTAGAGGAGAAGCTCTGTGCCTTTAATCGTGGTGACTCCAGTGGACAAAGTGGTGGAGCTCACAACATGCAACATGAGGCGGGCTGGTACCCAACAGTTGGCAGAGCACTCTCTACCCATTCTATGCCCAGGCACTGGAGACTTGGAGAGCCTGGTAGCCAGAAGTGGAGAATACAGGCACACACCATACTCTAAGGACAATTGGAATCAAAGATGTTTGTAGATGGAGGAACAATGACACCGACCCTCTTATGTCTGTCTTTGTCTCTTGGTAATTCGTGCCCATTCTCCAACCTCTCTCCCCCCACCAATCCAACCCACAATCAGCAAATTCCCCTATAGGAAGCCGTTATTCTATCTCCATGCCAGAGGAACTGTCTCAATTTTGGTGGATCAGCAAATTACTTATTTATTGGAGCAAAAATGTGGATCAACACAAATGTGATAGAAAATACCAGTTTGGCAAACTGGAGTGTTTGATAATAATAATAATAAAAAAAAGGGAATCGAGTTATTGTTAATGCAAAAACAATTGTTAAAAATTTTTTTTTTTTATACTTTGAGGTTGGTACTGTGTGTTTCTTCATTTTTTTTATCACCTTCTGCCCTGTAGAAATACTATAATCTGTTAATATGGATTAGACAAAATAGGGCCTGCTTGCCCAATACCTAAATAATGTGAAACAGTGCAAAATCTTAGAAAACAAGACAATTGGCTGTTGTAGAAAATTCACTTTTAAAATTTGGCCCTTTTTACCAGTGTCTAGAAAATCAATGAAATCCCCCTCCACCCCCAGTGTGCATATATGAAGCCCTTGCATGCCGGCTATTGGATAACCCACCTATTGCAGTGCAGTATGGTGGAAGTATGAAGAAGTTAATATCTTTAGGAACCCCCCCCCCCCCCAACCCCTGTACATAATGTTATTAGTGTTCTGTAAAAATGTTGCACAGTTTTTTTTTTTGCCCTCTGTTTTGTTCTGCGTGCCTGTAAGTACCCATGATGCTTTTGTGAAATTGAATTTTGACATCTTTGTGAAATTTTGGAATCTGTGATTACTGAGAACCGTTGTGTTTAGTGTTCTTATATGTCAAAAGTTTAGTTTTATATTGAAAATGTTAACTTATTGCTTTGTATCTTAAAGGGAAAAAAAAAAAATCAAAACACTTTGTAAATAAGTTATAAAAGTTTCTTTAAGACAGTAAAAATGGTTTTGAAAAAGAGGTGGTGTGTTATTCAGTTACTAAAAACCCACTTATTATTGTTTTATTCATTTATTTTACCAGTGGGTAATATTGATTATTTTAATATCTAATTTATTTGCTTATTTTATGAGTAAGTAATTTTTTTTGTCATTTTGATATCTATCTAGGCAGATATATAGATATCTATATCTATTTTTATAGATTTTTTTATAGATATAGCTATAGATATAGATATAGATATAGCTATAGATATAGATATAGATATAGCTATAGATATAGATATCTATAAAAAGTTTTGGATAGGTCTGCACAAAAAAACATATATAGATAGATGTCTATCTATCTATCTATCTATCTATCTATCTATCTATCTATCTATCTATCTATCTATCTATCTATCTATCTATCTATCTATCTATCTCTATAGAGATAGATATAGATATAGATATCTATCTCTATAGAGATAGATAGATAGACATATATCTATCTATATATGTTTTTTGTGCAGACCTATCCAAAACTTTTTTTGTAACTTTATCCAAACAAAACGCCTTAACTAAGCTCAAATATCAATCAATCAATCAAAACAAAGTTTGCTTTGTACTACCTACTACATTTTAGAGAATCATATAAAAGTGTCAATATTTTCCACCGAATTTCTCCAACAGTACTACTTGGGTCAAAGCAAGAAGTACCATACATAATAAAATCTGCATTTTACTAAATAATAAAATACTATTTTAAATATGAAGCAAACAAATAAAATAAAAAACAAGCAAGAATTTTAACAAAATAGCCACAATTACGTTTATGAAGACAACATAAACCTAATTGTGGCTATTTTGTTAAAATTCTTGCTCGTTTTTTTTTTTGCTTCATATTTTAAAATAGTCTTTTATTATTTAGTAAAATATAGATAATTTTTTATTTATTTCGTTTCATCCTCAGTATGCATAGTGACTGGTATAATGTATCACTTCAAGCATGTAATCCTGCTGCAAATACAAGCAGTTACAATGTTGATGTCATTTTATGAGTATATCTCAATGAAATCACATCTGCCAAAGGGTTATATAGTACTATTCCTCCTATGTCTATGCAAACGTCTAATTTACCTAGGGACAGTCAAAAAGTGGCAAGCCAAGAAGGCCATTACCGATCGTTTGGTGTGATAAAATCAGAGGAAACACTGAAGCAGAAAATTGGATAACAGTACATTGTTACTATTTCAAGGTATTATTTACATTGAGCTGCCTCGGCCAATGGTACAACTCAGTGCATCTGATTTATTACAAGACAGCATTTTCATACACTACACAAACACAAAAAAAAAAAAAAAAAATCTAAATTTGATGCTGACAATAATAACAACAACAATAATAATAATAATAATAATAATAATAATAATAATAAAATAAATAAATAATGCAGCTTATAGCTTTGCCAGTTTTTCTGTCTCCCCCATTCAACAATTTTATTACAGATAAGTTCACTTATTTTTTTCCTCTAGTGTGAGTGGATTTGACACTCCACCTGTGTGTCCCACAAGACACCAGCTTCCTGTAGGAACTGAAGTAGCTCATGCAGGAAGTGGACCAGCAAGATTTTTTTTTTTTTTGAGAAAGTTGGTTAATTAAAGCCTGATTTACTCCCCCATCCCCCCACCAAGGCAGCAGGCTCTCCAGATGTCTGGTTACTATAAAGTCTCATCAGTAAAGTGCCATAGCACTGCATAGCTGGTAGCACATTGGCAGCTGCATAGTGGTAAGTCGCCCATACCTACTGGCACACTCTGATCACATCTGGCCTCAGGTGTCCAACATAGCATCTGAAACTGTAACCAAGTCAATGCCAGCAATGAAATTACCTGGGTGACCTTATCACTACTGCTTTCTGACTTTTTCTCCTAGAATCCCAGCCATATTTACTTGGGACCTCTATAGATTTTCCCCTCTTTCAGACATTTCAAATTGTAATTGTTCTGTCAATACGCCCTGCAGATTACAAAGACATTTCTCATGCTGGATCATCAGCTGTAAGTCTCCCTTTTTCACAAGGGCATATGAGAAAAATGGATCATAGAT